>NC_071395.1:82366888-82966888 GCF_022682495.2 Desmodus rotundus
ATCCATTATCATGGATCATCCCTTCAATCCATTAGCCTTCAGGCCTATTATCATGATCGTTGTTACTGCTATTTGTATTCATACTTGGACTTTTGCCCCTCCCTCCCTGGTGTATAGCAACCTGTGGTAGACTTGACTTCCTTTGCCCCTGCCCCATCATAGGGGAGACCTATTTCCTTTTTCCAGTTGGAGCTAACCAGACTATGGATGTAAAAGCTAAACAGAAAACCAATAGCTTTCCTGGGGTTGACCAGATGGCCAAACACTGGCATCCATGGTTACACACCTGTTTACACCTAGTGTAATACATGCGGCAGTTATGCCTTTCACAATGCTGGCAGGTATGGCACTGGCAGGTATGGGGCTGCTTTGTGGAAAACTAAGCCAGACAGGTTTTCTCATACACGGGCAGCTGTAAGGCCCAAGGTACCTAAATGACTTCCCCAGAATTGCACCAGTTACAGTGTGGCTTCAAACCAGCCCTTTCTCCTTTCTGCGTGTCAGTTGCTTGCTCTGTAAAATATGGGTGGCTAATCTGGAAAAACGACAATTCTGTTCAGTTTGGTGCTGTCGGTGCTGCAATACCCTTGCGGGACTGACCTCATCTCCACCTTTTCCCACAGAGACTCCAATACCAAAGGCCAGGGCCCTGAGAGATGCCACTTGAGAGCAAGGGGACCTGAACATCAGTCATGGCTGCTCCCCACCCTGGCTGCTCTCACCCCTGCCCCCTAAGGGTTGTAAGTTTCCCCATTTCTCCTCCTGCCATCTAGAACTTTAAATAGCCCGCAGCATACTATGTGGCTGCCAGGAGTTGTAATTAAATAATGTCCAGCCGTCAGAAAAGCTGTTATAAATGGCCCTTTTGTCTGCACCACTGTCTGGAAAGCCAGGAAGGAGAGAAACTAGAGGCTGATAAATATGAAGGGCAGAAGTTCAGTGGGAAACCTGGGAGCAATAGCTTTTGGGGACCCTGGAAGCCACTGGAAGCTGTTTTCTTTTTTAAATGTGTAATTATGCCATGTTAGAGCGCCCAGCCCTGGGTGACCTGAAAAGGGCTGGGGAAGCTGGTGTCCTTATCTGGCGCTGCTCTCCTCGGCTGCAGTCAGCACCCGCCTTTGAACTCCGGACAGGAAAGTGGAAGGGGCAGGGCGAGCGCTGGCAATGCAGAGACGGTGCTCAGGTGAATGTTCATTATTCTCTCCCTCCTTCCCTTCTTTCTTCTTATCCTTTTTCTCTCTTTCTCAACAAACACTCTTAAATCTCTATTATGTTGCGAGAGTCCTCTCTGAAAGAGGGAATATGGGGGAGAAACACACACTTCCTGAGCATGTATTTAGTGTTGGATATTTTATGCACACTACTCTGTTTAATTATTACAACACACCTAGGTGATAATTATTCTAAAACTCAGTATTGTAGATAAGGAAAGTGAGGCTTTTTGAGATTAAACAACTTTCCCAACTCACACAGCCAGTAATTAAGGGCTGGGGGTTAGCACTCCACTGGCCTGTAAACTCCATCAGGGCAGAGGCTGCCATGTCTTGTGTGTTTTGTCTTGCACGGGGCAGCATGGGACCTGGCACATAGAGGGCTCCAGAAAAACTTTTGGAAGGAAGTAAGGCAGGGGGAGAATGAAGAAAGAGGGAACCAACTCAGTCAGCTCTGTCAGACATCAAAATCAATGATCTTCCTAGCGATGCACATTGCCTCTGGAGAGTACAGACGGGCAGGTACATGTCAGAGAAATATATAAAATAGTTGGGGGAAAAGAGTTCTTGAAATATGTGCAAAAATAACACAATTAAAAAGCAGAAAGCTTGGCTGATCAGACAGAAGGGATGGTGGAGAATCATCAGTAACCTACCAGGGAGGGGATAGGCCAACGGCCAGGGCATTCGGGAGCAGCCTGGATTAGAACGTGAGCTATGCAGTGTCCTGGGGAGGTTCTGGGGGCTAATCTGGCAATGAAGTCCCCCGCCCCCATGAGTGAGTGAGAGCTGCTCAGAGTGACAGCAATCCGGCCTGAGTATGAGTGTGCGAGTGTGAGTATGTATGTGCACACATATGCTGAGGGGGGTGGTTGGTACAATCTTCTGAGCTTAAGGAGCCATGAGGCCCAAGTGGACCTTGGTCTGTCTTTCCCGGGTAGGTCTGCCATGTACAGGTCTGCCTTGGCTTCCATCTGGGCACACAGAGAGATCAGCTGACAAGTTCTGCAGCAGCAAAAAAGGTGTGGAGTGGCTCCCAGGATGGGCATGTTCTGTCATGGGGAGGCCTCGGACCCTGGCCAACCCACCCCCCAGGGTCAGGTGTGCCGCCAACAAAGGTAATTTTCAGTGCAGCACAGGGACTTGGGAGCTAGAGGGAGTTAATCAAAGATAAGGGCTCTTCTGCTCCTAATTGTCCCCCAGCGTCCTTGACCTGCCACCCCAGCAGCACAGAGGACCTGGCTCAGTGCGTGGGGGCAGTGAAGGTGTATGGAAGCTGTCATCTAGCTGTCCCTCACTTCTGCCAGACACCCCCTGAGAGCAACAAGGACCCAGGTCACAGGAAAAAACAGCCCGATGGTTTGGGGATTATTAAATAAGTATAGCCAGTGCACTTCAGCTTCATGGACAGGCTGCCTAGCAACACCCCCAAAGGCTGTTGGAAACTCACAGGGCTGTTGCAAGAGACACAGATGCTCAGGATGCGAAGGCCTAAGGTGAAAATATCAGGGTTACCTTGATAAGAGCTGCCTCCAGCACAGCACCAGAGCCCAGCCAAAGGCTACCATCACTTTCTGCTGAGGGGGTAACCCCCTGACTGCCACAGAAACCTGACTGTTCCACTGGTGGGGAGCCCGGGGAGCCACTTTAGAGCAGGTGGTATATGCAATTCTCTACTGGATGGAATTCCAATAACGGGATGGACTCTAGTGATGGAGTAGGATCTTGAATTTAGTATATCTGCCATCAGGGCCCCAGGCAGGCATCCTGCCACCTGCTTGGGTGGGCTTGGGCATGTCTCTAAATAATTGTGGACCTCAGTCTTCTATTCACAAACAGTCATTCAGCAAGCACCAAGTGAGCACCTACTATATGCCAAGTGTAATATTCAGTGCTGAAGGCCAGGCAGCAGAGAAAAAGTACATGACCTCTGCCTCATGGAGCTGCGAGTCTAGTGGAAGTAAGCAAGCTATTGCACGAGTGAGTGCACTATTACACACTGCAGTAAATGATCCAAGGGAAAGGACAGGTGCTGCCGGAGAGCCCTGCAGGCTGAGAGACCAGGGGAGCCCTCTTTGAAGAAGAGACTAGGAACTGAATCCTGGGAGGTAAGTTCAAGATACCTGAGTCAGATGTGGAGGAAGAGTTTGTGCAAAGGCCCTAAGGAGGGGAACAGAACAGTCTGTGTTAGGCGCTGAAGCTCACCTGTGTGGCCCGAATGCACTGAGCAAGAAGCAAAGTGAAATGACATGAAGCTGGAGTTTGGGGGGATGAGAGGGGCGCACCCTGCGGGAGCCCATTGCCCAGGAGAAGGGTATGGGGCTTTATCCCCTGATTGTTGAGAGGCCATTGCTCAGTTTTGAACAGGACTGTGAGGTTAGATTCACATGCTAAGAATAAAATAAACAATAAGAGAAGGAAAAACAATGAACCCCCCCCCCCCACAAGTACACTTGGACCTCCATAGAGGAGGAAAAAAATAAAAAAGATTTGGACATGTATTTTCATCCTACAGAATCTACCCTTTGGGAATAATCTGCTAGCAGAACAAAGAACTATGTACAAAAGTATTCATTATATTTAAAAAGACTGAAACCACTCTGGCTGTTGTGTGAAGAGAATAAACACTAATAAGTCTTGCCTGCTTCAGAATCATAGGAGAAAAGGCTATGAAAGGGCTTTGTAAGTGGTAATGTGTGATACACCTTTGAGAGACCTGAAAGCCTCCCCATTCCTGCCTCCCCCCCACCCTCACCAGTAGCACTGAAAATGCTGGTTATCCCAGGAGCCTAAAGCTTTACCTCTATTAAAAGGGAAATGCTCCAGGGAGGATTACACTTTGAGCTAAGCATGACAAAGGCTGAGCCTTAGCCCCACAGGGACTAGAAGCAATCATTCTCAACCCTGGCTACATTATGGAGACACCTGGTATATTAGCCAGTTTCCAAAATGGCCCCCAAATAGCCTCACCTCCTAGTATATAAGCCCCTACCCAGCCCCTCCGTAACCAAGAGAATATGGTGGAAATGATGGAGTGTGACTTCCAAGGCCAGGTCCTAAAAGACATTGTGGCTTCTGTCTTATTCTCTCTTAAATCACTCACTCTGAGGTAAGCCAGCTGCCTTGTCCTGAGGATGCTCAAGGAGCCCTATGGAGGGGTCCATGTGGCACATAACCGAGGACTCCTGCCAATAGCCACCTGGAAGAACCATCTTGGAAACAGACCCTCCAGCCCCAGAGCCACTCAGCTAAGCCACTCCTAGATCCCTAACCCACAGGAACTCTGGAACAATACATGTCTATGGTTTAAGTTGTTAAATTTTGGAGTGACTTGTTACTTAGCATTCAATACCTAATATTCCTAGGGAGTTTTAAAATTATTGATGCTCAGGTCCCACCCAGCAATTCTGATTCATCTGGTCTGGGGTAAAGTCCAGGCCTTGGTATGTTTCAAAGCCCCCAGGCGGCTTTACTGTGCAGCCAAGATTGAGAATCACTGGACTAGAGTATCGGGTAGGTCAACACAGGAGGACTTAGGTACGGCCTCAGCTTTCAGAGCTAGAACTTGGTTTGTGCTGAACTTGGGTTCTATTCTGGGTGAAGGCCAAAGCCTAGTTTGTGGATCAGAGCTCAGGGTCACTGTTGGCTTATAGTCAGGTTGCCTTAGTGTTCACAGCCTCTGACTAAGGTGTCCCTAAATTTCCCTAAGGACACAAGCCTATAGAAGGGAGTCAAGTGGCCTTAGCTGAGGGGAGAGGGAGGTCCAGTGCCAGGCAGGCAAATCCACTTTCTACAAACAGCTTTGACCTATGAATGCCCCCCGCAGCCCTCAGGATGAAGTTGTGCAGGATGCCTAGCTCTCCGCGGATGAACAGCCCTCCTGCTTCCTCCCACCTGCCATTATGTTTTCTATCCAGACCACGTCTCTGCCTCTGAATGTGCTCTTTGAAACTCATGAGCAATGATGACAACTGATTCTGAAAACCTTTGAGTGTCCTCAAATTTCCACGGCTAATGGGACATTGTTCCCGTCTCTGAACAATAACTCAGGAGACCTGTCTGTCTCTCTGCTCTCCCTCATGTTATCTCCCTGATGAAACCTGCAATAAAATAATTAAAATGATTATAAAGGGAGTCCTAGCAGGTGAAAGATACTGATGGGATCATTGGATGTTGTGAATTCCCCAGCCTCTCTCAGCACTGCGTGTCAGGGTGAGTTGGCTGGTCTCTTGTGACCCTCTTATGAATGGGCACTAGTACAACCTGCATATCATTGTATGATACATGTGATTTGAGATGCATTTATCAACACTTTTTGAGCACCTGTGATGTGCTAGCTGTAGGAGATGCAGAATTTAGTAAGACCTTCTTGTTCTCAAGGAGCTTTCAGCTTAGTGGAGACAAATAAGTAACAGATAATACAATGTGATGACTGCTTCACCAGGGGTGCTGTGAGAGCACAGATGAGGCATTGCACTTGACCTAAGAGGTCTTTGGAGGAGGTTGGATCTAAGGTGTTTTATTGTCTGGCAAAGATAGAGGGAAGGCAGTACAAGAGGAGCAGCAAGTCCAATGTACAGGTGCAGGAGCTTGAGGCTTTCCAGGAAACTGTAAACAGCTTCTTATGGGTCTAAATATTTTCCTGGGATCTACAACATAAGGGGTGGCCCAAAGGTACCTGGGGAGTAGCACACTTTAAAATGAGCACCAGTATACAAAGGGGGCACAGTGGGTGGAATTCACCATCTGCCGCATACATCCCTGATCCAACCCTGCTCTATACCCAGACCCTACTCTTTCTTTCCGCAGATTGTGGACGACTCTTCCCATCATTGTCCAGCCTAGTATTTACTCCAGGCCCATCTCCAGCAGCAGGACTCTGATTTGCTTTCTCCTCTGCTGCCTGCCTGCCTGAAACCCTTGCTCCAGGCTGGTCTCTTCATCCTGCGTGCTGCCTACGTCTTGTTAAAACTGGTCTCCATGTCATCAACCTTTCTGACTCTCGGGCGGGGCCTGTATCCAAAGGCAACCTTAGCATTTACGTAATTTTTGGAACCTACAGCCAGACAGAGGAGGCCTGGGAAGGTAGAAACTCAACGTCTGAGAGAATTCCAGGAGGAAAAAAGGGGCACAGCCATCAAGAGTAGGGCACTCCAGGCTCAGAATGGGGGAAACAATTGGGGGGGACATTAGTACCAAACTCTGGGTGAGGAGCTAAGGGGCTCCCGGATAATCCCTACTTCTGAGGCAGGTTGGGAAGAAGCTAGGAAAATGTCTTGGCAAGTGGAATGGGGAAACTGAGACAGATAGCTGAACAGATGACTGTTTTTACAACCAGCTAATAAATTGCAAGATCTTACCTTCCCTAACCAAGGACTCTTAGGAGCAAATGGTTTATACATTCCAGACCATTCAGGGGCAGACCCACCTCCATCCTGTCCCTTCTCGGTGACATTCTTTGAAGGTGAAACTGACCAGAGAAAGACCCTTTTCCCTCTCTATGCTCATTTTGACGCTTTAGCATATAAAAGGACACACCTAGAAAGCTAACCGATATTCTGATTGAGACCTCCCCTAATTCCTGCCTTTAGAAAACAGATAAAAACCCTTAAGACATAGGACCCACTTCTCTCTTGAGTGTGCCCATGACCCCTCCCGCCTCTTCCTTCCTCAGGCGTGTATCTTTGTTTCCTTCTCCTAAGCTCTAAAGGTTCCCACAAGACTTTCAACCGGGGAACAGTGGGCAGTGGCAGCTTGTCCCAGGCTAAACCCCTTGAACCTGTCTCCAAGGCTCTCCTTTTGCCTCTGTAACTTGTTTCCTGAGTCCACACAGCCCAGCCTGGCTGACTTCTTCTTCCTCTGTGATTTTCTTTCTAAAGGGCCAAGGCATCTCTGCCTAGGCTCACTCCCGTCGCTGTGATCTTGGCTCTTCTATCTTGAGCTCCTCCTTTGTTTCACTGTCCCCAGCTTTAATAAACATAATCTCAAAATCACCTGGATTTATAGGAGACCATTCCGTGTGGCGAGGGCCCAGCTCCCACTCAGAGAAGCCAGTGGAAAGCGAGGTCTAACACATAGGACCCACGCCCACGAATAGGTTCTCCCGGGGGGAATCAGGCCTGCATTGTACCTAGGCTGCTTTGAGACTTGCTTTTTGCTAAAACTCCCTCATCCTGAATTGAGGCAGCAAATGTTTACTGCATATATTTAAAGTAACTTCCTAAAATCTATGCTAAACCTTCCAAGGAGTAGTGTAACCAGTTCAACCACTTTTCCCTTTACATTTGCAAATATCCTTCCTTTTTGATGTAATTAGCAACATCCTCTCCTTTGTTTTCTGTAAAAGGTAACCACCTAAAGCGAACCTGTGCATAGTAAATGAGGACCATCCTCAATGTAACGTGCCCCAAAAAGCAATAAAAGCCTGTCAAGGCAAGGTTCAGTGCACTCTCCTCTTGAGAAAGCACTCTCTCCTAGAGACAGTGGCCGTGCCATCCCTTTTCCTCCCTTTTCCTCCATAGGACTCAGTAGTCTGTGTGAATTTGCCTTGTCTCAGCCACAATGCCGCAGACACTGCTTGTAGATGTCTGCATCATGGACTCATGTTATGAAATCTTTCCACAGGAAGTTAAGAACCCACACATTCCAGGCTGTGCTGGGGGGGCAGGCCTGCCTCAGCAGAGTCTGGGTCTCTTTCCAGTGACACTTCCTGTCACTGATCCTAGAAGAGGAGGAGTCACAGTGTGGATGCCTTCTATAGATGTAAAGTCAGAAAGATGGTGTAAACAAGGCAAATGGCTGGTAAAACAATGGAGGGTGCTGAGGCCATAGCAAAAGGGGGAGCTCATACTGTCTAGTGGGGAACGCTGCTACAAAGCTCCAGCCCACTGTTGCCATGTGGGGTGCAGTGTAGTGTAACCACACATTGGAACTTCTTGAGATAAGTAAAACAAACTAGTTTTTAATGGAAAGATTTGGTAATAGTTCAAATAAAAACAAACAAAAAACACCTATACATAAAATTCATGAAGACGGTGTGGCTTTTGAATTTCACCAATTATCCACATAAAGACCAACAAAACAACTAGAGACCATTCCCCCCAAACTGTGGACATTTTAAGCAAACTGGATAAGAAGATATCTACATGAACCCTAAAACACAAGCAGGTGGGGACAAACCACTAACATCCTCAGCCCTAGATGGTCTCAGCATCTATGTGAGAGGAAGCAGAAGGCAGCAGGGAGGTATCTGATGGACTTCAGAAAGGAATGATCCCTCAACAGCCAAGAGATGCTCACTGGGGAGCATGGGGTGGGGGGCAATTTGAAAACAGCAGCTGAAACCGGAAAGGTCCTTTCCAGTCCATTAGTGGGTGAGGGTATGGGTCTGTAGCAAAGTCTGAAGGAACGGAGTGGTCCAGACCCTATGAACACTCAAACCCACCAGCCAGGCATCCCCAACCCCGGCTCTCCATCATGATGAGAAACTGCTGGAATGGGATCAAAACTAAGTAGAATAGGGATCAAAGGCTCAAAAAGAAAGAGAAGGTCCCCATAAAAATGGGTAGGGGAAGAGAGCCAGGGAATCTCAGAAGGTGAGATACTATATTTTTAAATACTACCCAAAAACAACCAAAGAGGGAGCTCCGCCTAGTTAGAAAGGCTACCCTGAACCAGGCTTCCTTCACAGAGTTCACAGGAAAAGTGTATTCACATAAAAAAATTGAGGACAAAACCCACACAAAATTATTCTAAGAACAAAGAGAATAAGGTACAGAATAACTTCTTTATAGATAGTGAAAGTATGTCAGAAAGATATACCCACAAAGCAAATCAAAACTATGACCTAGTGGACTAAAATGATGTAACCAAAATAAGCTAAAAGACATTAAGAAAATGATATCATTATCATCCTAAATGTGAATAATAATAAAACTTCAGAAATTATATGATAGCTCAGGAAAGAATTAAAAGGAAAGGATAAAGTTATTTCAAAAATAAAGATTAAAACTGCACAAGACTAAATAAATGTAAAAATAATGTCTTAAGAGTAACAGAAGGTAAAAATGAGAAAATGTTTAAGAATAAAAAAAAGTGAAAAAAAGGAGATAAAAGGAACCTCAGAGAAAATTAAAATATTGAACAGAAAAATTGAATATGTAGCAATAGGGGTTCGTAGAAAAGAAAACCAAAGTAAGGGGACAGAGTCAATGCTAGAAATTGTAATTTAAGGAAACATATCTGAAATAATAATAAAAGATCTGAACCTACATATTGAAAGAACACAAATGTACATAGTGTACCTGAGAAATTCAGCCTGAATGGCAAGACATATTCTAGTAAAATTACTGCACTTTAAGAAGAAAAAGAGTTTTTTTTTTAAAGCAGAAGAAAATTATTTAGGTGTCTAACTAGGAAGAGAAAATAGCTTACAAGGGAAAGGAAAATGAGCTTACCATTAGACTTTCTGACAACAATACTTTATACTAAAATAAAAAAAAGACATTTTAAGATCCTTAAGAAAATATAATACAAGAATTTAAATATTCAGAAAAACTGACTTTCCTGTACAAAGAGCATAGATAACTATTATCAACATGCACAAACTCAAGAAATATTATTCCTAAAGCTCTTCTTCATGGATTTAGTAGATGACAAGCTTCAATGAGTAAAATCACCACAAAGACATTGATACTGAGGACTGATGGTGAGCATTAAATACTAGCTACTTATTGAATTAAGACTGAAGGGGGGTTTCTTGTAGTGCAAACCTGTCTCAACCAGGTTCAGCAGCCATATTTACCTAAAAGTGACCAACACAGTCATTATAATATCATTATAATAAATTTACATTGCAATTTTGGACCCTGCCCCTATCGCGGTGAGGGGAGGACCAAAAAGAAACCACTATTGGGAGAGAAGAGGACAAACTACCTCAGCAGTCACCCCACAGCGTCAGAAGCCCCGCCCCACCCAACACCCCACCCCCTTGCCTACGTTTAATACAAACCTTATACCCAGATCCCACTGGGGCATTTCTTTTTCCAAGTTCGCCCACTTTCACTTTAATAAGTTTACTGTGCTTTGCTGAAGAAAAAAAAAAAAAAAGACCGGATGGGGGTTTAAAGGGAGAGCAACCACTATATGATCTGAAAATATAGTGTATAGGAAAATTTAAGGGAAAATGAGAACATATCCAGAAATTTTTTCTAATTATTTTCAGTAATAGAAATAGCGGGAGTAGTACTTGTCTTGTTTTTCTGAGACTGCTGAGTAATTGAGAGAAAGCAAATGACTGATCCTGGGAAATTCTAGTTTTATTATCAAGAAACCAGGGCACTGTATTCTCAAGAAACCAGGACACTCAGTTTGGAAGAAAGGAAATACAGATATAATAGGAAAGAGATTAGATAAAACCAGTAGTTCTGAATTTGAATCAAAAGCATCAGTATGTGTACCCAAAACTAATAAAATATTGTGTGTTAACTGTAATTAAACAATAAAAAATGATTTAAAACTGAAAAAATAATAATGTAATAACTATATAGTGTCAGATGGGTACTAGACTCATGCTGATCACTTAGTAAGGCATATAGATGTCTAATCACTATACTGTACACCTAAAATTAATATAATATTGTATGTCAAAAAAAGGGAAAGTCTCAGTATCTGTACATTACATGTATTTTCTAGTCTGTCCACTGAAAAGGTCTGGGAACAATGACCAAACCTGTAGCAATGAGCATCCCTAGGCCACAGGTTATGGTCTTGAAACACCATTTCCACCAGAAAAAAATCAGGGCTTCTTGAGATGTTCAGATTCCAGCGCTGAGGCTGAAAATGTACAAGGTAAGTCTGGAATATTTTGTCATACTAGACAGCAAAGAGGTTACCAAAGAGCACTAGAATCATGTTGAAGGTTACAGGAGCCAACCTAAGGAGCTCCACGGGCCAAAGATGAGGCCATTTGGACTTTAATGACAATAATAATTGAAGTGGATTAAAACCCACCACATATATTCAAATACTGTGTTTATAATAATAGGTCTGTATTTATAAATCTATATTTAATGATATATTATCTTATGATATAATTATATTGTGATATAAATATATAAAGTATTGATATTATAATTATTTTGTAATAGGTATAATATAACATATAATATATTGAGTATATAATTAGTCAGTTGGAGAAGATGATAGGGAACTGGTTCATTATCTCGCAATCTGATAAAGAAAGAGGACGTATCAAGTATTTACCGCGTCTTTCCTACATCCACTGTAGGGGAGGTATCTCTTTATAGAAGTATTGAAACAAATAAATGAAAAAGCAATTATTAAATTGGAATTTCACTATTTATATTCACTAACAAATGATTGAATCTACGTATTGAGCGCCTATAGCATCATAAAAGGAAAACAAGGCATTAGTTGCCTCCTCATGTAGCACTTGAGATCTGGCCAGTGGGATCGAACCTGAGTCTGCTCAGGCCTCCGGACAGAGTTGCCCACTTGTAGGAAATGCAGGAGACAGTGGAACGGGATGAAGAGCAACACGAAGGAGCCATCAGCCAAAGCCAGACAGTAGGAAATTTAGGTCAAATAATTCAGATTCTTCAGCAGATAAATTGCTAGAGGAAAAAAAGGGATGGAGAACAAGCTGTCGTGCCTTAAAATACATGGCAACTTTAAATGGGTGAGACTATAGGCACTTGAGTGATAAAATGAGAAAGAAAACCCAGAGAATTGTTTACTACTATAGATGAAAAGGGGGTCACAGACTAAACGTGACAAGCTCAGGGAAGGCCTGCATGGTGGGCCGTAAACAAACTTAGAGACTGAAAGTAGCCACATAGGATGGTCTGACGGTAAAAATTTCTAACTAAAACCAATTCATGGCAGGTAATCACATCCTAGGCTCGTAGCTTTTATTTTTACAGGAAGTGAGGCTGTTTATTATCTTTTCACATCTAAAATAACCTACCTTTGGAATGTCAGAGTAACCCTTTGTTTACATACCCTCAGGGCACATCTCCCACCAGAGCACAAGACCAGAGAACCCCTCCCTGTTACCTTGTTGCTCAAATACCATTTCTGTGTGCTGCATAGGTTAACTAGCCTGTACCCAACAATGTGAAGAAGTAGGCCTTTCCCCTTTACTTTTTATCCAGTCTCGGAGATTTCCCCACTTTGCTCTCTCCTGTCTCCCTAAACTATCACCAGGGGATTTCGGGTGACCCCTCTCACACCTCCTCCTTGGATTGTGATGAATGAAACGAACTGTAAAACTGCCACTCTCCGCAGTGTTTCTCAGTCCCTTGAGATTTTGCTTCCCAGCAATCATCATCAGATTGGCTCAAATAAACTCTTAGAAGAATTTTTCTTAGACCGAATGTTCTTTCAGCAACACTATACAAGTAAGAATATAATTACTTTGTGGGTGGGGGGGAGTTGTGACCAGAAGGGGGCACGAGAAAGGACTGGCAAAGTTCCATTTTTTGCCCCGGGTGGTGTTATGAGGGTGTTTGTTGGATAATAATGTCTTCAAGTTATTATCCAACTTGATAATAACATAACTTGATAATACTATCAAGTTATATTGTAAAAATATATAACTTCATTTTGGTTTTGCATGTTTGTTTTACGTTAAGATAAAGGGTTTTTTTATCCACTGATATAGGTAGGCCAAAGATCACATACTGACCAGGTTACTTTGGTCATTAAGACGTGCAGGTTCAAATTCTGCCAACCAGGTGTTGGCTATAAATGGACACTCAACTGCATGCTCTCTCTGGCTTATAGCAATTTAAAAGATTATCCAGTGAACAGGCAGAGGTCTTGAGAGTGAGCTACAGGCTTTTATTAGGAGCCAAGAATGAGCTGAGTAATAAAATATAACTTGGTCCAGCGTAGAGAGCTCCTTGCATTTAACATTTCTACTTTATTTTAATCAGAAGCCTTCTGGGGTCAAATAAAACTCCAGAAAATGTCATGGGAAATGTATATTTATGATGGTGGCTCAATATTGTTAAGCAAATTCTACCTTAACAACATCCAATTTGTAAAATTTCATGCTAATTGTGATATTTCCATCACAATTTTTTTTTTTTTGAAAAGGGCACAGGAAAGGACTTCTGGGGTAATTGTGATATTTCCATCACAATTAGATTCTTCCCTGTAAAGAAGGATTTGACATCATCAAGATCCCTTTAAACAGTAGCTTGCAGACTAAGGTAAGCATTTGTTTACAGAACTGTAATTTGCTTCGCAGGGTGGAGGGCACTGGCTGCTCAATGATTGTCCCGCGCTTAGGCAAACGAGGCATGGTCACACACAGGAGACCCGTGCTTTGGAGATCCAGGACACACCTCACAGTACAAAGAACAGGGGATTGACACTCATTTCCTACTCCCTAGCCCACTCCCAACTCTTCTTCATAAGCATGGATCTTCACACCATAAGACAGAACCTATGCTACAAAAATTAGTAATTCAGGACTTCTGAACCATTTTGTTGAGCACATGGGGCTACCCATTTACCTAAATAATTATTCCAATCAGTAATAAAGAGTGATTTTTGCTATTTTGGGGCTTGATAGTGAGGTGGAGAAGAATATGTGATCCCCAAATACGCCACATTGGCATGTGAATTATTTCCAGCTGAAGACACTAAGGCCTAACAGACCCAGGAAAGAGCTGTCAGGAGAGAGCTAATAGCACAGACAACGTTTTTATTAGAAAGGCTTAAGCATCTTCCTGTGAATGAATGGTCTTCCTCCCCTTTGAGGAAGCCTAGACCCCTTCCCCCTTGTTCTTAGCTCAGGATGGCATGTAAACCCCATTGCCTGACTGTCTTTGGATTTCGGAACTTTGGGGCTCCTATACATATAGTATTTCTTTCTCTCTGGTTAATGTTTTATGTCAGTTTAATTATTAGACCAGCCACAGAACCTAGAAAGGAAGAAGGAAAAAGCATTAGCATCTGAAGACCCTTTCTATGTTTGGAAACTTCTCTGTGGTATGGATTTTGGTGAGAAGAGGAGACCATCTTTCACCATAAAAGCTGAAAAAGCCAATTCCTCATTTTCCTAGTCTTCTTTGTGGCTAGGGTGCAGGCACGCGACCTGGACCCAGTCAACCAGAAACACTCCAGACTTTGGGGTCAAGAGCAGTGATGGTGGGGAATTCTTGAGGCTGTGGTGCAGGGGTGCAGTGGTGTCCTGTTTATAGGGCCAGCGGTGGCAGAATAGATAATGTGAACTTCAGGGTCCTGGGGTCCATGGTGGCAGAAGTAGGGTCCTCACTGATCTAGTTCCAGGGTGTGGGCCCACCTGTGTTCCTGCTTATTTTCTCAAAGTAGTCCTATTCTATAGTCTTCTTGGTAATTCTTGAGCAACCCAATGTCTTTCAGTAAAGGTCTTCTTTTTGCTTAAGTCATCTGGAGTTCTTCTTCTCCTTCTTTTTCTTTTTGTAACTTTTAATTTAGAAGCCTGGCTGATACCATGGCCTGATAATGTCATGATAGGCCACTTGGAGTGAAAGGGGTCCAGGCCTCGGAAAAAAAAAAAAGAAAAAAAGACAGCTATACTAATCTTTCCAACAAAAGAGGAATTGTTTTTGGATCCAGGGAGGAATGGAGAGAAAGGTTGTAGGAAAGGTGAGGTATGGATTTGGAACAATGTAGTGTAAAAGACCTCTGAAAATTCCCTGAGAAGTCTGAAGGCATGTTAAAAATATATAAGGTTCAAAATAAAGTTGCTTTAAGTGTCCTCACATAAATCACTCCACTCTATTCCTTGCTTCCTTGGCTTTATGTGGTGTCTAGAATAAAATATACTCCACACTTATTGACGCTTTATGTAAGTGGGGTTTGAGCACGTGGAAAGCAAGCAGAGGCTGAGTTTCACAAATGGGTTGTATGCCATGAGATCAAGGAGCTCTGAGAAAAATCAAAAGCCCCGAGTCAAAGGGACACAAGTGAAACTCAACTCCTCTGGGCATTTGTGAACATCTTCAGAAGGGGATGCTACAGAATAAAGAATAGAGTTCAAGGGTCACAAGGCTAACTGGCCTCTGGAGCCACTTAGGAGCAGTGGAGGAAACATTGCCTTCTGTCTGGGGGGCAGGGGCAAGGCAAGAGGCAATGAGTTCCAGAGATGGGGTTGGATGGGGGTCAAAGGTAAGAGCTGATAAGGCAAATGAATGAATGAATAATTGGAAGAGGAGACTGAGAGCAGGACAGCTGAATTCTGGTAGGCTTTAGTCCTTTTACTTTTAATCAGATATTTTGAGGCATAATTTATATACCATAGAATTCATCTCTTGTAAATATGCAAGGCAATGATATTTGAGTTGTTCAACCCTAATCAAATGCAACTTCAGATACTATCCATCACCTCCAAAAGTCCTCGTGTCCGCTTGTGGTCAGCCCACATTCTTGTCCCTAGCTCCCGGCAAACACTGATCTACTTCCCCTTTCTATAAATTTGCCTTTTTTGGAAATGCTATACAAATGGAATCATACAATGTGTAATCTTTAGGATGTGACTTCTTCATTTAGCATGATGTTTTCAAGGTTCTTCTACGCTGTAGCATGTGTCAGTAGCCCACTCTTTTTTATTGCTGGATAGGACTCCATCACATGCACATATTATATTTTGTACAGTCTCTTCAACAAATGTGCTAGGAAATTGGACAGCATGCTAACAAGTGAGTTGGACCACTGTTTATACCATACAAAAATTTAACTTATAATAGATTCAGGACTTAAAGGTAGTACCTGAAACCATTGAACTCCTAGAAGAAAATACAGAGGCAGGCACCTTGGCATAGGTCTTGGAGATGATATTCTGAATCTGACACAAAAAGTAGAAGCAGCAAGACCATAAACAAGTAGGACTGTATCAAACTGAAAAAGCTTCTGGCACAGCAAAAGAAGCCACCAACAAAATAAAAAGACAAACTACTGAATAAGAGAAAATACGTAAATATTGGGGGGAACACTGTGAAGTATATTACTGTCTAACTACTTTACTGTATACCAGGAACTAATACAAAATAATATTGAATGTAAACTGTAATTGGAAAAAATTGTTAAATAAAAAAAATATAAAAAACTCATACAACCTGATAGCAAAAACCCAAACAATTTAATTAAAAAATGAGCAGAAGATCTGCACAGGTGTTTTTCTAAAGAAGACAGATGACCAGCAGGTACATGAAAAGATGCTCAGCATCATTACTTATCAGGGAAATGCAAATCCAAACCATAAGTAGATATCAGCTCACACCTGTGAGAGTGGCTATTATCAAAAGATAAGAAATAACAAGTGTTGGCAAGAATGTGGAGAAAAGGGAACTTTTGTGCACTGTTGGTGGGAATGTAAATTGGTGCAGCCACTGTGGAAAAGAGTACAAAGATTCCTCAAAAATTAAAAATAGACCTAGCTTATGATCTAGCAGTTCCACTTGTGGGTATTTATCTTAAGAAAACAAAATCATTTTTTAAAAAATTTTATTTATTTATTTTTAGAGAGGGGAAGTGAAGGAGAAAGAGAGGAAGAGAAACACCAATGTGTGGTTGCCTCTCACACACCCAGGACTGGGGACCTGGAGCAGAACTCAAGCATGTGCCCTGACTGGGAATCCAGCTGGCAACCTTTTGGTTTGCAGGCCAGCCCTCAATCCACTGAGCCACACTAGCCAGGGCCAAAATCATTAATTCCAAAAAATATATACACCCCTATGTTCATTGTAACACTGTTTATAATAACCAAGGTATGGACCCAACCTAAGTGTGCATTGATGGACGAATAGATGAAGAAATTGCGGTACACACACAGAAATATTACTCAGCCATAAAAAAGAATGAAATCTTGTCATTTGTAACAACATGGGTAAACCTCAAGGGAAGTAGAGAAAGGCAAATACCACACGATCTCTCCTATATGTGGAATCTAAAACAAAAATAAAACAAACAAAACAGGTGCCTACATACAGAGAACAGATTGGTGGTTTCCAAAGGTGGGGGTGGAAGAAATGGACGAAAGAAGTCAAAAGGTTAAAGAAGGAAAATAAATTACAAGGCTCTTAAATCTACAATGATACTCACTAGAAAAGGAAAAAAATGGACGATTGGATTTTTTCCGCATTTTGACTATTATGAGTAATGCTGCTGTAAACATCTGCATACAAGTATTTGTGTGAACACAGGTTTTCATTCTCTTGGATAGATACCTAGGAATTGCTGGGTCGCAGGGGAACTCTGCGTTTAACCTTTGGAGGAATTGCCCGTCTATTTTCTAAAATGGCCGCACCACTTTGCATTCCCACTGGCCATGAGTGAGGGCTGCAGTTTCCACACATACCCACTAATACCAAGTACTGTCAGTCTTTTTGAAGAAAACTATTGTCAGACTGTAGTGGTCTCAGTGCAGTTTCAGTTTGCATTTCCCTAATGACTAATGGCATGAAGTATCTTTTCATGGGCTTATTAATCATTCATGTAGTTTCTTCAGTGAAATGTCTATTTAAATCTTTTGCCTATTAAGAAAATGAGTTGTTTGTCTTCTTATAATTGAGTTATAAGAGTTTTTTACACTTTCTTGATGAAAGTTCTTTATTTGCAAATATTTATATTACTTGCAATATTTATATCACTTGTAAATAATCTTTCCTACTTGTGGCTTATCTTTTCATTTTCTTCATGGTGTCTTTGGAATAATAATTTTCTATTTAGACAAGATCTACTTTATCAATTTTTTCTTTTTCTTTTTATATTTCCTTTATTTTCAGAGAGTGGGGAAGGGAGGGAGAAAGAGAGGGAGAGAAATAATCAATGTGTGGTTGCCTCTCATGCGCCCTCTACTGGGGACCTGACCCGCAACCCAGGCATGTGTCCTGACTGGGAATCAAACCAGCGACCCTTTGGTTTGCAGGCTGGCACTCAATCCACTGAGCCACACCAGCCAGGGCAATTTTTTCTTTTAGGGACTATATTTTTGGAGTCACATCTACAAAGTCTTTGCCTAATATAAAGTCAGAACAGAAAGATTTTCTCCTGTAAAAATGTTTTATAGATTTTGCTTTTACTTCTATGATCCACTGTAAGTTAATTTTGTGCATGGTAAGGGTGTGTGTGTGTGTGTGTGTGTGTGTGTGTGTTGATATCCTATGGGTCCCAACACCATTGGCTGAACAGATTATCTTCCCACTGAGTTAACTTGGCACCTTTGTCAAAAATTAACTGAACATGAATGAAAGGATTTATTTCTGGACCTTCAATTCTGTTCTATTTACCTATATGTCTATTCTCATGCCAGTACTATAGTTCCTTGATTTCTGTAGATTTATTAGGTTTTGAAATTGGATAGTTTATGTCTTCCAAATTTGCTCTTTTATAAAATAGTTTTGGTGATTTTGATCTTTTGCACTTCCATATAAATTTTATAATC
The DNA here is from genome assembly GCF_022682495.2 of Desmodus rotundus. NCBI lineage: Eukaryota > Metazoa > Chordata > Mammalia > Chiroptera > Phyllostomidae > Desmodus > Desmodus rotundus. The sequence continues at coordinate 82,385,555 of NC_071395.1, forward strand.
TGTCAGTTTCTTGAAACTCTCTGTTGGGATTTTCAATGGGATTGAGTTGAATCCATAGATCAATTTGGAAAGAATATTGAGTTCTCCAATTCATGAACTTGAAGTATTTCTTTCTTTACTTAGATATTCTTTAATTCTCTCATCAATGTTTTGTAGAATTCAGTGACTGAGTTTTGTACTCTTCTGTTAAATTTATTCTTAAATGTTTGATTCTTTTTGATGCCATTTTAAATGAAATTATTTTCCCCACTTTACTTTTGGATTGTTTATTGATAGCATGTGGATGTACAATTGGTTTTGAAATATTGACCTTGTATCTTGTACCTTTGCTAATTTGTCCACTAGTTCTAGTAGGGGTTTTTTTTTTCTGATAGGTTCCATAGGCTTTTCTACAAAATGGATCCTTTTGTAAGAGAACAAAAAGTTTTGCTTCTTCCTTTCCTATCCCTGTGTCATTAATTTTTCCCTCTTACCTTATGGCACTGATTACAACCCCCCAATATAACTTTGAATAGGAGCAGGAAGGGCTGCCAGCCTTGCCTTTTTCTTGATCTTCAGGGGGAAACACTTGGTCTTTCATCATTAAATATTTTGTAAACTGTAGAGTTCTCATAGGCACTTTTTATGCAACTGAGGGAGTTTCCTACTCCTCTTAGTTTGTTGGAAACACTTTATCATGACTGGATGTTGGACTTTGTACAACAATGTTTTTGTGCACCTATTGTGACTGTGGATTTTTCTCCTTACCCACACGGTACATCACACACATTGATTTTTAGTGTGTATGATATGTCAAACCAGTCTGGCCCTCCTGGGACAAATCTCACGTGGTCAGGGTACATAACCCTTTTTATATATTGATGAATGCAATTTGCCAATATCTAAGAAATTCTGCATCCGTGTTTATGAGAAATATTTGATCTGTAGATCTCCTTTCTTGTGGTGTCTTTGTCTTTGGTTCCAGGGTGGTACTGGTGCTGTCTAGGGAAGTATTCCCTCCTCCTCTATTTCTTAAATTTTGAAGCCATCTGGACCTAAGCTTTGGGGGGGGCAATTTTTAATTCATTTTTAATTAATTCAACCCCTTTACTTGTTAGAGGCCCATTCAGATTTTCCACTCCCTCTTGAGTCAGTTTTGGTAACCTGTGCCCATTTGCCTGAACTTAGTCTACAGAATCTGTCCCTCTGTGCTGTGTAGCTGCTTATGTTTCTGCTCTGTTTCTTAAAATTTTCTTATTTTTCTATCTCGGCCTAGCTTCCTAAGGCCTGCTCCAATCTCTGTCCAGCTTAGTGGTCAGCCAATGACTGGGCAGAGCTTGTGCTCCAACACCTCTAGCCCCCTGTGGGCGACTCTGTGTGTGGACTGCAGAGAGCATTCAAAGTCAAGCAGTTTCCAAGTCTGCCATGGTTTTCACTTCCCACTGGGCACCCTCAGGTCCCTGCGTGTTTGAACAGCCAGGTCAAGCATGGATGTGTGGAGGGCTTATCCTGCCCTCTGCAGGCTCTCCTTTCCAGGATCTCCCTGTTCACTTTCTGGCTAGTCCTCTGGTTTGTGGCTCACCTCACCCGCATCTCTACCTGAGGTTAGGGGAGCTGCAGGTTCCCATCTGTGGCTGGCACAGGCTCTGCCCTCCACTCTTAATCAAGTCAGCCCCGTCTGGCAGTGAAGCTGATGCTTTTCATGGCCAGCAAAAAATGCCCAAGTCTCTTGCTGTTCTTACCTGAAGCTCCAAAGTTTCTCACAAATAAGTGATGCTCATTTTGTTGTTTGCCTTTGGCAAATTTCCAGAGCCTTGAAAATAGCTGTTTTTGACACTTTCGTCTGGTTTTATAGTTGGTTTTTTGTAAGGAATATTTGTCAACCTCTTCATTCCTCCACAGCTGGAAGTCACTTTCATCTTTTACAAATGCTGGGTGCATGACCTGTCTTCTCTTATTTCAAAGGTGCTATTAGGCATCTGGAAGCAGAGCAGTATAAGCTCTATTTGAAAAAACTCAGGACTGGAAATGGTGCCAGAGAAGGCGTGAGCTGGGGCACCAGACAGACTGAGAGGTGGTTGGAGGCCAGAGGTGATGGAGACAGCGAGGAGGCGTGAGACAGGGACACAGAGCGGAGGCAAGAACTAATTGTACAGTTTAGAGAAAACTATGGAATTAAAAAAGTTAAAAGCCTACCTTACCATCCCCTAATGTCACCAACCTAGCAGCCACTGTCTCCATGAGTGTTTCCTCCCAAGCACCCGCTTTGAACTTCCAGTCCTCTAGGGAGTGGGCAGGTGTTGGGGTGGGAATGTGAATGCACTGGCTATGCCACGAGGGAGGTAGGATGGCAGGGGATCATGTGGAAATGGCCCACACATCAGCGTCACCTAGGAGGCTGGCTCTGAGCTTCGCAAAAAGATTTGGCCCTCATACTTTAAAGCAGGGGTTGATAAATGATAACATCCAGGCCAAATACAGCTTGTAATCTATGTTTGTAAATAAAGTTTGATTGGTACTTGGCCACACCCATTTGTTTCCGTACTGTCTATGGCTGCTTTTGTGCTACATGGACCGTGTTGAGTAGTTGTGACAGAGACTATATGGCCTACAGGCCTAACATATTTACTATCTGGCCCTTTAAAGAAAAAGCTTTCCAGTCCCAGTTTTAAATAAAACTACAGTAGCTAAAGCCCTTGATACATGGATAGAGTATCTCATATAAAATTGGAGTGTTGACTACATGGCAGGGGAGGACTTCTGAGAGGCTGATGAGGCCAGAGAGGTTACGGCTAAGTGCATCTGACGAAAAGCAGAGGCAAAGGTGTACCCGATGGCAAAGGTGTCCCAGATGACCTTTCTAGAGATGTCATCAACCAAGAGAAGTCAAGGGGGTCTGTCAAAGGAGGTTATGTTTCTTGGCATAACTATTCGTCAAAGTACTACTGGAAATGAAGTCAGAAGATTAGAACTAAGTGGCTGGAGACATGAGTGAGCAGTCAGACCTTGTAATTCGAAGGGGGAGGTAGAAGGGAAGACAGGGAGGTGAGTGAGGTTCACAAAGGAGAGGAAAGCAACAGAAGCAGTTGTGAGTGGGCAAGACAGGATTGCTCAGAATGAGGCCTATGAACACTGAATGTGAGTAGCTAGCTCCCTTTTGATTGAAAAATAACGGAAACTGATTCTGGCTAGTCTCAACAGAGGGGGAAAAAGAGGTTGGGGGGCAGTTATGGAAGGGTTCGCTGAGGAATCTTGTAGAATTGAAGGGCTGAGTTGCCTGCCAAGGATAAATTAGAACCAGGAGTTAGATTGCCATGGAGATCAGACACACAGAGGAAAAGGCAAATGTGAGGATAGAGGCAAATACTGAAGTGATGTGGCTATAAGTCAAGGAATGCTGGCAGCTACCAGAAGCTGGAAGAGGCAAGGAATGGGTTCTCTCTTAGAGCCTCTGGAGGAAGTGGGATTATGCTAACGACTTGAAACTGATTTGGGACTTCTGGGAGATAATTGTAACACTGAGTTATAACCCAGAGCCTGGAATTCCCAGCCTCCGTGGCTATAGCAAAGAAATGCAAATCCTTCAGCAGCTGAGCAAATTAGAGAGAGAGTCCCCAGCCGGCTGAGATTCAACTGTCAGTGTGGATAACTGTGAGATAAATGCCTGTTATTTGAAGCCACCAGGCTTGTGGTAATTTGTTGTGGCAGCTATAGGACACTAGTACAGGCGGCGACTGTGTCTCCTCACCCGAGTGCTTGCACACACACAAAATAGACTTGGTATACCGTTCACAGTTGTTGAATGAATGGATCCTCTGGAAGGCAATCGTGGAGCCTGGTCAAAAGAGCATATTTTTTCTTCCCAGTACTTCTCATGATTATAATCAGAGTAACTTGTGTGCACATTCATTACCAGTGTCCCCTGTAAGTCTGTGATGGTGGGGATTTTGATTCGTCCCTGATGTATCCTCAGAACTTACTCAGCATCAGGTACCTAGTAGGTGCTCAGCACACATTTGTTAGATGAATATGTGAATAAATCAACGTATTTCCTCCAGTGAGGAAATTTTAATCAGCTGTGAAACAAAACCCTACAATACCAACTTCAAGGTGTCTGTAAACTAAAAGCAAAGAACAAACAAAAAAACATTGACTGCCTACCTGTTTGCACATTAATACTTAGATTTTGTTCCATCTCCCCGCTTTACACTGTTGGGGACTAATGGAAGAAATTTAACCTTGGATGTCGTGCAGATCTGGACTTCGGCTCTGGCCCTGTCCCTCTCTGGTTGTAAATCCTGGGCATATTCTTAGCCTCTTTGAGCCTCAGTTTCCTCACCTGCAAACTGAGTACATTAATATCCAACTCAGAGGGCTGCTGTGAGGTTTAAGTAAGATAGCCTTGCTCTTCTTCCAACCACTATGCCTTGTGGTTTGGTCGAGAGTGTCCTATATCCTTAGGCTGCCTCTCTTGGCTCAGGAATTTGACCTGCTCAAAATCTAAAGAGACGGAAAACTCAAAGGTCACAGCTCCTGTCCTGCCTTTGAGGAACAGCTGAGAGGTACTCCTTAGCGGGCAGATGGCCCGTTTCCCGTGTGTTTCCTGGGATAGCTGGTGACAGTGGAGTTAGGATTCACGTGCCACCGTCTCTGAGAACTGATGCTTTCTTTGTTAGGAGTGGTGGTGGTGGTGGTGGTGGTGTGAGTGCGCACACACAATGACTTTTAGACAGCGAGGAAGAACCAGGAAGTCCATGTGCAAGGTACACCTGTTAGGGCGTCAGGTGTGCTGGGCCAGAACCCAATTGAGATCTTTTTGCCAAAACCATCCAGTTCTTTATTAATCAAGCCCTTCCAAGCGAGACACCTCTACATGTCGGCCACTAGCAAAAGAAAGGCAAAGTCTCATGAAACGACAGGGCTTGAATATCTCAGCGCACAAGTACCTGTGACTCCTTCTGAGTGACTGTTATTAGCACGCCTTTCAAATAGCCTCTCTGAAGTTGCTAACTCATGCCTGTGGGCTTTGCCTTTCCTTCCCTGCTGAGCATCACGCAGTCTTTTCTCCCTCTTCCCCAATTCTCAGGGCATGTGCATGTGCTTGAGGGGGAGGGCTCTTACACTATCCTCATACTTAAAAGAAAGCCTGCTGCTTTGGATGCAGTGGGGAGCAGGGGGGTGAGGCTTTTCCAGACCCTGGCTGGGGACAACCCTCTTCTTCCTTCTTGTGAAGCAGTTTTTAGCGGATTAAAAAAAAAAGGTTGATTTTCCATTCTGAGTGTGTGGTCTTATTTTTCCACAATATCTCATCTTTGGAAAATACTCCTGTCCCACAGATATTTTTTCTGATGAAATCTAGAGCCCAAACCCCCTTTTGAATGGGGGAGGACTTGTTGAAACGAGGTGGGGGGCCCATGTGGGGTGGGAGGAAAAGAGGCCAAAGTGTGTGCCCATGAGGGCACTCCCAATTCCTCAGAAAGGTTTTCAAATTTTGTATTTTTCCCTTGGTCTGCGATGACAATCATAGGGCATGCACAGTTTTTTAAGCTTCATTGAGATAAACTTGATTATGATAAAGCACCTACTTAATGCATATTGACATAAGTATACATCCGTGAGACCACCGTCACAGTCAAGATAATCCTCATCATCCCCAAAAGTTGACTCACGTTCCTTTGTAATTCACCCCCCCACACCGAACCTCAATGCCCCCGATCTGCTTCCCATCACTATGAGTTAGTTTGCATTTTCTAGCAGTGTATATAAATCATACAGCATGTAATTTTTTTGGTCTGGCTCCTTTCACTGAGCATAATTATTTTGAGGTTCACCTATATTGTTACATGTATCAATAGCTCATTCTTTTTTTGTTGTTCCTGTATGGATATACCACAGTTCTCACAGAATAATCATTTGTGTGTGTGTGTGTGTGTGTGTGTGGTGCTAACTTAAAAATGTCATAGCATCCCTTTTAAAAACCTTTCTTTGATGGTTGCTAACTTATACCCGTGAGTTTCCCTCATTATCAGGGAAACTGGTGGGTATAAGTTTCCCTCCAACAGACGAAGACACAGTGAAATGCAAGCCAGTGGGGTTTCACGCACGTCTCACAAGCACCTAGACATTTGGAAGCATCTGGAGGACTGACTAAATGTGCTCACTTTCATCCAGTGGCTCAGGGCTGACTTCAGGAAGCGAAGCTTTCGTACAGTCCTTTATCAGGACTGTCGGAGTGCAGGGGCCTTTGCAGGCCATGTCGTCCAACTGGGCCAGTTGCAGAGGAGGCAGCTGCAGCTCAGGGAGGGGCGGTACCTGGCCCAGAGTCACAGAACCTGTTAGTGCCGGGGCTGGACTAAGAACCCAGGCTCCAGGTTCCCAGGCCACTGTTCTCACCACCTCGACTCGCCCTGGGCCTCAGCTCTCATTTAGTTTTTCTGTGCTTAATATGTTTTCCTTGAATTGATTTTTGTCCCCTGCCACATCCATTACCTTCAAGGTTATTTTTGGTGTTCTTCTCTGCCTCTTTCATTTTGCAGACTGATTTCCCAGGCTTTGCTGAGGTTGGCGGCACTTCCCACCTCAGGGTCTCTGGCTTTCTTTAATGTTCCTTTTCCTCTGGCCCCCACTTTGTTCTTTATACAATAGATCATCTCCCAAGACCCCTCCACCCTCCTAGCCCCCAAGAGGCTGCTATTTCCTATCATGCTCTATTGCCACCCCTTTCAGCCTATTTCAGGTTTGCAAAATCTACTTGTAATGACAATTCTCAGAGCTCATCCTTCAGTGATAACTCAAGGCTGCACCAGCCACTGGGTGGTGGCTACTGATACATCTTTCTGATGGCCTTTTTTTCTCCGCTGGGTCTTCACTATGTGGAGAAGTGTCTGTCTGAGGATGAGTTAAGATGATTCCATCTCTTAACTCTGTGGTAGGTGGGGTGTCTGCCTGGTGCTGGCAGGTAATGGTTGCTGAACTAGGGATGGTTTGGGATTCTGTGTACAGATGGAAAGAGAGTTGGACTGAGCATCATTCCAAACACCAGGAGTCTATTTCCAGACCCTGGAGTATCATGAAAAAAGAAAAGAGTGGAGGGAGGCTCAAACAACCCTCCTTTGAAACCCAGCTCTGTCATTGAACGACTGATATAAACAAGCCTTAGTTTCCTCATCTGTGAAATGGGAGTGAGAGGCACCCACTTTCAGTCTTGAAGGGACTACTGAACGTGGCAAAGGGTCTAAACTGCCTAGGGTAGAGCCAGGTACTTTGGAAGTTACAGGCATGGGTTCAAATCCTAGGCTTCCTGAGTCATTGCTCTAATCCTTGGTAATTTCATTAATCTCCTTAAGTTTTCATTTACTTAACTGTAGCAGTGGGAAGGAGTGCCCACCTCATAAACTGGTTTTGACAATTAGTCCACAAAAGTACATGAAGTACTGAGCACGGTGCCTGGCATGAAGTGAGTGCTTGATAAAATGTTGGGCATTCTATATTTTTTTTTTCAAAGATTTTATTTACTTATTTTAGACAGAGGGGAAGGGAGGGAGAGAGGGAAACATCAATGTGTGGCTGCCTCTTGTGCGCCCCCTACGGGAGACCTGGCCTGACCCTAGGCATGTAACCTAGGCATGTACCCTGACTGGGAATCAAACCGGTGACCTTTTGGTTCACAGGCCAGTGCTCAATCCACTGAGCCACACCAGTCAGGGCAAAATGTTGGGCATCTTAAAGTGCTTAATAAATGCTATTTTCTTTTCCCTTGTAAACTTAGCCCTCAGCCTTTCTTTAAGAAAAAATAAGTGGGTGCACATCCTGAGCATCCTGTGAACTTTGAGAAGTTTGTGAATTAAGCATTCATGAAATACTTTTATATATACGAAGTATGCTTATTGAGTGTGGACTCTGCAGGGAGAAGTACAAACTTTATGGCGCTCAAAACCTAAGTGAGTGGCAAGCAACTAGGCAAATGAGTTCAAAACAATCTGTCACCAAAGCCAAAGCAATAAATTGCAAATTGAAGAGCTGCTTCAACAAGTCAATTCTATATCCATATATATGAACAAGACCTGAACTCCCGGAGCATACAGTCTATAGAGGTAGCATTAGTAACATGTCTATGATGATGATAATGGTGGCGGTGGCAATATTACAACAATGGTAACAGCTAATATGTAAAAAGAGCTCATTATGAGACAGATACTGGCTGAGAGCTTGGCATAAATTATCTCATTCAGTTCTCACAAGAACCCTCTGAGGTAAGTAATCTTATTCTCTTATGGGCAAAGAAAAGGAAGCTCAGAGAGTTAGTAATTTACCCAGTGCCACACAGCTCCTGGATAGCAGGGTTAGAACTCAAACTCAAGTCTGACTAGTGTCAAAGACCTGGCACCCAACCACAAGGCACTGCCCTTTTGTGACCAGTTATAATGGAGGAAAGAGCCACATAAATGCTGTGATAGAGGACAAAATGCTATGAGGGAGGGGACAGGAGCATCTGGATTCTGACCAGGGTGATTGCAGAACTCTTCATATCGGAGGCAGCTTTGGGGTAAGGGAGCAATGGTGAGGAATGGGGTAAAAGGACATTCTAGATTCAGGGAACAGCCTGGCTAATACAAAGGGGTACTCACAGTTTTGGTGTGGCTGGAAAGAGGAATGGGGTGGTGTGGTAGGAGGGAGGGTTCTGAGTAAAGCAGAGGTGAGTGGAGCTGGGGGAAGGGGTCTTTAGAGGCTGAGCTTGTGAGACGCAGCACAAAGGTTAGGAAGCCTCATGCTACTTGTTTCATTTTGTCAGCTTAAGTAAGTTATTCCAGGGTCCATTGGGAAAGGTAGTTTTTCATTTTGATTTTTGGAGCTTTCTTACATGTTTAACCTGGGAGACAGCAGAATTAGGTTTCATTGAAAGACAAACAATAATGCGCCCTGGAAGGGTGGCTCAGTTGGTTGGAGTGTCATCCCCTACACCAAAAGGTTGCAGGTTCAATTCCTGGTCAGGGCACGTACGGGAGGCAACTGATCGATGTTTCTCTTTCTCTATCTCACCCTTCCTCTCTCTCTAAAATCAATAAACATATCCCTAGGTGAGGATTAAAAAATAAAAATTAGGTAAATAAATGAAAAGAAGAAAATACTTGGTACATTAAAAATAAATAAATAATAAATAAATAAATAAAGGTCTCTGAGGTTTGAACCCATTCCCACCCCCTTCCCCAGTTTGAATTCTATCTCTATCACTTCCTGGCTATAGGATCTTGGGCTCCTTAGTTAATACTCCTGAGCCTCGGCCTCCTCCTCTACAAAATGGGTTTGTTGGGAGGCTTGAACAGATTAATATATATATAATATAAACATTCAGGATAGTGCCTGGTGTAAAACAAGCACTCCTAAAAGCATTATCATAATTAGTCCTGGGTCAACTAGTGGTTGGCCACATGACTTTATCTGAGCCTCTAAATCCTTATCCATTAATGAAGGGATTGAATAACATTAGTTCTATTATCTCTTTCTAAATGGTTTAATTCCAAATGGCTCCTTTGATGAAAAGCGTTTAAGAACATGATTTTAGAGCTTTCCTGTCCTGATAACACAAAGCACTCGGCTAAATCAGGGCGCTGATGTGTGCTGCACCGGTTGTTCCGTCCAACGGAGCCTTGGAGCCTGGTAACACCCGCAGGGCTCAGGGCCGCCTCAATGGAGAGACAGAGCCTCTTCTGATTGGACTACTGAAACAACGTGTCGATTGTAGTGACCTCATTACCTTAACTTCTTTGTTGATTTGGGGATTTTAGACCACCCAAGGGTCCATTATTCAATTTTGATCAAGACACCGTTTTGCCTCTGCTCAGTCTCTATCTGTGTGGCTGGCCGCAGGGTCGGCCACGAGCGATTCACAGCCTGCTCCCTGTCCACGTCCCCAAGGGGCTGTGCCCCCCCTTGGTGTCTGGCATTTGTCAGGTAGGCTGTGTGTCTCCCATGTGCTGTGTCTGAGGCACATCTTGCCACTGAGGGGCCGCCTCCCAGGAGATGCATACAGGATTGGTGTATCTATTAATTCATCCAGTGGCCATTTAGCTTATTAAATAGCAATAGATTCAAATAGAAAAATGAAGCTCGGTACTACTACATTAGAGCAAAACATGCTTCCTTCCTTTGTCTTAGTTTTATTTTCTGGAGGGAAATGTAAGGAGCTCTGCATATTGAGAAGCTGATTGCTGGAGCGGGGGTGAGAAGCCGAAAGCATCCAGGCAGAGAGATAAAAGGAGATTGGCTCCAAGCAACATCCTCCTTGCAGGAAGTGAGTGGTGGTGAATCCATATTTCTACATAATAAGCTTTTCTGTGGGGGCCGGAAAGTCCCTTCGTCAGTGCAGGGGGAGAGTGTCAGGCAGGGCTGGCTGTGCCTATGGGGATGAGGTCACTGCTCCCGCTGGGTCCCTCCAGGTGATTTTCCTTTGCCCCTTCTAGCCCTGGCTGAGAGAGCAGTGTGGGCTGGAGCTGGGAAGTGACTATCTTTTGGTGAATGAAGCTTCTCTTCTTTAGCGTATAATGATGTTAGACGGCACCAAGTTCATTTGGTCCTTTATTTGTGGTTAGATTCTTCATGACCCAAAAATCTTCTGAGGGCTGTAAAATGATTTAAAAAAAAATCCCAGGTTTTTTCTGTATTCCAGAGTCTTACTCAGATGTCTATGGTTGACAGTCCACCTAATAACTTACACACTCAGTAGACTTTTTTTTGTGCTTGCCTTTAACATACCTATTTCCTACTTTATTCAGTTCACAATCTAGATTTGCTTTGGGGGAACCACCTCTCCGTAGCATTAGCTGTGGGTATTGACCCCACTCTCAACTCTAGGGTGAGCTTGGATGGCTTGAACCAATCAGTATGTTCGGTCACCAGGCATGTGGCCCAGTTTGGGTAATGATGCACCACACACCAACGTGGGGATGGGAGGGGTGACCTGCCCTTCTCCCATCTGGGAGCTGGTGGAGGGGGCGCCCTTGTCCTTCTCCGGGACAGTGTCCCGTGAGGCCACCAGGCTGGAATCGGTGCAGGCCTTTCGACTCCCTGGACAAGAGGCACGCTGAGCGTGATGCTGGCACACAAAGGAGGCCAGATTGGAAAGAATCAGGACGGGCTCCCTGACGACAATGCGAATCTCTAGAAGAAACCGCAAGTTCTAGAAGCCGGAACTACTTCTGAAGTCGTCTGTTATGTTAGTCAATTAGTCTGTTTTACTTTGGGCCAGTTTTCTCCTTAATTGCACAAGAAAGTTTTGGAATCGATAGTCCTATCAACCACAGAAATGAGGAAAACCAATGGCAATGATACTTTATTTGGTCTCATCAACCCACTATATTCCTCTTGGTTTCAATACAGCAGATTCTGTAAAAGCTAATGTTTATGAAAAAAAATGTGCCAGACATTAACTTACGTGTTATGACTTATTTAAACCCCTAAATGACCCAGTGAGGTGTGTATTGTTATTAACTCCATTGCAGATGAGGAAACTGAAGTACACAGACATGAAGTAATTTGCCTAAGGTCACAGAATCAGTGAGTAGCAGAGCCGTGATTTAATCTGACATCAGACTTCCATATCCCCCGCAATTCCACTGTTCTGTGACTCTACAATTTTCAGAAACAGAGCCAATGAGTCTTCCCACTGGGGACGATCAACCATCTAGCCAATTTCATTGCCCTGAGATTTCTCAGCTTTTCTCAATTCCATCTCCTTTGCCCAAATTATCTGTTGCATCCTTAAATCATCTTGCCTCCTCCTCCAAGTCTGACACTCTGGTTTCCATAACATATATCTCCATAGCACTATATCAGAAGGCAGCCAACCCACTTGCACCTGCCCTTCAGTTCTTGCTTTTCCAGAATAGTCCCACTTGCAAGTTTTACAGCCTGAGGAAGCACTAAGTGGGACCAGATTCCTCGGGAATGAACATGAACACTCCCGAAAGTTTAGATCCACGTGTTGAAACCTTGTTTGGTTTGTGACATGCTGGTTTTGCCCAGGTCCTGAGACAAATGGGGAGTTATAGAGTGTTTCCCCATTGCCCCTCTCTATCCTGTGTTCATTCCAATCTCCAGGCACAATCTTTTATTAACTTTATTTTTATTGTTGACACTATTACAGATGCCCCATTCCCACCCTCCCTTGGCTCCCCTCTACTCAGTCCCCACCCTGCAACTCCCTCAGACAATCTTCACACCATCGTCCCTGCCTGTGGGTCATGCGTATATGTTTGTTAGCCTTCTTCACCTTCTTTCACTCATTCTTTCCCTTCCCCTCCCCTCTGACAGCTGTCAGTCTGTTCTATGTGTCCACGCCTCTGTTTCTATTTTGTTCGTAGGTTTATTTTGTTCATTGGATTCCACATACTCATACAAGTGAGATCATATGGTATTTGTCTTTCTCTGACTGGCTTATATCTTAACTATAAAAATATCCACTCTCCCAATTCCTGAGTAAGAGGCCTTCCAGATTCTCACATTCCGTCTTCCCACGCTGTGCTCTTCCCCAGAGTGCTGCTTGGTGCTGCCCAAGCTCTCCCTGCTATAACCCACCCATTAGGTAATGCAGAGAACAGAAGTTGAGATGGATTTTGTCATGAAAAAGGGCACACGCTGGCAAGCAGTGGGGATACTGCCCATAGTGTCAGACCTCCGAGAGTGAAGTGATACCCAGGTTTTCCAAGTGCTCACCATCCTCTAGAATCTACAGTCAAACACACGAGAGGGGTCTGTGTGTGTGTATGTGTGTGCGCATGTGTGACATGCCCCAGCCATCCTCTCTCTTATCTATCCCGTCCATATCAGGCAGTCATTGGCTTATCTGTTTGAATAAACACACATATGATTATGCATGAGAGGGTAACTTTTATACATCATATAAGAAAACCTTCAGATTCTTGACTGCACTGATTATACCCTAGTTCCGTTCACTCATCAAATGAATAATGTATCAGTCCACCCATCACCCATCCATCTAAGAAAACCTTATCGAACACCTACATGTGATACTGTGTAAGGCACTGAGAATATAAAGATGAAAAATACATATTTTTTCCCTTATAGTTCATACTTCAGTGGAAGAGAGACAGATTATTTCAGTCCATATAGGTAAGCATTTTAACAGAGATAACCACAGGGTGTCATAGGAGCACAGAAGAAGGGCCAGATTTGGAAGTCAGAAAAGACTTCCTAGGAAAGGTGACAACTGGGGTTAGGAGCTGAGAATGGTTGTGGGAAGTATTACTAATTACTTCCCAGTATCCGTCTTCTCCTTCTTCCTCCTGGTAATAGAACCTACCAGGCTTTAACTGGGCACAATGGCCAAATGAGCATTTCCAGACTCTCTTATTTCTTGGTATAGCCATGAGACTAAATTCTAGTCAGGCAATAGGATATGAGTGGAAGAAATATGTACAGTTTGGTCACAACCTTCAAAAAGGTATCTTGGCTCTGGCTGGGTAGCTCAGCTGGTTGTAGTGTCATCCTGATACACCAAGGCTGCAGGTTTGATCCTTGGTTAGGGAACACATAAGAATTAATCAATGAATGCATCAATAAGTGGAACAATAAATTGATGTTTCTCTCTCTCTCTCTCTCTCTCTCTCTCTCTCTGTCTCCCTCTTTCTCACTCTCTCCGCTTCCTTGCTCTCTCTAAAAGTCAATAATTTAAAAAAAGGTATCTTGCCCTCTGCTTCCTCTTTCCCATACTCCTTGGGTTGGAATGTGGGTAAGGTAGAAGTGACCTAGCTGGGACCGTGTAGAGAGTGCCCTAGTGGGTGACACAGCCATGAGATAGAAGAAAATGGGGTCTCTGGATGACTCTGTGGAGCACAGTCACCTACCAACACTGGGCCTCCCACTGCGGCCTCTGTATCCAGGCACCCCTTTGTAAGAGCAGCTTAACCTTTACCCACAGGTTCAGCTCTGCACAAGGAATTCAGCCTGGTTAGATAGGAAATGTCTGTTCCCCTTGGGTAAGTCTGATTTATAAGTAGTTGGTGGTCACCGTGTTTTGATACTTCTGGAGGGTCTGTGGATGAATGAAACACTGGATCTAGGTGAGAGTATTGAGCTGTAGCCACAAGGAGCATCCCCATCATGACAGTCAGTGCTCCCTACTGGTCCTTCTACCAGGTGTGTACTCTGCTGGGTGCTGGAGGTGGAATGGCTTAAAGAGACAGCATAGGTGACAGGAGCCTCGCTCTGCTTCTCAGTTTGTGATTTGAGTTGCTCTGCCTCCGCCTCCCACCTGCTTCCTGCCCCCTCTTCCCTTTGGGCATGCCACTGCTCTAGGTAATGTTAAAGATCATCTTGAACTTGTGCAATTCAAAGATGAATATCCTAAGATACAGTAGTCTTGAAGTTGTCTTCTACCCAGTCCTCTTGAATTAGAAGCCCAGATTCCAGGTCTTTCCTAATTGCATGTGCATTTGGTTCCTATCCCTAGAATCTGTCACTGGACCCGGTCTGTACCATCACCCTCAGTCCTCCTGTTCAGAATGAACCAGCTCATCGCACTGGGTCAGTTTTGATTCATATCTGTCTGTCTGCACTGGTTACTACTAGTTGCCCTGTTTCCATCATTTCCCAGAGGGAGGTTCTGGCATGCTTAATACTTAGAGCTGCAGAACCATCTTAATACATCATGACCATTCTTCTACCTAGCCACACGAACAAGGACACCCCAAAACTACTCTTCAGGCTAAATACTGGCAAACAAAGAATGCCAAGAGCAAATTGGCAATTTCACTATCTCCCATAGTTCCCATTTGCTGTCAGTCAGTCAGATGTCTTTCTCTCACAACACATCCACAAGCAGTCGGGTAGGTAGGTTCGAGTCTCTGGAGGGTTCTCTACTCCATACAATTTGTCTCTATGAGCTCTATCTAGCCCTTATGGACCAAAAAAGAGACAATTGCAGGATCTGTGGGACACCATCTGTGAAATTAAGAATTGACTCAGCCCTGGCTGGTGTGGCTCAGTGGAATGAGCACAGGCCTGTGAACCAATGGGTCACCTGTTCGATTCCCAGTCAGGGCACATACCTGGGTTGCAGGCCAGGTCCCCAGTAGGGGCGTGCAAGAGGCAACCACACATTCATGCTTCTCTCCCTCTTTTTCACCCTCCCTTCCCCTCTCTGTAAATAAAATTAAAAAAAAAACCACAAAAACTGATTCTCCGATACCTGCTCTACTCACAGATACCCACTCTCTTAAGTCCTGGATGGCCTGGAATCTCCAGCTCAGTTGATCTTTCTCTCTCTGTCTCTTTCTCATTCTTCCAGCCCCCTGGTGTACACCTAACACATTGGAAGGGTTTACAATATGAGTAAATGCTCAGAAATCAGGATTGACACACTGATTACAGGCCCTTCTGAGAGGTGTCTGAACATCAGGTCACGGAATAGCCCAGTTTTGAAATTCTGGATACATCTGGCATTGCAGCCCCGGTCTTATCCTGCCTCACCCCCACGTGTGCCCTGTTACCAGGTGATGCTCATTTCCCCTGTCCCAAGACTCCTGGCTCTGCTTTCCATTCAGGGAGACCTGGCTTTCCTCTCTGCATCCTTTTGTAGTAGGCAGTTAGGCATGAGCAGAGTAGGAATGATAGGCCAGGTACAGAAGGTCATCAGGGCAGAGCCCTGGTTGCCTAGCACTGACAATTGTAGGGGTGGGACCTCACCCCCAGGGTGATCTCTCCTCTTCTAGCATCTTGCTGGTCATGTGATTTAGACCTCCTGACTTTTCATATTGCTGGTCACGTGGTTCAGACACTCCACTGATCCTTCCTGTCCTGGCCTGTAGACCACTCACTGGAGAAACAAGGGGGCTGGAGAACAGCCTCATACAACTCCTGTATGAGTCCTTGCACACCCACTCCCTTAAGTATTGAGCCCTTAAGAAAATGAGGTTCTGGCCTAAACCAAATAATCTTAGGAACAAAGCCTTGGGTCTGTTGACCGTGGAAACAGAGTTTTGGTCAAACTAGAGATAAAATCTAGGCCTCAGCTGAGTTTCAGCTCCCCAGCAAAACAGTCCAAGCAACACCATGGCTGACATCTGGACCAGCTGCAATGACTAATGATGCCCCATCCTGGCTCTGACCAATCAGTGGAGACCACAACCCTGAGGAGACACACCTGGAAGCTGATGAATGTGCTGTTGAGGTCCTCCCCTAAAAAATCCCTGCCTTTAAAACCCTTAAGATGGAGGACCCAGCACATTTTTTTTCTCTCTCTCACCTGCATCTTTCCTCACCGTTTATTCCCTCAGGGTGTGCACCTTTGCTTTCCTTCTCCTAAGCTCTGAGGGCCCTTCTTTTGCCCCTGTAACTTGTTTCCTGAGCCCACACAGCCCAGCTGGCTCACTTCCTCCACAGCTCACTTCTTCTACCTCTGACTTTCTAAGTTAAAAAATGTATTTATTTTAAAATTTTATTTTGTTTATATTTGAGTATTGGCTCTGAGCTCTTTCTTAGCCAAATATCAAGGACTGAGGTATAATATCTGGTGCCATTCAACTACTAACACTTTGAATTTGAGACAGATGCTTAGATTCTGATGGTGCTTGCTCAATGACTTCTGGGATCCTAGGTGACATACTTCCCATTTCTGGCCAGATTCTATGAAGCCTCTCTAGCCCTGGGCCCCCATATGGTGGTGGGACAGGGATCTGGATAATATAGTATTTGAATCAACATGAGGGACTACTTGTTATTGACACCTGAGAAGATATTTGAATAGGACATTTCAATTAAAAGACCCTCATCCTTAATTTCACACTCCTCCATAACTCTGTTCATGCCTTCTCTTCCTTTCTTTCCCTCCTTTAATGTTTTTGTAACATCATCCGGTGTCTGGAATTTAACTCTCCTACTGGGCTCATTAACTGAGACTTCACCCTGAACACTCAGCTACCCTACTACCTTCCAAGCGTTTGAAGAAAGCTCAAGGTAACATCCCTAGAAACCCTGAATCAGCAAATTCACTCCTGACTTTCCACAAAAGTAAGTACCAGCAAGGCGCTTTTTTTTCTTGCTTAGGAAGAAACTTCTCCCTTTAAATGATTTGTTTGCCTTCAAGTCCATTTGAATACAAAGATACAATGGAATTCTATTAAAATAATTTCTGGGGCATGAGACACTGGGATAAAAGACAGGAAATTGCACTATTCTTTATGCAGTGCTCACTTGGAGCTGACAGTTCCTGGATAGCTTTGGGAAGCAGGCTGTTAAGAAAACAAGTGGGCCATGTTTCACGCAGGCGTCCAGCCTCCCCTGGCTGTTTTTATTAGGGGCTTGTTAGAGCAGTAATACACCAGGACGGTTTATGGTGCTTTCCCCCACATGCTGAATTTTCATAATTATTCAACAGGAAAATTGTTTCTTAGACTAAAAATGTAAATTCTGAAGTCACTTCTGGAAAGGTAATACGTGGGGGGTCTTTGAGGGTGAGCTTTGATGGTAAGTAAGCTTTAAGTTCCAGAGTTGGAAAGGTCTGACCTCACACTTGAAATATGAATGATCTGGGGCCCAGAGAGGGGAAGAGAGGAATGTCCAGCTGCGCAGGGGGTAGTGGCAGAGGCAGGGCCAGAACCTGGACTTCTGCCTCTGGTCCCATGCTGTCCCTCTTCGGTCATGCTTGATGTATGTGGGGATGTGTAGGAGGGATCCACACCAGAATATTATTCTTGTTGCTGCTGGAGTCAAATCTTAAAGACTGTAAGGACCAGCCAAAGAAAGTGTCCACAGGCTGAAGCCAGGGAGGATGTAGTCAGACATATGAAAGGATTTTTTGAGAATTGGGGCATTGAGATTCTGGGTTTAACATAATGTTTAAAAATGAGGGTGACATTGGGAAGGATTATCAAAGTGATAAACCATGGAGAATAGGTAACATGAAGGACATCTTCCCAAAAGGTTTTAAAAGTGAGAAAACCATCTTGGGGTAGGTCAAATACCCCAAAAGTTGAGGAGACTGGACCGGAGAGCTGGGCAAATCTATGACTCTAGACTTAGCAGTCTTCCTAGGTTCTCAGGACTGATGACCCAAGGGCAAGGCTTTTGTTGTTGTCGTTGTTGTTAGGGATAAATAGGCTCTGTCCTGGAGAACAGAGATGCTGATTAGTAGCCATTACTAACTCACCTTCCTTACCACTCCCCAGCCAGGGCGGATTCTGAACCTCCAGAATACTATTGGACAAGTGAATGAATAAATCAGTAATCCAAGAGCAGCTGAAGAGAGAGACGATCGTTGTGGTTATGGAGGCAAGACCATCTCATGTTCTCCCTTCTATGTCCCAGATGGCAAAACATTGTCACAGCTAACTTATCCAGGGGTGAAGATTCCAAAGTAGATTAATTTTCCAGGTCCTGAAGTTAGCTTCTTCAAGCATAGAAACATATTTTTTTGGTTCTTTTGATTTGAAAACACTTTAACCATTTTATATACTTTTAAAACAGGGCTTAGGAAAGAGAAGCATCATCTTGTCTCTCTGCTTCAGAGCAATACTACCACTACTAATAAAATGCCCTGATACATTTTTCTAGGGTGCTTTGTAAATATGATGCAACTTTATAGATATCATCTCATTTAATCCTTACAACACATTACAGTATAAATTATGCATGTGTGTGTATATATAATACATATATATTCTCCTCATTTGAACAGACAAAGTACCTGAGGATCAAAAAAACAAAAGCCATTTTTCAAGGTCACACAGCCAGTGAGAGTCAAAGTCAGGTGTCAAGTCCACGTTTTCTGATTGCACATCTATTTCCTGAGCTGACGAATAAGTGCCTCTTGCCCCTTCTCAGTGCATGGCAAATGGCAGGGTCAGCAGCCTGCTAGAAATGTGAGCACTGCACACTGGGGAATGAGGTGTGCTGGGCTTAAGCAATAAGTTGGGGAATAAGGGAAAGAGGCTTGGCAGAGGCAGGGTGGGAGGAAGAGCCTGGTGAGAGGCCTGGACCACAGAGAAGGGAGGCAGCCAATAGTCAATATTGGTGCCTAAATGGGCTGGCTGCCTCCTGGCACTGCAAACCCAGGAGGGACGAGTGGTGGGAAGGGCCTAGCAGAAGGAAGCTCTTGGCAGGGGTGATGCTTTGAGACAGATGCTTATGGATGGCTTGAGTAGCTTAAAGCCAGACCCTAGCCAGAGACTGGACTGCAGTGCAGGGAGTAGGGTCCAGCCCCAGGGGCCACAGACTGGGGTACACAAGGTACAATATGTGGGCCTAGACCATGTGGTTTGGGGTTAAGGCAGGGAGCCAGGCCAAGCCAAAGGGCAGAGACCATTGGGAGCTGGGGCAGCAGGCAGGACAGCCGGCAGGGCTGCCACCCTGGCCTGTGCAGCTGGGCCTAAGGCCCTGCAGATCCCCCAGCACATCCAGCGTCTGCACAGACACCATCATGGGGCTTTTCCCAGCCCCACCCTCTGAGTTTCCAGCCATTGTCCAGGAAGGGGACATTGAGGAACAGGCAAGAACTACCGCAGGAACTGTGTCACGAGTCATCTGAGTGGGCTCTCTGGAGGCAGCGAAGAGAGCAGAGCACACAACGAGTACCGTTTGGAGATGGGGTGGGTGGGGGGAGTCATGGCTGTGGACTCCAGATTCTCACTCGTTAGCTGTGTCTGTGAACGGAGCACAGGATCTTGCTGAACCACGTGGTGATAATAGCACCTATCCTTCCCTCAGGGTTAGGTGAAGCACATGACCTTCTGCCAGGAACAAAAGTACACAAGGAAGCCCATACTTCCTCTTACGTAAGGAAATACAGTCACCTCTCTGTTGTCTACTTAACTTAGAGGGTAGAGAATGGAGAATTTGGATGTTTCAATATTTTTAAGGCAATAGCTAAGGCATCGTGTATCTGCAGTGTGTCAGACACTGTGCTAAGTGTTGCAGGAAAACAAGGATGCCTAAAAGCTTGCACTTTGGAGGACAGACCGGGGAGCTAACATCTCGTCAGGGAGACACATGCACAACCACTTATAATGCCAAATGCAAGGCGCAATGGAATGAAAGCTGAAAGGGGTTACATGCATGGAGCGGCTGCAGGGACGCAGAGCCAGGAACGATTCATTTTGACCAGGGAGATTCATGAAGGGACTCACGGAGCAGCTGGTGTCTGAGCTACATCATGGAGGAGAGCTATTATTGAGCAAAATAGCAGAATCCAGCCAAGAGACCATCAACCATGGATTTGGATCTTAAACCAACTTATGAGGCTCTAAACTAATGCTTCCAAACCAAGGTCGTTCATCTGAAGCACCCACAAATCCTATCATTCGCAAATGACCAGCTCCCTTTCAGATCCCCTGTTTCAGGAGCCCTGGGAGCGGGGCCTGAGTGTCTGCATAGTGAAAAAGCACCCCTGCCCCGCCCCCGCCCCCGGTGATTCTGATGGGCACCTTTGGTTAAGAGCCAATTCTCCAAACCAGTCCCAAGTTGTAGTGTGCTTAAAGAGTTCCTGTTGATCTTGTTAACATTCAGATTCCTGGGCCCTTCCCTCAAACATTCTGATTCAGGGGGTCTAGAATGAGACCTGAGACTCTGCATTTCCAGCACACCCTTGGGCAACGCTAGTGCTGCAGGTCTGTGGCCCACACTCTGAGTAGCAGGGCTTTCAATATCCCCTGGCCCTTCGGTTCTTACTGGGGTTGTGGGACCCAGCGTCAAGAGGTGCTCTTAATCTGGAAATACTTTTGAAAGCAAATGCATGCTCCTCCAGTTTGGACCTTTAAAAAGTCACACACACCTGAAACCACCTGCCTATGCAGGTGAAATAAGGACACCCAGTAGGGTTCAAGTCACCCACCTATAGCTTCTGTGCTTGCTTCTCCTGCTTCTAGGCCCCCTCTGGCCCCTGCTTCTCACGTTCTTACATTCCTGTTTTTATACCTGATGTGTAAAACACTCCTGGATCTTGTACATTCCTCCCCTGTCCAGGGATTTTAAGAATATATTCTGGGTCTTTTTATGGTCGGTCCACTGGAAGCTCAGCAAACAGGTGGTTTGGTTGCACCGGTTTGCTAGCTCAGAGAACACTTGAGGGCCGAGTGTGTTCTGCACTCCATCTTTTCCACGCCCACTCTGGAAAGATTGGTACAATGACTTTGGGTCACATTTGTCCTCTATATGTTTTTGAAAAATATTTTTGGAAAGTATTGTTCACGGGAGCAATTTTTGAAAAATATTGTTCACAGGAGTAATTTGTGATCATTAGTGTGAGGGACCTCTTCAAAGCCCTTTTTGTGTTCGGAGAAATTACCTGCAGGGGACTCTTGTGCTAGCTGACCCACTCTGGGATTCGGTCATTGGAACAAGTTAGCTGTTGACAGATGTCACTCGCCTTTTAGAAACTTGGCGAAATAGGCCTTATATTGTGGGTTCTCATTAATACAGTGGGTCTTGGCTGGTTCCCCCTACTCCAGCCCTGGGGATCGGTCTTAATCTCACGAGAGCTGCCTTTCAGAGGCAACATCCAAGTGCATTTCAATTAAATTATACAATTTTTTTCTTTTTAAAATTTCCTCTCTTTTCTTCTTTTTAAAATTAAGTCTTTTGTGCTGGGAACAGTGCTAGATGAGAAGCTGGAAATGAAGAGATAAATTAAAATGGATCACCTGTATTCAAATTGCTTGGTGGAGGACGTAGACACACATCTCGTTCTATCTGCAATGCAATGTGTTGTTAGAGAGACACCAAGTACAGCGGACATTACGAACAGGGAGTGCTCGTTGGTGGCTTGAGAAAACAAGGAAGCTTTGTAGAAAGAGATTCTGCCTTTTCTCATGGGAATGGTCAGGCTTTCACAGGATAACAATATCTGAGTACAACACAAGAAACATGGTAATTAAGAGAACTAAGAGAATCCAAATGTATCACATCTCTGAGATTACCACATTAAAGATTTGGATAGTACCAACTGTAACAACAACAAACATTGTTTGATTGCTTTATGCTGATCACGGTATTATATAATTTACATGCATTACCCAGTTTAATGAAATTCTCCCCACCAGCCTACAAAGTAAGAGATAGTATTTCCCTATTTTACAGATAAGTGGACTGGGTTTAAGGAGATTAGGTAACTTGTTCAGGGTCTTACAGTGCTGGAATTTGAATCCAGAAAATTAAACCAGTGACTATGAACTGACATTACCTGTTGAACACCCACGGTGCACCCAACACTTTGCACAAGTCATCTTTTCACTCTTTAAAACAACCCTGGAAAGCAAGTGTCACAGTGCTGTTTTGCAGAGGAGGATGCAAGTGCCAGGAGGTGAGTTTTACACATTTAGACAGTCGTTGGATGGAAGGTGGAATTAGAAACCAGGTCCGTCTGGGTGCCAAAGCTCATCTTCTTTTGACCTTGACAGATTCTTGCTCCTTCATTAAATCCTCGAACGCCTCAACCCAAAGGGGTGGCAGTAAACATGGGTGCTCCAGACAGGCTGCCTGGGGCAAGCCACTTTAGTAATGAAATGATTGCTTCGCATTTGCTTATGGCTGGAGGTGCATCAGACGTGAATGATTGCTTGGAGAAGGAAGGAAACGGGGAAATATGGGTTTTGGAGGGGCTGCTAAGAAGGTGAGACATTGAAGCTAGCTGGTAAATGACAAGAGATGGTTTGGGGAAGTGGTAGGGTGCGCTGTATCGGTCGGGGGCTCTGGAGTCCAGCAGTCCTGGGTTCTAAATCCTGGGTGACCTTGGCCTCGTTACCACACCTTTCCGAACTTCAGTTTTCTCAACTGTAGAATGGGAATATCAATACCTTCCTGGTAGGGATGAGAATAAATAAGTGCAATCCAGCCCATGGGCATGCAATAATCCGTAAGTACCTTCTTGCTGCCCTGTTTACTTTGGCTTCTGCTGGCTCTGATCAGGCTACAGGGAAAAAGAGGCTAATTTCTTGAGCAGGCAGGATCTGATTCCAGTAGGGTGGCCTCAGGGCACAGACTGGCTTGGGGGACTCTGGCATAATATCCATCTGTTTAGTTCTTTCTCTAGGCCAAAATGCGAGTTTCAGGAGCCTTCCTCCAAACAGTAATTCCACCTAATTGGTTTGAAAAGCAGCGGATGGATAAACATGCTGTCAGCCCACCACTGTAATAACGCCAGTGACATTTACGCCTCAAATAAGGATGCAGAATGAATGGAAATCAGACCTCAGGTACGCTGCCATCAATGACAGCCCAGACAAGGCACCCCCCTCCTCCTACCAGCCAGGAAGTGTCAGCCTCAGGGGGTGGGGCCTGCAGGTGCAACAGGCAGGGATGAGAGGCCTGGGGCCTCCTGGACACTTAACGAAATGCTTGCAGGCATAATTAAGAAGTAGATTAGATTTTCCCAGGACACTGAGAAGTGGTAAGAACATAGGACGCTGTGCTGGGCAAGTTACTTAACCTCTCTGAACTCTGGTGTCTGCGCGCGAGATGAGCACCGTGATGTTTGGGGGACAAATGAGAGGATTAAACGAAGAACCTAGCACAGTTCCCGTCAAATTTCCAGAGCTCCAGAAATGATTTTTTCCTCCTTTTATATTTCTCCTTTCTCCTGGAATCACCTTTTTCTTTGTCTAAAGAGCCCAAGATCTGTCTGTGCATGGCCGTTCATAAACCCAGAAGTACACCCCATTCATCCACTTATTCATTAATACCATTTCCTCACTTACTCATGAATTATGTTTTGGTCACTGAAAAAGTGCCAGATCCCAGCAAAGCAGCTGAGCACAAAGAGTAATCAGACCTCTTCGCTGCCCTTGAATTGGTCAGCGGTTAGTGGAGGACACTGCATCACACCAGACAGGGTCCCCACAACAAAGAGAAGGCACGTTCAGATCAAGAAAACTCAAGGAAGGTGCATTTACAAAGGGACTCATTATAAAGCAGTGGGTGGAGCCACCAACAGCAGGGTTAACGCCACCTCCAGGGCCAATGGGGAAGGAAAGGAATGGGTCCTTGGACCACAGGTGAAAATTGAGTGCAGCAGGCCACCCTGAGAGGAGAGGTGACCTTCTCTCTGTCAAGGGACATAGGCAGCCAAGGTAACAGCCCAGGGGAGGGCCCAACCCATTGTGCTCTCTATGAGTTGACATGACCAGAAGCTCAAGGTCAACAACTTGTTGCTTGGTCCACAGTGGCTGGACAGCCAGGGTGGAGAGCAAGGATGAGAAGGGTGGAGGGTGGCTCTGAGGGGCAAGCACAAGATGATCAGCATTTGCAGTGCAATTGATTACAAGGGGTTGTGATTCATAATGGTTAGTGTGAGACTAGAGAGCTAGGAAGCCTTAGAAGCAAGTGATTAATTCCCACCATTCCTTCAGTTTCTTCCCATTCCACTCCATTCCCAAATTCACAGGGGAAAGCAGTGGGTGGGCTGTCATCTCCCAGCCTCCAATCTGTGCTCCTATGTCGGCAGAGGTCTCTTTAACTGGTACATCTGTCTCGCTTTTCAGCTTGTTGTCTTTCAGTGAGTTCCTATTGCCTTTGGGGCGAGGTCCAAATGCTTGGGCATGGCTGGTAAAGCCCTGCATGATCTGGCCCTTTCTTGCCTCTCCAGGATCACTTCTTCTTACACCTCTCTCCACTCCCCTCTTCCCCCACCTCATTCTCCCACCTCTATCAGTACTAGGAGGTTTCCTTTCCCTGAATTCCCCTCTCCCTCTGGGCCTTTGAACCCACCACTTCTCACCTCCACCCAGACCCCAACCTGAAACATTCTTCCTCCTCCTCTTTGCCTGACTAATTCTTAGCTGACCTTAAGAAATCACGACCTACTTAAACATCGAGAAAGGTATAAAGAATAAAAGTCAGACACCCACATAGCTACCACCTGTATTTAGTAAGTGTTGAAATTCAGCCACGTTTGCTTCAGATCTTTTTTTTTTTTTTAAGAAATAAAACATTCCGGATACCATGGAAGCATCTATTATACTTCTCCTATTTCCTGTAACTCTATTTTGAGGTTAGAGTGTCCTACCCATCCATGTTTTTAAATGTTTGCTAGATATCTCAGCTTCGCTTGCTTTTTCTGCTCAACATTGTGCATGAGTGTTGTTGTTTTGGCTTTGTTGATTGGATATAGTCTTAAGGGACTTTATTGGCAGCTGGCTTCTTTCTAATGATGAGGGTCAAGTAATGATGTCTGGTCCACATTTCACTTAAAAAGAGTGGCTTTCACAGAGATTTCATAAGCACCAAAAATTACATGGCCTTTCAAGTCTTTTTGCGGCTCCTCATTCTCCTACTGTAACAGTGTTCCCGCTTACCTTCTGATAACCATGCTGGGAGGGAAGGCCACCTTAGAAAGAAAGGGACAAGGTGACTGTTGCTGCTGCAGCCTTCCCCTCTCACCTGGCAGGTCTCCTGCTTTCCTGTGGGCTATCTGACCATCTCAGGAGCTGCCAATAAAGTCTAGAAATTCTCTTGCAGTTTTGATCCCTTTTTCACATCTAGCATTGTGATTATCAAATTTTCCAGACCTACATAGACACCACCTCTCACAGAGAGGAGAAGCAGAAAGCTGGGAAGCTATTCTGCGTGGTAGCTCTGTTCACAAAATAAAGAGAAACATGAATCCATCACTAAATATCACTTAATCCTGAAGCTTTGACTATAAGTATGCTTCTATATTAGTATATGTCCCAGAACACTATGCTGGTTCCATAGAAGCCATTCTAAGAAGTACTTAAGCAGAGGATCATGGTACATCATGCCAGGAGGGTTCCTCCTATCCTCAGTCCCAGGGACCTTACGCATTCATCAGTACCCCCACTACCACACTTACAGTCAAGTGTAGGAATTGATCTATGGTGACATATGTAAATCTACTTCATTTATTTTAGTTGCTAAGTCATATTCAAATCATTGTGTGAATACATCACAACTTATCCACTTCTTATTGATGGACATTTAAACTTTTCAATCTTTTGCTTTTATCAACAATATTGCAGTAAAAAAAAAATCCTTGAGCTCACATCTGCAGGATACATGTACTCAGAAGTAGAATTGCTGGATCACATGGTATGTATGTATGTTGTGTATGTATATATCTATCTATCGACCTATCTGGATGGAACCTGCAGAGAAGAGGAATGTGTGCAGGCCTGAAGGAGAAAGGAGCTTCATAAACATGGACCTGAAAGAGGTCCTTGAGCTTGTGGAGCATAGTAATGATCAAGCAAGAAAGCAAGGGATGAAACTGGAGAGGGAGGCTGGGCATAGCTCCTCGCCTGGGCAGGTGAGGAGCTGGGCTTTCCTAAGGGCAATGGAAAGGTGTGACCACTGATACCTCCTTCTTTCCTGTGAGTGCCTCCTGGTCATGTTGTACGGAGAGTTTAGGAATCTAATTCAGTCTGGCTCTGTATCCCAAAGGACTGCAGGAACCCTCAACTCCAAAGACTTCCCTCAGCCTCCACTTCAGGTCTCCATTCCCAAGGATGCACTGGGCCTGGCCATCACTAGGAAAGGCTCTGCCCCTGCAAACTTACACCCACACCTCCTCCTCTGCCTTCTCTGCCTTTCTCCTCCCTGGTTCCTCACCCAGTTCTCTTCCAAGTTGTCCTTTGACCTCTTCAAGACCCAAGTCCCTGATTTCTCAGCTATTCTCTGTCATAATCTATTCCCTCAGCTGTCAACCTAGCCTCACCCATGTTTCACCAGCCTGTTCCTATTCTGCAAAATTCCAAGTGTTCATACATTGAACTATATGCACCTCCTTTTATGCCAGGACTGCCAAGAGCAAATGCTGCAGGCGTGTCCCTTTGTGAACTCATGACGTCTGATGCCTATGAGGCCTAGGACATTGCCTGTTCCAGGCTGCCCAGGCTGTCCCTTTCTCCCCCACCTGCTCATTCTGCCTAGTAGTTATATCTAATCTTCATTCCTCTCCCCCATACTACCCCTGCCTGTCCTCCCACTTCAGTCTCAACAGATGACCTGCTTCCGGCTTCAAAGTGAAAATAAAAGCCATCAGACAAGAACTCCCTCATCCACCTGGCACAATACCTGCCCATGAATCTGTATTTGTGCTCTTTTCCATCTTCTCTTCAGTAGCTGACCTTGACCTGGTCTCCAAATCCCGAAGTTTTCTCCCTTCATGAGGAGGTTGCTCTATTGATTATCTATTCCAAAGAGGAAAGACCTTATGCCCCCTGTGCCTAAAAAAGGACTGGGCACATAACAGGTGTTTGAAAAATATTTGTTGAATAATTTCCCTCTTCTCTGCCTTCAACCTCTTTCTACTGATTCATTGCATCACCATTTAAACCTACTCAAGGCTTGTTCACCACTTAAAACAAAACCCAAACCGAACCACAAAAAACAGCTCTTGACCTTCGAACCTCTCCCTCTGGCTACAACTCTGTGTCTTATCCCCCCTGCCCAGCACATACCTGAACGACCTGCCCAAGCCCCATCTCCCTCTCCACCACTCACTCCTTAGTCCCCCACCACTTGGCCTCACCTCCCTCTGGTGACTTCATTTTTGCCATGCACAATGCACACTATTTTTGTCTCAGAGTACCTGTCCTCTTGGCAGTGGTCGACCCTGCTGCCTTCTCTTTTCTTCAAAACACTCTCTTCTCCTGACTTCTGTGACCGCACGCTCTCAACCCTTCACTACTCTGGCCTTTCCCTCCTGCAACCCACTCTGTGCTCCAGCCAGCCAGACCTCTCTAATGCAAATTGAATCGTGACCTTCCCCTGAACCTCTGCATCATTTTGCTGTCCTCTGGATGACATCCATGTCCCTCTGTGTGGTTGTCAGACTCAGCCAGCTAGGCCTTACCACGTTGGTTCTGAAGCCTCACAGCTGGCACTGTCTGCGCCATCTGCTGAAGGCCCCTAGCCCTTGGTCCACGCCGTGCCTTCTGGTTATTTGACCCTCCATCACTTTCTCTAGCTGCTTTTTTGGTTTGCGGGCCACAACCCTGCCTCGACCCTAGGTGATTCAGACCTCCACTGTCTATGCCTAATCTTAAGCTTGGATTGGTTTTGTATTCCCAACCTTGTGCAACTCTGAATAATATCACTTATTCTTAAGATCTACTTTATAGTCTACAAAGTGCATTCACATTCATTTTCTCATCTGATTTTCTCAATAGCTTTGCAAGGTAGCCACTGTTACCTCCATTCTACAGAGAAGGAGACTGAGGGTCAGAGACTTTCAGTGACATGCCCAAGGTCACATAATGATAGATACTGGATCTATGATTTGAGCCCAGATCTTGTGACTCCTCACCCTGGCTCTTGTCTGTTTCCACACTCTCTCACTAGGCCCAGTCCCAACTTCACAGAGTGGTATCCTGTTTCTGAGACTAGCTGAGGGTGGCAGACCTCTGGATCCAATACCCATGTGCTTTTAGAGGGCTGCTTGTCAGCCTCCCCTTGCACCCCCATGTTAAAGATTGGCCTAGCGATGAGAATGGAAAGGGAACAGATGAGGGGAACACTCCACAATAAAACCTCCTTGTGTTTGAGGATGAAATGTTTTCCTTTCCTTGACTCCACTTCCCCAGTGAACAGTGGCTCTTCTGCCGACAAGATGAAGAGTAAGTGACTAGGGAGGATGGCGAAGAATGAGGCGGAAGTAGTCTGTGGAGAGATGGAGAGGAGGTAGAGCGGGTGGGAAGTCTCCTGGCTGAAGGAAGACATGTCGCAGAAGAAAAACTATTGCTGAGCAGAGTCCCCATACTACACAGATCCTCACAGCCTCCTGCTGCCTCGAGCCCAAGTTGCTTCTTTCTGTCCCTGATTAATAAAACCGGCATCACTGGGCCTGCCACGTCGTGAGTGCGGTGTGGGCTCCATCAAGCCCACCATCTGCTTTGAACTACTTTTCAGCTGCCCCTTTGATTGCAGTTGTGCCCGAGTCTTGTCAGCATGGGTCCTCTGACACAGCCACACATCTGGGCTGCTTCCAAAGGAGCTGGAGGGCCATCAACCTGAAGATGGTCTGAGAGCACAAGGTCAGACAATGTCACTGAGTATCACTGTGTTTGCAAGGAAGGGAGTGAGGCAGAGCTGCCTTGCCTGACCCATGGGGTTCTATGCCAGCAGGAGGCCAGGCCTCTGTCCCGAGTGAGGTCTTTCTAGTTGGGTGAGCTCATCCCAGCCACTAAACCCCTCTGGGTCTTTGCTGCCTCATCCACACAAACACTGGGATTACAGGGCTTTACTGTCCTGAAGTCAGGAAGCAGACAGGATCTCATCTTTTTCCTCTCTAGGGCTGCAGCTCTTGGTGCTATGGTTTGGTGACTATGATGGCCCAAGTTATGATTTATAAATTGGAAGCTGGAATGAAATAGGTAGGTGTGCTAGGCTGAAAGATGGCCCCTGAGATGTCCACATCCTAATCCCCAAAACCTATAAGTATTACTTTATATGACAAAAGGAGTTTTGCAAGTGTGGTGAAGTTAAGAATTTTGAGGTGGGAGCATATCCCAGATTATCCAAGTGGGTCCAATGTAATCACAGGGGTTCTTATCTATTTATCTTATTTTACCCTTACCCGAGGACGTGCTTTTCTATTGCTTTTTTTGTAAAGAGACAAAAGAGGGGAGAGAGAGATACGTCGATGTGAGAGAGAAGCGTCGATTGGTTGCTTCCCATACATGCCCAGACTGGGGATCAAACCTGCAACCTAGGCATGTGCCCTGACTGGGAATCGAACCTGTGACCTTTTAGTTACAGGATGATGCTCCAACCAACTAAGCCACACCAACCAGGGGTCACAGGGGTTGTTATAAGAGGGAAGCAGGAGATCAGAGAGGAAAAAGCAGTATGATGACAAAAACAGTGATGTGATTTGAAAATGGAGGAAGGAAGCAGGAGCCAAAGACTATAGGCAAACTCTGGAAGATGAGAAAGGTAAGGAAGTAGATTCTCTTCTCAGAGCTTCCAGAAAGAACCAGCCCTGACAACATGTTGACTTTAGCCCAGCAAATCTGATTTCAGAGTTCTAACCTCTAGAACAATAAGAGAATAAATGTGTTGGTTTAAGCCACAGTGTGTGTGGTAATTTGTTACAGCAGCAATAGGGAACCAATATATCAGGACTAATCTTATCCACTGGCATATTATTTATATCCAGATTATATGGCCCAATTCAAGCTCCCTGTCCAAGAGCCGTACTCTGGGAGAAACCCCCATTAGAGATGTTATTTTGTCCCATGAAATTTCCCCCCATTAAAATGCATTCACCTTGACAGCAGCACTGGCCAGTAGAAATAAAATGCAAGCCAGGCAGATAATTAAAATTTTCCTAGTAGTCTCCCAAAAGGACTAAAAACAAGTGAAATTCATTTTAACGATACATCTTATTCAACCCAATACATCCAAAATATTACCGTTTCAATTGTCATCAATGTAAATCACTGTCCTGAGACTTTGTTGTTGTTGTTGCAGTAGATCTTTGGACTTGCATGTATTTTACATGCACAGCACCCCTCAGTCTGGACCGGCCACCCAGGGCTCCTGGGTCCAATCAGCACAGTTTTCAAAGGGTAAGGCTGTCAGCTCCTACAAGCAGACAAATTCATCAGGCTCTGTCTAGCTGACCCTGAGTGGATGAGGGCCTGGGGACGGTAATGGCTATGAAAGGCCTGCATAAAATGTACAAGAGACACTATTGGGAATGGTCACCCTGGGTCAAGCCCAGTGGTGGGTGAGAATCAGGGCTAGAATTCAAGGGCATGGCTCCCTGTCCAGGGGTGGGAAAGAGGGGAGCAAGGCTGAGCACAACAGTTGCCGTATATTGCTGTGTATAATGTGTACTTTTCTGCTCAAATTTTTGAGGGAAGAATAAGGATGCACATTATACATGCGTATAATGACTACATGCCATAGGTATAATAATGGGTATAATAATCCTGTGTATAATGCACACAAAAGCGTGGGCGCACATTATACACAGCAAAATACGGTAAGCTCCTGTGTGTACACCATTCTCTAACTTGATCTACCTAGTACTGTATACTTACTGTTAGTGTGCTCCTATCCTTCAACATTCTTCAAGTACCTAAACTAAAATGATATTAATATCATGGGATATTTACTCAGTCCTTGACTTTAGGTCATTTCACCTTTCTTTATACTTAGCAAGACACCTGAGCCCCTGCCAGACCCCAAACCTCAGTGCACGGGGGTCCAGTCTCCCCAGTGCCCCCTTCCTGGCTACCCCTCAAGGGTCCTTGTCATTTCAAGGAATTTGCTTCAAATATCCTCTGGGAGACAGACTGGAACAACAGAATTCAGGAACTTGCAGGATATTTTGGATTTTAAATAAAATATTCAACATGAAGTGCATGACCCAGAGTCTGGTATATTGTGGGGCCCAGTCTGAGAGAATCTACTAATTTGTGGCTGCTAATAAATGGCTGACGTGAGCCCACTTGGGCCTTCCAAAGTCACCTCCAGAGCCAGTCCTGCTCTGTCCAGTCTGCTGGGCCAGGCTTAACTCTCCTTTCTGTCTCCTCTTTGCTGCTGTCCTGTCCTTGACTCACTGCTAAGCCTACAGCTCAGGCTTTCCCTGCCAGCCTGAATGGAGCTCATCTCCTCACTCCCTTCCTAACTTGCTGTACCTCCCACTGCCCCAGATTGACTACCTGTCCACTGGCCTGTGAAACCCCTCTGGTCCTCTCTACCCCTCATCCTGGGCCAGGATGTAAGAAAGATGATGGTGACACCTGTCTAGTGCTTACATATGTCAGGTAGTATTCTGATGGCTTTGCCCATATTAACTTTATGTTGTATAATCTCCATTTACTGTAGACGCCATTGAGGTACAGAGAGGTTAAGTAACTTGAGAGGGGCCACACAGCTATTGTGAGTTAGCTTTGAAGCCAGGCAGTCTGACTCAGAGTCTATGAACGTACTCATCACGTTAAACTATCTCTGCTCACACTTTCTGGAGCCTGGTCCAGAGCCTGGCACATGGTTTGAGGTCAGTAGAAGCTGCTTGAGTGAAAGAATGAATGAGTGGCTTCTGTGGCTCTGACTCTGTATCAGGCTCTGTTGGGGATTCATCTGAAGGGACAGGATTGGGGGTGGGGTTATACCTATCTCCCCAGGGTGACAGCCAAGGAATATCCCGATACCATAGGGCCCGAGGAGATGCAAACAGCCCGAGGGGCTCCCTGGTTGACCTGCGGGCCTCTCAGATGCAGAATCCTTAGGGTCCTGAGCAGTGAGAGTAAGTGGGGGCAGGGAGCTGCTACAGACCCCTAACTCTTCACCTCCAGCTCTCCCCACATCCAGGCTTTGACACTGTACCCTGAAGTCAGGAGTGAAAAGCACTGAAGGACAGGAGGAGGATGGAGCCTGAGTTTTGCTTCTCTCCAGGGTCAGCTGTCAGGACAGAGGTGGGAGGCCTGGGGCCATAGTCCAGTCATAGGGGAGGTGTGGTATGAGACAGAGGGGCAGGCGCCGAAAGGCTGGGTTTCAAAACCATGCTCGTAAGAAATTAAAACAAAGGAGTTCTTTTTATTTCTTATGAGATTTTTACGAAAGTCATCTGATGTGATTCTGTGAAGCTTTTTTTGAAAGCCTCTTACAAATAAGCATTCCAGACAAAGCAGAATTCATTTTTAGGTGTGGCCAGGAAGAAAGTTTAGAAAATGAAATGTTGAAACTTAGAATGGTTTCATTTTGCTGATGAGGTGAAATTCAGAGCCCTCCGCTGGGCATTCCAAGTCCTCCAGTCAGCGCCTGTCCGTCATCGCCTCCTGGTGGAAGGGTCCACCAATGCCAGGAGGGGCCCCCCACTGATAGCGGTGAAACCGAGGCTCAGGCAGGTTAAGATGTCTGTCCAAGGTCGTTCAGCTGAGGGCACTGACTTCAGTCAGAGGGCCTGAGTTCCCATCCTGGCATGTCTGCTGATGAGTGATGTGACCTAATGCAAGAAACTTAACTGCTTTAAGCTGTCACCTCCTCGTGTATAAAGTGGGGACAATAATAGCTACTCTCCCAAAGAGCTGTTGTGGACAATAAATGAGCAAGTACATGTGTTTAGTACTGTGTCCGACACTCAGAAATTTCTCTGTGGAGCTTAGCTAGCATTTAGAAAGTTAAGTATTAATTTACAGAGTAAGAGGCAGAGGCCATATTGGAAAGTTGTGAAAACTTGGTCACGAACCACCCACTCTGTTTGCTCACTAGCCCTGGACACTGGGGCTGCCCTAGTTTCCCACCACTGTGTCTCCAGGATGTGAGATCCTCAGCTAAACTAGGCAAAGGCTCAGATCTGAACCCAGCTGGAACTGGGTGCTCCACCTGCAGGTGAAATGGGCTCCCAGGTCAAGGGCAGGGCCAGCCTTCCCAAGTGTTTACTGACTCACCAAACATTCACTGAGAAATCTCAAGATGTGATTGGAAATGGAAACTTGGGCCTCTGCACACCCTTGGAGGGTGTGTGTGAGTCCTGAGTACTCAGGTAACCACAGTCCTGTCTTTGCCCCCAAATAAGAAAGACAGCCCACTCTACCTCCATTGTCTTAACTACCCATTCCAGGTTTGAATATTTCTACCATTCAAATCCATACTGTATATAGTTGGAATCATAAGAAATATACAACTTCATGTTTTGCTTTTGTGATTTAAAGTAGCTCTTTGGCCAAATCTGGCCCACTACCTGTTTTTGTAAATAAAGTTTTATTGGAACACAGTCACACCCACTTGTTTACATACTTCCTGTGGCTGCTTTTACACTATGAGGCAGAGTTGGGTAGTTGCAACAAAGACTCTATGGCCTGCAAAGTCAAAAGTATTCACTATCTGGCTCTTTACTTGGCAATTCTCGATTCAGAGCATTATAAATAGGTTCCCATTTATCAGACAGTCTTGCTGGTTATAAGGATTAATGGCTACAGGACGCTCCACTGGGTGGCCTGTGATTTACAGCTCAGCCCTTCCCAAGTGGTCCGATAAATTTGCTAGCCTGGATAATTTGCAATAAAGATCTTTGTGCTTCTGCTGAATGATTTCCATAGGAAAAATTCCCACACGGATTCTTAGGTCAAATCATCTGACATTCTTGCCAGAGGTGGGTGAAATTCTGTCCCTGTTGTACTTGTTTGTTTTAACCCTGTTACAGAAATTGACTTTTCTGACCCCTGACTCACTGATAGCCCCGGCTGGATTCAGAATCTCGTTTTTGAATTTCTGTTCACTGAACCCTCCCATTCAGTGCACCAGAGGCTGTTCTTTAGCACTTGCCCTGACCAGCCATGTGTCCCACCGTTCTTCTTCCTCCCCTGCCATTGCTCCCACCCTCCTCTGCCAACCCCTCTGGACACAATACTTCTCTTTCCTCTTATTTCCCCGCTCATCTCTCATTTGCAATTCCCACAGCCCCAAAGGCATCAAGCATACGGCATAGATCTCTCAGTGAACCACAAAGCAGGGCTTGGGCTGGAATGCCCACACTGATCACGGGGAAGGCGGAAATCCATCACCGGATTCCACCTCTCGGGCCCAACATGAAGCTGGGCACCCAGGCCCCATCTCTGCCTACAGCCTCACTGTGGTCCCTGCCCGCAGTTCATCTCCACCTTTTCTCCGACCTCCGGCTCCTCAGAAACTTTCCACGTATTGGCTTCTGATTTACGGCAAGCACAGACTTTCTGTGGGAGAGTGGCTAATGAAAAAGGAAAAACTTTAAAAATGGATTTTTGGCAAACACTGCTTGCCAATGAATTTCTTTAATTGCAGCATTAGGAACATATGCAATTATTTTCATCGAGCTGATCTGACCTAGTAATTTGGACCCTAGAGGAAGCCAGATCATTCTGGAAGGCCATGTCCCAATGGTTTAGAGCCCCTGGCCAACGATGTCATCCCCCCCAGAAACCAGATGGGCAAGTTCCTCTCTGGGAGGCCTGGCCTGAAACTGGAGGCTGGGGGCGGGGTTCCCCATCTGACGCTTCACTCCCGGGAGAGCATCTCCGCCCATGATCCTCCTGCTCTGCTCACAAGGAAAAGGGAAATGGGAACAGAAACCCCTTGTTGGGAATTGATTCATCAGAAATGTCTGCCCTGTGAGGACCTTAAACCTCATTTCCTTCATTTTTTCCTATTGGCCCTAATTTTGCCTTCCAAAAAGTGCTGGACAAGTCCTATCTGCCTTTTTCCTGGCTGCTTTTGCATTTTTAAGGATTAAGATCCTGTCTCCCTCTAATATTTTCCTTTCAGCCTAAATGTTTCCAGTTCTTTTGAACCTTTTTTTTGGGGGGGGGGGTCCTTCATTCTAGGTCCTAGGTAATTATTATTCCATAAGGCATTACAGCTTCTAACAAGGCCCTTTACCAAAATGGGGCCTTGTTAGAAGCTGTAACCCCTAATGGAAAATAACACAGCCAGTGTGCTACGTGTGCCTGTGCAGTGGGTTCAAAGTGCATCACGTCCAGTAACGCGTTTAACCTTCACGGCTGTTCTGTGAGGCAAGTGCATCATCGTCCCATTTACAGAAGACAGGGTGGAGCTCGGGAACCAACAAAGTCCTGGGAGTTGAGTTCTGGTGTGGTGGCTGCTTGCTAGCCTTGACCATCTGTCAAATTATTTAGCCGCATTTTCTTCACCTATTAAATGGGACGGTGAGTCCTCCGTTACAGAGACGTGGTGAGGGTTCTAAGAGGAAGAGTGCCTATGATGTGAGTGAGGTCCACACGAGGCCTTTCTCAGTCCTGCCTTGGGAAGGCCTGCCCTTCAGTTTGACATTCTCCTTTCCACAGAGACACTCAGAAAAGCAGACTCTCACTCTCCTTCCTCCTTCCTCTTGCTCAAGGTCATCTCCCCTTGTTAAGTGAGCACATCTCTCTTCTCTTTGTCTTAGTCAAAAGTTTGGCCCTAATTGGAATCCTGTGCAACCCTGAGGAAGGATTCTGGGGAGTGTGGCCTTGCACTTGGGTTTATTTCTGACATTGGCACCGGTGAGGGGATGGGGCACACACAGGACAGTGATGACCCTCCCCGCCAGTCCCTCTTTGCTGTAATTGTCTGCTCCTTCAGGAGAGGGTGCTGAGTTTGTGGAGTGTGGAAGGTGGGCAAGCTGCCCAGACAACGGCTTGATGCACTTCTCTACCTGCTTATGTGGCCTGGATGGATGTGGGTCCAGGGTCCCGCCACCACAGCCCTTCCCTCTGAGCAGCAGAGGTTTCCAGCCACAGGTGACTGGGTTCTCTCCAGCACCTTTTATGTCAGAGCTATAGTCAACCCAGTCTTCCAAATGAGCAGTTATAGAAATACAAAAGGAGCTGCTAATTGGGTAGCAGCTGATTTCTTTAAGCAAACTCTTTATAGGCATAAGTACACATGTGGTCATTGGGCTTAGCACGCACAGGTCGCTTCTGGCTTCTCCAGCCCCAAGGGCGCACACTGGGCTTGGCCACACCCACAGCTGGGCCCCACCTTTGCCCTTGATTTGCCCCCCACCCCGGGCTGTGGGCTGTACCTCCTCAAAGGCTAGCACCACCTTCTTTGGAGTTCTTGTCCCTCTTGCCATATATCCACAGATATGGGTCCCCGATGACTTTTATTTTAAACATTTTATTTTGAGATAATTACAAATTTATATGTCGTTGTTAGAAAGAAGACTGAGAGACTCGACCTTCCCTCTACCCAGTTTTCCCTGAGGCGCCACCTCCTGCTTCTTGCATAACTTAAGGGCAATGTCACACAGGCAAACTGACTTGATCATTGACACTTCTGGACCCTCAGCAGCCTCCAGAGCACCTTTTCTCTCTCTCCCTTTCCTTTTCTTTCATTTCCTCTCGCACCCTTTGGTCTGTCTGCTTTCCTCACCAATTCCTTCTCCTTCCACTTTCACTCTCTTATGGTTCTTTCTTCAAGTTTTACTGGTAAAGCTTTCAGTCTAGCTCTGCCCCTGGGGCAGGGAGTTGGGGACTGGGGGTTGGGGGGATGGGGGGGTAGTTCAGGATGGCTTTGCACCTCACCCTGCTGGCTGGGAGCATGCGAACCTTCCTCCAAGGTAACATTCTTCCACCCTCCACCCTAGCACGAGTCTTAGCTACAGAAATGCTTCCAGCCCACTGACCTCAAGGAGGACCAGCTGCTCTGGGATCAGGGTTAACCCATCAGATTGGCACCAGCAGCACCAACCCAAATGCACCCCACACACTGCCCTTCCATCACCCACTGCACAAGTTACTATAGTCAAGGTCACCTGATTCTGTTTCTTCTTGGATGACCTTCCCCTCTCACAGGTTTTGTAGCTGGGGAAACTGATACTCTGAAGGGAAAATTTGCCTAGGTCTTACATCCAGGAAGGAGAGGGCTGGGGCCAGGAGCTTGCTTTCTCCTTATGAAGCACTCTTCTCACTCACAGATACCCGCTGCCTTTCCCCAGACTCACCAGAGAGACAAGTCCGAGCCAGAGGCTCCTGACACCTGAGAAATGCCAGCACCAGCTTTTGAAGCACCTGCTCAGTTCTGGGATCAGCAGGAATGCGCTGACCCTGCCTTTTCTCAAGCTCAGTTTCCATTGGATCCTTCTGATGAGGGGCTACTCACCGCTGACTCCACCATCATGTATGTGAATGTGCCACAGTGAGTAAAAGCACAGTATTTGGAGTCAGGCCTTATAATCCGGTGACACTTACAGATGGTGGGACTTTGAGTAAGATACTTTATGCCCAGACAGACTCAGGATTGTTCATGAGATGGGGAAGCCTATTTAGAGGCACTGTCCTGGATGAGGGAAGAGCAGGGGAGCCAGGACTGAACAAGTGTTTGTGCAGAAGGAGGCAGGCCCAGGGGATAACGGGGAGGGCCAGGCTAGTCTGTATGAAGCCACTCAGGTGAAGGTGCAGGGGCACCTTCCTCTGGTCCAGGCACTGTGCTGGGCTCTGTGTGAAGCAGGAGGGCCTGCCTTCAAGGGCTCACAGTCCATGGCAATGGGGGTAATGCAGTATGGAAGGGGCTGTCATGGATGCTTTTCCAACTGTTGTAGAAGCTAAGAGAAAGGATGGGGTATGTGCTGTGGGCCCCGGGGAGAGGCTTATGGAAGAGGCAGAGTTGGATAGGGTCTAGAGGATGTGCATGAAGTGTGTTAGAGAAGTGGGGACAGGCACTAGGACTAAAGCAAGTGCGTGGTGTTATAGGGTTCCAGTTCATAGAATTGCCTGGAACACTAGGAGTCTGGTGAGGAAGGAAAGGCAGGTGTACTGGCTACTAAGTATCAAAAACTCAAATCCAAATAGCCTAGTAGGTGTGAGTGGTTTGCCTCTCAGCAACTATAACCCTTCTTCTAGCTATATCGCAGTTGGTTTTGGGGAGGCGCGGGTGGGGGGATTTACCCCTTCTCTGTTCTCAGTCCCTGTGGTCTAGGTGAGACTTCACAGGCAACTCCAGGCTGTGGGCCTGAGCCAACTGGCGAAACATATTCACTTTGTGTTATGGGCAAATTGTAACCCCTACAAATTCATATGTTGAGGTCCTGAACCCCAGACCGTCAGAATATGACCCCATTTGGAAATGGAATCATTGCAGATGTAATTAGTTAAAATCCTACTGGAGCAGAGGGGGCCCCTAATCCAATATGACTGGTGTCCTTGTAAAAGAACTCATGCGAACAGACAGACGTGCACAGGGAGGACTCGGGGCAAACGTGGAGGCAGAGAGCCGGGCGGTGCATCTCCAAGCCAAGGAGAGGGGCATGGGACCGGTGTGTCCTCAGAGCCCTCAGCAGGAACTGCCAGCACCTAGATTTTGGACTTCCAGCCTCCAAAACTGTGAGACAGTACCTTTCTGTGGTTTCAGCCACCCAGTCTGTGGTACTTTGTTCTGGCCACCCTCAGGAATGAACACACCTGATGGCACTGGTCCTGGGGTGGGCTCGAGGCCTAAGCTGGTTCAACTGGAGTGGCATTTAACTGTGGCAGGTGCCACCTACATGGATTTCGTTGCTTTCTGTTGGATTGCACCTGAAGCTGGAGCAGCAGCTGCTGCCATGTTTGCCACCATAAGGGAGAGTTGCTCTGAATGGAGGCCACAGAGAGGAAGCCCTCCTGAAAGATTCAGGGGTGGGGGTTGGGGGTGGAGAGAAGGTAGGTCCTGACGAGGTGTCTGCACACCTGTCTGCAGCCACAGCCAGAGCTATTCCTACTTCTAGACATAAGTCACATGAGCCAACACATTCACTTTGGGTGTAAGCCAGTTTAGTAAAGTTTTCTTCAACTTGTGACAGAAAGAATTTTGACTTATATGGTTTAGCAACAAAAAGAAAGAAAGATAACAGGTTTTCCTGGAAAGAGCCTGAGGTTGTATGCAAACAAATGGAAGAAAGAGCTATAAGAAGCGTGGCAGCTCCAGAAACCTTGGGAACTCTAACTAGAAATACACTCTGTTGGCACCTTTTTCCTCTCATCCTTTTTGGGGGTTTCCTCATGTGACAGCAACATGGCAGGCAGCACAGTCCTGTGGTGCCAATGTGACATGACACGGACGACACGGCAGAGCTACCAGTCTGCAAACGCAACATTAGTGTTCTGATCGACAATCCAGACAGTTCCAAAAATCCAAGGGCAGGGTTCTGTTGGCTCAGTCCTGATCTTCACCATGGTCCATGCAATGGCTCCTCCTCACCTGTGAAGCATGGGACTTGGCTTCAAAGCTCCCTACAATCCACTCCAGGTCTGACATGCTGATTCCTCTGGCAAGAAACCATAGTTCTAAGGGCTATTAGAAGGTGTTCAAACCAAAGAGATCCATGGACAAATAAACTTGGGGAACATTAGATTAACCAGTTGGACAAGTTTCCTGCAGGAGTTCTCGGAGCCTTTAACAGGTTGATGTAGGTTGAGAATCCCAGGGGTACGGGGTCTGTATGCTACATTTCTGTAATTTGTCTGATGCTAAAACACCTTCATTCTAAAGTATGTAAAGGACCGGTGTTCCTTAGAACATCATTTGAGAAAAACTATGCCCCATAATGACAGGGTCTATGTTTTCTTCCTTTTTCTTTCCTCATCAGGGTCTACAACCATATATTGACCACAGAAGGCACTCAAAGGAATCCCAGAAGCTCAGTGTTGGAAGAGACCTCGAAACGTGAATATGTTTGATAGCTTCCTCCCACAACTCTCTCTGATACTACCATATCTGCCCCGATTTAGCTATTTCAGTGTCACTGTGGTCCTTCAGAGTATCCTGGATGAGACAGAGTCTCTGATACCTCTGCAAGGTGTCAGACCTGGAGTGGATTCTAGGGAACTTCGAAGCCAAGTCCCACGCTTCACAGAAAAGGAGAGGCCGTTCCACGGACCGTTGTGAAGATCAGGACTGAGCCAACCAAAACCTGCCCCTGGATTTTTTTGAACTGTCTCTGGATTCTTTCTTTTTTTTTAAATCCTCACCTGAGGATATGTTAATTAATTTTAGAAAGAGAGGACAGGGGAAGAAAGAGAGAGAGAAGCATCCATGTGAGAGAGAAACACCAATCAGTTGCCTCCCACACATGCCCAACCTGGGATTGAAGCTGCAACCTAGGTATGTGACCTGATGAGGAATAGAACCCACAACATTTGGTCAATAGATGACGCTCCGACCAACTGAACAACCCGGCCAGGGATGGATTCTTGACTGGGACTCACAGGTTGCGATTTGGTAGCTTCCATGCTGACCGTGCCACATCACATTGGCATGGCATCACTGTACTGCCTGCCATGGCTTCTGCATGGCCACCTGATCTGATGGACCACTGGTGGCACCTGCATCCCCACTGGAATTCCCTCAGCCTGGTGGTTCCAGCGGAGCTTGTGTCACTGAGCTACAAGCTCTCTCAACCCCTGGGGACTCTGAGTGATGATGGCCGTGTGATGTCAGCTGAATCAAAATGACTTTCCACATTCAGAAAGCATCCCAGCCACTCACTGAGGCACCCACTGCATCTCATTGTGTGCAGGTCCTGTTAGCTCTGCCCTGTTCTCGATCCCTAGCACCTCTGCTCCCAGAGCAGCAGGATGCGGACGTGCCAGAAGGCACAGGTGAGGGAACTGAAAAATGCAGGTGTCAGATGGGACCCCAGTGACCATCTTGCCCACCTCCTTCCTTGCTGTTATTTGTTGTTACAGAGGAAGAAAACTCAGGCCCAGAGAGGGAAAGTGACTTGCCTGAAGCCACCCAGCCAATTAGCGGTAGTGCCAAAATTTGTCCATGCTAGCACCCAGGAAGGAGTGAAATAAATATTTCCCAAATTGTATTTCTAGAGACATTGGCCTTGTGGGATGGTCAAGTCTGTGTTGGAAACAGTATATTCACTATTCTTTGCTTGGAGAGCACACTGAAACTGTAGTAACAAGAGCAGTAACGAACCCTGTTGAACTTCTATTTAACCCAGTGTTTTTCAAATTCATCTGACCAGGGAACTCCACCTCCCTTTTTGTGAAAGGCCATCGGAAAGAATTACTTCCTCAGAACTTCAATTTTAAGGGCTGGACTTCGGGTTTGTCTGTGGAGCTGTTGGCACTGGCAGGTGTGGTGGGGCAGGAGGTGGGGAGCAGGGAGTAGGGAGTGGGTGGGGGCTCCGAGGCCAGCAACAGGAACAGCAACACTGGGAAAGACTGGTCCTGACTGCTTCTTTCTTTTTTACTTTTTTTAAATCCTTACCTGAGGGAATTTATTTTTTTTTTAAAGATTTTATTTATTTTCAGAGAGAGGGGAAGGGAGGAAGAAAGAAAGGAGAAAAACATCAATGTATCAATGTATGAGAGAAACATCAATTGGCTGCCCCTCGCATGCCTCCAACCAGGGACCTGGCCCACAACCCAGGCATGTGCCCTGACAGGGAATCGATCCTGCAACTTTTCAGTTTGCAGACCAGCACTCAATCTACTGAGCCACACCAGCCAGGGCTCACCTGAGGAAATTTATAAGGAAGAGAGAGAGGGAAACAGCTATGGGAGAGAGAAGCATCAACTGGTTGCCTCCCCTACGCACCTGGACGGGCAATTGTATGTGCCCAGACTGAGGATGCAACCCAAAACCTAGGCATGGGCCTGACTGGGAATGGACCCAGCAATGCGTCAACCAGCTGAGCCACACTGGCCAGGGGCTGACTGTTTATTGACAGGTGGCTTTGCCTGTTTGCCGATGGAGTGGAGAGTATGAGGCCGGAAGAGGAGGAATCCTTAGGGTGGACACTGCCATCAAGAGATGAAGTGCAAATGGAAGTTTGGCCAATCCAACCAGTTCCTGGTTATTGTCAAGACTGAGGTGTGGGCAGGGGAGTCCAAAGGGGAGGGGAAAGGTAGGACTGTGAGCTCCAGGTCAGGGAGGTCACATCACGTGGACACAGATACTCTACAAAAGAAGTACAGTGGAGCAGAGACACAGGACCAGCTTCCTGGGGTAGCAAGAATAAGGTGGGGTGTCATCCTAGAAAGGCAGTGGGAATGTTAAGCAAATGTTCCTTCTTTGCCCTGGTCACTAGTGCCCTGGGGGACACAGACACATCCCAGGTACCCTGGAGGTCTGGGAAGATGGGCAGCAATTAAATGCTTACCATCTCTGCAGACCTGTGGGGTGCCTCTGCAAATGCAGCAGAAATCTGAAGGTTCGGCAGAGCTGTCTGCTAACTTGGAGCAAAGGTGGTTTCCAAACTCCAGACTGAGGACAAGGGCAAGAGCACTTAGCTGGCCCATTAGCACTTCCAGGGGAAGAGCAGATTATAGCCAACAGATGCCCAAACATGCAGCGTCCACGACTGGAGTGGGCCAGATTCCAGGCTCTTGGAATGGCAACAAGTAGTAATCCCAGCCATGCCACTAAAGAGCTCTCCACACCTATAGGAAGAGCCCTTTTCTCTGAGTCCCAGTGCTCGTATCTTTACAATGAGTTGGCCTCAATTATTTCTTTACTCCCATCTGTGACCTTTTTAATTCCCTGGGTCCACAAGTACAGTCACCCTGGATTGACTGATCTGCTTGTGTTCTGGGTTCCTCTCATCACTCTTCCTTGTTCTTTGCAGATCTAAGGTGAGTTTCCCATCTTCGAACTCTAAAAACAGGAAGTTGCGGTTCTGTCCTGAACTCACTTTATAACTCAAGGAAGGCGCATTTAAGAAATACATCTTTCCCAAGGGAGAAAAACCAAACAATAATATCTTATGAGCCAGCCAGACCTGGCTTCACCTCAGCCAGACCTGTAGCATCCCTGGGCATCAGTATCTCCACGGACAACCTCACAGGGTGAAGAGGAGTGGGCACACAAGTGGTGCATCAAGTACACACCGTGCTGTGCACGGGAACAGGGTTGGGGATGAGAAAATGGTGATGATGATCATAACATTGCTTGATTCTTGAGGTTAATATTGTGATGAAAAAAGAAGTGGGGTCATTAGAGGAAAACTTCGCCTCCTTTATTTAACACCTGGCCTGAGGTTTTTACTGTCAGAACTCAAAGCCATGATGCCCCAGGGAGCCGGGGATGGGGTTCAGCTTCTGCTGATGTCAGGTGGGCCCTATCCCCTTCGACAGGCAGCAGTGAGGGGGTGGATCAAGGCTTTTCCTGGGAGCCAGGGCTCCCCAGGAAACTCAGCCAAGATGTTGGCTCACCTCACTCCAGTAGCAAAGGCAACTCTTGATAAAAGAGCCTTTAGGTCTAGGCTTCTCTTGATCATGCGTGCTCTGTTGCTGGCCCACAGAACCTATACATCCTGCCTTAAAAAAAAACAAAACAAAACAATGAAAACCCCTGGGAAGTCAGTGAGTGGTTGGGCAGGAGGAAGACCAGAAGGCAGTTTGGTACAAGCACTGGATGGAGAGCAGTTCTAGTCCTCACTCTGCCACCAATGAGCTCAGTGACCTTAGAAAGCAGCTTCTAAGTCACAGTTTCTTTATCTGCGAAACACAGGGTTCAGCCCTAAGGACACTACCAGATCTGCATTCCAGGAACAGATGAGAAATGAGGAGAGAAACCACACCAGACTCACCACCTTGACACCTAGCTCAGAGAGCTTGAGATGAAAGGACCCTGTTTCAGACACCAGCCCCAGCTTGCGTTCCCCATCCCCACCAGGAGAATGGGGCAGGGCCAGTTAAGGAGAAGCAGGTGGAGCTAGAGCAGAGATATTGGTATTTTGCAAGAGTCAGACCTTGGCCTTGGAAAACTCCCCCAGAACCGGGCAACTGGGAAAAAGGAAAAATAAAAAAGGCAGGAGTTAGCATTAACTGATCACCAGCTTCTGACAGCCATGTTTTGGAAAAAATCCAGAATTTGTTTCTAGATATTTACCACCTCATTTCTGCCATTTTTTTCTGGACATGCTTGTGCCCAGAGTTAAACACTGCATTTTAGTTGGGGTCTAGAACAGAGCTACCTTTCTTAACCTGGACACTCTACTCCTACTGATTTGGCCTTGAATTGTGTTTGTCCTTTACGCAGCTGCAGCTGCTGCTTCATACCCTCGGCCAGGTAGTCAGCCACTCCCCTAGATGTTTCCTTCATTGTTACTGCAAATCAGCTCTCCCCATTCTGTCCCTGTGATTGATTTCTAGGCTCATATGTAGAATTTGACATTTATCTCTGCTAAATTTCATCTTGTTGGTTCAGGTCCATTGT
This sequence comes from Desmodus rotundus, assembly GCF_022682495.2. Lineage (NCBI taxonomy): Eukaryota > Metazoa > Chordata > Mammalia > Chiroptera > Phyllostomidae > Desmodus > Desmodus rotundus. The sequence goes on from NC_071395.1 coordinate 82,430,135, forward strand.
TTCCTAGCTGTCAAGAGCATTCAAATCTACCACATTAGCTTCTTTGCAAGTGTAGCATGGTGGTGTGGGGTGGGGGACAAAGGGTGGATGGCTGGGTTGGAGCTGGGATGGGTGGTTGCTACCACAGGGCCGGGCTACATTCTGTGGAGAAGGGGAAGGAAACTAGACAGGAAGGATGGGGCTTAGGAAATGGGCCTGGCTCAGGGCTGGTACAGGGTGCGACAAGAAGTTCAAGAGAGGACGTTGGACATGAGCTGGTAAATTTGGTGATAGCTTTCAGAGCAGTTCAACATGGGGTGGGCATTCAGCCACAGTCCTAGGAAGGTGTAATACCACAGGGTCAGGGCACCAAGAGTGGGGCCAGTCAGTGGCTGGGAGAGTAGAGGCCCGAGTCCAGTGCTCTGGGGGAGAAGGAGTGCGGCCAAGGCCTAGTCAGGGTTCACTTACAGGGTTCACTTCCTCCTCCACCCCCTCTCACAGCCAAAAAACACCTAGACCTATTGGTTCTGCCACCCAACTCTCTTACAGTTAGTCTTCTTTCCACACCGTTGCTTTTTTTCCTGTTTAAACATTACCATCTGTGTTACTAACTGATCTCTTGGCATTCTCAATCCATGTTACCCTCCCCTCCATATGATGCCATAGGATCTCTCACTTCCTAGTTAAACCCATTAATGGTTCACCATGGTCATTACTGGAAGGACAAACTCCTCAGCATGTTGCAAACACCCGGCATGGTCTGGTTCCTGCCACTTCCCCAGATTTGACTTCAGCCCCATCCACCCCAAAGGAATGTTGATCAAATCTTACCAGCCATCCAGCCTTAGTGCATTCTGATTCCTCTGGCCGCATTGCCCACTAGCTCTCCTCTCCTTCATCTGTGAGCTCTGTCAACCTGCTGAACCCACAGCCAGAGCTACCAAAGCCTGAGCTACCCCAACTCAGGGGCTAGCAGATCTCATACTCATGCCATCAGCTCATCACCCCAAACTTTACCAGTTTATTTATCCCACTCACTAGATTGCAAGCACCTTGAAAAAGGGATGGACTTTGGTTTGTCTCTATATATAATATGTGATCAACAGGCTTTTGATAAAATGGAAAAGAATATTAAGGTTTCCAGCCACGCAGTCTGGGGTTGGAGCAGGATTCCAGAATATTGGGTTCTAGAAGTATATAAGACAGAGCTGGGACTGAACCCACAACTGAGACATCAGGCTGTGTGTGTATGTATGTGTGTGTGTAAGAGAGAGAGAGAGAGAGAGAGAGAGAGAGAGGGTGGGGGAATGAAAAGAATTATGCTTTGAAGCCACTAAACCAGGGGTTATTGTTTCTGCTACCTTATAGACATGTGCCTTTGAATAAACTCATTGATCTCACTGTATCTCAGTCTTCTTATGTGTTACATGGAGATAATGAGGCTCAGCTCTGAGATAATGTAAACAGAAACACACCTCACCCAGTGCCCGGCATGTGGCAGGTTTTCCATAAATAGCATTCATGTGGTTAACTTGCTTGTTATGCTGAGGAAATGTAAATCAGCTGAACAGTACAACATCTTCGCTGTAAGAGTCCAATTGTCATCAAATGCCCCTTTAGTAAATGAGAGCAAAGGAGGTCACAGGCTCTTCACAGCCAGACCCAGGAAGGACGCATCCTGAAGTCCTCATTAGGACAGCTGGTGAAGGGGCCTGGAACGCCTGGGCCAGCTGCTCAGGGCCCCCTCTGACTCCCAATATCCACTCTCTATTTCCTCCCTCCCATAGTGTTTATATCAGCCCCTAGAAACTCTGCCTTTATAGCACTGCCTTGTGACAGGCAGGTTTCAAGACTTCAGTTTATCTTCCATTAGCTGCTTTTGAAATGTATGCCTTCCTTGAGAGAGGCTCCAGAGAGCCTATCGAGATATGTATGCTCCCTGAACAGCCCAGCCGTCTCCGCAGCGCCCCCATAAATCATCGCTCTGGTGGTCTGCATCCTGGGGAGGTAACTACTCTTACCTCACGTGTTTAAGTTTCCAAGGTCTGATATTTTCTGATCTCCTACCCAAATTCTGAAGTTCACTCTCATTGGAGAATGAACATCCTCTTTTTTCACTGCTCATTACGTTCCTTTGTCTGTGATGGCCTCCTCTTACGTCAAAGGTCAGCAGGCTTTTTCTGTGAAGCCCCAGAAAGTCAGTATTTTAGACTGGGATGCCTATGGTCTCTGCCACATATTCTTCAACAAAAATTTCTGCAACCTTTTAAAATGTAGAACTCATTCTTAGTTTGGGGTTGCACAAAAAACATCCCATGGTCTGGATATGACCCCAAACTACATGGCCATAGATGCTAACTCCTGCCTCACACCATTCATAAGTGTATTTCTGCCTCCCTCCCTCTATCCTTCTCCTCCCTCCCCTCCCCTTTGCATCTCTTCCCTTCCTGCCCCCCTCTCCCTCCCTCCTCCTTTGTTTCCTTCATCCCTGGCTACTTCTCCTTCTTTGTCCCTCCCTTCTCCCTCCCTCCCTCTCTTCTCTGCCCCCGACATTTACAAAGCATTTACTAGGCTTTGGGTGCTGTGCTGTGGCCACAGTTGTAAAGATGAGTAAAGACTACTCAAGGAGTGTCCAGAATGTGAGGTGATCAAGGCTATCGTGGTGGCTGGCAAAGCGCACAATGTTGGCACGCACTGACAGCGCGAGGCAGGAGCACAGTGTGGGACGTCACCTGGTGTGGTAAGTATCATTTCAGGCCAGTGCACAGCAGGCCCCAGAGCTGAGAGGAGAGAGACAAGAGAGAGAAGGTCCCAGGGAGATGTGATTGGAAATTAAGCCTCGAAGTAAGATTCTGCTTGGCGGTCTTTCCAAGCAGGAGAAGCCTTTATGCAAAGAGGTGAAGATAAGAAAGTATGTGACTTGGTTGAGGAGAAGAATTCATAAGTCAGGTGGGATCCAGAACATTCTTGGAGATGGGATGAGGTAGCAGGTAAGACCAACCTCTGGAGGCGGAGTTGGTTCAAGTCTCAATTCACTCACTAGTGGGGTCTTCAGGTTGGTTCTTTGAGCAATCTAAGGTTGTTTATATTTTTAATTTTTGATTTGTCAAGTTAGAGATAATAGCACCCCTCACCCCTCTTAAGGAATGTTGGGAGGAATATGTGAGTTAATGAATGTAAAGTGCTGAGCACGGTGCCTGGCACAGAGTAAGTGTTCAATAAGTGCCAGCTATTCTTTTTTTTTTTAATCCTCACCCAAGGATATGTTAATTGATTTGGGGGTGGGGAGGAAAGAGAAAGAGAGAAGAAATATCAATGTGAGAGAGAAACATTGATTGGCTGCCTCCTATATTCGCCCTGACTGAAGATTGAACCTGCAACCTAGGTATGTGCTCTTACCAGGGATCGAACCCGTGACCTTTTGTTTTGCGGGACAACGTCCAACCAACTGAGCCACACTGGCCAGGGCAATGCCAGCTACTCTTATCAAGAGAAGGGAGGGAGGTAGCACAGGGTCTGGCTGTTGGCCCCAGATTGCACCTGCCTGAACTGACTTTGGACTTTAACATATGGGCAATGGGGACCATTTACAGATTTTAAGCTAGGGCAGCAGAGTCGGTCTGTCTTAGGTGCTAATCTTTCTGACTATGGAACTGCAGGGCATGTGTGATGATTCCTGTGTCACCGTTGAGAAAAGGGAGGCTTAGAGAACTTAAATAACCTCTTCCTCAAGGTCAACTGGCTCCTAAGAGCAGACCTGAGCCTGGTCTTCTGCGCCCGAAGTTCTGTGCTCTCCCCCTCCTACACTGCTTGTTCCATCACCGATGGGTGGCATCAAGCCAGTCTCTCCCCAGCTCCAATTAGCAGACAAATCAGAAGTGGCTGGCTGCAGTCATGTTTATCATTCAGTCAGCGGAAAGAGGCGATGTGGTAGGCTGGTGAGTCAGACCCCCATGGAGAGAAGATTTCAGGTGATGTGTCCTAGAGAGCTGGTCCTGAGAACTATAATTTGAATTGTCAAATATGCTTAGGAAGAGAATATTTCAACAATATATTCACTGCGTGCTGAATATAGCCCTAGCCCATGGAGAGCTGCGAGTACCTAAGGAACTGTTGAAAGCGAGGCTAGACAGGGGGTCTGGAGGCCTGGGTTCTCTCCCAGCCTTGCCATTGCATAAGGGGACTGCCATCTTCTCTTTAGTTCTGTGATTCAGTCTCCTTCTGTGTAAAATGAGGAGCTTGGGAAAATTCAGTTTTAGTAGCAGTAGGTAGTATTATAGGGAGGTGATGAAAAATTCAGATCTTTTTCTATTAAATAGGCATCCCACAGGAGGCAGTAGCTACAGTGCAGTAAAGAGAGTGGTGGAGAGTCTGCATTCGAGGCTGGACTTGACCTGTAACTCGCTGTGTGACCTCAGGCTTTCCCGCCCTGTCTCTGAACCTGAGTTTTTGCATCTGTAGGTCAGGTGGCTTGGACTACAGCAGAGACCCCCAACTGATGAGCTGGGGGCTAAATCTGACTTGCGGAGGAGATTTATTTGGCTCCTAGACAGATCTGTCAGTATCTTTCTAATTATCCTCCATCTTGTTAGTGAGCCACCATTTAAGAATTGAGAGATTTCACATCCAGTTCTGGATTCCTGAGTTGAAAAAAACAGGTCTAGTCTCACAGAGCCCCGTTCATACCAGAGGCACATCAGAAGTGGGCTCCCTCTGGACCGGCACCCATTCCAGTCCCACCATCACCACGCAGCCTCCTGGACTCATGCATGACACCTGCTTTGAAGCACCTGCGTGTGCAACCCCTGGACAAGGGCCCGTTAACCTGCATTCCTTGCCCGTGGCACACACAGGCCACTCTGTTCCCACGGGCTGACACCCTGCCCCTCTGGTGTCTGCTTAGATGATTGTATTATAACACAAAGGAGTTCTTTTGGTTTTCCCCATATAAATTTATATTAGCAGAGCAAACAGAGCTTTCCAAACTCCTGTGCCCTCTTAGAAATGCTGTAGTCCTCCCCGAAGGGATGTGAGTCTTCTCACTGCTGGGTCCCCACCCCGCCCACTCCACACAAGGTCTCTGTGGTCCTGTCTCTCCAAGACTCTGTGGCCATCACCCCAATTCTTTAGTTCATCAGCCCCACTCAGAGAAGTGAATCTTCACACAAAAGCAGGTGGAGGGGAGGCCGTGACTGCAAGCAATGACTCTCAAAGAGGGGACATTTCCTTTACTAAAAGCTGCTTTTATCTCTGTCTCCTGCACAGCCTTCCCTCTTTAGCTTCAGACACATGTATCTAAATTCTTCTTGGCCAAACACCTCACACTCAGCATGTCTTAACTAAACCTATGGTCTCTTCCCTACCTCTGTTGCTGCTCCTTTGCCATTGTCCCTCATTTGGACAAATAGAATTTCCCAGTCACTCGAACCAGCAGGTGAGAATCAGCTTGACTTCCCCCCACCGCTCATACTTCCAGCCCATCAGAAACCAAGCTGTGCTGACTCCACACATTGTACACATCCCATTCCCTGAACGCGTCACTTCTTTCTAGTCTCGCTGCTCACACCCAAGTCCGAGCCACTACTCTCACTTGCCTGGACTCCTACACGGCCTTCTAACTTGGTCTCCCAGATCCACACCACTACCCTCCAGTCACTCCCATTCTACATGCCAGGGTGGTCTTTGGAAGACCCAAATATGATCACAGCACACCTATCTTTACAGTCTTTCCGGGACTTCTGAAAGGCTCAGGATAAAGCCCTGGTCTCCAACGAAGCCCTTATGCTTCTGCATGATCTGGGCCCTCTGTGTATAGGCAGCATGGAAGGGCTGCCTTTCTTGCAAAGCTCACACACCCAAAGAACTGAGCTGGGGCCTCTAGGCAGTGGCTTATGGAGCTGGAGTAACCCCAGACACAGTGATCGGGAGGCCCTGTGGACAAGCTCCCCTGGGGCTCCACTAGCAATATGTGAGTACATTATCATTTTAACTTGAGAACAGGGACAGAGGCCTCCTGCATCCCAGATGCCAAGGCTAGCTGGTCACAGCTACAGGCAGCCTGACCTCTGACCCACTGCCTCTGATCTTTGAGCCTTAGGGCTGAGGATTAGAACAACTCTTTCTACTTAGTATCAGTGTTCCTGCCTAGTACTGAGCCTGCAGAGTTATAACTTCAAGATAGATGAGCTTTTGGAAAAGTAAAAGGAGAAAAAGATGACTGAGTCCAGGAGGAAGTGACAGGAATCCACCAGATTTTAAGAGAGCCCAAGGCCCTGGCTACACTCCCCAGCCCAGGCCCACACCCTAAGATGGTCTAGGCTGCCTTGAGGGTCTGTATTTACCCTTCCAACCTGGCACTCCCTCTCAGGCCAACCTTCTGTAATGCTGCCTGCTGGAACGGCAACCCACACTCACCATCACCACCACTCATAAGAGTCCACTTACATTTACCCATACTAGGATCACCTCTTTCTTCTGAAGAATTTGGGATGTTAATAACATGGGTTGGCAACTATCAGTGCCAGCAGGTAGCCCCAGCCTCCACCTGTACAGGTGGGAAACCTGAGGCCAGGGAGGGGCAGTGACCTGGCTAGGTGACAGTGACGGACTTGGCTCCAGAACCAGGTATTCCTGTGTGAAGTCTAGTGCTCATTGAATTATATCAAATAGTCTTATTAAATCCATTCTACAAAGTAAAGAAATGCACCTCATTGACATCAATTTTTACCTAAACTTTACATGAGAGTCTTGGACATGGGTGTAAGTGCAGAGGGCGCTGGCACTGTGGGTGTGCTGTGAGAAGAAGAAAAACTATTTAGATTAAAAGTGGAATACTTTTCTTCTTTTCCATTGCATTAATTTTAGCTTTTATTTTCATTAAATCCCACCTCCTGTGTTGTTTTCATTTATTTTATGGCTCTTTATCTAATTTCTGAGATTGAATACTTAATGCAATTGTTTTCAGCTTTTCACAAAAAACAATAAAAGCATTGAAGGCTATAAAATGTCCTCTGAGCACAGCTTTAGCTATGTCCCATAGGCTTTGATATGGAGTGTTGCCCTCTTTGCCACTTTCTAGATAATGTATAACTTCTGTTTTCATTTCCTCTTTGAGCCAAGGGTTGTTTAGGAAGTATTTCTTAATTTCAAAACATTTAAGGTTTTTTTTTTGTAATTTCTAAAATAAAATACCCATCAATATTGCTGCCTAGAGAAAATGAAGAGGAGTTGGCACCAAGGAGGAGATGAGCAATTATAACCAAGTTTTCCACCCTGGCTGGTGTCAGCTAGGTTGGGTATTTTGATTTTACATCCATGAGTCAGGGCAGGAGAAAGCAAGAAGGAGATGGGGAGCAGAACCACATGATGTCCTCAGTTCAGTGTCTGTTCTCTGTTCTGCTTTCTAGGCTGTGACCCTGAGTGCTGCTTCCCTCTCTGCCCCTATGTTAGCTCCTCTGCTTGCCAGGCCCTAGGAGGCATTTCCCCACATGGCCCATCTCCTCCTGGAGTGGAAGTCATGTCCTGCATGGGACTGTTTGGAGGCTGCCTGCCCTTGGCGAATGAGCACCTTGTCCACAAGAATGTCTGTGGCCCTCACTCCTCTCCTAGCAGGAAGGCCGTTCCCCTTCTAGCCCCTCCTCGGGGTATAGAAAAGGAACCACCATTGGCCTCGCATCATGAGATCAATTGATATGGGGCACTCACTGTGCCACCTTGCTGGGTGCTTGACACATGAGGCCTCATATACTCCCTGGGCAGGCACTATTCTCATTCTGCACAGGTGGAAACTGAGTCCTAAAATGCTGTGGACAATCTCCTCAGGTTACATACCTGGGAACTGGGGACAAACACACTTCTCTGGCTCCCGAACATTTGCCTTCATGTTGTACTACTCTAGTCCAATCTTGGCACCTCCCACCTCATGCCACCACTCAGAACTTTCAGGTGTGGGAACTGAGGCCTGAGTTTCAAGGGACTTAGACACAATTGCAAAGCTAGTGCATGGCACTGAGAGGCCCAAATGAAGTCGGAATTAACACCAGCAAAAACATTTGCTCATCCTTCTTGTCCCTTGATTTGCTCCTCTCTCCACCTCCCCATCTTCCCTCCACATCTCCCTCATCCTCATCCCAGTCTCTCTTCCTAACTGGGAAGAGTGAGAGGTGTGGAGACTGTGGCAGGAATTATGGGCAGGCAGAGGGAGAGGAGGAGGTAGAGAAAAAGCTTTGTTTTGGGACAGGAGACTGACCAGACAAATCGACTCTTCCGTGCCGAACCTTTCCCAGCCACCCCCTTGGACCTTTGTACCACCCGTATTGATCTTTCTAGGGCGTTTATTTACCCAATGAGCAAGAATTATGGGTCTTTTTTTGGAATGGAATCTCCTATCATTACAATAGATCATTTAAGGAGTTTTATGACCTTGCTGCTGGGAACTGAGATATTAAAGCCAAAAAAGGTCATGTGGTCTTGGAAAGGCCACTTTGCCTTTCTCTGAGCTTGTGGGCCGCTCCCTCCTCTGGGTCCTCTCCCCTGACTCACAGCTCCTCTCCTTCCCAGATGCACTGACTCTCTCGCCCACTTGATCTTGTGCCTGTGTGGCCATGGGGAAGCCATTCACCATATTTCTCACTTTCTTCATCCCCTGTGCCCACCCCCAGCACCACCACCATCATAGGGGCCATGCTTTCTTTTCTACTGGCAGAGTGGAGGTGTGCCCAGCAGGCCACAGGTGTGCATAAGTACTTACTCACTAAAGGAGTGAACAAATGCATGAACAAATGACTCAGGGATGATGGCTGCCCCATTGGCTTAGAGGGAAGGGGGAAAAAAAGGAAATAAACAGGGCAGAGAAATTGCTCTGTGGAGGTTCCCACAGCTCGGGTGGGGGCAGGGATGGGAGAGGGCAGCACATCCAGTCCCAGACCCCACCAGGCTCCGGGCACAGACCCACACACCCAGCCCTGCCCTGTCTCTCCCCGCTAGCCCTGGCTGCTTCCAGGCTTCCTCTCAGGACTGCAGGGCGTCTTTGAGGTCTGAGCAGCAGACCCCAAGGCAGCCATGAACTTTCACAGCCTGGTTGTCCAGCACAGCTCAGGCACAAACCTAACTCCACAGTCCACAGGCATTTTTTACATTCGTGGGTTTAACTTCTTTCAACCTGTTTCCTTCTAAAATGGAAGTAAGAATACCCACGTTCAGTAGGAGTAACTCAAGATGAGGAATGTAAAGTGTTAGCAGAGGGTGCACTGCTTTTTTCAATGAAATCTCTCCTGTTTCATGCCCTGCCCGACCTTCAGCCCCTGCTTCCTTCCCTCTGCTGCCGGCTTGGTGCTGTGTGTGGCTCCCAGCACCAACCCTGAGGCTTAAATAGCCTAGCACTCCCACTCGGGCTGGTCTTGTCCTGACCTCTGCCCTTGTTCAGAGTAATGTGAAACGCAGTGTGCAGCTGGGTCCATCTGGGTGGAGCCCAGAGCTGGGCTGGGAGACGCCCCTGAGACCACTGCTGCCTCAGGGGTGTCTGTCTTCTCCACACTCGCCCACCACTCCCGGCTTGTATCCCTCACTGGGCAGTTACCTGAGTTTACTCATCGTAGTGCGAGCGCCCGTGCACGTGCATGCGTGTTGTGGTCATTTCTCCAGTTACACTCGTGGTTCTCAACCTGACGACACATTAGAAGCTCCTAGGAAGACTCTCAGAAGTGCTGATACTGAGGCGCATCCCCAGAAACTCCGATTCGATTGGTCTGGAGTGGGTTCTGGGCCCTGGGGCTTTGAGACAGCACCACCAGGCCCCGCTGGGAATGAGAGGGACTGAAGTGGATGTGGGGCCCCTGGAGTCGGGGACATAGCCTTACCCACTGTTGTCTCCTCTGGGGCACCTGGATTAATACTGGCCGCACATTAATTACCAGGAGTCACACTCTCCGGGACACTTTGTCTGACCAACACCCTTCCCTCCTGCCTGGAACAGGTGCCAAGCGCTCCTCTTATCACTCTGTGCTTGATTTCCGGCTCATGCATCTCAACAGACAGCGGGCCGCCTGCCACAGGGCAGGATCCAGACCCTCATCTTTGAATCCCGTGTCAGAGCTGCCGCTCTTCAGAATGTATCAGGCCACAAGGATCTAGGGACTTCCTATGCTCTCTCTACTGTCGCCCTGGTTGTGAATGAAGCCCCTCCTTCCATCTGGATATTGTCTCTCTGCTCTGGTCTCTGAAGGCCTCACAGCCTCTGTATTTGTTACCTCTTGCTGTGGAACAGATGACCCCACAACTCAGCATCTTCAAACAGCAAATACTGAAGACGGCCCACGGCCTCTGTGGGTCAGGACCTGGCAGCGGGTGGGCTGGGCAGTGCAGCCCAGGGTCTGGCATGACGGTGTGGTCGGGATGTCGGCCAGGGCTGCAGTACTGATGCTTGATGGGGCTGAAGAATCTTCCCTGCTGGGAAGCTTCAGTTGCTACCTCAGCGGTCTCTCTACAAGGCTGCTCACGACATGGCCTTCCTAAGAGCCACAGATCCATGGAACAAATACACACGCAGGAGAGAGACTACCCGAGCCTAGCCGGAAGCCAGTCTTTTCAGAAACAATGTCCCTTCCTCATAGGCCTCACAGAACAACTCTGCAGCGATGTGGGTGGGACAGCACAAGGAGGTGGGATCGTGGCAGGTCATTTTGGAGGGTGGCTACCACACCCCCATGCAGAAAGCTGGCCTGAGATTCCTGACAGGGTTTCCTGTCCCTGTCCCAGCCTTTTATCTCCATCCTCTCAAACTACATATATCGACCTGTCATATGTACAAGAAGCAGTGCAAAAAATGAATTTTATCCTGGCCTCTTTTAGGAGAAGGGCTAATAGAATAATGCTCCCTGGCTCTCAGTCCCAAACTCCTTAGTAACACCTGGCCTGCTGGTGGACAACTCGTGAATCGAGACTCAGGAGTAAACCAAAAGTTTCAAACATCTCTGGAGTGTGAACTTTGGTTATGGCCACATTTCAGGACAAGGGAATTGGGAGTGGAGGACAGACTGAGGAATGCTGCCCAGTGGGCTCTGAAAGGGCAGTGTGGGGGTTGGTGGAAACCCACCCCCTGGACCTGCCCCTAAGATGTGCCTGCCAGAAGGCATGACAGGAGATGAGGCCGACCCTGGATCAGCCGGCTGACCTCCCAGGGGAGGCAGCAGGGTATGGGGCCTACAGGGGGGAAGGAGCGCCCAGTAAGTCAGACCTGAGTCGGTTCCATTTCCGCTTTTCACCTGCCATGCGACCTCCAGGAACTGTTCTTTCCCCGGGCCCTCAGTCTCCCCATCTATCGAATGAGTTCATTAGACTCATATACAGGGGTGGGCAAAAGTAGGTTTAATTGTATTATTATTTATTATTGTATTATTTATTTGCATTGTCTTTTTCCATATGAACAACTGTAAACCGACTTTTGCCCACCCTGTATTACTTGGACTGTTTTTTTAAAATAGTGGCCTCCTCCATTTTCCAAAGTAAGCCTTGTAACCGATGAGCTGACTGTATCTCTCCCTCACTACAACGTGAAATAGACAATGTTGTAACAGCTACTCGGCACTCGTGTTTCGTATGTGTTTAATGCTGTTCTTAAATGCTCTGAATGCACCAGCTCATTTAACCCCCACAGAGGCCCTGTGAGTTAGCTACTATTTTTTAAAATCATAATCCTACTTTATGGAAGTGGAAGCTGAAGAACAGAGGGGTGAAGTACCATGCCCAAGGTCACATAGCTTATAAGTGGCTTGAACGGGTCGGGAGGCCTCAGGGCCTTGCCCTTGGCCCCTCTGCTGAACAAATAGAAGCATAATTGCTCCAGCAGATGTGACAGAGGGGACTGGGAGTCCCCTGATTGGGCCCTTGTCTCTCTCTCTCCTGCCAATGACACCCCCAAGCACAGTTACAGACCCCCTTTGACTCTGACCCTCCATGAGCTATGATCCTATTTCTCTAAGTGGGCTCTGCAGACGCCTGCATCCGAACCATCTGGGATGCTTATTAAAATACAGATTTCTAGGTCACCTTCCGGGTCCACAGGCCCTGAATCTCTGGGTGGAGCCCAGGAACTTCTGAGCCAATAAGCACGCAGGTGGGTCTCAGGCTCACTGACGAGGATCTGCAGCCTCCTGAGGGAGGGTGGGCAGCTTCATCACAACCACTTAGCTTAAAAAGGCTTGGAGTTAGCAATTTCCTTAAGGAGGGGGAAGACCAGGGTCTGACAGCCCAGCCAAGGGTCTTGCCTGTTTGGGTGTCCAGGTGGGGGCACTGTTAGACCACCTGTCAAATCTGACCTCACCTCAGGCCACCCACCTGGGCCATGGTAACTCAGAGTGAGCGGAAAACTGTGTTTGGCCAAGAGCAACGCCTGTGGCTTGGCCATTATGACATTCTAGGCCGCAATTAACCAGCACACCTGTGAGCACACCAGGTGACACAAGAACATTTTTATGCTTCGGAGATAAAACAATTTTCATTACTGTTCAGCACAGCCTGGGAAGCAGAGAAACAAATGGTGTTCAACATTCATGTGTTAATTATTGTTACTCCTGGCGATTGTTACCACCCAAGTGCTGATTACAAGCTTGACTGCAGAGAGCATCTTTGAAATAGGAAATCTGGCTTTTTTTATCCTCACCCGAGGACATTTTTTCATTGCTTTTAGGGAGAGAAGAAGTGGGGGGGTGGGGGGAGAGATAGAGAAACATCAATTGTTTGCCCTCTTGTATGCACCTTAACTGGAGATTTAACTGGCGACCTGGTAGGTGCTCTGATCAGGAATTGAACTCCTGACCCTTTGGTCTATGGGACAGCACTCCAACCAACTGAGCACACAGGTCGGGACAGGGAATCTGCCTTCTTACGGCCTCTCCCAGGGGCCTTCCTGGCTGACAGATTTGGGGCAAGGTCGTCAGGAAAGGTACTATAGTCCCAGGGCCACCATGCTGTGCTCGTGAGTGAGCGTAGCTGTTCCACATAAAAGAAACCCTGCCCCAGCAGAGAGGAATAAAAAAGGACACGGGACAGAAAGACAGGAGAATTAAAATCACTCCCACTTTCATCCCACTCCCGGTGTCTGGACCAGGTGAATGTACTCTCTTCTGCCATTGTTTAAGTCATAGATACAGCCTGCTCTAGCATTTTCTGAGGGAGTGACACCCCCAGCAGCTTTCGGATTACCTGGGCAGTCCTACTAGTGTGCCCAACTCTGTTTAGCACCCAAGGAGTCAACCTACCCTCCAGGAGGGGCAGTTTGCTCCATGGCTACTAGGGGGAAGAGGAAACTGTGAGTCTACATTCTGGCTAATCCCTTGATACATGGATGGGTGAACAGGGCCCCTCTCAAGATCCTGACAGGTATAGGAGCAAGCAAGAGACCTGGAAGCTTGAACTGTATCTGCGTCACATAAATGTGCCTTTGGGTCTCACCAATGTTTTTTCTTCTTCTTTTTTTTTTAAGTTCTAAGACAGCAGGGAGTTCTGTCTCCTAGAGGCTGCTCATACCCCAGGGCTGAGTGAAGCCTGCTGAGTGGGTTGCGGGGGATCTGGAGGCGGGCACAGGTGAGCGTCTTTTTAAGCAGTGATGGCAAAATTGTGACCTGAGCCACTGGTCTCACAGGTGTTCCGTTCCGTCACTGTGGTCTCTGCCAAGCAGCCTCTTCTCTAGGCCCCTAACTTTCTCGTCTGTTTTCTGTGTTCTCTTCCACTTTACAGCCTGTTCATAAGATATTCACTCTTACAGGGTAAATGGATTATTTTCCTCCTTTGAAGAGCTGCCTTTGCAGGAACTAGGTCTTACCTACCTGCTCTGGACTTACTGCTTCTGTGACCCTGGGCACATACTTGGCCTCCCCGAGCCTTCATGCCTTTATTTTTGAAATGGGGATAATATACTTCCTGCAGAGGCTTGTTTGGTGGTTTAACAAGCAGGGTGTGTACATAAGCCTGGCATAGAGCTTGGCTCCTAGCAGGTGCCCCTTCCCACATGAACGCTGAGTCAGGGAATGACATTTTCCCCTTGTTATAAATAATCCCAAAGCCACCCGGTTCTGTGTCCTGCCTCCCTGGCTTGAGAAGCACGTCTGTGTTAAGTCTGCCAAACAGTTGTCTGGACACTGCTGACATACCTCCAGGGATGGCAGGCTCACCCCTGCGCCGGGCTGGTACCTCTGAACAATTCGAATGGTGGTGAAGTTCTATTGCAATGCCATGAGTTCTGTCTCCATGGAATTCTCACCCTCTGGTAAAGTCTGGTAAAGTCTCTGACTGAATATTTCTCTAAACCAACGGTTCAGTGACCCCTGAGTCTTCTTGTCCCTGGTCACTAAACTCTCACATGGATCAGCCTCGGCCTCCCCCAGCTCCTCTCAGCTTGGAGCTCATCACACTTTCACTTTCAGGGCCGACTTTGCATAGCCCAGGGCCAATGCTACCTCTGCCAGCAGCACCTCTGTGGGCTCAGGTCCATGGCTGGGCACAGGATCTCTGAGTGCCCGAGGCTCAACCTCTGAGCTTCTGTGCAGCGCTAGCGATACCCTCCTCCAACAGCCCCGCCCTCACTCAGGAATGCATTGAAACAGATAGTTGTTTCTATCTGTTTCTACCTTCTGTGCAGGAACTTTAAATATGGTCCCTTTCTAGTCCTTCCAACACACCTTCAGGGTAGTATTATTCCCATTCACAGGTGAGCAAATGAAGGCTCAGAGAGGTTTAGTGACTTGCCCAAGGTCACCCAGCCAGCAAATTGAAACCTGATCAGTTTGATTCAGAATGAAAGAATGGGTAGAATGAGTTCTCCCCACGCGGGTATGATTGAGATGCGAATTTATGCCACACACGACAAGTGATCTCTTAATGCTCTTGTTTCTGCCTGTTCTGGGTTAAAGGTTAAGGCATGGGTAAGCAGCTTTGCTGAGGACGTGTCAGAGCTCATTAGGTGTTATGTCACTCAGACAACTAGGCAGCCCCATCACAGCCGTCAAGCAGGGCGGTGTGGAGATGCTGGCCAGCGTGGCAGATGGATGCACTGGGTCATACAGCTGCTCACAAGAATAAGGTCCTAAGTTTCATTCCCTCCACTGCCATCTAATCAGCTGCCTACCATGTGGTTCACATCAGTCATAGGTGAATTCCACTGGGAGTGCACACGGTGCACAGGGAGTCCAGCAGCTCCTTTGGAAATGTGGTTCCAGGGCATGCGAAAGGCAGGTCAAGTGTGACCCCTGGAAAGCTGCCTCATTGTGCTGATACTATACACCCGGTCTCCTCTGCTCCCCCCTTACCCTGAACCGGTGTCATTCCTGTCTCTGGGCCCTCAGTCTTGCCCTTGCCTCTACTCAGGGCACCTTCCCCTTTCTGAGTCGTGTGGTTACTCTTGGTCACATGCAGATAAGGGTCACGGCAGCTTGGCTCGGACGCACTGTCCTCGCCAACATTCCTGCCTCTGTGCATAGTCACCAGAAAGACCCTTGTGGGGGTTCTGGGGGGCAGAAGGGAAGCAGTAGCCACTGACTAGTTCACTCGCCTGTCACTTAGCTGCTGCTCACCTGGTGGGTGGCCTGTCCTACCTCTGCTCCACCACCCCCTGGCACATGCCCCAGCTTCCCTGACTCTTGGCCAGGTGTGTGAGTTTAGTTCTGTACCAAAGAGCCTGGCTTCTTCAGGAACACACACCATTGAGGTCAGAGCAATAAAAGCAGACACAGGCCTTTCTTAGTGCAACCTGGTGTAATTCCAAGTGACTCGTGGTGGGGCCTGGCTTATCCTCACTCTCCCTCCCTTGACCTCCATCTTCCCTTCCCTACATCCTGCCTTTCACACACTGAGAGCCAGCATCAGAGGTGCAGACCACACACAGCCTTGCAGAGACCCAATGGCAACCACCAGAGTGGAAAATCAAATCTCTATAATGAATCCCTTGCTGTTTCTGTCTCCTAGTGGCTTTACTTTTCTTATCCACCTTGAACTGCTGTTGTGTTCACTGTGTGGAGGTCGATGGTGACCTATGACACCTATCTATCCCTCAGAGCCCAGTTCAAGTCTCACCTCCTCCAGGAGGCTTTCCCAGGCCCCACTACTGACCAGCATGCACCTCCCCCTCGGAGCAATTACAACACTTCCTGCCTGTCCTGCTTCGAGGTGCAAGCGGTCTGTCCCCCAGTGAGGTCTTACTGTCCTTAATCAAAGTCCCTTACACTTCAAAGATCACACAAATCGCTGGCCCCTCCCTGGAAGACTCTAATTCTATGAGCCTTCACCTAGAACACGGTAATCAAGATTACCACCTAGAATATGGTAATCAAGAAATTTGAGAAACTCGGCCCAGAGTAAACCGCGAGCCCTAAGATGATAGGACCCATGTGACTGCTCCCATGTGATCGATGTGACGGGGCCTGACTGCTCTGGACACCAGTGACAATAGTAAATTGGTGGGGGAAGGTGTCAAAACCAACCCATTTGGGGAAACAGCCTGGCTTAGCATTCCCATTGGGTTCCATCTCTCGGGTTTCTTTCTTTCTCCTTGCAGAGGAGAGCAGGGCACCAAAGCCCCAGACCTCAGGTGCTGGCAACGTCATTTATTCCTGTGAGCCTGGGTGGGGCTAACATTTCCCAGTCACTCATCCTTCACTCTGATCCAAGCTGCTCCAGGACCCCAGGCCCCTCTATACCTCTGCAGCGAGGACTGTTCCCACTGACCACCTACCCCAGGAGTCACCTCCTCCTCCAATCCCTTAATTCTTTGTGCTCTGACTCTCCCAGCTTTCAACCCCCCAGGACTGGGTCTGATAGATTCAGGTTTGACCACTTCTCCGTTGAGGCTTTCTCTCCACTTGTTGCTCCAGTACATTTGAGACCAGTCCTTTGCCCAGGACAGAGTAGGCACTCCATAAAAGCAGGGGCCAGGCTGTCCTCCAGTCAGGGCCAGTTCTGCCCTATATGAGGGGGCAATGGGAGCAACAGATGGCTCCATACCAGACTCGCTGCTGGGCGTGCTGTTGCTGGGCCCTGCTTATCCGACATCTGCAAGTGAGCGGGTGCCCACCACCCCCTCTCTGTAAAACCCCGGCTTCCCCACTGTGATCAGTTCTATGGCCATGTGTGCTGGGAAGGACAGTTTTGATGCCCACGATGGAAGCTTTTGTGTGAATGCCACACAGTGGACACATCTGTTTCCTAATCAAAACACAGGCAGTGTTCTCATGCTGGGCCCTAATTTGCTAAACTCCTGCATAATTGAGACAGATTATCTCCATTTTCCAGCTAGACAATTTGCCACTTACTCTTTCAGGAGTGATGCTGGGCTGTCTCAGGGTGCTACGGGTAGAAGCTGCCACTCACATCCTCTGTAGGAGGACGGGGTGGCCTTCATTCCTGCCCCATCTCAGAGAATGCAGATGGCTGCCTTGTGTGGGGAAGAAGGGGGACTCCTTTTCTTCAGCAGATGTATGTGCCAGGGAGGAGGGAGGAGGTAGGGCAGGGGTGTGGGCTGTCCAGTGGGCAGACCCAAGGAAAGAGAGTTTTTCTCCTGAGTCTCTGAGGTAGACCAGAATCAGAGCCCTGAACCCACCCAAGAGACAAGAACCTGTGAGAGTTTTTAAGCTCCAGATTGGACTCTCAGCAGGAGCCAGAACCAGAGTGACTGTCTGGCTCTGGATCAGTTGCTAAACTAGAAGCCCAGTAGACCCTGGGCTGGGAGCCAGGGCCAGGACGCAGAGGACAGTGCTCAGGTGGGTGGAAATGGGGACCAGGAGTGGGGTGTCGGGCCCCACTTCACAGAAACCATAACAACCAAACCAAAAGGAACAAGCTTTGACTAACGGGGTCCTGTGAACAACAGGTCTTTATAAGGAACATGTCTTTCAAGAGCACCCCATCATGTGAGCCTGGTATGTGTGGGTACCAGAGTTGGGTCTGCTCGCTAATGTTAGGGCTGTGTGCACAAAATGAACTACACCTATCAATCAGGACAAAGGGAGGCTCTGTGGTGGGGGCAGATCTAGGTGGGAAGGCAAGAGGCTGGTTCTGCCCCTCCCATGGGATGGCCGCAGGCACATCACGGTCCCTCTCCAGGCCTTGGACTCCCAATGGCCAGAGGAAGGGACTGGATTAGGTGGTCTTTGGGGGCACTTCTAGCTGTGGCATTTCCTGCTGGAACAGGAAGAAGGAGGACAGCATTCCTGGCAGCCCTACTGTGTGCCAGGTGCTCATTTCACATCATACCTGGGTCCTCCAAGGAGTAGAGCAGTATTATCGTCCACAGACCAGGGAGCCAGTGAAATAATGAACCAAGGTGAGCAAGGGGCAGAGCCAGCGAGTGACCATATGGCTCCAGCACCAGGAGAAGGCAGGTGTACTCAGAACCCAGTTCTGGCTGACCCCACATGTGTGTGCTTTCGTGCCGTGATCCTGTAGGACAAAAAGGCAGGGAGCAACCTGTGGGGCTTGCCGACCTATTCTGCTTCAAATCCAGACAAAGCTTTGGGCCATCACCAGGGCTTATGATGGGGAAAGGGAAGCTGATCTATTTAATTAACACCCCACTGGGCCCCTGGAATCTTTCCTCCAGCCACAGCTGCCACCCAAGAGGGAGCCTCAGTGACCCTGATAGCATCTGGGTCGCTGCAACACAAACTTTCAGCCATTCATTTTCTACCCTTATAAATAAGTCAATAAAAAAGATGTTCAACATAATTTCCCCAGAGAATAGAAGAAAGAAAAGGCATGAATTGGAAGCTTCTATTATCTTCTGTTGCCTTCTCTCCGATGACAGATAATGGTGAGTGGTGAGGGGGACTGGCCGGGGGACAGAATAATGTTTGTGTAAAGATTGCCTTTCAAATGTGTCATCATGCATTTGACTCAAAAAGGAGGGGAAGACAGAAATGCAAGGCTAGCTGTGCTTTCACTCAGGCTTCACTCCCACCCACACCGGGCCAGGTTGCAGGCTCTGACACACGAGACACTGTTTTGGAATCGCCCCCTCAGTTTTGGCCTCCCTACTCCGCTTTTGGGGAGCTGATGAATTGGTCTGACACTAGTGGCTCATTGTGAAGGTCTTAATTAAGGAAGAAATTTCTGCCTTGTGAGTTCCTGGGGAATTGATAGCCCTGGGGAAGTCTCTTCCTCCTGCTGCGCAGAGGATGGTGTAAAAGGACAGAGGCGAGCTCCGAATCCATGGGATTAAATATTAGAGGTGGCGTGAGCTGCAGAGACTCCACACCTGGGGGACCACCAGGAGGAAAGAGTAATTGAGAGAGTCTGGCCTAAATGATTTAGGTTATACAGCTGGGTGGAACTGGCCCGGAGCTCCCCACCAGGGGAGTGGACATGTGGGGCGTTTGGGGATTGGGTTGAACTTTTAGAATTTGGTTTAAAGAAGATAGTAAAAAACTAGCAGTTGTTTTCAATGCTGACTGCCTAGTAGAATCATCTGGGAGCTTTCAAAACACGGTAACTCCAGAGCCCCAACCAAGTCAAATCAGAATCTCAAAGGGGTGAGATTCAAGCACTGAAACATTTTAAAAGCTCCCCAGGTGATTCCATGGTGCATATAGTCCTGAGACACTGGTCCCAATGGTGCTGTGGGCCTCTTCTTCCCAAGTGTGCTCCACAGATCAGCAGTAAGGGTATCCCCTGGGGAGTGTTAGAATCTTGACCAACCCCAGAGCCACTGAAGTGGAATCTACAATGCCTCTGGGTCATTCAGATGCACATCAAAGCTTGGGAAGCAATGGTACACACAATGAGCTATCACCTCACACCTGTCCAATGGCCATCATTAAGAAATCAACAAACAGCTGGTGAATCCAGAGGCTGGAAGGTCAGGGGGCCTGGAGTTTCTTGGTCCCTAGACTACAATTTCTTAGACCCTGGGGAGAACCTGACCTTGAAGAAGGAGGAAGGGGCTCCTTTAAGTGTCCATGAGTAGAAAGCGAGTACCAAAAATGCCCTGGAATATTCTATTTTTTCCTTTATTTTTATTGTTGACACTGTTACACATGTCCCCATTTGCCCACCTTTGTCCGCCTCCACCCAGCGCCTGTCCCCCTTCCCTCTGGCCACCGCCACACTGTTGTCTGTGTCTACGGGTCATGCATTTGTGTTGGATTGATTTCAACCCACAAAACTAAGAGTTTTGCACTCTAATTAGACTGTGAACTTCTAGAAAAAGGAAATCGAGTTTGGGATAATGTCTGGACCTGCTTCATTCCCAGCATGTTCTGGATGGAAACAAAAAGAGGGTTGGTACCCTTCTGCTGTCAGGCCCTGTGGCAGGTGAGGGGGAGGCTTGGCAGATGGCAATGATGGCCTTCCAGTGTGGTCACCCTGGAGCTGCCCACAGACAGTGCCAGGCCTTTTAATGAAACCACTTAATTGGTGTGAACACAGACAAGTGTACAGGCCACCTTTGCTTAGGGCAGGGGCTCAGAGGGGACGCGGGGTCCCTGCATACACACTAACTGTTTTTCTTAGGATGCCTGTGGTCTCACCAGGGTGTGGGGAGAGCACATGGGAAGTAAAATAGTGACAAACAGCTCATGGCCCTCCCTAGGGAGCCAGAGGTGGATGAGCTTCTCCAGGACACTGGGACCAACCTAGCAGGTAGGAAGGGGTTGGAGAGCACATCTCATAGTTTTATAGAAGTCCATGATTGTTATTAGTCCATGCATTCACTCATTAGACAAACTTTTTCCAAGTCCCTACCCTGTGTTAGGGTATACTAACACAGTACTAGGTATACCTAGTCCTTTCTGTACCTTGTTCCATTTGATTTCATTTAATTACACAAGAACTCTTTGAGTTAAGTCTTACCTTCCCATTTTTACCTACAGATAAATAGAAACTTAAAGAAGCTAGTTAACTTAGCCCCAAATCACATAGCAAGAACTTAATAGTATTTGAATCATTGATTGTCTGTATTGAGCCTTGATCAGTAGAAGGAGTTTATAGCAATGGCCTACTGGCCCTTTAAGACAAACATTTGAGAACAGCCTAGGACATGGGTGACTAAACACCCCACCTGGGCCTTGTCTTGAGTAGTACTGGGGCATATAAAGCTGGGCAGGGGCAGTGGGTGGGGGTACACCAGACGTGAGCTGCTTTCTCTGTGCCAACCCCACATCTCCAGCAAACAGGCGCCCTGGCAGGAAGAGCACCTGGGAGTCAAGCACATGGCCCCAGTCTTCTCTGTGCCTCTAGAGAGACATTTGACCTTGCGGAGGCCCTCGGCCCTTGCCATCTGGGGTCAGGGCCAGATGGCCACTCAGGTCTCTGAGAATTAGATTGGCCTGATTCCTTGTGCTGCGGGGCTGGTGTGTCTCTGGAGTTGCTGCTCAAAAGTCTGTAAATTGCAGGGAACCAGTGAGTAAAGACTTGCCCTTTGCACTCTCAGCAGCATGTGCACACATCTGCTGACCTCCAACCTGGCCACACGGCCAAGGGCTTGTTATGTTGCCATTGACAGAGGTCCTTCTTCCTTCCCTCCTCTGCTTTCCCTCCAAGCCCAGCCTTTCCCCTCTGTGACCTGGGGATGCCAGTAACTTCTGTCTAGTTTCTAATGGTGGAGTGCTCAAGGCAGTGAGGCATTTCTCTGACTGTCTGATGAATGGGGACAATCACATGGTCTGACTGGCCCAGCCCTTTGTCCCCCCTTAGCCTCACTTTCAGTGTTCCAGGAAAGAGCAAGGGACACCTGGGAGGGGAAAAGGTATTACTGTGAAAGGGATGCCCAAGGTGGGTGTGTAGGAGGGGTTTGAGGGATTATAAGAGACACCAAGTCCTTTCTCATCAGACTACTGCTTGTTTCTGGGGAGGGAGGTGTGTGCCAATCTCTGGGACACAGTGATGGAAGCCAGAGCCAACACCCAGCCTATGCTTTAGCCCAGTGGGTGGGGGTGAGGGTGGGGGTGAAGTCGAGTCCACCGTGGGATATCCATGGCTTCCCTCCAGCAAGTGTGTGATGCCCAGCCAGTCTAACCCACGATGCCAAGGGACATTCATTTATTATTTAGCACATTTTCCCAAGTGTCTATTGCATGTCAGGCAATATACTGGGCTCTGGGAATACAGCAAAGAAAAATCCACATGGTCCCTGCTCACAGAAGGGAGCAATCTTGTGCTAGAAATGGGTAGTAAGTGAATAATGACACAAGTCATTATAAAATCAAAATTGCAGAAAATGTTCTAATACCTTCATGGGTCAGCTCCTGACCTCTCGCTCCCTCCAGGACTGACTGGGCCTGATCAAAAGTGAGACAGTGATGGATGGGCCAGTGGAGCACGTTGGGGGCAGAATGTAGTCCTGACTCTCTTGTCACTCTTGGACTCCTGAGGTAGCAGAGCTAAGGGATAGGAAAGGGAAAGCAAGAAGTGCTATAAAAAGGCAACTTGAAGCCTGAAGGTGCCACGGCAGGGGATGGGACAAACTATATTCTGTCAATTCCATATTTCCCACGTCACTGACTTGGTCCCCTCTACCCTGTCCTGGTTCAGTCCTTCATCACCCTTTCCCTCATGACTTGTCTTGCCTCCAAACCACCACACCGTGTCCTCCACAGAGGTGAGCAGAGACCTCGCTCCATCTGGAGCAGTTCCTCAGCCTTGGCCCGGGTGGCAGGATGGGCGGCACACCTCTTTGTTGTTTGGAGCTGTCCCGTGCACTGTCGATGTTTAGCAGCATCCCCCTCAGCAGTGACAACAAAAAATATGTCAAAAGATTGTCAAATTTCCCCTGGGAGGCAAGATCAGCCCTGGTTGAGAGCCACTGGCTAAGGTATATTAAGTCCTTGAACTTGACATTCAAAACCCTCCATGAACGGTTCTAAACTGCCTTTCATCCTCTCTTCCCTCCCACCCTACAATGTGGCCACAATCATGCACACAAGATTTCCAGACAGTGCCCTATTCTTGCCTTTGGCCATGCTCTCTGCTTGGAGTGTTCGTCTCCTTTCTCTACCTATTAAAGAAAAATCTACTTATGTCATAAGATGCAGATCAAAAGCCACTTTTGAGAAGCTTCTCCAGATATCTGAGCTTTCAGTTTCTCATCTGCCAAATAAGGATAAAAAACATGTTCCAGGAATTGCACAGAATCACAGAATGTCAGAGCTGTAGGTGACCTGGGGAATTAATGATGTCTTCTTTCAGGGAGGCAGATGGAGGTGCAGAGAAGTGGAGAGTCTCGCCTGAAGTTACCCAGCCAGGAGGAGACTGAGCTGGGCCTAGAACTGGGGATTCTACAGTCCTAGATCAATCCGCTAGTCCTGCACACCAGCTTTTGCAAAAAGAAGGCACTATCTGGTCAACAGGAAAGTTGGCTTTGTGTCCAGGAGTGCACAAAACCCCTCTGCACCTCGGTGTTCCTCTCTGCAGAATGAGAGGCTAAACCAGATGCTCTCTCTAGGTCATTCCATGCTGCCCTATGCTATTGTTTTTTGTTTGTTTGGGTTTTTTTAAGAAAAAGCTGTCATCCAAATATGAGGTATTCTCATTATTAATACTTCCCCAATCTATCCTACCATGTCAAAATTGAACCCCAAAGCTAACTCCCGAGAAGGTTAACATAACGATTTTGCGTCTCATCATAACAACCCTTCGCCTCACTCCCCAGCATCATTCTTCAAATTCAAACACGAACCAGAAATGACAAATGATTCTTGTAATGCGCTCTTTGACACAAATCATTTCTGATTGCTCGGGACCCCGGACAACCTTGAGCGTGCAGAAACAAGACAAGAGGGAGAAGTCTTAGAAAATGAACAGCTTTGACTGCTTACAGACAAGAACCCTCTGCTCATGGGGCAGCAGCAGTGTGTGCTGATTACCAAACAGAACATTTTTAAATTGAGGCAAATCTGTTGTTCGGGGTGGGTCCATACGGTGAAGAGTCGTATCTCACTGCATCCTAAGCAGCCTTCAAAGTGTTTTCTGATGCAGGGAAGATGATGTTCACATGTAAGGGCTCACATGTGAGCACAGGTGCATATGATGTCTTATTCCTCCTCCCAAATGAGCTTGCATATTTGTCATTACCAACCACTGCAAAGAAGGGAAGGGAACAGCAGGGAATTCCAACAACTTGCCAAAGAACTCAACGTGTTGCTGTTAGATCTAGGATGAGAATTCAGGTCCCTTGGCTCCAAAGCCAGTCCTCTGCACACAGGGGTACATTGCAGTGCCCCTAGGGGCCCCTCTAAGGTATAAAGTTCTTCCAAATGCATTGATTATTTGGTCTCATTCTTTGGATTGTGGATGAAAGCTTGGGGTTGAGGGAGGGAATGGACATTGATGTGAGGTAGGCTTGTCTAGAAAAGAAGGGGGTTGGACTGGGCGATCATAAATATCCCAGTGCTTTGCAAGAATTTTTTCTTTCAGCTGCAGAGGAGCCCAATGAGATAAGTACTAGGATGGAAGAAAGTGAGACTCTGAGTAGTTAAGTAACTTGCCCAAGACAGAATTGGGATGGGGGACTGTCCACCAAGGATTTGTGCTCCCTTTCAAATTATGAGGCTGCTGCTGAGAAATGATTGGCTGGGAAGAATTGCACTTTTCATCTCTCCTGCAATAGATGAGGCCACAGTGACCAGTTCCTAGCAATAGGTATGGTGAACATAAAGATGCCATTTCTTTGTAGAAGTGGTTCCGAAGCTGATGTGCCTTCTCATCTCTCTTTTCTCCTCCTATTAGTGGAAATTAATCCCTAGACTGACTTCAGAAGCTATGTGTTATACGTGGCACAGTGCCTACCAGCCTGGATCCCTGAGTAACTGTGTGGAACAGAATTCTCACCTCTGCTACAGCCTCCCACACATTGCTGACTATGCTTTTCATAAAAAATATATGAACCTGAACTGAATTTAGTCACTGAGATTTCGGGAGTTATTTGTTATAGCAGCTAGCATTACCTTGACTAATATGGAGACAAAAATAGTCTTGTTTCAGATGTGCATGCTCATAACTGCTATACTATAGCTGGCCATAGGGTTGTTCAGATTAATGAAGAGTGTAGAAAACTTTCTCAGTATTCCCTAACCCAAGAGCAAAAACATGTTGATATTTCTCCCATTATTATAGTCTATTGGAGTGAAATTCATGATTCTGAGTTCCTTCCCAAACTGACTGCTTTCCTTAATTTTCCCATCTCAGTAAATGGCACCACTATGTACTCAATAGACTGGGAATCAGCCTGGATTTCTGTCTTTGCTTCGCCTCCATGTCTTAACAATCGACAAGTCCTGTAAGCTCTACTACCTTCAGTATTTAACCAGTGGTGTGCTGGACCTGGCTCATACCAGTGGATGAGAGCTGATTGACAAACAGTTGGAATATTGCAAGCTGGTTGGCATCTTATTGGGAGCTTGAGACAGCTCATGGTGTGATTATTTACACCATGGGAATTGGTAAATGCTATCAAACCAGGGTTTCCCTCCTTTCAGGGAACTTGCCTGTTAAACAGGAAATAGGGCTGGCTGGCTGGAGAACTGGGTAGGCTGACTTATACCCAAAGAAGCATGGAACAAAAAGGAAACAAGGGAAGAAAGAATCTAGACAGAGCAGAAAATTCTAAAGGGCATCCAGAAGAATAATGAAAACTGGGCCTCAGGTCAACGTCCATCAATGAAGGGTCAGACCAAGTGGGTCTAGGAGGGCCAATTGAATAGAATCTGGATAGATTTACCTAAGGCCCCTTTGTTAGGGCATCGGAGAGAACCAGTTCTTATCCATAACCTTCTAGTTGTGTTACTTTGGGGAAGTTACTTATGCTCCTTGAACCTCAGTTTTCTCTACAGAAGCTAATGCTATCCTTCCATGGCTACTATAATCACTAAAGCAATAGTGATATGAATGCCTTCAGCACCATGCTTGGCTCAATAACCACTAGTTTCCATACCCTTTCTTGACTTTCTTACCTGTGAATAATCACACCTTTTATTGTCTGTATTCTTTAGTCGGACCTTAGAACCAGGAACTGTAGGGTATCAAGGCTAGAAGGGGCTTAGAGAAGCAAGCTGTAGCTGTGTGGGGCTCATTGTACCACTCAGCAGGAACAGCTGGGATAGGCGGTGAGAAGAGGGCAGGAGGCCTCTGATCTCCATACGTACATGGCCCTTGGGAGAACCTGGGAGGCTCAGAGAGATGTATTAACTGGAGATGTAGAATTCAAGTCTTGTCATGAATATTTGTCAGAAACAGAAATGATAATCCCTTATACCTGTAACGTGCTTTTCACCTTACAACACCCATTCAGACCCAGGTTTTCACTCAACCTCCAACAAACAAGCCTGTGCGGTGGGCCCGGAAGACAGTACTGCCCCCATTGGCAGACAAGATTGAGGCTCAGGAAGGAAATGACTACCTCTGATAAGCCATTTGGCTGTAAGCTAGTCTGAGGGGGAGGTTATTATTGGTTACTGTAGTGCACACTCCTGTCATGTGAAGATGGAGCCTGCAATGCCCCCAAATCGCTTCATTTCTAACTAGCAGATTCCTCCTCAGACACCCAGCAGGTACCTTGCATTTCAGTGGGTACTGCTTGCAAAGAGGTCAGTTTCTAAATTGACAGCCAGATGGGGAAGTTTTCTGGACTTTCCCTGGGGCCAGGCAAGGCTGCTCCTGCCTTTGGCTCCTGCTTTCCTTGCCCTAGAACAGTTCCAGCGCCTTCCATGCTAATAGCTTCCCCCTCCCAGGCCCCTTCAGGGCTCTCCGGCCGGATTCCAAAGTGGAGGGCAAAAGGCAGAAATGCAAGCAGGGTAGCTCCAAGTACAAATATCTTAAGGCTCAAATGCAAATTCTTTTTTCTGTCTACCAAGAAAACACACAGACAACTTTAATATGCGGTGCCTTGCAAAAGTGCAACAGTGGGGATCACTTCATATCCAGTACAGTCTTGGTTACATCACTAATAATAAAAACCCAGCCGATGTGCCTGGGGCTTTATGGCTTACAAAGCACATTCACCACATTCACAATCACCCTTTTACTTGATTCTTAGAGGAAGCGCAGCTCAAGGCACTTGACCAATGCAGGTATTTACTGAGTGCTGTGTCCTGAAGGAGCTCACCATCTGGACGAGGATGGGGAGACAGCCCGTACCAGGAAATTACATGAGTGAGTATACAGCACAACTCGAGACCCATGTGGTGCTATGGGGGTGTGAGACAAAGGACAAGGAGGTGACGTCCGGACTAGTGAGAAGTTAGCCCAGTGAAGGGGCAGGAAAAGATGAGGGCTCCAGGCAGAAGGAACAGCGTATGTGGGGGCCTACGACTGAAAGAGCTCAAGGCTTGTATCAATTTCCTGGGGCTGTCATGACTAAGAACCACCGACTGGGTGGCTTCAACAACAGAAATATGTTGTCTCATAGTTCTGGAGGCTGGAAGTCTAAAGTCAAAGTGTCAGCAGGGTTGGTTCTTTCTTGGGTCTCTGCATCTATTCCAGGCCTCCCTTCTAGTTTCTGGTGGCCTCAGGCATTCCCTGACTTGTAGAGAGCATTTTCTCTGTGTCTTTACATCATCTTCCCTCTGCATGTGTCTGTCTCTGTGTCCATATTTCCCCTTTTATAAGGACAAAGGCATACTGGATTAGCACCCACCTTCGTGACATCATCTTAATTTGAAGATCTATGAAAACGAAGACCCTAATTCCAAATAGGTTCATATTCACAGGTATTGGGAGTTAGGGTTTCGACATTGGGGGGACATAATTCAACTCATTACAGCACTGCTCAAAGGACTGAGTGTGGTGTAGGGAATGAAGAGGAGAATGGAAAGGCAAGAAGAGGCTAGTGGTGTCTACCAGGGTCCACTCAGGAAGACTCGCCAACCAGGGTGAAGAGTCTGCCTTTACCATAAGGGCAAAGGGAACCCATCTTCATTGTCATCACATGGAGTTAGTCACT
Source organism: Desmodus rotundus (assembly GCF_022682495.2). NCBI lineage: Eukaryota > Metazoa > Chordata > Mammalia > Chiroptera > Phyllostomidae > Desmodus > Desmodus rotundus. Next base: position 82,458,030 of record NC_071395.1, read on the forward strand.
CCTTTTCCTTTTCCCAAGAGCATATCCTGGGTGAGTAGGCGTAGGTTTTTCAACTCGGTGGTGAATTCTTTGAGGACAGGGACCTCGTCTATTCACTGGGACCCCCTGCAGCAGAGTGATGAGCACATGGGACACGCTTAATAAATGCTTGTAAGCAGAACAAATTTAGTTCAGTTTTGTAGCAGCTGAGTGCAGTTGCCTCTTCACTGACACGTGTTATTCATACATTTTACACCATTGTTGTGATAATACGCAATCCCTTTGCACCTCCTTATGCATGTTCTTGATTTCCTAGATTTAAATGTTTATTTCATCCTCTTAAAACTAAAATCCTTTGTTATGTTCTTCTGGATTCCTGAATCTTACAGAATGTGGTTTGCGAGACAGATCTGTCTGACTGCTTTGTGATTTGTCTTAGGAAAAAAATCAATATACTATTTGTGCATCTTCAATGTTGAGGGAAATAACAGAATCAGTTTGCCACCTTAACGTTGACAAGTGAACACTTAAAATGGTGTTTATTAAACTGCCACATTGTTAGAGGTTGTAAGTTTAATGATCTACTATGGGAAACCGTTCTGTGTGGCGTGGGCCCAGCTCCCACTAGGAAAGGCCAGTGGAAAGCGAGGTCTGGCACACAGGACCCACGCCCACAGATAGGTTCTCCCGTGGGGAATCAGGCCTGCATTATACCTAGGCCACTTTGAGACTTGCTTTTTGCTAAAACTCCCTCATCCTGAATTGAGGAAACAAATGTTTACTGCATATCTTTAAAGTAACTTCCTAAAATCTGAGTGTAACCAGTTCAACCACTTTTCCCTTTACATTTGCAAATATCCTTCCTTTTTGATGTAATTAGCAACATCCTCTCCTTTGTTTTCTATAAGTACCAAAGGAACCTGTGCATAGTAAATGAGGACCATCCTCAACGAAATGTGCCCAGAAAAGCAATAAAAGCCTGTCAAGGCAAGGGTCCGGGCATTCTTCTCTTGAGAGAGTGGCTGAGGCACTCCAAGGTACTTTGAGGCGCTTTCCCCTTGAGAGAGTGACTGTGCCGTTCCTTTTCCTCCTCGGCAGTCCATGTGAATTTGTCTTGTCTCATCCACAATGCTGCGGGCTGGTGACCGCATCAATCTACTAGAATTTAAGATTTAAGAGTTGCCTGGGGGTCTCTCGCCCGCTCCCTCTTTTTTTAAAAAAATGATTCCCACAGGTTTGCTCAGAGAGAAGCACGATTTTTTTTTAGCTCTGGCCACAGTGTTTGGATTTCTTAACAAAGGGGGCTCTGGAGCCCCAGAACACCTCCTCAAAACAGTGGTTGAATGGCTGACAAATCAGTTTACCCAGGAAAAGGAAGTGTAGCTCATTGTATTACAGCATCCAAGCTAGAAAGGAGCCCAGAGATAGAGCTACATCTGCCCATCCACCCATTTACAGATGGTGAGAGACAGGCTCATAGAGGAATGGGGACTCACCTGAGCATAGACAGCAGGTAATAACAACAGTCCAGGAAGGGAGATAGATGCTCCATAGAAGTGCGGGGCATTGTTGCAAAGTGTATTACGTGCAGCCAGGTGAGGACAGTGTGGCCAAGACTTCCTGATTCTCAGGGTTTTGGAGCTTATTGGCCCCCTGAGAAGTACCATGGGAAAGGGTGAGCATCCTTACAGGACTGCCCAGGATTGCTCTCAGTGAGGCAGAAAGGAAGACAAAGCTAGCTGGGTCCCAAAGCACAGCGCATGCTGGGCCCTGAACCTCCAGGCTCTACCTACCTCCAGACACCCTAATGCAAATACTGCTTCCCCAAGCAGCCCTTTCTCCACCACCCAATGTCCAAATACTCCATGTTCAGGTACCAATGCTCAGGACCTCTGTTCCAGACATCCCACCCTTGCCCTGGGTTCCTGGGTCCTTCAATTGGTCTAATGTGTTGTTAAGACCCACTGGACCAGGACTTTCAGGTTTGAATCCAGGCTCTGCCCTTAACTAGCTATGACCTTGGATAAATACCTTTGTCTCTCTGAGTCTGTTTTCTCATTAGTTTCATGGGAATAATCATAGTTTCTATGTCATAAGGTTCTCGCGAAGACTAAACGAGACCAGTGAATGCAAAAATGCTTAACTCTATCCCTATTATATACAGAATAGTTCATTTTGCTCCGTGTAGATGATTTAATATTAATGGGAAGCAAAAGTCAATTCAAATCAGTCCTTGGTGTGTATGTCAGGGACTATGCTTAGCCTCCCAGGCATCTCTGGGGCTCCTGCTCAAAATACCTTTCACCCAGCACCCTCCCCCGCTCTGGAAAGTTTCTCAGAGTGAGATGGATAATATGAGCAGAGGCAGTGAAGGCTTGAATGCGCAGACGGTAAATGGTTCAGGCTACGTCTCCCTGGAGCTCTGATTTCAACATTGTTTTCATCAGAACGATGTTTTCAGCCACAAGCAACTGATTGGCCTGTACAATTTTGTCATTCCAACAACTGATTAATTCCTCAGTAATGAAACTGCCTGTGATCCCTACTAGCATGTGAGCTCCCATAATTGAGCATTTACTCCTTGACAAATTCTCCAAGTACTTTGCATATATTTGCTCACTTAGTTCTCACAACAAAGCCCCACACAGCAGGCCTCTGTGTGTGGGGAAACTGGGGTCAGTTCAGAGAGGTTATATAAGCTGCCCAGGTCACACAGCCAGTGAGAGGAAGAGCTGGGATTTGAACTCAAGTCTCTCTCAATCTTTCAGCCACATTAAAAAAAAATCAGGTTTCCTGAGGTATAATGTCCGTACACTAAAGTTTACACTTTTTAAGCAGACAGTTCAGTAAATTTTGACAAATAAGTGTCTAATCTCTATGTGGCACACCTGAAACTAATACAATATTTTATACCAATTGTAATTGAAAAATGTTTAAGTTATTTAGAAATTAAACAGAAAAGTTCCAACCAATGCACAGGGTTGTATAACCACCATAGAGTCAAACTACAGAACCTGACTGCAGGCCCTGCCTGAGCCCTTTGCAGCACTTGCTCCCTCCCGCCCCAGCCGTGGGAACCACTGCTCTGGGTTCTGAAATGACATGCTGATGGAATCATGCATCTGTAGTCCCTTGTACCTGGTTCCTTTCATTGGTCGTAATGCTTTTGAGATTCATCCCTGTTGTCATATGTGTCACGAGTTTGTTCCTTTTTGTTGCTGAATAGTAGTCTGTTTTATGAATACACCAAAATTTGCTTATCCATTCCCCAGCTGATGGATGTGTGGATCGGTTGGTTCTACTTTGTACCTGTTATGAATAAAGCTGTTATAAGTATTTGTGCACAGGTCTTTGCACGAACATATGTGCATGTCATTTTTCTCGGGCAAATCCCCATAAGTGGAAATTCCTGAGTCTCGGGTTGTGCATATTCGACTTTTTAAGAACCTACCAAACTGTTATCCAAACTTCCTGTCCTTTTGCAAATTCTCAGCTGCATTGCTTGAAAGTTTTTTTTTCAGCTCCATTGAAACATTCTAGGCTCAATATCTACCTCATCGGCGCTGCTCTGAGTTGAGAGGCTGAGAATAAAGACTGCCACATTTCAATGAATCTAAGATGGCATCAATCTTAAGATGTGTCATTATATCATGTACCACTAAGAAAGAAAAAAATTTGACCAACTATGACATAATACTCACTTAGGAAAAATATTTTATACTTATTAAAATAGTCTGTGTCTCATTCGTATACATAAATAAAATGAATGATAAAAACAGTTAGGATAGCCCTGGCTGGTGTGAATGGGGGACTGAGTGATGACCTTCAAACAGAAAGGTTGCTGGTTCGATTCCCAGTCAGGGCACATGCTTGGGTTGTGGGCCAGGCCCCTGGTTAGGGGGTGTGCGAGAGGCAACAGATCCATGTATCTTTCACACATTGCTGTTTCTTCCCCTCTCTCTCTCCCCGCCTTCCTCTCTCTCTAAAAGTAAATAAATAAGATCTTGACAAAAAAAATAGGCTATTCCTAGACCATATTCACCTTGAGAGCCTTCTGAATCTTTTTTGGACTCTAAGTCTTCAGTAGCCACACTTTTCCAGGCAGGATTTCCCTCTGTACTGTCCACCTACTGGTAAGGCAGCCTTTTAAAAAAGAATGCTCTGTTATTGTCTGCAAGGTTATTTTTTCAAGCAAATCTCGAAGCGAGGAACTTTCTTATTTGACTACACTCCTATTTTACCCCCACCACCCAGCTGAATTACGTATCGTGAAAAGTTTAAATTCAGGAAAAATATTTTGGCAAATAGATGTCTAATGCCTTGAAGATATCTCAATGGATAAATCAGTCACATTAGGCTCTCTTGCTTTAAGCTGAATTCATTTTTTAAAGGAAATGTGACATTTCTCCTGCCCGCAGCACCTGTTGATTCTACACATTGAGCGATGCACAAACCCCGACGTGGCACCAAGTGCACGTGTGGGCAGTCTGTGCTGACTTTTTCCCGACCTACTGCTTGCCAGTGACTGACAGATGCCTTCCTTTGTGGGAGAGAACTTGATTTTAGGGATGTTAACATTGAAAAAAAATGTGTATCTTAGAAGTGATAAAATATAGCCTATTTTACCCAAAATTTGAGTTTCTGTTTTTTAATGTTCCCCCCTTATTTATAATAAGTCTTTTATTGATTGATTGATTTTAGAGACAGAGAGGAAGGGAGAGAGAAAGAAACACTGATTTATTGTTCTACCCATTCATGCATCCATTGTTTTTTTCTTGTATGTGCCCTGACTGGAGATTGAACTCACAACCTTGGCATAGCAGAACAACACTCTGACCAACTGAGCTGCCTGCCCAGGGCTCCCCCTATTCATTCTTAACTGTCACATCCTTGAGGGAATTTTCTTTGTGTTCTTTGGTCAGCATCCTTCTTTCTTTATATTTTCTCAACAGCTGCTTGTACCTTCAATTGTAATATATTTTGCTATAAATGGATATAGGAGGGCTACACAGGCCTATTTTAAGGACTCAAATGTAATTATATGGTCTGAGAGGACTGGCATTTGGAGACATCTGAGTGTAATAAATCAGACCTAGGAATTGGCACCTGGCAATTCTGGGTCAAACTACAGCTCTGTCACTTACTATTTCTGTGACCTTGGCAAGGTATGTGACCTCTCTGACTTCAGTTTCCTTATGGTCCTGAGTCAATGCAAGCCTCCAGGCACTTTATGGAAGCCCCTTCTCCAGGAGAGAAGGATGCTGGGAAACCTGCTACTTGCTTTCCTAAGTCCTCAGGGCTATGACATTTCTGCCCAGCTCCTTTTCTCCTCAGGCTCCTGGTTCAGGTTTTGTGGCAGGAAGCAATCTTTTCTTTTCTTCCACATCATGCACTTAGAGCTGGGAAGAGGCCAGATGGCATGGGCACACATTCCCAGCCCTTCTTCAGCTCCATGTGCCCATGTGACTAGTTCTTACTGAAGCAGAGCTAGTGGGAGAGATGCGTGCCACCCTGGGGTCAAGGCTTTTAATCTTCAGGGCCCCATCCATGCTCTCTTTTTGCTTTTGTTGGAGGCAGACAGCAATAAGGTCCTCAAGTGGTTGTTCTCAAATTTGTACAGGCATCAGAACCCCCTGGACAGCTGGTTAGAACAGATTGCAAGCCCCTACGCCCAGCATTTCTGATCCAGTTGGCCCAGAGAAGAGCCCGGCAGGAGCATTTCTAACAAGTCCCCGAGTGAGAGGCTGATCCCTGTTAGTATGGGGACCACACTTGCGGAAGCACTGTCAGAAGATGGCAGAGCTGCAACATGGAAAGAGTCTGGGCATGTGAGTGACTTTTGGAGGTTGGACAGAGCAGCCCTGCCAATGAGGTACACCCACCTGCAACTATTAAATGAATAAGAAATAAACTTGTATTGTGTTGGGGAGTTTATAGATTTTGGTGAGTCTATGTATAATGAGGCAGGTTGATCTGTTCTTAAAAGCATCATTCCCAGTATTCACGGAGCAAGACTCAGCCCCATTGCTTGGCTGCTGTCTGTCTCTCCATCTGGTCTGAACCCAGCTTTGGATCCCCCCCTCAAGTATCTCATCTGATCACAACGGTGTCATTGTTCAGAAACTGAGAGTCCCAATCTCCTACAAGTTCTCCTGCTTCCTGACACCTATGTATGGACAGTCTTTCCATCCTGCAGAAATCTAGCATTCCTTCCTACCCAATAGACTTAATAATGGAGCTTCTGGCCTCAGCCTGCTGAAGCAGCTCATCCCCTCAGTCCTAAATAGTTGCCCCTGGTTGCTACCCTGAACAGCTTCTTCCCATCCCTCCCATGTTTGGGAACCCACTGCCTCCTTATAGTGCGGGACAGAATGCTAGAGCAGGCACTCATCCACTGTGTCCCCAATTCCTCAGTCCTCAGAACAGCTCCTTGCACAGAGTAGAGGCTCAGTGCCTAAAATCAAAGCCACAGTGACCAATTCAGAGAAACAGGTTGGGACAAGTTGCAGAGTAAGGAATGACAGATGGTAGGGGGATGCAGTCTCCTTGGTCAGTGATCACAGCCAAGAATAATGTACAGGTCAGGCATTTCCCCAGCCAAGTTCCTGGAGCCCTGTCTTGTTAGAATGCGGCCTCACAGACCTAACAGGGAAATTATATGATAATTACATATAAAAAGTGTAGCAAGTATTAAGAGATCACTAGTGCAATATGCATATGGAAGCTCAAAGCAGGATTTATGCCATTAACTCAAATTACATGAGCTGAAAGTCTGCCATCACCTTCCTTTTAACCAGCACATCAAGGAAAAGAGGGGTTTTCACTGGAGTATTAAAAGAATTTAATTAACATGAAATAATTCACAGGCAGACAACCAATAACAGAATAATTAAAATATAGTTTGTTGAAATACACATTAGGTAGGTAAATGCGGTACTCAAATTCTCTAACAATCACATTAAAATTACAAGTAAACTGTAGAACAACCATCACTCAGAATCACCTGAAATCTAGCTGAACGGAAGTCCTACAACTAGGGATTTAAAGAAGAAGCCACATCAAGGCTGGTAGGTGGGACGGAGACTTGGATCAGACTGGCCCCAAACCCACACGAAGTGATTTAAAATTGGGAGAGATATCTTGGCTGTGGAGGTGTCCCTTGAGGAGCAAGGGGTCCCAGCTCCACACCAGGCAGCTTTATCCCAGAAAGATGTGCTGGAAGAATTCATTGTTCCTTTTCTGAGCCCTCCACCACAAAGCCAGCAGGTGGGTGTCATATCTGAGACTCCATCAACCTAACTCACACTGTTTGTCCTGCTCTGGTGACTCCCTGAGACCCTGCCCACACAACTAGCAGGCCCACACCATTTCCAGTGGCTTTTCCATACAAATGGCCTCTCTTGCCTCAGGCTTTGGACTTTCTAAAATCTCTCTAACAAGCAGCATCTGGTCTCTGTGTATCCTGTACCTCTTGCTAAGTGGCCCCAGACCAGGAATTAGCTGCAGCCAGCCTTGGTTCATAGCTTGGCCTCTCCTGGGCACCTCCAAACTCAGCACAAGTAACAGCCATCTGCAGATTGCTCTGTAGCTCATGCTGGGTGGCCCCAGGCAGGGTATAGGTAGTAGCTGACTTTGCACCTCCTGGGAGGCCCCAGAGCCAATGCAACTGGTGGCCAGTTTCATACCATGCTGGATTACAATTTACCATCTCCATGAGCAACACATTCAAGGGGCAAACTGAGTGAGCACCAAAGCCCCACTGAAGCAAGCCCTGTCCTGTAGGGTTGGCTCCTGCACAGCAGCTCCTCTGCTGTATTTGCAGCTGGTCCTTGCAGCAGATTGGCCTGGGGGTCAATCCCTCCCAGTGATGCTAATAGAAATAAAGGTTCAACTACAACAGGACAGTGTGCGCAGCCCACACAGTGGCGCACCTGGACCACCAAGCTCAGGTGAATAGGGAAGCTGTGCCACTGGGCCATACAGAACATCTACTATACAAGGCCACTGTACAAAGCCCAGGAGATGTAGCAGCTCTACCTAATACATAGGAACAAAACAGGGAAGCAGACAAAACGTGGAGACAAAGAAATAAGTCCCAAATGAAAGGATAGGAGAAATCCCCAGAAAAAAGAACTAAATGAAATGTAGGCAAGCAAACTACCAGATATAGAGTTCAAAACAATGGTGATAGGGATGGTCAAGGGACTTAGTAAGAAATTCAACAGCATGAAAAAGGACACAGAAACTATAAAAAAAGAACCAGCCCGAAGTGAAGAATACAATAACTGAAATGAAGAATACTTTACAGGGAATCAGCAGTAGAGTAGATGAAGCAGAAAATCAAATCAATGATTTGGAATATAACAAAGAGAAAAACAAACAAACAAACAAAAAACCCCAAAACAAAAACCCAACAAGAACAGCAAAAAGAAAAAGAATACAAAAAAGGAGGATAGTTTAAGGAGCCTCTGGGAAAACTTCAAGCATACCAACATTCACATCATGGGGGTGCAGACAGAGGAGAGAGAGAATGATAAATTGAAACGTATTTGAAAAAATCATGACAGAAAACTTCCCTAACCTGGTGAAGGAAAGAGACATACAAGTCCAGGAAGCATGGGGAGTCCCAAACAAAATGAACCCAAAGAGGACCGCACTGAGACAAATCATGATTAAAATGCCAAAGGTCAAAGACAAAGAGAGAACTTATAGGCAGCAAGAGAAAAGCAGTTATTTACCTACAAGGGAGCTACCATAAGACTGTCAGCTGATTTCTCCAACAGAAACTTTGCAGGCCAGAATGGAATGGCAAAAAATACTCAAAGTGATGAAAAGCAAGGACCCACAACCAAGATTACTCTACCTAGTAAAGCTATCATTTAGAATCGAAGAACACAGAAAGAGCTTCTTAGACAGGAAAGACCTAAAGGAATTCATCACCACCAAACCAGTGTTACATGAAATGTTAAAGGGTCTTCTTGAAGAACAAAAAGAAAAAGATAAAAAATGTGAGCAATAAAATGGCAATAAATACATATCTATCAACAATTGAATTTGAAAAACAAGATAAAGAAGCAGAACAGAAACAAACTCATATATACAGAGAATATTTTAACGGTTGCCAGATAGGAGGGGGTGGAGGATGGTTGAAAAAGTTTAAGGGATTAAGAAGTACAAATTGGTTGTTACAGAATAGTCTTGGGGATGTAAAGTACGGCATAGGGAATATAGTTAATAGTATTCTAATAAGTATGCGTGGTGTCAGATGGGTATGAGATTTATCGGGATGATCATTTAGTAAGTTACATAGTGTCTAATCATTGGAGTGTACACCTGAAATTAACATAATATTGTATGTCAACTGTAATTGAAAAATAAAAACAATTTGAAACAGAAATGCACATTAATTGGTTACCAAGCATCACATTTTGTTCCTCTGTAAGGGATAAAGATGTGTTCAGGAAAAGACATTGCTCTATGCAGAAGCACATTTCCCTGCTCATCTGGCTTAGCATTTAATTAGAAGGGAGAACAAACTCCATCACTCTGCAATCCTAGGAAACCGGAGTGAAAGTCAAAGTGTGCAAACGAGGATGTCACTGCACACTGGGCATGCAGGATAGTGGGGAGAGCACCAGATTGCGAGTCTATAGGCCTGGGCACTCTTCTCTGGCTCTCCTCTCAATCCACTATGTGTATCTCCCTTCCTTAAACCTGTTCACAACTCCCTTTACCATTACAAAAACTGCAAATCTCTGTTATCTGATAAGTTATGGTCAGGCCCTTGACTGTGTTCCCAAGATTCTTGACCTTGCCCATTCCACTCCAGCCATGCTGAACTTCCTGCTGTACCTTGAGCAAGTCAAGTTTGTAATCACCACAGAAACTTTTCACTTGCCATTCTGTTAGCCTGAAATCTCTTTCCCTGAATCTTCATATGGGGCTTCTTCCCATTATTCTCATCTCAGTTCAAATGACTCCTTAGAGGCCTTCCCTGACCGCCCAACCTAATGTCGCCCCCTTTATGCTCTATCCCATCACACTATTTTATTTTATTCACAGATGTGGTTATCTTGGGTATTTATTTGCTCACCTATTTGTTGTCTGTTTCTACTTACTGTAAATGCTGTGCAAGCTAGAACTAATCTGTCTCCCTGATGTATTGCAGTTCCGGTACCCAGGATAGTGCCTGAACCACAGTAGGTATTCAATAAATATTTGATGCTTGAATGAGTGGAAATAAGGGACTAGAATATAAAGCTCTTTGAGGGTCTGTCCAGTGCCAACATTTCAGGATGCTTGATCTTACAGACAACCAAGAGAGACACAGAGGCTGTAGAAGACAAATGTGTCTTAACTCCTTTTTGTACCTCAGCAAAGCCTTGCTTACAATGGTCTTTCAGGGAGTGTTTGGGGATTGGAGTCCATCCAGATCTGCAATCGTAGAGTTTTAAAGCATCTGTGATAAGAGCAATGGCTCCTTTTTATACTTCCTCTTTTCAAAGCTATAATCATGGGGTCACCGCTTTAAAAACTGATCTCCTCCCTTAATCCTTTGTTACCTGCACATCAACCTGCATCAGAGCATTCCAGCAAGACCAAGGCTTTCCCTTCAGGGCTCACGTGGCAAACCAGCCTGAATCATGGCTGACAGAGGCTGTCGGTGGCTGTCTAGTGGGCATTCTTGCTTTTAAAATGAAGAGTCCAGATCTTTGGAACTATGACAGGACTTTCCCAGGTTGGACATCTAGAATTCTGTCCTTCCCTCCTGCAGCGGATGATAAAGCAGATTTTAAATCTTTCCAAAGGAGGTGGTAATCCTCCTCCCCACAACCTGCCAAAGCTTCAGCCTACCCCTCCTCCATGGTGTGTGATCATATCTTCCTCTTCTGCCTCAGTGAACTGGATGAAAATGGGATCCACCGCCTGCCTGCCCCATGTGAACCTTCTCCTTGTCATGGGGTGCTAAACCAGGACACACTGGGATAGCCTCGAGCCAAAGGCCTGGACCAGCTTCACCCCCAGGGTTTGGCCAAATCCTTTCTTTGCTCTGTGTTTCTTGCCTTTTTATCCCTACACAGCTCCTCCTCCCAACAGAGAAGAAATTCAAATTTCAGACACACAAATGAGAGCTGATATCAATCAAGTCCTCTACATGGTCCTGTCCAGCTCAGTGGGGTTCTGCACAGTCATTTGGGGCCAGACCCCCAGCTCATAATAAAGTATTAGTTTGCCTATTTTGTGCATACACTGTAGAAGTAGTTTATTTACGAGTCCAAATGCTGGAAGGATCAAAAGGTATTGTTGTAAAGCAGCGATTTTCAACTAGAGTGCCACAAGAGGCACATTGGTATGCCTCAAGAATTTTTAAAACATGCACTACCTGACTATTTAGTCAGGGGCACTGACCTCTTTTCCCTTAGATTGTCAAATGAAAAAAAATGACAACAGCCAACACAACAATAGCCGTCTGGTGTGAATGACTCAAAATTACACCAATGTGTTTTTTTTTGTCAGATTGGCAAAAAATATATATATTTTTTGGTGTGCTGCAGAGTTTTAGTAATTAGTTTATGTATGTCATAACAGGGTTGGAAATTGCTGTTCTAAAGTAAACTTTTCAAGTAGCATCTCCCTTTTAGATGTGCGATTACCATCTTTGCTAGGAGCTGCCACGTGGTTGTGGGTGGGGAATGCTGGGCAATAGATGAATGGCAAAAACCATCATGGGAGACGAGGGCTAATGTGTATGACATGGGTGCGGCAGGACTAATCACGGTGGACAATGGCAGAGACTCGAAGGGACCCTCGTAGTCAGCACACTTATTGGGACAGTTCTTTCTTACAGCTTGGGACAGGGAGCAACTGCCTTAAAGCTCTACTGCGTACTAGGTAAACAGCAAAGAGTCTAGAGCCGGACAATCTAGCTGAGTGATGGCTGTATCACCTACTGGCTACTACTGAGTGCTGGTTTCCTCATCTAGAGATGGGAGAACTGGCATCCCTCACAACTTCCTGGAGATGAGGTGGGGGGAGACTTAGCAGGGGCTGTGAGCCTGGAGTGAAGGAAGCAGTAACTTCTGAGTGAGGGGGTTAAGGTTTCCAGAGGAGGTACATTTGAAGTAGGCCTCAGAGGATGACTAGGGGTTCAACAGGCAGAAGAAACTATGGTGAGGATGGGAGTGTAGGGAGTAGAGAAAATGATGGTGGAGGTCAGAGGAGGGGCTACCTTTTGGGCAGAGAACAGCATGGGTGAGGCTGCCATGTGGCTGGCGTGTGAATGATCATGCAATGAGACTTAACACATAGCTTAAAGTTCTGTGAGTTTAATGCAAGGCTAAGGAATTTGGGCTTCGTTCGATGCAGGAAAGTTTTTAATTTTTTTCCCTAGATGGCATTTTTATATGTAGAAAAATAAACACTATTTATCTGAAGCTCAGTGTAGAACACTTAAATGCCAAGGAAGTGCAAAGGAAAAACAAATTGTAAACCCGCTGCACAAAACAATTACTGTTAACATTTGGTCCTATGTCTTTTCAGCCCTTTTTGATGAGCATGTATGCTAGTCTAGCTTTACAAAAGTGCCATCTAAGGAATCTTTTTGAACAGGACACTGTCACAATTAGGCTCATATTCCAGACAGACCCCTGTGGCGGCCATCGGAAGGTGGCCCAGTGGAGGCTGCAGCCAGAGGTCAGGGTGCTGCCAGGCCGCCCTGAAAAGGTGAGACATGAAGAGGGCCTGGGCTGGGCAGTGCCTGTGGGTCTGTGGAGAACAGGATGGATGCCTTCCCAGGCAGAAATGCTCCAAGAGAGACACTGCTACCTTTGTGAAGTCAACCCCGCGGTCAATGATTCCATCGATGACCAGTCTGACTGCTACGATTCTCTTCTCCAGACCCCTGGTCCACTTCCTAATCAGACACACACAGCATGGTCTTTCACCCTGGAAAATGCTCTTCTTGCTGACAATGAGATTATACACCTTTGCTCCTGGCACCTCCAGATCCCCCCCAAAACTCGAGTGTGCCTCTTTCAGAACTTGGTGGAGGTTTGCAGACTGTTGGTCAGAGATGTCATCGCCCTCAAGGCCCCTTTGATGTAAAAGGCAGACATTGTCCTCACAAAAGAGTTTCATGGTGGCTTTCTTAACTGGCGGAGGCCGTGCCTCCGGTCTCTCTGTCCTCAGCCCCAGAGAAGACAGCCATGGCTGCCCTCGCTCCCACACCCCTCCCATCACCAGCTGCCTCTGCCGCCACCAAGCTGTGCACAGAAAATGAAGGTTATCACAGAGGAGCCCGAGGCTGGTCTGAGAAATGAGATGTGCTGTGGGTGATGAAGGAAGATTGAGAGACCGGATAATTGAGGGTCTAAGCACAAGGCTCTGCAGACAAGCCAGGATGAGCTCACAGCGTGGACCACATTAAAATCCCATCACCCATCGCGTCCCGGGTCCTCAACTGCCTCGCTTCAAGTGCTATTTCATAAGCAGTGTTTTCAGAAAGTTCACAAATCTGGAGGGGCTCTGAAAGCGAAAGGCCCTCTGCTGAATGCTGTTCTCGCACCAGAGGAAATGAGAGATGGTTTGCCTTGTAACCCAATTTCCAAAGCCTATTATTACACAGCATTGAGAAGATTTGCCTCCTGCCAGGCTGCGCAGGGGCTGGGCCAGCTGCAAAGCCAAGCTTAGAGGTCAGTGGACACTTGCTGGGGTCAGGGAGGGTGACCCAGGGGATGGAGACAGCACCATCTCCTTTCAGTAACCTTTTACCAAAAGGCCTTTCACCAACTCATGTGTTTTGCACCAATTTTCTTCCCTGAAACTGTGAAATGGGAGGTTGCATGGTATGAGAGCAATAGCACGGGCTCACTGTCCACCAGCCTGAGTCTGGGCCCAGCTCAGGCAGTCTCTTACCCACCACCTGACCTGCAGTTTCCCCATCTGGGAAACAAAGGATTGCACCTGCCTCAAAGGCTGCAGGAAGCAGAAGCGAGGTGGTATGTGCAGAGAGCCTGGTTCACTTCGGCCTCTGCAGATTGACTTCTGTTCCCCTCTTGTCCACCAGGGAGCCTGAGAACATGGTTCAGCCAAAGATCAACCAGTGTGATTTGTTCTCCTTTTTAGGTAACAATTTTAGGGCAGTGACGTGTCCAGAAGAATGGCATGGCAGGCATCCCGTTGGTAAGGCAGGCATGGCTGGTGACTGTAGAAATGCTACCGCAGGGAAGAGCCGCTGGGCTCCCTCAGACTGCCCAAGAGCTGGGAGGGGAGGTGCATTCGCCTTGAGCCTCTTCTGCCCCCACAGCCTGTGCCTTGGGCCCACTGCACAGTGTCTCCAGAAGAGCGGCACTGAGCATAGGGGCATTCGAGTCCAGACAGCACTGAGCTGGCACAGAGCAGGTAGAAATTGAGCATGTGGCTTATTTGGAGCTCTAGAAAAATAAGTCATAATAATAACAACCAATGAAACGTTCCCTGCCCCAATAGAGGCCCTAAGGCAACAATGTTACAACTTAGCCAGGGGTCAGCCTACTATGTATGACTGGCCAAACGGGATAGAAAAAACTGCTTCAGAGCTCTTAACCTCTTCACCCCTGATAAAGGAGACTTGGGGGAGAAAGATCCTTTAATAACACCTAACCTTTATTGAGTTCTTTCACATACCAGGCATGGTCTGATGTACTTTGTATATTTAACCCAATTAGCTCTCACAATATTATGAAGCGGTAACCATCATTATCTTTATTGTTGTTATGGTTATTACGATTCCTATTTTTGTGATAGAGAAAACTAGGCTAAGAGAGATAAAATAACTCAACCTCATGTCTCAAATGTACTTGTGAGGCTTAAGCGAGTGTACGAAACACCATGTAGAAGTAGGAGCCACTAAAGAGTTCTTCTTGTTGTTTGCATGAAGCGGGTGGCAGTGAACCCGAGTCCCCCTTGCATTTTTCCTGCAATTGAATTCTCTTTTCAAGCACAGTGTCAGCCTCCAGAAGCACAGGCACTACCCAGTAATAGGTACATTGGGCAGCAGGGCCGACAGGCATTGAGGACTGGGGGTTACACAGGGTGGCAGCGAAGACTCAAAGGGACGGTGCCTGCAGAAGGGAAGCACTTCACAAATTGGAGGCTGAGGCTGTAAGCTGCTTGAAGAGTTTCCTATGGGTGGAATTGTTGCTTGGAAAGTGGCTTTAGCTGGAGGCAGTATTATTTGGTTGCATGTGATTCTACACCAAGATGGTACAGTCCCCATCCCACGTGAGTTTACAGTTAAAGGGGGGTGCAGGAAAACAAAAATGAAGTAAAACAGTAATTAGCATGACCATGTGTGCATGTGTCTGTGTTGTGTGTGCATATGGATGAGCATGCATGTATGTGTGTGTGGTGGGTGGGGATCAATTGAAAGGAGTGGCTGTGGAAGCCTGGGCTACTATCAAATGAATTAGGGCAGATGACATTCCAGTAAGCGGGAACAGTGTAAGGAAAGATGTGAACCGGCCTGGGGTTGCCAACACAAAGACCATCCACCTAACACACCAAACCTTTCTGAAATCTGTGTCCGGGGTCATTTTCATACGGATCCGCTATCTTCTGTGGTTTATGTGAAAAGAGTTGATGGGCGAAGGAGATGGTGTCTGAAAGGAAGGAATGAGCAACCTGGCTGAACACAGGAAATACCACCAGAAGGTACGTACATTCCCCACCCCCAGGGAGGAATCCATGCCCAAGGCTGGCCAGGGACTGAGCTGGTGGGAAGCAAGGCTGAGTGATACTTCCTTGCCTTATAGAGAAGTACTGCCGATGGGACTTTAGAGACTGAAACACGTAGGAAATGCACTAGCAGCCCAACGAAAGGGAAGGAGTCTATTACATGTCAAGTAGGGGCTGGGGGTGTTTAAATGCTTTCTTATCCTGACACTCTCAATAACTCTGCAAGCTACCTCTCATTATCTCCATTTCTCAGATTATCAGCAAGAGGCAGATTTGAAGATCAAATCCAGGTCTTTCTGACTCTAATGTCTATTTCTAAGCTCTTCGAACTTCATAACTTAAATTTCAAAATCCCCTGCGGATGTTGTTGAAGCTTATTTTCAGGCTTTATTAGAAAAGGGCTAACATTTAAGTCTTTAATCCATTTTGAGTTTATTGTTGTGTGTGGTGTAAGAAGGTGGTCTAGTTTCATTTTTCTGCATGTAGCTGTCCAATTTTCCCAACACCATTCATTGAATAAACTATCTTTAGCCCATTGTATGTGCTTGCTTCCTCTGTCAAATATTAATTGACTATGAAGGTGAGGGTTTATTTCTGGGCTCTCTATTCTGTTCTATTGATCTATGTGTCTGTTTTATGCAAGTATCAAGCTGTTTTGATAACTATGGCCTTATAATGTAATTTGATATTAGGTAGTGTGATTCCTCCAACTTTGTTCTTCTTTCTAAAGATCACTGTTGCTATTCGAGTCCTTTTGTGGTTCCATATAAATTTTTGAAATATTTGTTCTAGTTCTGTGAAATACGTCATTGGTATCTTAATAGGAATTGTGTTGAATCTACAGACTTGAATGTTAGACCTGAAACCATAAAAATCCTAGAAGAACACATAGGCAGTAAAATCTCAGATATTGCTTGTAGCAATATTTTTTTTCTGATATATTTCCTCAGGCAAGGGAAACAAAAGAAAAAATAAACAAATGTGACTATATCACACTAAAACTAAAAAGTTTTTGCACAGCAAAAGAAACCTTCAACAAAATAAAAGACAACCCACTGAATGGGAGAACATGTTTGCTGATACATCAGATAAGGAGTTAATATCCATAATTTATAAAGAACTTACAAAACTCAACACGAAAAACCCCCAAACAATTGCTTTAAAAAATGGACAAAGGACCTGAATAGACTCTTCTCCAAAGAGGACATACAGATGGCCCACAGACATATGAAAAGATGCTCAATGCCACTAATCATCAGACAAAGGCAAATTAAAACCACAATGAGATATCCTCTCACACCTGTCAGAATGGCTATCATCAATAAACCAACAAACAACAAGTGCTGGTGAGGATGTAGAGAAAGGGCAACCTTTTGCACTGTTGGTGGGAATACAGATCGGTTCAGCCACTGTGGGAAGCAGTATGGAGTTACCTCAAAAAATTAAAAATGGATCTACCTTATGACCCAGTGATCCCACTTCTGGGACTTCATCCAAAGAAACCCAAAACACTAATTCAAAAGCACCCCTACCTTCATTGCAGCGTTATTTACAATTGCCAAGATTTGGAAGCAGTCCAAGTGTCCATCAGTAAATGAATAGATAAAACAACTATGGTTCATTTATACAACGGAATACTGCTCGGCCGTAGAAAGAAGAAAATTTTATCCTTTGCAACAGCATGGATGGACCTGAAGGACATTATGCTAAGTGAAATAAGCTGGTCAGAGAAAGTCAAATACTATATGATTTTACTCATATGTGGAATCTAGTGAACAAACTGAACTAATAAGCTAAACAGAGACAGACTTACTGATAGAGAGAAGGCTGACGGCTCTGGGGTGGGGGCTATAGGGTGCAGGTATTGAGCAAAAAAGAAAAAGGACTCATGGACATGGACAATAGTGTGGTGCCTTCAGAGGGGAGGGAGGTGGGTGGAGGTGGAAGAGAGTATGGGGGGATAAATGGTAATGGAAAACTACAATTAAAAGGAAAAAAAGTAAAACACTATAAATTATAGTAACTCACCAACCATTAAAAAGAAAAGAGAAAACAGCTAGAGTAGTCCTTACACTAGGATCTAGGGCAGAAAACATTTTCTTTAAGGGTCAGAGAGTAAATATTTTAGGCTTGTTGGCCATATGGTCTTCAGAGCAAATAATCAACTCTGTCATTGTAGCTTGACTGTAAATGAATGGGCATGGGTGTGTTCCATTAAAACTTTATTTACAAACATAGGTGGCCATGCCTATCAATTATTACTGTAGTTATATGTGGATTATTATAGGGGCCATTACTTGGGTCGGACCCCTGCTACAGGACATGGCTGTGGCTCCTCAGGCAGGGCCTTGCTGATGTCTTCACTGGATCCCCAGATGCTAACAGGGTCTCTCCATCCTGGCTGGGCCAGAGCTCCAACACCTCCTAGAACTCCTCCACCTCTAGTGTTTCTGCTCCACTTGCAGCCTTGGAACAGCCCCTCCCAGGAAGCTTTGTTCAGCCTTGCCCGATGAATGTGCAGCCCATTCCTCCTGCCACACAGAGCTCTGGGGACCCCTCTGCACAGCTCCCTCCTGTGACGGCCTGCCTCACAGGCTCCAGTCTCTCCAGGAGCTCCAAAATCTGACCCCTATTTCCCCAGGTCCATGGAATGTCATACCCTATTTGGGCTCCATCTCCCTACATCACATTTGGGAAATTGTCCCCAGATGGAGAATTGGAGGAAATGATTTTTTCTTTTTCAGGGATCAAGGTCTTGTGTTGCCCATGGCCACTGCCAGAAAACAGTTTCCTTATATATGCACTCCAATTATACAGTTATTTACGGCGGGGGGTTAGTATGGTGCCAGTTTTCCTCTCATTGGTAAAAGCAGAGGTCCCCACAATCACACCTGTCCTCCTCAGCCTATTCCTCACTCTGTAGCCAAATGCTCTTTCCCGTCTAATCATCTAATCATCTTCAGTGCCTGCCCTAAAATGGTTCGATGCTTCCTTATTGCTCTTAAGATGACATGCAAGAGACAGAATCTGTTTTGCCCATCAGTGAATTCCCAACACGCAGCATGGCACCTACCCTCTAACAGGTATGTAAGTGAGTATTTTTGAGCAAATGAATGAGAAATGACATGTTTGGCAGAGAGAACAACATAAGCAGAGGGAGGGAAGCATAGGATAGCGTGGGGAGTGGCGAATTACTCAGTAAAATTCCAACTCAAGATGTTGACTGCAAATGAGTCAATGACTTCATGTGCATAGAAAATATGACAATTGAAGATCATAGTACCAACGACCTTCAACTGTTTCCTCAGCATGAAGCTCTTAAGATGGATAGACCTGTCTAGACAAGGCAAAGAAGGCTTTCCTTGGGCCTTGGGTGGCTGTGCCCCTAGACAGACAGATGGACATATGTGCAGGCAGAAGGAATCATCAGGTGATAAAAATAAAATCCCAACCAGTTTTTCACAGAGATCCTAAAAGAAGAGAAGACAGATCGACAGTAAGCACACCACGTGTGTAATGATGTCCTCCCCACAGCAGAGAAAGGGAGATCACCTTGGAGACCAAGTTCCTCCCCAGACAGGAGAGGAAGTGACTATGGGAACTGCTACTTTGGAAGCAAGTAAGGCCCCAAAGGACTCAGGAGTTGATTAAATACATTTGACACCAAACCTTAGATACCGAAAATTAATATTTGTGATAACCAGGGAAAGGAAAATCAGGGTTTGGGCAGAAGTATCCCAAAGACCTTTTGAAAGTAGAGTTCAAAGAATTTTAGAGCCAAGAAGGGTGTAAGTCTGTGGCTTGAGACTCTGGAAGGAAGAACTCAGAAGGGAGTGGAAGTTCCCTAGCTGTAGTTTTAACTGCCCCCGGCAAACACTCCCAAGGTGACAGAAGCAGAGGAACGAGAGAGGCTGCTACGCTGCTCCCTAAGGAGGGCAGAAGAGGAGAAACACTCACATTCACTGAGTACCCTTGGTGTGAGGGCACTTGCTTGCGGATTTCAGAAGTTAGCTCGTGTCATGTTCATCGTAACTCTGTAAGGCAAGTCTGTGGTTTGTATTTTAGAAGAGAAGGAACTGAGGCTTAGGAAAGTGAAAATATCTGTCAGAAGTCAGCAGAATTGAGATTGGACCCAGATTTGTCTAATTCCAACACCCACGGTCCTTCCCAAATATCAGACTGTCTGTGCTGTAGGTGGCACATGGGTGGGCGGTCTAAATTTTCAGGGGTCGAGTGCTTCTGCCTCCTGGGTCATAGGGTATTGAATGCGATGCTATGGACAAGAGGTAGTTTTGTAATGATTGCATTGGCGTCATTTTAGAAATAGGAATGGCAGGTCTACTCATTTACTCACAAGAATCCTTTCCATTTCCCTGCCCTGAGGGACAACATGCGAATTTATGTATGTATATCATGGCCAAAGACCAGATTCTGGCTGCATCAGGGGATCCTGAAGGACCAAGTGCATGCCTGTGCATGTGTGTGTATGTGCTTGGTGTCACACTTGAGTGTAAAGGCCAATTAAGGAGATGCGTCGGTCTCCCGGAGAACTGACAGCACTTGAAGGTACTCCCCCCGCTTAGCTCCTTACTGTGCAATGCAACATTTATAAAATTCACTCCCACCTGTAGCAAGGCAGGCCCACTTTCCCCTTGCTGGGCGTTCTCAGCACGGCAGAGAGTTTGCTTTAAGGATCAGCATGGAAGGAGAACGCTAAAAAGAAACGCTGTAAAAACCCGTGGACTCAGCCTCCATGTTCCAGCGTTTGGAGGACCACAGTTTCCAGGACACCATCCATCATCTTTCCACACTGGCCTTTTTATTCAGGGACACACGGGGCATCAGATACAACACATGCTGGTGAGTTCACATGTTCATGTTCAGAGGAGAGAAAGCAGGAGGAGCCTGGCGGGGAAAAGTGTGTGCAAACGTGGCAAGGAGCAGAAACCCAGCAGGGATTGCTGGTTTCCTAGCAATCGATGACCAATATTCCTCAGGGACGATTCCCAGAAGAGCATAGCATTTTAAAAATAGATGCTGGTCTTGGTTCAGTTACTGACATTGCCCTACCCAGGGCTGTGCAGGCGAGCACACCACCTCCCCCACCCGCCACCCTGGAAGATCTTAAAAGCTTGGCTCCGGGTTTGGATGTTCGCATTCCTGGGACTCCTTTCAGTAGTTTGTTCCTGGTTTGCCAGATTCCTCGAGGATTAGCTCAGGGCAGCTGCTCCAACCCAAGGTGATTTAAGGTTTTTTTTTTCCAGCCAGTGAATCAAAGAGGGGTGGTTGTCATTCTCAGGAGAGTCAGCACCATTCTCTAAGACTCAGCTCGAAGGTCACTCGTTGGTGAAACTCTCTCCCACTTGCCCGGGGCCAAATGCCCGTCCCGTCTTCTCCTGCACTCCCAAGTCTGGCCTGCCCCCACAGCACGTGTTCTCCTAGATGGCCATTGCTGTGCACCTGCTATGTTCCCCAATAGGCTGAGAGCTTCTTGACTACATCTTATCTGTCACTTCCCAGTGCCCAGTGCAGACCTAGTGTTAGAGCAGGTGCTGAGCAACGCTTGTTAAACGACTGGATGAGTAGACAGAGTCCCAGAGATTTCCCATTTTCTCTCCAGCTGTCCTCCCCAGCCCGAGTCATCAGCCCTGTCTTTTCCCTCCTGGAAGAAAGCATACAGAAATACCAAAGTCCAAGCCTAAGACTGCCGATGTCATTGCTGCATTGGCATAGAAACCAAAATGCTACTGTCCTCAAGGGCCACCACTCGGAGAGGGCAAGAGACACCCTTGTGTGTCCGAGTGGGTCTTGCCTGAGAGGGGATGTCATTCCTGGAACCAAGTGCTCAGGAAGAGGAGCCTCAGACCAGAGCTGGTGACTGTGAGCCGGGGGCGGGGGTGGGGCGTGCTTACAGGCATGGGGCTATCTAGGCTGTGCCTCCAGGGGGTTGAAAATCATGAAGCCGCTTCTGCCTGAGGTGGTACCCTCTATCTGCCATCAATCCAGAAGCTAGGAGTTGGAGTATCAGGCAAGGGGCTGGGATGGGTGGCTGCCTCCAATGGCATGTGGATCCCTACTAAAAGCAGAGGAGTAACTGAGTCTGAGTGTTGCCCTCTTTGTTCACTCTGCCTCCCTTAGGATTTGGTCGACCACCCTGCATACTCTGGCTCATCCCAGCTGCTTTGTAGGGAGCCACTGAGCTTGTCTGAGACCAGACTTGGGCCAGTGGGCTCTAGGAAGCGCTGTCACAGGGAGAGCGCTCAAGGGGATGACAACTCTGGTGCCAAATGGAACCACAATTGCGCAGCCAGCTGCCCCTCCCACCTGAAAAGCTTCCCTCCAAAGCTGAAACTCTCCAGGTTTGTGCTACTTAAAATGATGAGGTTTCTCTGCTTCCCAGAACCCAGGCCTTCTGGGAAGCTGGCAGGTAGTGGTGCTCAGCTAGCATTTCAGTATTTGCTCTGTATCAGGTATTTTCTAATCTACCCAGTAGCCCTGGGTTTTCTTTATTGATTTTTTGGGGGGAGGGAGAGAGAAGGAAGGAGATGGGGAGAGGGAGGAGAGAGAGAGAGAGAGAGGAGAGAGAGACAGAGAAGGACAGCAATTTGTTGTTCCACTTATTTATGTATTAATTGGTTGTCTCTTGTATGCACCCTGACTGGAGATCAAACCTGTAACCTTGGTGTATCGGGCGATGCTCTAACCAACTAAGCTAGCCGACCAGGGCAGACCTGTGATAAGGTATTGTTTTTCTCATCTTACAGTGGATGGAACTGAGGCCTAGAAAGAAGTGTCTGCTCACAGGAAGACTGTGCATCAGAAGTGAGAATTAGATCCACACTTCCAGATTCCCAATCCTGGCTCCTTCTGATTTCTGCATTTGAGTTGTCCACAAAATACCTTACATAGCTCTCCCTGCAGCCCACCTCTGGCCTCCAGCACACTGCCGTGGCACTTTCACTTTCTTAATAAGTGTGGAAAACACTTTTGACCTTGCCCTGCTCCTGTCTTTATAAGCTGCACCACCCTACGTGTGCTTCTGAGTGATTCCACCCAGACCCTCTGGGGTACACCGGGCTGAGTGGGAAAATGCCGTCAGCCTGATTTTGTTGCCACAACTCCCAACCAAGGAACTGGTGCAGACTCGAGAAAGAATCTCAGAGATCATCTAGGGCAGCCTTATCACTTTGAAAATTAGGAAACCAAAGCCAGGGAGGAAAGTGACCTGTCCAAGGCCATACGTGGCAAATGAGATGGGTGGGGCACTGGACCCAGGCTCCCTGGTCCAGCCACCTGCCTTTTTCTTGGATGCTTCACCCAGCAGAAATGCAGGGCTCTCTTCTGCAGCCTCCCTTTGGTGAGCCACACCTGCGTGTGGCTGCAGACGGGCAGCCCTAACCCTGGTACTGTAATCTTCTTGAAAAGATTAGATGGCTGAGGTCCAGACTGGGGATATTAAGCCTGACACTGCAGAGGCCACACTTTACTTTGCGGAGCAATGTGGCTCCAGAGCCCCAGCAGGTGAGGCCAGGCCCATACAGGCGCAGAAGCTCTGCAGTCATGTGAAGCCGAGATGAACTGGAGAAAGGCAGGGTGCTCTGAGACACGGACACATGGCCCTGTCTCCACCTGCCTTTTCCTTTCATTTTAAAGCCTGCGTCCCTGCAGCCAAGTCAGCAATCCAATTACTGAGATTTTTGAGGGAAGCCTTAAAATTAAAAACTAAAATCTCTATTAGGAAAGTCTGCCCTGCCTCATTAATCTGTGGGTCAGTTTTTGACGGTTTGGGGGTGATGTTCACTTCTCCACCATCTCCAAGATGTTTCTGGAATGCTGATTAAAGGGGACTGAGCCCTCAGTTTTACAGATAAAGATCTCTGCCAGCAGCACCCACCCAGTCCCTGGGTTGGTGGAAAGTCACACAAAGGACGCAATTCTCCCTGAATTAATTATCCTTGTTATTTGGTGTCTTTCTGAAAAGAGGAATATTGAAGGGCAGAGAAGGGCATTTATGCCCTTGAGGAGGGCTATCTACCATTGACACCTTGCGGTACCAGCAAGCCACCCCTAGCCTTGTTCTTGGCCTGCCCTTGACTCAAATTTTGCAGACTCTCTTTCTCGGACTCTCTCTCTCTCTCTCTCCCTCCCCTCTCATTAATAACCAACATCCTTATGGGAGCTGGCACACTCCTCAGGCTGGGAGCCTCCTCTCCACTCTCTTGTTTGGGTTTTGAGACAAGATGGGAGTCAGGGCAGATATTTGAGTGCCCATTTCACAGGTGAGCAAATTGAGATTCAGTCACGACATCATTGGAATGAGGACATTCCAAGCAGAGGGAATAGCATGAGCCCAGGCAGAGAGGTGTGGAAGAACAAGGCATGTCTATGGGAGTGGAGGCAATGCAGTTAGAAGGCTCGTGGGTGCCAGGGAGAGGGTGGTGGGATACAAGGCAAGGCTAGTGGGTGGCAGAGCCAGGACTTGAAAAGAGCTTCTTCTGCCATATCTATGCACTTTTTAAAAATACTTTGTTTATTTATTTTTAGAGAGAGGGGACGGAGGGAGGAAAGGAGGGAGAGAAACATCAATGTGTGGTTGCCTCTCGTGTGCCCCCTACTGGGGACCTGGTCCACAACCCAGGCGTGTGCCCTGACTGCAAATCAAACCAGTGACCCCTTGGCTCAAAGTCCGCGCTCAATCCACTGAGCCACACCAGCCAGGGCTATGCACTTCTTCATAGAGGGCGTTACCTCTTTACATCATGTGCCATATCTGTCCTTGTGTCATTGTCTCTGTTGTTCTCTGGAGTGATCTTCTGAGGTGGAGTGGACACTCTTGGGCTGCCTTCCCAGCATCATGCACATCCTGTCTTCCTTCCTAAGAGAACCTGTTCAGATACCAGAGCCACCTGTTTCAGAGAAAGATGGCCCCCACCCCTAGACTGATCTAAGGGTAATCTCATTCCCCTTGACAATGGGAAGGGTCACATGACCCAATTCTGGCCAAAGACTGGGGAGGCAATCTTTTGGGAACCTTTTGAAAAAACCTCTCCTCTCTTTTAAGAGTCACAGGAGAAGTCCCTCTTCTTCTCTGGATGCTGTCCTGTTTGTGTGTGACACCTGGGGCTGCTGGGGACCTCTTGCTACCAGTGTGAAGACAAAACCAGAGCTGAGGGCTGCTGATCCCCAAGCAGAGAGAGGACAGAGCCTGGGCTCTTGGTGGAGATGTGAGTACTGAATGTCACAACCTTGGGGCTCAGCTTAACTCTGGACTCCCTGTTCTGTGAACTCCCGAAAGTGCCAGTGCCAGGGGCTTTCTCTCTGGGAGCGAGGAGCACCTTCCTGACTGGTGTTGTGCCGTTCTTCCCCCAGTACCTGTGGGTACACTGAGGCCTTCCACACTTGGGGCTCACCTCCTTTATGCCTGTCTCTGCAGGAGCCTCACTGTGCACTAAAAGAGGAACCTGAAGTAGAGAGGAGCTGGGGACTCTCCCAAGCTCAGCAAATACTTGGATGATTCAAGACAGTCACTTCCTATGTTTTCTGGTCATATACACAGTATTAGACAGCCTCGGGGTGGTGGGTCCTCCTTCTCCCACTGGAGGAACTGCCGTCTCCACCATGGTCCCTGCCGGAGGCGGGGAGGGTCAAGTAGCCAAGTTCATGTCATGCGAACTTCTTTCTAACCAGGCTGCATCTGATTGAATCAGGCAGGAACATCAGACTCAAGAGAGAAACATCCTGGCTGCCAGCTGGCCTGGAAAGTATGGACTCTCATAACAGAGAAAACATGAGGCAATCACGGCTCTTTTGGTCCAAGGTATTTGAACTAAAGACACAGAACAAAGTCTTCATCAGTGGAGCATCGGAGATAAACAGACCCAGGAGGGGGTGTGGGCCGCAGGGTCACGTTACATGCTCCATTACAGCAGTGCAGTAATTGGAAGGTGTGCAAGCTCTTCTGAGCCACCTTGAACCCAAAGGTCTCTCAGTTCTAGGCTCAACATCCTCTCTCCAGGATTCCCTTCATCGCCCCTTGCAATAATCTGTCATCATCTGAGATGCTTTACTGCAGCTAGAGATCCAGTCCCTGGCACCGCACAAAGAGCCCTGGTGAGCTGCTTGCCTCCCACTACTGTCTCCTGGCCACCTGAGCCTATGCAGTTGCCTCCACTCCCTTGGATGAGCCATGTTCTTCCACATCTTTCTTCCTCATTTTGTGTTATTTCCTCTGCTTAGCATGTCCTCATTCTTTGTCTACCTGGTGAGATCATACTCCTCTCCAGAACCCACCCCCAGCAGAAATGTTTACTCTTTCCCATTATTTCTCTTGCATGCATTCATTCAAACACTATGTAGCATCTACTATGGGTACTATGTTATTACTCTGAAAAAAAGCTGGATAAGGACAGAGTAATAGGGCAGCAGGGGTGGGGGTGGGGCTGTGTGTGGCTCTATCAGCCATGGCCATCAGGGAAGGTGTCTCTGAGCAGAGTCTGGATGTGGTAAGGGAGTGAGCTTGTGGAGATCTGGGGGAAGAGTGGTTCTGGTAGAGGGAAGAGCAAAGGCAAAAGCACCTGGAAGTCAGTCAGTCAGTCTGGTGGGAGTGAAGGCAAGTGTGCTGGAGTGTAGTGAATGAGGCGAGAGCAATGGTTAAAAGTGGGCAGAGGTGAAGTGATACAGAGCTTAGTAGCCTCAGTGGGCCCCTGCAAAACATTTGGATTTTGCTCTGAGCATGAAGGGAAACTCGGGGGTGTGGTGTGGTTGAGAAGAGTGGGTGCCATGATCTGCTCTGCACATTGAAAAGGATGATCTGGCTGCTGGGTTGCACAAAGGTGAGGATGGGAGCAGCGTTCTGGGCAGAGATGATGGCAGTGGCAGCGGAGGGGTGAGGAGCTACAGGACTGGGATCTCCTTTGTAGAAAGAGCCAGAAGGTCTTGCTGATGGACTGGATATGTGAGGGGAGGAGGAGGGAAAGAGTGGAACTGAATTTCAGATTGGGGCCTGAGCCATTTAGAGATTAGAGCACTGTTTAGCTAGAGGGAAACAAGGGGAGGAAATGTATGCATTTGGGGGTGGAAATCAAGAACTGGGTGTGAACCTAGCACTGCTCAGCCATATCTCAGACTCCTCGAGGGGAGCCTCTATGCATTTTTCACCTCTATCTTCCTCATTCTGCTTAGCCCAGGTCCTCACAGAGTAGATACCTAGTCCATTGTTAATGAATGCTTTGATGTTCACAGTGTCTCCATTCCCGAAAAATTGCAAATGGTGACCTGGCCAGTGTGGCTCAGTTGGACCAAAAGATCACAGGTTCTGTTCCCAGTCAGGGCACACACCTGGTTGCGGGTTCTGCGCCCCCTCAGGGCACGTACAAGAGGCAATGGATCAATGTTTATCTCTCATATCGATGTTTCTCTCCCTCTCTCTCTCCCTCTCTTCCCCTCTCTCTGAAGTTAATGAGCATGTTCTCAGATGAGGATAAAAAAATGCAAATGGCACCCAAATAAGCTTTTTTTTTGTTTGGTCACCTGATTACCACCAAACGATTTAACTCTTATTTTTCATGACTAAATGGCACTGACCATCACTCTGCAGTCTGAAGTCTGTCTGACCTCCTCCCTTATCTATGCTTCCATCAGTTCCTTCATAGTCAAGCAATTCAAACAGGTGCCAGGGGAGCCCTCAAACTAAAAACTCATTTTGGTGGGCTCTCTATTAGCATGCCTTGGTTCAGGGAGGTGTTATGTTCTGTTCCCATGGGGTTGTGCCAAACTGGCCACTCCATCACACTCAGGCACTGAGCACCTTCTATAACAAGCCCTTATCTTCACCCCCACTTTACAGCTTACCAAGCATCTTTGTATACCCTCTCACTGAACTTGTGCAACCAATCTCTGAATTCCTAGGGCAGGTCTCCAGACATTAAATGTGCTATTCTCTTCAACTTCCATAACTTGTAACCAAAGGCCTTAACTAAGACTGCTCCCTCTGCCTGAAGTGTCCTGCCCTTCTATTTGGCCTTGGAAACTTCCACTTACCCTTCCAGCACAAGCTTAAATACGACATGACACCTTCCCAGACCCATACGCAGAGTTAATCATTCACCCCTTCCTCCTCTGTGTTACCTGAGCCACGTGGATATGCCTAAATTTTTAGTTACTGTGCTGCAATAAGTAGCTATAGTAAAATGTATAGTATATGTACAAATACCGATTTCCCCAAGAGATAGTATTCATTCTCCTTGAGGGAGGGACTGTATCTCATTCATCTCAGGGTCCCAATGCTGGACAGATCCTCTTACGCATAGTTAGCAATCAATAAATGAATGACCATATGGATATTTTAAAAGCTTGAGGTCATATTGTGGGGGACTGTGCATATGTTGCTAAAGAATATGGACTTCAGCCTGTAGGCAAAAAAAAAGAAAGAAAGAAAAAAGGCAGTGGAAGCTTGATTTATATCACAAAAGGCAGATGGCAGGCTCATTTCATAGAATTTATTTCCCTGAAAGCTGATGAGGTCCGATTTATGTCTTTTGTTGAAGGTCAGGTTACGGACTGTTCAACTCACTCTGTCTTTCTCTCTAACAAGGCCTTTCACGAGGATGGGACGGTGGGGATGGTGTCAGTTACCCACAGCCTGTTTCTCTGAATCATCCAGGGAACTTCAGGAAGTTCCATTTCAACCAATCGAGTCTTCACTGAGCATTTACTATGTGCCTGGCACTGTGCTCTGCGCTAGGACAGGGCAAGGTGATTGGGAGCCCCCTTTGTCAAAACTCGGGAGGTAGGGCCTGGGGGCCTGTGTGACGTGCTGGGTGTCCGGTCTTGCAGCCTTCATCCCATGCTGTTGTGATCTGCTCCCAGCGGAGCTGGCACCTGGCTGGGATCGATGAGCTCCTGTCACCCTCAGGACACACTCTCCTAAACCATTTCACAGCACTCGGGCGAGCCTGCAGCGCTGGGCTGATGGGATGGGCCCCAGGGAGTGGGGCCGTGGAGAGCGGCAGCAGTGATGGATGTAAGTGTCAAAGCTGCTCCCCAGAAGACTTAATTGACTTCCTCAGGCGCTTCCTTAGGCCACTTATTCATCCGTTCATCCATCTGCCCATGCATGCGTCTATCCATGCATGCATTCTGTCACTTATTCATTCATGTACCCACTCAGATCTTTATCTTTAAAGTGTGTATCTGTGTGTATTCATAGTTACATATCCATCCATCCATCCATCCATCCATTCACCCATCCATTTAAATCTTTATCTTTAAAGTACATATCATTTCCTTGCTCAAAACCCCTGAGTGGCTCTCATATACCACAACATAGAAGCAAAGTTGCTTATCTCAGCATTCACAATTAGCTTTTTTTCCTGATCATACCTACATGGGCCTTCCCATAGCTAATTGGGTCTGCTCATCTTCCCCTGTGAGCTAGATCTCACCCTCTCTCCTTTTCTCCCACCATCTTCTTCCTTCCTAAGTGCCCTGTTCATCATTTCTATCCACTTTTGTTTGTTGCAGTCCAACCCTTCATGCATTCAAATCTTCACCTCCTCCCAAGACTGGTCACTTACTGCTGCACTAATTGTTTATCTCCTGGGAGATCCACCCCTTCCCTAAACTCCTAAAACTCTCTGTATGTACCCACCCTTTGGGTACTTGGCTCCTGTGCCCTTGTATTGATATTTTTCTAAATGGGGTCTTTCTCTCTAGAGGCCTGCCCTTGCTCAGTGCTACTGAAG
Source organism: Desmodus rotundus (assembly GCF_022682495.2). Classification (NCBI taxonomy): domain Eukaryota; kingdom Metazoa; phylum Chordata; class Mammalia; order Chiroptera; family Phyllostomidae; genus Desmodus; species Desmodus rotundus. The sequence continues at coordinate 82,487,465 of NC_071395.1, forward strand.
ACTCTGAAGAGTCTAATTCCTTTGACTCTTTTCCACTTAGCTGTAAACCCATTAGGACTCAAAGAGTGGGGTCAGGAATGAGTCTTGGCATTTGAAGCCTTGGGCCCCCGTTCCAGGCCTGAGTCCTGAGCAGCTGTGAGCCTCGGACCTGAAGCCCCATTCTCAGACCACCAGTACCTACACAGAGAGTGCAGGGTGGGCCTTACCCAGAAGCCTGCATGGCCTTGACACCTGGACCACACCTCTGGGAATGGAACCTATCCCTCTTAGCCCCAATCTGATGAGCACTGTCTGTGAACTCACTGGCTCCGGAGGGCCATGCCTCTGCGGCAGGTGTGTCTTTGAGGGCTACCTTCCGTGTTAGTTAGTTATTGTTGCACAACCATTTCGAAGCTTATTTGTTTCTTATGATTCTGTGGCTCGGCCAGGTCTTGCCTAGCTTCATTCAGGTCACTACAAGAAGAGCTGGGGCATCCTAGATGGCTCTCCCAGCCACGTGCCTGGGGCCTCAGCTAGGGTGACTGGAATGACCTCTCTCTCCATACGGTCACTCACACTGGGAGAGCCAAGACTGGGCTTCTTCAGAATGTGGCAGTCCCATGGTCCCAGGAGTGTCTGGACAGAAGCTCCATGACCTCTTGAAATCTTGGCTCCAGAACTTACCCAGTATCGCTTCTAACATAGTCTTTTTAAAAAAATTTTATTGATTGATTTTTAGAGGCAGAGAGGAACAGGGCAGGGAGGGAAGAAAAACATTGATTTGTTTTTCTATCCATTTATGCATTCATTGGTGGATTCTTGTGTGTATGTGCCCTGACCAGGGATCGAACCTACAACCCTGGCTCATTGGGACAATGCTCCAATCAACTGAGCTACTCAGCCAGGGCTCTTCCAACACATTCTATTGGCCAGCCCAGTTTCAAGGTGTGTGGAAAGAGATTATGTTTCCTGATGAGAGGAGCTCTAAAATATTGGGGCCTGGTTTCTCAATCTGCCCACCCCAACTACCCTGGGCCACCCACAGACTGATCTCCCTAGGCAGTAGTACACTGTTCCAGACTGCACTAGAGTTCACCACTTATGGAGATGCTATGTAACACCTTAGGCTACTACCTCAGGGGCCACCCTCCAGCTGGGTCCGTTAGAGCATCTTCCCACGATGCTAGTCCCCACTAGAGAGTATGATCTAGGAAGGCAGGGACTGTGTCTGGGCCCCAGTCACCCTCTGTAGTCTAGCCTATTGCATATTTTCACAGCAGTCATCACTGTCTAAACTCTACCATTCGTTGTTTGTTGATTTTTGTTTTGTTTTGTTTACTGGTACATGTTTGTGTCTTTCATTGAAATGAGACTTCCATGTAGGGACTTTGTTTTCTCATTGACAAGTTACCAGCACCTAGAGGCATATTCATCACATAATAGGTGCTCAGTAAATATTTTCTGAATGAAAGAAAGTTCCCTGAAGACTGATCAGGCCTTAAACCCACTCACAGCCCAGCTCCTATTGATAGAATTATGCCCATAAACATCTGTATTTTGAGGATAATTCATTCATTTATTATACATAGTGTGAAATGTTAGGAAGGTTGGAAAGGTACTCTTTGTGCTAATTTTACAAATATTTCTAATGGTCTTCTATGTGTCTAGAAAGGGTTCTGGTCCTTGGAAGTATATAAGCTCTTTGGCGAGACAAAATTTAAACATATGGAAAGATAAGAGGATGTGTTTCACTCAAATTCCTTCAAATAAATTCATCTCAGTCATTCAGATATATGCTGGGAGTTTATGAAAAATGAAAAGTAACCCCACACCCCCACTATGACGTCTCACCAAGGGGGTTATCAGCAATTTCTTCAGACTTCTCAAGTTAGTTCAGATGAGGTTGTTCATTGAGGACAAGTTCCAGGTTATTGGAGATACAATGTGGGAGAGATTTCTGGTCTTTTCTTTGGCAGGGGATGGAGACTGTGCTCTGTTCTTTCTGTGAAGCTGGAAAATCCAGTGCTCAGAGCTACCCTAGCCAATTGGCCATATTGAGCAATGTGTTAATTTTACACCAGCCGAGAGATGGATGGGCTTGCTATTCACATATATTAGCAGGGTTTTGGCTGGCAGCCACTCGCCATCCTTGTTGAATGTGGCTTCCTCACCCAAGACCTTGTGTGGAATCACTTACCCCTATTGGCTGACTGCCCAGACAGCCTCGGAGAGACCCTTACATGATCAACCTGACAGACTCCTGGCTTCCTGAACAGAGACATCCACCTGAGGGCAAAGGTCCTCACATGTCCTGCTGCCAGGGGCCCAGAAAGTCAGCGATGATATGACAGCCCCCACCTGGGCAGGGTGTGCCTCCACATCAGGCCATGACATGGCCGAACTCTGGTCGTTTCCAGCTCCTCAGCTACAAAGGCTCCCCCAAGCATGGTAAGGGACGGGACACCGGGTGGGTCTACCACCCTTACCACACCCCAGCCCATGACCATGAGTAGAGAAGTTCTTAAACTGAAGGTGGGGAGCACCTGACTTTACATCCAAGGGATGGCAACACCCAGAATGTCAGGTTTCTCTGTAGATCAAAGTGGATTAGACCAGGCCCAGCTGTCAACCTGAGCTGAGGCTGAGTCAGCATCACGCCACAGTACCACAAGCACTCCCAAGGGAGTCACAAGACCGGCTTACAGAGGCCCCCATGGGAGTGCTGGTGCTGTCTTTTAGAGCTGTCCCACGCTCTCCAGGAACCGGCCCAATTCAAAGCACATGGCCGCTGGGTCCAGGACACTCCCATTCACTTCCCTCCCCTCCTGCTTTCAACTTCCTGTACTGCCCATGCCCGACATGGGCCCACTCTACCTGTTGCCACTGTCACTAGGGGCTGACACAAAGGTCTGCCTCCTAGATCTTGAAGGTGATGACGGAATGATCTTCCAAAGTGATGAATCTGCTCTTCGAGTCTGAAACTGAGAACTTCCAGAACCATGCAGATGCTAGTGTTCAGGGACTATGGGACTCACCTTGGAGGTAGGATATGGCACATGTCTGCATAGATAAGACATGGTGATGCAAGGGATTCAGAGTAAGGTGGACAGCAGATTCTCCCCACAGGACCCCTCTCTCAGATACCCTGCTCCAACCCAGTTACATGGGGCCACTAGACATTTAGAAGACCCTGCTATTTTCTCTGGCATTTCATTTTCTTTGTATTTACATATACAGAGAATAAGAGAGAAAAACATAAAATAATAGAACAAATACCCACCTTAGGAAATAAAACATTATAAATATAACAGAAACACTCTGCGACTCTTCTAGATGTTATTCCTGCCTTCCTCGGAGATAACTATTACCCTGGAACTAATATTCCCATGCTAGAGTTGATGCTTTTAGTATATGTGATAGTAAATATCAGCGTTGTCAATAGTTTGGGTTGCTAGTTTTAAATCTTTATATAAGCATAAATATTATCCTCAGGATCCATTGTTAACTTTTTCGTTCCTCAAGTTTTTGCTTTTAACCACGTCAATACATGTTTATTCATTTCATCATCTGTTAGAGTGCCTGCTGTTAACTTTCTTGCTCATATGCTCTCTGCCCCTGGAGGAGGATTTCTCTAGGGTGGAATTGCTTGGTTTGGTTGTGTGTATTTTACTAGGTATTGCCAAATTGCTCTCCAAAGTGGTTGTACTTGCATTGGCGTGAGTTCTCATTGCTGTACAGCCACGCCAGCACTTGGTACTTGCACATTTTTTAATCCTTGTCAATTTGATGGTGGAAAAATGGCACCTTAGTTTTGCTTTAATTTGCATTCCCTGATAATCAGTGAGGCAGCATATATTTTCATGCTTATTGACCATTTCTGTTTCCACTTCCTTATCTTAGCTCTCCAAATCTTTTTTCCATTTTTCTATGGAATTGTTGATCTTTTTTCATGTTGATTTATAGCAGCATTATCAGCATCACTATTGACATTTTGGACTGGGTGATTCTTTCCTGTTGGGGACTGTTCTGCAACTGTAGGACCTCTAGCAGCAGCAGCTCTGGTCTCTTCTCACCGCGTGCCAGTAGCAAATTCCCCCTCCCATCGCAGCAGTGACGGCACGTCTCTCAGCATTGCCAAATCACCCTCTGTTGACAGCCACTGATTTATAAGAACACTTTATTTTTCATGCATATTACTCTATTGTCAGTTACACAGATTGATATGTCTTTGCAAAGATATTGTCACATCGTCAATAAATCTGATTCTTCTCTATTTCAAAAGCTTTCCTTTAGAGAAAGAAAGAATAGTCTATTATGTCCAAGTGCTAGTTTGGGTACTCTGTTTTCCCACCTTTGCTTCCAATCTACAAGGGATGTATTAATATCTCTACTCCGCAGATGGGGAAACCGAGTCCAGTAATTTGTCCAAGGGCACTCAGCCAGCAGGTCGCAGAAACAGGGTATGGGTTCAGGTCTGAATAGCAGGCTCAGCGGATTAGAAAGCATGTGGCAGCAGGAGTTTTCATCCCGGCTCTGTTCCCGGCTGGTTCTATGATGAGGCCCTGTCCTTTGTGCATGCCCATTTCCTTGTGTGGTAACAAAGTGGCTGGTCACAGATCACAAAGTTCTAGCTCATTCTACCGACAGAGCGGCATGACTGAGAACAGAATCTGGGACTGGGGCTGCTAGGGTTAAGACCTGGTTCTGCCACTACCTTGTGGCTGATGTATCTTCGCTCCTTGGTTTTCCCATTTGAAGATGGAGGTCCAAATAGCACCAAACTCCTAAGGCTTTTGTGAGCATTCAATGAGACAATCCATGTAAAGTCCTCAGCACACAATGAAAGTTCCATAGATGCCACAGACTGTCATTATAATTCTACAAATTGGCGAACAGTTAGTCTGGATAAGGAAGCACTGCAAAATGTAGGTTATGCTGTAAAGAAACAATATTTTGCTACATTAAGATAAAAATTAATAACACCAGGAAAGAGTTTTGTCAGTAGGCAAGTCTCCTTCATTGAAAGATGAAGAAAGGAGCTCTGTAATCAGCTTGTTGCTTGTATGATGGAGGGGTTTTGTAAAAGTATTCAAGCCTACCTATGGCTCGTCCTTACTCATCCTCCCTCCCAGGAGAATTTTACATCCCCTCTCTCCCCTGTGGGTAGCACTTGGCCGCTGGGCAGTGCTCTCTGCAAAAAGAAACTCGGCAAGGATGTATTTTCACCCAGGGGCTCACAGGGACCATGGGTTGGAATGGGGCCCTAAATGTGTGCCTGGCTTGCTTTTCTTTCCATATAAGCTATATTTGAAATGAGAAAGTCAAGCTGCTCTGAACTCATGTCATGGGGAAAGGGAGGCTAATAGCGAGCAGGGAACCCCTTCAAACAGGGAGGCGAGGGGCTCTTTAAACACGCGTGCTGAGAGAGCAGGGGCTGCCACAGCTAATGACTGCAGACTCAAAGAGGAGCTGCCTGCCGAGTGTGCCAGTAATTGGTTGTTAACACATGGAAATAAAAGCCCATTTAGAAACAGAGCCCTCCATTTATTTATAGTAATCCAATGCAAGTATTTTTTAATAAAAAACCTGACATAGTTGCTAGTCAAAGCCAAAGCATCCAAATAGCTACAATTGTACCTCCTCACTCACTCACCTTCTGTCTCACCTCCCATTAGAAGTCCACCTAGACCAGGCTGACCTGGCTGAGCCCTGTGCCCATCCACTTTTGGACTCTCATTCTGCCGCAAACTGTTGCAGACACGGGGCCACCGGTGGATCGTGTTCTCTGATTCCTGGCAGTTGTGTCTCTGTGTGTCTTTGGTGAGCGGAAGAAGCACAGGCTTTAGAGAGAGCCACGTGCTAATTCTGACTCCGGCCCTTTCTCACTGTGTGGGCTCAGGCAATTGACTCTTTACATCTGGGCTTGGTGCAAATACAGATGTTCGATGTGGTTAGATATGTGGAGCCCATAGTATGGTGCCCAGCACATAGCAGGCACTCTTACAACACATCCCCCACCCCACTTTGGGCCAGGTTTATGTATTTCTTTTTCATTCCTTCTTAATCTCCGGCAGGAAAAGCAGGATGGCCTAAAGGGTGCAGGCTCCAGAGCCAGGCTGCCTGGCTTCGAATCCTGCTCTCCTTCTAACCAGTTGTGTGACATTGGGTGATTGATTTAAGCTCACGGTGCTTCAACTACAAAATGGGAATGATAATGGTCCCCACCTCCCAGGGCACTTGTGAGGATACAATGAGCACTTAGTGAGAACATGGTACATTCCAGTTGTCTGGGTCATGGCAGGATGACATGATGGTGGCAGGAGTGGGGGGTTACTACTCACTGCCCACAAATGCCACCTCCCCCCCCCCAGCTCATGGAGAAAGGAAGGGGCACCCACCTTTTGAGTTTGACAGACCAGAGCTGGGATAACAACCGTTCCGCTGGTGTGATCCTGGAGAAGGTTTAGAACCTCTTTGGGCTTCGTTTCCTTTTCTATAAAACAGGAGTAATAACAGCACCTACCCCCAACAACCCAAGTGATCCTAGAAGTGGATTTTCCCCCAGACACTCCAGGTGAGAGCTCAGGTCAGCTGACACCCTGAGATGATAAAGAGCCCAGCTGTGGCCTCTTGGGCCTCCAACCTACAGATCTGTGAGCTGATGACTGGGTGTATTCTTAAGCCATTGGGTTTGTGGTACTTACCTACAGCAGAAAGCTAGTGCAGTTTACAAAAGAGAAGACTATCACTTAAGGGAGGGACACTGATGGACCATGAGCTGCTGGAGGGCAGAAACTGGCTATTCCTGATTTGGAGACCCCAGAACCTGGTATAGATTAGATGCTCAATAAAGATTTATAAACACATGAATCAATGAGTACATTTTTTTTTCAGTCTATAAATAAGTACCTTGCCAGAAAAAAATGGCAGGTTCAACCAAGAGGCAGGATAGCTGAGAAGTGAGTGCTTAAGAGGATGATGTCTGGAGCTTGAAGTCTAATCTCAGGTCAGTCGGCTAGCTGTGTAACCTTTGACAAGTTACTTAACCTCCCTGTGCCTTGTCTTTCCCATCTGCGAAATGAAGATAATAATTGCAACAACCTCATCAGGTTGTCACGAAGGTTAAATAAAGGAATGCATAGCAAGCTCTTAGAACAGTGGGTCACCTGCTGTAATTACTCAATACATACTTGGTAGTACTTCACAGATAGGGCCAGAACCCTCTGAATTTATTCTTTGCTTTTCCAACCCTGTGCTTGGTCCCCCTCCAGGTCCCACCCCATCATACACACTCCACGCCTAGTTTTTCTCCCCTGTAATGAGGCAAACTTTAAGAGCATTCTCCAATTTTAAAACATTTATCACTTGAAAGAGCGTTGGACACTGCTATTTTAATCAAGGAGAATTCCCTTACTTCTTCTCATTGGGTGGCTTTCCAAAGAGGAATTCATCAGCAGAAAATACACAATGAGAGGGGAGGCTGAGGGTTGTCTGGCCATCACCCGACCTTCCAGAAGGAAAGAGCATGGGGACACCGGTGACTTCCACAAGGCTGACTGAAAAGCAGTGGCTTGACCTACATCAGGCAAAGCTGCTTTTCCAGTGGTCTCATTGGTTGGCAGAACTGGAGGGAGGAGAGGTATTAGTTTTGTTTTTTTTTTAATTGGACTCACAGTGCCCCAATTCCCAAAACCCACAAACCAGAACTGGGTTCAATCTATTCCTAATTATGCAGGGACAGATTATGTGCATTGCACATTGTCCCCAGCACCCTTGCTCCCATATCGTCGATGAGATTCTCACTTACCCTGCCTAAGTCCGTTTTGGCATGAATGATTCTTCCTGTGCTTCTTCAGGAATGATTCTTCCTGAGACAGCCCTATATTAGAACCATTGATGTGGGGCCATTTTTCTACCTGTCTCCTCATGTGGAGGAGAAAGTCCTTCAGAGGGGGCACCTGGCTATCAGTCTGTCGAAGTGAGCTTAATTTTTATGCCTCAACCTCAACCTTCCTTCCAGAGTGTCAGAAGAGAGCCTTCTCGTTATAAGTATGTACACATTCAACTCCAAGCATCAGGACTCAAACTTGAGGGCTGTCCCTTTCCCCGCTTAAGCTGGCACTTTGCATCAGAGTCCAGGGACAATCTCTACAGCAGAAGCTCCTGAGGGGAGGGGACTCTCTTAGAGCTGTTCAGATTCCCACCTCCTCCTGAATCAGGGCTTCAGGGTGCTGCTCCCTGAGCACGTCCAGGAGAGTGTGAAGCTCAAAGCACCGAACACACACCGATAGTCATGGTTAGTGCTCCAGCAGCTAGTGATGGCCCCCGTAAATCACGTAAACGAGGCCCGGCAGACACTGCGGTTTTATTTAACCACAGCGTGGGCCATGAAGAGTAAACTGTCTTTGATTTCTCTGGGGCTGAGAAAGGGTCCTGATGAGACCCTGGCCTGGGGCCCCCACAGGCTTAGCCACCACCTCTGCTTGGGTTTAGCCCAGGTAAGGCTATGACTTCCTTAGATTCTTTCCCTTTCCTTGCCCCAGCCCTGACCCTTGGCAAGGTGCGGGAATCTGTTTCCATAAAACCAATTTATTTTTCCATTTATTTGATTAATTGAAATTGCTAATACTCTGGCCTCCAGGTCATAAACACCGGGTAGTAAAACCCCTTTTACATCTGTCCAGTGCTTTACTGTTCCATAAGCACTTTCACATCCATTATCTGATGTGACCCTTTGCGCGGCCCTGCGAGGTGGGACTGCAGGAGGGACTGCAGTCCCTAGTTTATAGAGAGGAAGGCGGCGTGTGCTGGCGGCAGTTACATGGGTGGTGTAGAGCAGAGCTGAGGCCCTTATAGTCTAAGTCCAGTTCTCTTGTAGGGTGACCAACCACCCCTCTGTACCCAGGCCTGAGGGGGTTCCTAGGATCTGAGGATTTCCACTTGAAAATGGAGAAATTCTCAGGCAGACTGGGAAGAATTGGTCACCCCACATCAGGACCCCAGGCTACCTCTTGTGTTGGAGCCCTGTCACCCCCACCAGGGGCTGCTGCAGGAGATGCATGACATATCTGGACCAGTCTGCCAGGGCTGCAAGCTCAGGTCCATCTATGATGTTGTGTTCGGAGTAAGTAGGTTTCGGAAGGACAGGAGGTAGGGAGGGCCTGGACACAGGAGTGACCCCTCCTACCTGGGCTGCTTGCAGAGACAGTTCACAAAAGAAGGATTCTCAGAGCCTATGGGGGCTGAGCCAAAGAAGGGACACTAACAGAAACTGCCTGGTCAGAAGGACCCAAGACAGAGATAACAGTGGCCCGAAGACAAAGATGGGGCAGAGGCCCATGGGTCGATGGGGCAATGGAGGCAGGAGGGAAAGGGCTGGAAGAGAAGGGGGCAGACAGAGGGGTAGCCCTGGCCAGAGATGATCCTGTGGCAGTCAGCTGTCAGCCACAGCTTCTTTCTCCTTCGTGGGCTGTAGCTCTTCCCTCCAGCCTAGAGGTCAACCTGCTCCTGACAGACTAGCCAATCCCATTTGGCTGGGTGAGGGGAGAGGGGCAAAGATTTGCCCAAAACAGCCTCCGCTTGAGCAGAGTATTGAGCATTTAGCCTTAAACCAAATCAGGAGCTGGCTGGCCGCCACGAGCTTGTTTTCATCTCTGAACTCTGCATCACCTTCCCTCTGTCTCTGATGCACCCCCAGGACCTCTGTCACTTAGCTGACCCCAGGACCCGGGAACTTAGCTGTCACTTCGGGATGGGAATCTCAGCTGACGGATCCATGTGCCTTGCTTATGAGCATTTTGACTTTAGTAATAGGAAGACCTTCAAATCTGATTGGGAAATCGTTAAACTAAGCCAAGCCCAAAACAAAGCAATCGAGTGGAAAATTGTGAATACCACTAGCAGTGTCTCCTCCCTGTGCTGAGAAGGAGAAGCCATTTCTGAGGTCACCTCAGAGGCAGGCAGGGGTCAGGGGGGCTCATCACGAGCACCTGCACAGGTGGGAGGAGCTTGCCCTGTAACTGACAAGAAAGGCTCTGTGTTGGAGAAAATATGCTAAACTGCATAATTCTCGAGGGGATGTAAATAATACAGTAGGCATCAGCGAACAGGTGGGGTCTCCAGCTTTTTTGTGATGACAACCATGTAGGAGGTAATAACCTGCACTTCAGCTTTCTCTCCTGCCTGCTGGTCTTGATCTTTCATCTGACTTGTATTAGTTTTGATAGATTTAATTTTTTTCTTTTTCATTACATGTATTTCTTGAAAGCTGCCTCAAATCCTTTGTCAGCTCTTCCATGAATGTCTCTGGAGTAGAGTGTTGTGGGGCATGACTAAGTACCAGGAGCAGAATGGCAGAGATGTGCCTCGCCGGTCCCACCCCTGCTGGGCTGCCATGGGGAGCTGTATCACCCCTCCCTCAGCTCATGAGAACCCGACAAGGATGCAACTCCCCTCGGAGCTGCAGAAGGCTGGACAGGTGCCCCGCAACCCTGGCCTGGGGCGTTATTGAATTGTGGCTTCCTGGATATCTCCACAGAGAAGCCAGTTTATCTTTCTGGAGCTTTCTTTCCGGTGCTTCTGAGTTCCCAGGTTTTCTCCTCTCAACCCATCTCCACCATCTCTACCATCCAGGGGAAGCTGCTGTAGCCACAAGTTAAGTGAAATGAAATGAGGCTTTTTAAAATTCTCACCTGAGGACGTGCTTATTGATTTTAGAGAGAGGGGAAGCGGTGGGGAGAGAGAGGGAAAGAAGCAACGATATGAGAGAGAAACATCGATCAGTTGCCTCTCATATGTGCCCCAACCAGGGATGGAAGTCTCAATCCAGGCATGTGCCCTGACCGGCATTCGAACCTGCAGCCTTTTGGTTTACAGGACTATGCTCCAACCCACTGAGCCACACTAGCCAGGGCAAGACAACTTTTATAAATTTCTTGGACTGTTGAGATAGCTTCCCACCTGACCTCTCTGCTTCCCCTCCCTCCTCACAATGCACATATCAGGTCGATCGTCTGAAAGTGTAAATCCTGATTCTCCCACAGCCCTCTGTAGAAGCCTATGTTGCTCTTGGCTGCAAACCTGTTTCCTCTCAGGACTTCCAGGCCCCTCAGGATCTGGCCCCTGCCTACTCCTTTCTCTCTTGTCTATTCTTTCCCAGCTGCCTTGTGGCTTCCTGAATATGTTAAACTCAGTCCTGCACTGAAGTGTATACATTTCCAGTCCCTTTGCATGTTACAGGATCTTTCTGTTTCTTCATGTAGCAAGTTCCTTCTTGTTCGTTAGGGTTGCAAAGGCCATCTTCCCCTCACCAACCCACTTAAGCTGGGTCCCTCCCCACCACTCTGCCCAATCTCAAAACTGTCTATCACACCATTCAGCTTCGACCACAGCATTCATCCGGGACTGCAATTATCTTCTTTTTTTTACCCATTTGCTTTTTGACATGTCTCCCTGAGCAGTGCGAAAGCTTCACAGGGAAGACACCTGGCATGTTTCGATTCCTGCTTTGTCCTCAGCACCTGGAACAGTGGCCGGAACTGAGGGGGTTCTTAATAAGTATTTGTGAGATGAATGTATCTGTGACTTACAATGGGAGTCAGCGAACTATGTCCTGTGGACCAAATCTGGCCTGCTGCCAGTTTGTGTAAATAAAGTTTTATTGAAATGCAGCCTAATCATTGACATGCTGTCTTTCTATGGCTGTTTTGGAGCTACAGCGCCAGACACTGAATACCTGCAACAGAGATCACATAGCCCGCAAAGCTGAAAGTATTGACTACCTGACCCTTTACAGAACGTTTGCAGAAACCATAAACCTACCAATAACTTCATCCACATGGATATTTAGTGTGTCACAAGAAACCAGAGACAAGAGGTCTCGGGGTCAGTTCAGCGAGTCAACTCGAGTCAAGTCATCAAGGACTCAGGGTCCCACTCTTCTGCCCTCTGTGTGCCTGTGATACCTTCGCTCAAGGGTCACAGCTGCCGCAGCTGGGAGCCTCATGTCCTTGCACATCAGAGCTCCAAGGAGGAAGGGGTGTAGTGAAAGCAAAAACTGCCCCCCCAATAATACCAGATAGACTTCTTCTTGTGTCTTATTGGCTAGAACTGGACTGCATGCTCACTGCTAGACCAATCATTGATGAAGAGAAACAGGACCATCATGACTGGCTCAGACCAGTCATAATCCGGGCTTTGAGGCTGGGTGCATTGCCTGAAGCAGAGAAGAAGGGGGCTGCTTACCAACATGTATGAATGAAACACAGCCCATGTCTTCGCACTAGACACGGTTGTGATTAAGGACTGAAGTTTGTTCGTTCTCTCCCCTTGACAGGAGTAGAAACAGATGGGCACAGGATTACCCTTCTTCTAGCTTTCAGGTAGATCTTACCTTTCATCCTGGACCCCAACTTCAGGCAAGCAGGGTTCAGATGACTTTATGACAATCCCACTTGATCCAGATCTTCCTAAGGAGGTGGCCTGGTCTCACGATAAAGAATTGAGGGACACCAAGAGGGAATGTAAAATGCCTCAAATTCTATTCTCCACCAGCTGAGTCCAATGTTTTAAACCACATTATACAAAAGACATTTTGTTTTAAAATGGATAATACTTTCAAAAGGCTACACATGGTGAGTTTATGACTTAATCCCAAAGGTGTGAGGTCACAGATCATCTTGGACAGAAGAAATCTTGACTTTTAGGGGAGCAGGAAGCAGTATTATGATGCAAAGAGTACAGGACCATGAACCAGGATATTGGGATTCTAGTTCTCCTTTGTCTATTAATTTTGTATGCACTTGGAAAACTCACTTTCTCTCTCTGGACCTTACCTCCCTTACCTGTTTCAGCTAGTTAAAAGGGACTGGCCATGTACTCTATGTAGTTTCATGCCCACATTACTGCATTCATTCATTCGTCTTCCCTTTAGCGACCTTTCAATGCACACTGGTTATTGAGTACCTTCCTCCATGTGCAAGGAGTTTTGCTACATGCTGGGGGTGCGGCGGTGTCTGCCCGCACGGAGCTCACTGTCCAGTGGGGAAGACAGAAAAAGTACACAGGTGTATATAATATGTGTCACAAGTGTCATGATAGGAGAGATGACAGGGCACGGCAAGCGCATGGCAGTTCAGGACAGGGACAGTATGACCAGCTTCCCAGAGGTGATGGCATCTGCATTAAGACTCTCAGGAGTCCAAGTGAAGGTACAGAAAGGGAGAGCGAGAGAGACAGGAATTTCCTTGGTAAGAGTATCAGTGCATATTAAGAACCGTTAATAAACTGTCTACCATTTATTTCATATCTGAGGCTTAGGCGTTTTTTTCAATCTACTTGCTACATTGCTTATTAAAATTATGATGGAAAGGAAAATCAGACACATGTAAAAGAACCTCAGCCAAGTTTAACCGACCACCATTGTGATGGCAGTTGATGTCTGTTTCATTTATTTAAAAGCTATGATGTGCATTTCAACATATCTTATCTATCAGATCCACTAATTTAAAGAATTATCAAATTTTCATAATATGCTAGGCATTTGGTTAGAGCCAGAAATACAAAGTGGAAAAGGATGTGGTCCATTGGAGCTCACAGCTTAGTGTGGAGACAGTCCAGTGCACTAATAATTAAAGAAGTGTGTGTCGCAGGTGCAGGGAAAGGTGTACCAATCAGGCTGAATCCAGGAAAGCTTTTGGAAGGACATGAACCCTGAACTCAATTTGTTTTCCTATTTATTTATCCACCCGTCCACCTATCCATCCATCCATCCATCCATCCATCCATCTATCCATCCATTTATTTTAATTATAGTAAAATGCTCACATAAATTTACCATTTTAACCCTCTAAAGTGCACAATTCACAGACATTTAATTCACATATGATGCTATGCAAAGATCATCACTAGCCATTTCCAGGAGCCTTTTATCATTCCAAACAGAAACCCTGTACCCACTAAACAATGAGTCCCCATTCCCCCTCTTCCTCCCAGCCTCTGGTAACTGCTGTTCTACTTCCTGTCTCTATGAATTTGCCTGCCCTAGATACCTCCAATAAGTAGAACCACACATTTGTCCTTTTATTTCATCCAGCACAATGTCTTCAAGACTTATCTGTGTTGCATCAGGGACCGCCACTTCATTCCTAGATAAGGCTGGGTAATACTCCATTGCGTGTATACACCGCATTTCGTTCGTCCATGCCTCTGTCGGAGGACACTGGGTTGCTTTCACCCTCTTTTGAATAATGCTGCTATGTGTATTGGTGAACTCTATCTGTTTGAATCCCTGCTTTCAATCCTCCTGGGTATATACCTAGGAGTGGAATTGTTGGATCATACGGTAATTCTGCTTGAATTGAACGTTGAAGGCTGAGAATGACTGAGTAGGAAAAAGCAAAAAACTCTCTGGATTAAGCGTGCCAACAGAGGGCGCACTTCTGTGGAGTGACCTACCCATTACATAACCTCTTACCCGCCCTCCTCTCAGAAACCATACTGCGTGTCCCACCGTGATGACAGCCACCCAGGTCAATCCTGGCTTCCCTAGAAGCGCACGCCCAGTGGCACATGTGCTCTTTGCCCCATTCCACCCGGCCCAGAACATCTATGGGTTGGTAACTGCTTCCCTGCCTGCCTCGCCGAGTTGTTTGGAAGCTCAGTGAATAAAACCTGTAAAGTGGTGGTCCAGACATTTGTGGTCACGGCTGTTGCCATTGTCCTCACTGTGGTCTTCATTAGAGCAGGTGCGGGCTTCCTGAGGGGACCTAAGTGGCAGTCACAGCAGTCCTCGCTCAGGTGCTCCACTGGGGTGAGGAATGGGCCCCTCCGATCACACCCAGGTCGGCCACGCCCATGGAAATAAAAGCCAAGTATGACATCTTCCACTGCCACATCCCTCCACTGAGCCCCGATTCCTCCTGACACCAGACTTTGATAATAACAGAGGAGTGGAAACTCACCCACCACATCCCGAGAGACACGATGGAAGCCAGGCTGCTTTTCTCACTTAGAGGGCTGACAGATCTGTCTGGGAGGCTATGTCTAGAAATTCTGGAGCGATTGCCTCCTACCTCAAAGAGTTAATTGCCCATGGCTTGGTGTGTTTGATTTCCGACGTCTAAACATACTGAGAAGCAACTGTGTGGCTGGTGTGTCGCAATGCCCTGTGTGGCCACAGAGCCTGAGACACGGGGTCTTAGCCGTCAGCCTGTCACTGCGTTTATGCTGAGGTCCTCAAAGGCACCACGTCTATTTTCAGACACTCCATTCCGGTTATATACTGCTGGTCTGGGCTCTAGATGTGACTGTCTTCCCTGCAAAAAGGCTGCCCATTTAAGTAATTTCTTTGCTTTAGTTGGGGGAAGCTGTCTTTTAGTTAGCAGCTACCTGTCTGGCTTCTACCTATATCAGTGAAAACTCAGAACCCTATCTGACACCGTAGATTCTAAATTGTGTGACCTGTAAAACTGCCCCAGAGTCCCCGAACTACTGTATACCTCTGATAATGAACATGGCTCTGGTTTCCCCTTAGGCTTAGAATGACCACCCCTGCTGCCACTTCACGGCCCCCAGCAGGTGCAGCTAATCCATCATGGTGCTTTCCGGCTGTGCCGGGGCATGGCTTCTCGCCCTTTCTCAACACAGTACTCTAGGCAGCCACCATCCCCTGCCCTGAGCTGGCACTCGCAGTAGGTAGTAGACACTGTCACCATCTCAGCCAGATTCTTCTGGGCCACGCGCTCAGCCCCCAGCTGCCGGGAGTGCGTATTGGCTGTAACAGCCCACAGTTGCACCTTTCTCCTGTGCCTTGCCCTCTGCTGGCCCCAGCAGGCATCTCCTCACCAGGAAGTGTCTGATGTCATGCCCTAACTTATACAAGGGGACGAAAGCCTGGCCCCCTTGCCATTCACACATATTCATATCCCTGGGGTCGGGCTCAGCCTGGTTTCTCCCTTTGCTCTATCCTGCCTCCCTCACACCCTTACAGATTGTGTTTGAGAGCACACTTCACTAAACCCTCACACAAAATCCCCGTTTCAGGTTCTATTCCTAGGGACCCGGACCTAGTCATTCATCACACCTGCTTCTAACCTGACATCTTGGAAGGAGAAACCAAGGACTGGATACCTTGAGCGAATGTGCAAATCCTTCTACTCCCTCTCCTCAGTTCAATAAATCGATGCTCAACCCATGAATGTGTAATGATCCCCGGACATGTGTAGGGCAGTGTGCTGGGCATGGCGGACACACTAGCACGTGACACAGGTGGTCCCTTCCATTCCAGTGGGTCAGGTGTAGAAATGATGGCATTGGGAACGGGGAGTCTCTACCATGGACCAAAGGGAAGGAGAGGGGTAGAATGGAAAGAACAGAACAGAGTCTAAAAAATCTCTCAGGTGACAGACTTGGAAGCACATATTTCCCTCTGGTTTTCTCATTACCTAGAACAGGAGTTTTATAATTTGTGGCTCATAGACCTCAAAAGAGATTCATGGGAAAGCTTCAAAGGGGTCATAATCTCCCTCCCCCAAATTGAAATGCATGTCTATTTTTTCTTGACAAATTATCCATACCTTCCACAAGATTCCTGAAGGCACCTGTGAACCACAAAGGTCAGGAATCACCACTTAGATTTTTTGGCCAGTATATCCAAAGTTATTGAGACAAAGAAGGAAAGAGGTTTTGATCACATCAAAAACATCCAGTGCTGCCCTGGATGGTTGGCTCAGTTGGCTAGAGTGTCGTCCCAGTACACCAAGGTTGCCGGTTCAATTCCCAGTCAGGGCACGTACAAGGATCAACCAATAAATGCATAAATAAGTAGAACAACAAATCAATGTTTCCCTATCTCTCCCTTCTTCTCTCTCTACAATCAATAAATAAAAATAAGAAAAAAAATGCACTTTGGATGCAGCTATTGTGTGTGTAGGCCCAGCTGTGATGTCAGTGGAACATCTGCCTAATAGATAAATTTTCCTCTTTCCCAAGTTTTTGAATCATGTAGTGACTGCGTTTTAGAGATGGAAGTCTGCTCACTCCTGGGCACTTGATTGTCTCTCTGGGTCTCCTCATTGGTAAAATGAGCAGATCACACCGTGTTATCTTCGAGGCCTGGACCGTACTGATTTTCTGTGATTCTGTGAAGAACCTCAGAAACCATCTCTTTCAGGACCTATGTAAAAGGTTGCAGAATGTAGTGGCTAAGGGTGGAGGGATCCAGGGCTAGAAAACCTAGGTCTGAATCTCAGCTTTGCTGTCGGGCAGGTCTCCTCTTGGAGCCTCTGAGAAATGGTGATACAAATGGATGATAATGGCATCTCCACATAAGGATGCTTTAAGGAGCAGCAGAGTCAACACTGTGAAGTATTTACAGCACAGCCAGGCGCACTGTAGGCACTCATCGAGTGTTGGCTCTTCTATAAGTTGTGTATAGCAGGGATAACTGAAGGGCAAGGAGTAATTTTCCAGTCAAGACAAGGAGGCCAGACTCTCCCAGGATTCTTGAGTCCAATCTGGGGTCTCTTCACTGTGCTTCCCTGCCTGCCATATCTGCTACTCATCTTCACAGCATCTGCAGAGCTCAGACCACCGCGGCCACAGAGAAGCCCATCTCCTTGGCCTGCTGATGCCCCAACAGTCAGGGAGGTTCGAGGACACCTCTAAGTGCCAGGAAGCACCTGGAGCTATTATTTTTGACTCCCATCTGCATCCCTACCTCCTCCAAGTCTCAATGTCCCGTTTCTGGGCTCTGTCTCATCAGGAAGGTCCTGCATTGCCTCAGATGCAAGATATCTTGCTGGATTTGAGAATGCTTTTCCTACTGGGTTTACATTATCTGTTCCATATACCTCTGATTCCAGGCTGTCATTGGCCATCTGTCGAGTATTCACAGTGCTGGCATTTGGTCACATCCTGACGTAGGTCATCTCTGTGTGCCCAGTCAGAGGACTGACTCAGTCTTAACCTTGGTGTTCACCAGCTGCCTGCTTCCAGAGCCAGCTCTGGGTCAGCTCTCATTTCAGAACAGCCCCATCTTACCCCAGGGCACATGTGGATTTGGGAATGGGTGTGTCAGGTGGAAGCAGGAAGTAAGAGAAATCCAGAGAGGATCAGTATTTTCTACAGTGAGTTAGAATACAATTGGCATTACTCTCACTACCAGCATCCTCTTGCATTCATCACTTTGTAATTGACAAAGTGCATGTACACTCGCTGTCCCACTCGCTCCTACAACAGCCTTGTAAGGTAGGCTTGATGATGGCTGTTTAAGCAGTTGGTAAGCTTAGGCAGGGGAAGCTAATTCACTTGCCTAAGGCTCAACAATTTTTGTAAGAGGGAGGACTGAAAACCAGATCTGTCTGACCAAAAGTCCAGTACTCTTCCTGCTATGACCCACAAGGGGCCTCCGAGGGTGAAGAAGTCCAGAGCACAGGGAAAGAGGTCAGCAGGACAGGAAAGAGGAGAGGGGTCCTCAGGAGGAGGGGCCAGAGGGCAGGAAGCCAGCTGTTCTATGGCACTGCACAGAGGACACCTTAATGAGTCGGTCACCTTCTGGCTTCTCACTGGGTAGCCTTCAGCTGGATAAGGGGCCTTGGGAGCCTCTGCTGCAGGGGTCCCTGTGCCTGTCTCTTCCCTTCCTGTCACAGCTCCCAGGAGGTGGTATTGTGTCATGGAAATCAGCCTGAGCTGAAAATCAAGTCTGAGTTTCAATCTTTATTTTACTACCGAGAGATCTTGGGCAAGTTATGTAACATCCTTGAGCTTCTGTTTCTTCATCTGTCAAAATGGAAGAAACACATCTGCCTTGCATGTGGCCATGAAGATGACATTAAGTAATGAATGCACTGTTGTCGGTAACACTTGGGGGTAGTGTCCCTCTGATGAGGATTGGCCACATGGCCAGAGAAACCCAAGAGGTCATCCTGTACAGTGCCAGGCCTGACTGAGCTGGGCCCTGTCTTCTCTGGGCCCCGTTTCTTTTCTGGAGGCCCTGCTGTTTGGGAACTCAACAGTCCCTCCCCCTCACTGGTGCTGATGCCGTTTCCTCTGGCTACAGACTCTCTGATGCTCCCTGCTTAGCAGTTGCTTAGCCAAGCTGGGCCAATTAAGCTGCATTCCTCTAATTGTTTTGGTGGCTTTTCTCTGAACTCCCTCCAACATGTCTACAAATTGGTTCTAAATTTAGATTCAAGCGCCAAGTCTTGGAGCTCTGAGCTTCTCCCTCCTCTAGCCAACTGTGAGGCTTGTGTGCCTTCAGTGGTAGGGTTTGAGGTGTGCGCTCTCTCTCTCTCTCTCTCTCTCTTTTTCTCTCAGCTCCCTTTCTTCCCCAATCAACACACAGGCAAGAAATAAACTCTGTGACATGACTTATTTCATTTGCAGAGCTTTTCTTATTTAAACTTCCAGGAAAGCGATGGTAGAGAATTAAAGGGGGGATTAATTAAACAGACATATTCTTTCTAAGCTCTGGAAACTGCACAGAGAAAACAAAACAACTTTGAAACAGTAGGGAAGGAGAGGTCAGGGGGTGGGAGCAGTAGAGTGATTTCTTGTCTGCTTTATGCTCTTCCCTCCCCCCATACACCTTCCTAGTTTGCATTAATTAAAGCATCAGCCTCAAGCAGAATGGCTGTGCCTGATAACAAGACCCAACAGTGTCTTCATCAGGCAGTTAGGACTCTGATCCACAGGAGGCAGATGTAAAAGAGCCCTACTCTTCCTTCTCTCCTTTCCTTCCCTCCCCCCTCCTCTCCTCCTTAATGTCTTCTGGGCTTTCCTCCTCCTTCTCTCTTCCCTCCTCTTTGCACCTTCCTCTCTCCTCTCTTTCCACCACCACCTCCTCCTTCCTCCTGTCCTCTTGTGCTCCTCCCTATTAATATAAAGTTCAGTTGTCAGGCCCCTTTCATACCAACAGAATGACAACACTCTTGAAAGCTCTCTCACAGCCCTAATCTCCCTGGAGTTATACAACAGCCTTGCATGGGGCCAGGGCAAGTGACATGGCTTGCTTTGTTGGGCAGATGAGGAAATAAAGCCCAGAGAGATTCAGCAACTTACCCATGGTCATGCAGATCTGTATGAGCTCTCAGAAAGACCCAGGACTTCTGGGCTCATTCTTGGTCACAGTTGATGCTCTACAACATTTGTCAAATGAAAGGACGATCTCACTGCTGGTTCAAGGATCAGATCAACAGAGCCAAAGGCTTATAGGAAAACAGCTAGAGAAGCCAGACTTTTCCATTGTCTCGGAGCCTTATTCCCATCAACCCAGAGGATACCTGTAGACTGCCCCAGCCAAACAAGTAAACTGCCTCTTTTTTAAAAAAAGATTTTATTTATTTATTTTTAGACAGAGGGAAGGGAGGGAGAAAGAGAGGGAGAGAAACATCAATGTGTGGTTGCCTCGTGTGCTCCCCCTACTAGGGACCTGGCCTGCAACCCAGGCATGTGCCCTGACTGGGAATCAAACCGGTGACCCTTTGGTTCACAGGCCGGTGCTCAATCCACTTAGCCACACCACCCAGGTCTAATGTGCCTCTTTGTTGTCACCAAAGTTCCCAAGAATATCTCCCAAATTGTAGAGGATGCCCAGAGGGTAGTGTGGACAAGGGAACATGATGGAAGGCTGGAAGGCTGGAAGAAATGCCTCTGCAGGCAACAGAGAGTTTTTTCACTCACTGCCAACTCCAAGTCTCTTTCTCCAAGAATCTCCAAGGGGTGTCAGCTCATAAATTTAAATCTGTCAACAAGTGTTGGATCTAACAACATGCTGGTGTGAGCAGACATGGCAATCCTGGCCCCCTGTGTGAGTGACATGTCCCTGCTCTGTAAGATGGGCTTATCACTTCTACATACATGACTTGAGTTTTGTTTCTGTAAGAGTATGAACAAGTTTTATAAACTAGGAAGTTCTATACAAATGCAAAGAACTCCTTTGTTGCTGGGATTACAATAGGGTCAAACTGGTCCTAACACTGGACGGAATCAGAGTAGGAAGTCCCTTTCGAGGTCATGTTGCTCAACCCATCACTTTGTGGGTGAGGACACTGAGACCCAGAGAGAAGCAATATTCAACAGGTCACACTTCAGGTGACTGGAAAGGATAGTTTAAGGACCTGGCACCCTGGCTCGCCTCTTTCTCGATGCTGCTTGTAATCTGCTTTACTTTCCTTGATTTTTCCCTCTTTTCTTTTCTCCCTCTAAATTCAATGCATGCAAACGCCTTGGAAATATTCTTTATCCCCAGGTTTTCCTCCATGTGAATATATGGAGCCTGTGTCCCATTACTCAAGATCCTGTGACGTGGCTTAAAAACCTGATCAACAAATTCATGCTGAAGGGTCAGGAAAGAAGAGACCAAGGTGTCCAACTGTGCCAACTGAGTGATTCTCATTTCAAGAGAGGCCTTCACAGGTCTCAAAGAGAGATGACCATCAATGGAATTTCATGGTCTTGGCAGGCCACTGGAGATTTTATCCAGACGGTCCATTGATCCACTTGTTCTTCTGGTGATGGGGTCGTATCTCACCGAGTCATCCCCACACTCTGACCTCGTGCTTGGACCTCTGGATTCTTCTCCCCAGTTAGATCATTGCTCTGTCCTCTCAGCTCTGTGACCCCGGCCTCCAGCACTGACCACAGGGCCTTCTCCATCTGGAGGCTGGTTCTGGCACAGTGTTTGCAGGTTACTCCCTGTTCTCTAGGTCAAGGACATAGCTTGAACACACCTTCTGTATCTTCAGGAATTACACCCAGTAGGTTCCCAATGAGTGTGGATGCAGGGGAAGGGTGGAGCTTCTGCAGGCCCTGTTTTGGGGTAAAAACAGTGTGTGAAGATGCAAGGCTGGCATCCAAAGGAGATTTAAGAGAACCGCCTGGGGAGAAGAAATAGACAGATGATTTCCCACTTGGTATCAGCTGTCTGTTTCCTTTCTGCCTTCCTGGCTGGTTCACTGACTTTATATTTCTTATTGCATACTTAGAGCCTGTTACAGAGGCTGACGTTTAGCATTTGATGAATGCCAGTGGTAGATTATAAGATGCTGTGGGGCTTCCAGGAGAAGGAAGGATGATAGGTCAGAATTTGGAGAACTGAATGTCAGCAATTTTTGAAATAATTTAGTTCAACCCCCCTTGAGTGCTCTGTCGGGAAGGCTAAGACTATCCTCTAAAGATGCATTTTGCTGGGAAGAAACAGCACCATTTGAACTGTGTGTGTGTGTGTGTACATTGCACAATCAACAAGGAGCCAGCCATGCCTGTGTGCGTATGCACACCCAGCTGCTCCAGGCCGAGTGTGTATAAGGGGGTTTCTCGGCATGTGTGCATATTGGAGTCACTGGGAGTCAGAGCTGAAGGGATAATAGAGACCATCTAGGTGAACCCTCTAGTTTCACAGAGGAAGAGACGAAGACTGGAACAACATCATTATCTGCAAAATGCGAACCCTATCACCTGCCCTGTTTGCCCCACACAGGTATGGAGTGGGTCAGTAAGATCATGACTATGAACTTGCTTTGGGAAAAACAGTTTTTTTGACAACATGAGTGAAATGCCAGTGTGTGTGAGACAAGGTCCAGAACTGGAAGACGCTGTGGTCATGGATGGCACAGCTACTTTGGGGTACGGGGAACAAACACCAATGAGGGGTGGAGGGGGGAAGGCCTGCTTCTGAGGGCCCGGGAGACCCACCGCAGGACACACAGCACTAGAGGTTATGTGGCCCACTAGCAGCCAAGGAGGAGACAAAGGGGCGTGGGGGTGCTCGCTGGCCAGGAGGAGGCTGGAGCAAACAAGAGGGCTGGCCCTGTGTCGGAGCCCTGTGAGGCTTCCTAATTTTGATGATTCACCTGGGGGTGCCAGGGCACACACAGCCAGGGCACCAAAGAGGCCCCCACTGGAGTGCCACCACCACACTGGCACAGCAGGAACCTGGAGCATTCTGACTCAGGCCTGTAGGCCCAGCTATAGCACCAGACCAGCGTTCAGAAAATACCTTTCAAGTGATGTTTTCCCCTCCCCCCACTGTAACTTCTCCCTGGCAGGTTTCTCTCACTGCTCTCTCCTCTAGAGCATGCCCCAGAATCCTCACAGGGGCCCTGGAAGGAAGGCCTGCATGCTTTCCCAGCCCCTCCCAGTGCTGCAGAGAGGGAGCCCAAGGGGGAGCGTGAACTCTGGTTTCAAAGTCACCACTATCCGCATTTTTCTACCCCTCCAGAAGACCCATCATCCTCCAGAGGCCATGCTTTTCCTTGCCCTCCCAGAAGGAATAAAGTCACTCTTGCCATCATTCCCTGTGACTGGTTGTCATGGCAACAGGGACAACAGACATCCACAGAGCCCCTGGTCAGTGTGCACCTGGAGTTTCGCATGGTGGCAGCTGTGGGAGTTGGGGGAGGGGGTGTCAGGTTGCTTGTATGGGCCTCCCATGAAGCAGGCAGCTGAAAAGGACAGAGCTGCCCGGAGTCTCCCAGTCCTCCCTCCCCTGGCTAACTCCAGCATGTGTGATGATTACACAGGGTGTGGATGGAGCATGACCCTAACACAAAGACGTCATTCCTGCAGGGGGGCCTGCATGGGGCCAGTTGCAGCCGCTGTGAAAGGTATTCTCTGTGGCCTGGCCTGACAGTCTTCCTTCCTTTGCTGGGGACTTGGCTGACCTGGCCCAGCACTCAGAGACACAGGAGGAGGGAGAAATGGACAAGAGAGAAAAGAAATGCACAGAAAAATAAAGAGACGGCATCACCTAGATGTGGCCCTGGTTAATTGCCAAGGTGCGGTTCAGTGAGAAACCAGACTGGATTCTAGATCCTCCCCCTGGGAGAAAGGATTGACCCGGCTACAGGGCTGTATATTAGTTTAAATAATGTTAGCTGCTATAAAAGGTAAACCCCCAAATCTCAGTGATTTAGTCCAATAAAGTGTACTCCCGGCTCCACGGGAAGCTCAATTAGCATTACTGAGGGTAGGGGAAAGGGAGGAGCTCAGGGACCCAGGCTGATAATGGGCCTGCTGAACTCAGGTGGTTTTGCAAAGTTGTCCTGGAGCTGACATCCAGCAGAGACTGTGAAGAAGGGTATGGGGTCACAAGGGAGGCTCTTTGCGGCCAGATCTTCAAGTGAGCTACACCACTCTGCCCACACTCCACTGGCCAGAGCTTCATCACGTGATCCCACCCAACTCAGGCCTTTGAAGTCAGACTTTTCAGAGGTGGGACTCCAGGGTGAAGAGAATCGCCCTCAAAAACCTGTACATTCTATGGATGCAAACTAGGGGTCGAGAGGAGAATAACGATTTTTTCCAACGCCACAAAACTAGTTGGAAGCATAGCCTGGCCTGGAACCTTCATCTCGTGTCTCCTGGGCACTGCCTGTTCTATTCCTACAACTGCTCAGCACACGCACATGTGCACGCATACACACACACGCCCTTAAGCCTGGAGGAAAGCAGGTGGATGCAGAAACCCACACAGACGGTTGGAATCTGATTTAGCCGTATGTTCCTGTAATTGATCCTGCAGCTTGCACAAATCTAAGCCATATTTATTATCTCACATTGGGCAACTGGTGCCTTCTGTGTCTGCAGGTGTGGCCAAGAGCCCTAGCTGCAGTTTGCATGTGGAGAAGCGGGTCCAGAAGACCCGTCTCATCTGTGAGAATGGCAGCATTCTCGCTGAGCGGCCCTGCACGGGGTGCATTTAGAAACCCTCGGTGACACGCAAAAAAGGGTTGGGAGTGAAGATCCCTGGTCTGAATAATCTAAAGCCTGCCTTACAGAGAACTTTTAAGGCCAGCAGTTTCTAATTGCGTTCAAGGCATTCAGGAACAAAATGGATAGACAGGGAACACAACAAGCCCAATCAGGGGCACTTGGGGAACCGCGTTAACGAAGAGAAGAGAAAGTGCTGTGTAATTAACATGCTTCCTGCTGCTACGCTGGTATTCCATGTTTCAGAAACCAACTTGTTTTGTTTTTAACAAAATGTAGTAATTCAGGAGTGGGGGACAACCTCTATATTGCTTTGCAGGGGAACAATTGACTGACATGTAATAATAAAGCAGTTACAGAGACCAGATTATCGACAACATTAGCCAAGGAGATTCTAGATGCTCTGCAAACCTAGGACGCAGCGCTCCCCGGCTCCTGCCCCCATCCTTGCCTAGAGCAGCCTAGAGATATTCCTTCGGCACAGCACCCCTTCCCCAGGACTCTCCTTTCCGCCTCTCCCTCACAGGCAGGCCTCTGAGCCCACTGACCCCCTCTCCCCTGGTGAGGGGCACAGGCATAGAATGTATTACAATAACACAGCTGAGAGACCGCCATTGATTTTCTGGGCTCAGTCTGCGCTTTAATCCATATTTTTATTAAACCTTTTTTTGTGCAGGAAGGAACATTTAGGGAAAACCATGAAGGGCTGTCAGGAGCTGTTATTAGTCATCTCAGCTCCACCAATGAGCTGTTCCAGGGCAGAAATATTTGCCATTGGGCAGCAGACCCAGGGGCCTGGAGTGGAGGCAGAAGCTCATTTGGCCAGGGGAAGGGAGAATAAAAGACAGCTCTCTAGACACCAAAAGGACAATGGGAGCAGCAGTTTGCAATTTATTTCATTTCTATGGAGCACTTTTTAGAATCCAGCTCCCACATCTGGCAAGTTGGCACCAATCTTCTCTTAGAACGACTGAGGCTTAGAACTGGGGGGTTCAGAGAACATCCAGATCACTCCACACAGCTCTGTTTGAGTCCTTCCAGGAGCAAGCCTCGGGGCTAGGTGTTGTGGTGCAGAGACAAGCCCATCCGTGGGCTGCACAAACCTCCACTCTCCCCCTTGAGTTCAAGGCTAAATCCTGAACAATGCCTCTACCCTTGAACTTGGAACTGTTTCTACTATAATGTTTAATACAGTTTAACATGGTCTGTGTGCTTCTCCCATTAGACTGCCAATTCCTTGAAGACAGGGATGGTATCGTAGTCACCTTTTGATCTTCAGTATGTAGCATAGTGCCTGGTACATTATTAGACTCTCAGAAAAGAACCGGATAAATGAGTGAGTGAGCGAATGGATGGATAAATGAATAAGCAAATGGCTGAGTTTGCCACACTGCAAGTAACAAATCCTGGGATGCTGGTTAAGAGGGGGAAGGAAATGGGCCCAGGGAAAGCATGTTGCTTCCGAAGGGACAGAGAACTCCAATGTAGGGCCTGAAGGGTCTGAGGACCACCTCGCCTACTTCACACTTCTATCCAGTCCCATCCTTAGATCGCGGTGCCTCCTCCCGCCCCACCAGCTTGGGGGTGCAGATAAACACAGGTGTGGAACGTGAGAGCAGCAAACCTCTTCCTTGGGCCAGTGGTTTGGCCAGACTGTGCCTGACGCCTACTGCGTCCCCAGTACTGGTTTGGCCCAGGGAAGGTAGCTGAGCATCCTGCAGAAAATTGAGATCTTCTGGCTAAGAAGAGCGCTGCACTGGTTCAGATCACAGGACACAGGGGAATGGAGCAACCTGACAATCTTTTAGGCTGCAGACCAACGAGGGCTGTTACAACGTGGAGGAGAGGTTATACAGCTGTCTGGGTGTTGTCTGCCTGGGCACCACCTCCTGGGAGGATGTGCGGAGGAATAAACTGGGGAGAAACATCAACCCTGAGGGTGCAGGGGAGGGAGGAAGCACCTTGGACACCTCATGCCAGGGTGGACTCTGGGCGGCTCCTCCAACTCCCACCTCCCCCTCCCTCACTTCCTGCACTGATTTCCAGGCCTGGGCCTCTCCTCCCTATACCCTCTGCCTCTGCCGCTGGATCCAGGATGCCCTGGAGGACTCAGAGATGAGCTTAGGACTTGCTGTTTTCCTTGGAAGGTGGGCTGGGGTTACATCTTCCTCTCACATTTTCTATGTGGGGATGATAGTAATGCAAATGATGCCTGTGGTCACAGGTGGTGAGGCCATGGAGACATCTACTTGTCACTGGTCCCTGCCTTGCAGCTCTCCTTCAGCACCAGCCATGGAGTTAACTTTCTCTCATAGAGACTGCCCTCCTGGACTATACAGCAAGAGGGCTTTGGACCATTGGCTCCAGGATTCTCAGCAAAACTGTGGACTGAATGAGCCAGCCTTATGACCCTCTAGGTACCACATTCTTAGGATATTAGCAAATAGGAGTTTTCGCAGGAGAGGGAAACTCAAATCTAGGGCCCTAAGAAAAACTGCTGAAGGCATTGAGCTGGTTCAACCTGAAGAGAAGAATTCCCTGGAAGTCCCTGACTGCACCTTCCACCCGAAGGATCCTACAGGTGGGCTGTCGGGGCAACAGGGATGGGCTTGCTCTGTGTCACCGAAGGAGCAAAAGCAGAAGAAATAAGGGTGGAGGGGTGTTTATAGGAAATAGAACCAGGTCAAGAAAAGGAAGCTGCTAGAACTCTTGAAAGGTGGAATTAGGAGACAACTGTACTTGAACAACAATTAAAAATAATAAAATAAAATTATGATCAGAAAAAAAAAGATGGAATTAGAGAGCTCAGCATGATGGAAGCTTTTGTCCCGCAAAACAAAACACCTCCTCAATCAAGCATGGAATTCCACAGTTTTTCCACGTGTTTATTGCTTTTAATTCCCTACCATCCCTACGAGAGAGTCACAACTGTAGACCGAAGGTCAGAAAAGTCATGTGGTTTTCCTAGAAGCATCTCCTGGCATGGGTTAGATCTGGATTTGAAGCAGTCTCCTATTCCCAGTCTGGTCCTCCTTCCAGGGGGCTCTAAATCCTGGGACTCGAGTAGAAGTCTCGGAGAAGGGACTCATGCATTTTGGGCATCTTCCAACTGCAGGTCCTCCCGGGTAGAGTGGGCTGGAATTGCCTCACTCCCAGGATTCGTAGTGCCGAGGGCCCTGAGACACAGCCCCTGGCTCATGCAGTGCCGGGGAACTCTGGGATGCTGTTGACTTACTTGGGGCCCACCTGGGAGCCTATCTGACAACATGGGCATATAACAGGACACAGAGACCCTCACTGGTATTAGTCACTTTCTGACTTCCTCTGCATCTGTCCTCCCCCTCCCCCACGTGGTTCATCCTAATCTCACTTCTTTCCAAATCTTTCTATTACCTACATGGATCTTGGCTCTAACCCAAAGACCAATGGTATAATGTTGTTATCTTCTAGTTCCACCTGGCAATTCCACGCAAGCAAGCAGCAGGTGACACGTGTACAGCTGCCTGAATGGGGAGGGTCGACGAGTAAAGGAGTGTGGGGGTGGGGGTGCCTCTGTACCCCTTCACAAACGTCCCCTGCCACAAAGGCCTGTCTTCATTCTGTTTCTCTCCAGCACTTGAGACACTGTTGGAGCTTAACCACCAGCACCCCTTCACCTTCCGTCAGAACTGCCTCGTGGAATTCTAAGATGTTCCCTCTTGATTTCCTCCAATTCATTTTCCTCAGAGCTGCCAATTTGATCTCTTTACAGCGTAAAACTGGATCATGTCAGTCCCCTGCTTTAGAGATAATGGCAGCTTCTCGTTGCACTTAGGATGAACCACAGGATCCCGGCCTGCCTCTCTAATCTCATGGTGCACAGCTGTCTGAGCCACGGTCACCTGCTCACGGTCACTCTGCCTCGCCCAGCTCCCTGAGCACACCAAGGACATTCCTTCACATAAGCTGGTTCTTCTGCACAGAATTCTTTTCATTCAATCCCTGATCCCCGCTTGTTTCTTCCCCGGCTAGTTATCCTTCAAGCGTCAACTCAAATGCATCCTCCCACCCCCAAGAGGCCAGCCTGCACCCCCAGTCTGCACTAGATTTCCCCTGGAATCCCCTGCAATGGCATCACCCTTTCCCCTCACTAACTTTATTGCAGCCTGGAGTTATCATTCATTTTTATGTTTAGTTATTATCTGCCGTCCCTTCTAGAAGATAAGCTCCGGAGAGCAGGGACTGCTGTCTGTTCAGCCCTGCATCCCTCGAGAAGCTCACCCCTTATGTGGAGGACACTTGACGAAGAAAAAAGAGGGAGAGGACAAAGGAAAGGGAAGTGAAGATAAAATGTAGGTGTGGAGAAGAGAGGGAAAGGAGAAGAAGAGTGGGAGGAGGGGGAGGCTGAGGGAGGGAAGAGGAGGCAGAGGAGGGGAGGAGAGGTGATGAAGACCAGAGTCCTCCTGGCTGATAGGGCTTCCTCCTTCCACTCGTGTGAGTGCTGACCTGGGAGCTGGCTCTGCTGGGTTGTGGCGCCCTCGCCTGACAGGTGCAGCTCATGCACCTGTTGTCTTCTTTCCTCAGTACCCTGGAGTAAGTCCATGGGCACGTGTGTGCACCTGTGTCTGTGTGTGAGTGTGTCTCTGTGTGTGCATTGGATGCACACCTGGGTCAGAAAAGAAGCAGATGCTTGTGCTCTCTCCCCACTTCACCTCTTATCCTGGCTCTTCCCTAATGGCCTGAGGTATTTTTGAATAAACAGGCAGAAAACCCCAAAGGACAGGAAGCAAGGAGAAGGCACACCACCCACATGGCTCTGGAAAATCTGTACAGAGAGCCTGTGGGCCTCGGAGAATCTGACTTGCAATTAGCATGATTTCTGGGAATCGGTGCCGTAGCTGAGCAGAAAGCCCAGAGACTGCGAGGAGATCCACAGACTCCAGCTAATCAGGGAGGAGAGAGTAAGCCGGTCAGTCCTCTGCCCCGCTGCTGGTAGTCTCTGCTGTCCCAACTAGCCCTTCTAGCCTCAGCCTGGATCCCTTCTCTTTCCCAATCCTCTGTCCAAATCAAAATGCCAGTATCTCTAGGCCTCAGGGCCCTGCTCTGTGCTGGCTAGTGGGTGTCCGGCCATAAAAAGGATTGGCTTGGACGCTGCAAATCTGGACTCTGGTCTTGGCTCTGTGGCCTCAGGCCCATCCCCTTCCCTCACTGGGTTCCCGAGAGCTCCTAGGGCCTTCAGTAGCTCAAGGACCCTGACCTTGTGTGCTCCACGCTTCCCTTGAAATTAGTGTTTTATGGGGCCCCACGCTGTTTTCTGCCACCTAACAAAAACCTTCAACTGTCAGCGACTTACAACAACAAACATTCACTTTCATGCGCACCGCTCTGTAGGTTGACTGAGGTGCCGTTGATCCGGGCTGGGCAGGCTGGGCCAAGCTGGAGACCAGGCCAGGTCAGACTCAAGTACACTCTATCTGCCCTCTTTCTGGGACCCAGACTAGAGGGGTGTTGGCTCTCTGGAATGTGATCTTCTCACGGCCACTCACAACAGCACCAGAAGCCAAGCTAAATCATGAAGCACATGTAAAACCCTGTTCATATCATGTCTGCTAACATCCCGTTGCTGAAGAAAGTAACACAGCCAAGGCCAAGTCCATGGGGAGGAGAAGCAGTCTCTGGCTACTCCAGGGGGAAGTAGTGCAGAGTCACTAAGGGCCTGGATGTGCAGTTCTACTGCAGGGAAGGAATGAAGGACTCGGAACAGGGACTCAACATTCGGCAAGGTCTTTGACAGATGGTGGCTGGTGAGAGGGCATGGTGAGTATCCTGGCCAGGCACTAGGGCAGAGAGTGTGGGGAGGTGCCTCCTGCTTGTCACAGAGAGCACTAGGGGTCACCAACATCCCTGTGCTTCTCAACAGTTCCCGGCCCCTCTTGCGGGGAGGTTGGCCATGTGACTGGTGCGAGAATGTACACAGAGCCCCATGCGTCATCTTCAGCCTGAGGTGGGTTGAGTGAAAAGCATGTCTTCCCCTTTGCCCACTTATATGGTAAACAAGCAACCCTGAAGCCACAAGAGAACAGACCGACAGGTGGGTGCGGCCTCGATTCCCGAGTCTCCACACAAAGGAGAGGAGCACAGCCCACATCCGACTGTGTCCTGAACAAGAACCAAGCTTCTACATTGTCAAGAGACGAAGACTTGGGATTTCTTTGTAATGACAGCCTACCGCCACCACTACTGACCAATACACTGCTGATGCACAGGCTCCCTGAGTAAGTCCCTCAGCTCCTCTTCTGCTCCGAATTAGGGCCCATGGTTCACAGCCGAGAGGTCCGGTGCTGGGCCCAGAGAAGGCTGCACTCTGGGTGGTGGAGGAGTTGTGAGAGAGCTTGGGGAACGTTCTCTGTTATTATTAAAAATAAAATGACTACTACCAACTGTGTGTGTGTGAGTGCGTGTTTTGTTTTAGTACAGAGAAGCAGAAAACCAACAAACAAAATGGACTACAATTTCCCAGATAACACCTGCTTTGATTTTTAAAATAATGGTAATGTGTAGTTGAGCAATCAAATAAAATAGATATAAAATGAAAATACGGTTCTCTCCCCTTGCTCCTTCAGCCCCTCTGCTCAAAGGCAGACACTTTAAACAGTACGTGAACAGCTCCTTGCACTTCCTTTCAGGGAAAAACAATGCACGCAGTCTCTTTATTTACGACTCTGCTCTGTATTCTGCTTTTTGTCACTTAATAAGACAAGAGCATCTCCCCACAATGTCACCTGCAGATCTCTCTCATAGTATTTCATGCCTTCAGAATATTCCATCATGGAGCAGAACTGTAATGATTTAATGTGGCCCCAACTGAGGGACACTGTTTCCAATACTACTTAATGTTTATTTTCTTTTTCTGCTACAACCAGTGTTGAAATGACTGTAGAGAGTATCCCCAACTTATTTATCGGGCAGTTTCCTAGCAGTGGAGTTTTTAGGTCAAATGGAATGTGCATTTTGATCTTGGTAAATATCACCAAATTGTCCTCTTCAAATCGCATCACTGTACTTGCCCACCAGCAGTGCAGGACCACGCCGTGCACGCCCCCCAGCACTGGGTTTGCATTTTTGTAACCTTCCTAGTTGAGAAACGGCAGAGTATTCTTTTCAGGGTGAGTTCTTTAAGGAAGGGTTTCCTCCTCGTTGTCCACTAGAGACCAGTTTCTTGCATGAACTATTTCACTAACAGGCCACGAAAGAAATGAGACGGAGGACACGGTGCAGCGTGCTGGGGGCATTGTCGGTTTCAGCTGCAGCTGTGCCCACCCCACCCACTCTAAACGCCCTCGGCATCCCTGAACATCTGCCCTGTGCCCATAACCAGTTCCCTGACCTGGGCTGCAACACATAAATATAACCCAAGGTTACCTTTCCCTCCTTCCTAGGACAAGGCCAACCCTGAACAGCCAGATCCATGAGCTCCTTGTCAACAGCGCAGTTCAAATAAAGGTGAGTGATGGCTTGTTGGAGATGGCACCGAAATGGGTTTCTGCATCAGGTGAGGGGCTAGATTACATCGCATCTGGGGATCTTCTTTAAAAAAAAAGTTTATCCACTGTACTCCTTTCTGATTAAAACAATAATAGTGCCTTTGAAGTGAATTTAAAACATTCAGAAAAGCATAATGAAGAAAGTATAAATTGCTGGTGTATAGATTTCTAGGCCTTTTATACACACAGCCATACACACATAATACACATTTACCAAAACCCTTAGGTACTCCTCCAGAGGCAGGTAGCGAGCGTGGTGGTATTCAACAAACAGCAGGGACTGCTGAACCAGAGAGGCGGGGTTTATATCGCAGCCTCCCCACTTACTGCAAGTCACTGTGATTCTCAAGGCCTCAATGTCGTCACCTGTAAAATGGGCATGATGATAGTCTGCCAGCCTCATAGGGTTGTTGTGTGTGTTGGGTGCATCAATTGCAAGTTAGGCTGGCAACCGGTAAGAGCTACCTGTGTTTTGTTTATTATTACTATTAAAGTTTGCTTTCCCTTGTATGGGTGTATCATAATTTATTCATCTATATCCCCTTCTGCTAAACATAAGGGATTTTTTCCAGCTTTCTGATCATAAATAATAGTGCAATAATCAACCTTTTATGTGAAACTTTGTGGCCAATTTCTAGCTATGGAAATTGTACAGCTAATAATAGAGCAAATTTCAAAGCTTTTGATGTGCACTGCCAAATTTTTCTGTAAAGATTGTGACAACTTATATTTGTATCAGCAGTACATGAGGATCCGTATTTCCTCCAAATGACACCAAAGTTGGGTGTTATTTAAAAATCCACTGAGCTCCCTTCCCTGCCCCAGAATGTATCATTCAATAGATCTTTTTAGGAAGAAAAATAATTTCAGGAGACAAACAGCACACTGGACATGGGACAAAGCCAAAATCAGGGTTCTCTCATGATGAACCTTTGAAAACGGGAGCTCTGATAAAAAAAAAAAGTCTTGATTCCAGCATCATGAAAAATAGGAACCCCTGACTGTAACGAGTTCCCCAGAACCTTGGTTAAAAGGGAGGCAGGCGGGGGGGGGGGGGGGAGGAGGAGGGTATGTAGTGATCAGTACCCGTGTACTCTCACTTCTGACAGTCAGCCAGAAGACCTATCTGAGCCTTCATCTTTTAGATTTCCAGGGGCTAAGGAGAATGCCTTTAAAATAACAATGAAGCCAAGCTGCAAATGCTTTATCCTGGTAAATTAATAGCCCTAGAATGCTGTCACTCCCTGGGAGCTTGACCGTGGCAAAGTCACGTGGCTGTCATCAGGATTGAGGGGGTGAAGGGAGTAGGGGTCACAGACCACGCTCTCAAAGATCCCTTCCAGCTGGAACATATCCCCAGTCTGGACTACCCGAGTTTACGAGAGAGATTAGTATACACTACTATGCATTTTAAACCATGCCCCTTGCCCAGTACATGTAATCGGAAGCACTCTTAAAAGTGACAAAATACATTAGCAGGTCTTGGCCCCGAGAAGCCTTTGTCACCACTGGCCGCCAGCAGTGACTGCAGCAGCAGGACTAGCCTCGGCCAGGGAATCTGTGCCGTGCAGGCACCAGAGCTGCCCCAGTTCCACCTATCAGTCCTGTCTTCTCTGGATCCAAGAGATCCAGCTCCTGCTGTCTTCTTCCAAACGAGAAAGGACTTTGCGGCTGGGGGTGGGGAGAGGGCAGCGCTGATGCAGAAAACAGGAGTGGAGGCTGATGCTAGGACACACAGGTCAGCTGTGTCTTCCAGTGGATAAGCCATCCACAACCACAGCATCAGAGCTGAGTGTAGCGGAGGTTAGTGTTTACAAGTTTGAACTTGGGAGCCAGACTCCCTAGGTGTCAATACTGACGCACTTAGTAGTGTGACTTGAGCAAGTCACTTTCCTTCCTATGTCTCAGTTTCCTCATCTGTATAATGGGGATAACGATAACATAGTACCTACATCACAGTGCGTGGGGATTAAATGAGTTAATGTCCATGAAGTGCCTAGAAGAGTGCCTAGCATGTACTCAGCTTTCTGTAAGCACCTGTTGAGTAAGTAAATAAACAACTCTGAGGGAGTTGCTGTGGTTCAGCATGAAGGGAAAGGGTGCTGGCATCCACGCTAGCTCTGCCACTGCTCAGCTCTGTGCCCTCGGGTGACACGGGCCATCTCTCTGACTGATGGGTTCTTCCTCTGTAAATCAGTGTTTACAACACCAACTTCCCAGTAGGTCTTAGGATGGAAGTCCCGGCCCACGGCAATGCTCAATCACCTCGATGCCTACCTTTATCTAGCAATGTATTCAGAGAGCCCATGTAATTAATTTTACTAGTGGCTCTATGGGGAAACTGAGGTGGAGAAACTGAGACCCAGGGAACCCAAGAGTCTTGTTCAAGGCCGCACAGGTAAATAGTAATGGTCAGAGCTAAGATAGGAACAGCAGCCCTCAAGCTCCAAACCTCGGACGAGAACCCCGCCCCCCACCTGCTCATCTACTGTGGTATGGGCTCCACCCTTGTCTTCTTCATCACTTTCCCCCTTTGGAGGGCACTGAATCCTTCCCAGCTTTCTCACTTGGTCTGTGGAAGGGGAAGAGCGTTAATCCTCAGCAGTGTGTGGCAGGAGGCAAGAGAAAGAAATCGCTATGTGGGGTTAATAACAGTTAACTGAATTTTACTCTCTTCATTTCAGCTGTGATTCTGACTAATAACTGCACATGCTGGATGATATTATTGGTTAATAGTATCATCCCTGCTTTTCTAAGCAATCCCTGAACCTCAGGGGCTGGAAGCCTGGAAACTACATTTCCCAGATTCCCTTACCAGCAGAGATCAGGGAAATTTGGCTGAGGAGAGGCCTTGTGCCTGAGCTTTCTGTGATGGAAGAGGAGATACAATTCTCCAGCAGCTGCTCCATGGGCACAAGCGTTGCCTTCGAGATAGGAGACGCGATTTCTTCAGGGGCATCTGGATCTTTCTGCGGACACTGAGATCTGCAGTAGCTTCCACATGACTTCCACATTTTCCCATTTTCTGAAATCCAGCAATCTTCTCTGACCTCTTTCTCCCAGCCAGTAAGGACTGTATAAGCCTCTAGTTCCCTATATTAAATACACTCCTATTTAAAACACCTCAAGTGACTTCTATTTTCCTGACCTAACATTGCAAAATACATTACCTAGTCCCTACAAAGTAGTAAGTAGAAATCACCTTGCACTTAGAATTTAAATTCCTCTGTTTAAATTCCACCTCTGCTGCTGACAATTGATGTGACTCTGTGAAAGCCATTTACTCTTCTCATCTATAAAACAGGACAGACAATATTTGTTCTGCTTACTTCCTAAGATATTTTTTGAGAGTTAAAGGGGCTGATGGATGCAAAAGTATGTTCGAAACTGTACTGGTATTTACACAAGAAGGGAATTAATATTTCTATCTTCTTTGCAGTGTTTCTTTTTGAGAAACAAATGTATCCTCATGTTGCCCGTAAAGGTGGCCGGCAACCTCCTGGGCAGCCCCACAGCTGACTGCACAGACACCACAGCCAGTTACTCACCCCTAGGAACTTCGGCCACTGCCCTCCCCAGAATGTGGATTCTGCCACGATGGACAGTGATTCATACATGGGTGGCTATTCAGTTCTCCTTATTGTCAACCCCCTGATGGAGCCAAGTGTAAGTCCCAGCAGCACAGTCCATGACGATCTGTTGTAGAGACTATGTTTAATGGGTTACTGTGTGGTGGGTACACAGTCTCAGTTTGGGAAGATGAAAAAGTTCTAAAGACGGAGAGTGGTGATGGTCGTGCGACGATGCGGATGTTCTTCATGCTACTGAACCGTACACGTAACAAAGGTTAGATGGGAACTTTTACGTCATGTATGTATTACCACAATACAAAAGAAGCCCTCCAAGGAATACGGATGCCACTGATGTTTGAAAAGGTTTGTTATGATTATGTTATGCCATGTTATGAGTATATCATGTTACAATTTCATGGATCTTAAGAAGAACCCTATAACCCTAATACTTTTTCTATTAATGCCAGAAATGTTAATAAATTTACTCCTTTCTTAAAAAAATAAAAATATGTATGCAGGGCGGGTGATTCGCTATACACTTAAATGAAAGTACAGATGAGTCAAGCTTGTCTGTAGATTTGTAGCTTGAAGGATACGTTCAATAACAGTTGTGAGTTGGCCTTACACTAATTTACATAATATTTTTATTTGCACTCGATAATAATTTCAATTTCAGCCTATGAAGAGCTACTTTTTTAAGCTCCTAAAACTGATGTCACAGAATAATATATTCTCAATAATATATTACCTCTTTGTTAAACTGCATTATTTTAAGAGGACAAAATGTCAAAGTATAATCTCTGATGTAGCGGTTGCTTTGATTGCAATAAATAAGAATTCAGCGGTAAGTTTGGAGAGAGAATACTATGTGAGATCCATCCATTGAGTCATTCATAGGCAAGCCACTGCACTAAGAGATGGAAGCAAGCAATAAACAAAAGGCCACAGATGCCATCAATGTGATTACATTTATAAAAACAGGAGCTTAAAAGTACAGTCAATCACTAGGATGCTTTGTAATGAGGGAGGAAATGCCTAACATTTGTTGCTCAGAGTTTCCTTGATTATGTCACAGCGAGTACTTAAAACAAGTAGGGACCTTAAAGGAGAGCTGTATGGCTGTATGTGCTTCTATTAACAAAGAAGAGCATTCCAAATTTGATGACCTTTTCTATAATGACAATGGGCAGTCAGGAGTATACTACCTAGCAGACACTTTCTGGGATAAAAAAATGTACTCTTAATCTGTTCCTTCAAGATAGAGATGACATTTTAATGACACATAAGAGAGCAATTGAGTCTCAAAAAAAAAAGTCTTTCTATGGGAAGAGCATTTGGAAAAATGGGTGTTTGGAAATGTTGCCATTGTTATGTGATTTTATTGCCAAAAAATGATGTGTTTCTCCTACAGAAGTGTTCATAGCTGTACAGCCAAAAATCATGGAAAGGGAATGTTCTTCTGATTTGCTTTCAAAATTCCCCCCAAGGAAAGTTTCAGTGAAATTTTGAAAACATTTGTTAAAACTATAAAGTGCAATGCTTTTAATGTAGTTTGTCAGAAAAACTGAACAACTTGTGGGATACTGCAAAGTGACGAAGTGAGGTTGGGTACAGGCAGAGCAGAAGAGAGAAATCACCCCCTGTGTTTTCCATGCTAAACCTCTATTAGTGCAGCCAAAGAGATGGTCCGCTCACTGGGCTGCCATAGAACACAGTTGATGGACGTGTTCCTCCAGGTCCCTCCTTCATTTCATCAGTCTTTACAAATTTTGGCAGTGTGTGATGAACTCCTGTATAATGTCAAAATCTCCCGTCAAGAAGGTCTATTTGCCTGCATTAATGATAGTGGTTTGGTATTATTTTGTGCAGTATTTATAGAAGCTGATCAAGTCTCGAATGGGATCTAGCAAGAGCCTGTGGGAGATGAAATCATCCTTATTTTAGAGAGCTTTCCCATAAAATTAGCAACTTTGCTATTTTTCTGTAGAGAGATTGATTTTTATGTCCCAGGAAATAATTCAGGAAGCATTTTTAAGGCAAGAGTTGCATCTGCAGCCTTCTTGTTTCTTACAAGGTGGATAAGATGATTTTTAATGGAAAATATGTATTTGAATGGAGTCAGACTGTAAAAGCTCAGTTTAATTGCCCCTGCAATGCATTCTCACCTTTCATCCATCCTGTGAATCAAACCCATGCCCATTTCAGGGGCTCCAAGACCTGGCAAGCCTGGCATCCCCAGTCTCTCCGCCCATCTCGGAGCCCTTCCTCAGCTCCTCTTCCTCACGCAGCATTACCCCAGCCATTGCCCATTATAAGCATGCCTCCTTTTATTTTGCTTCACAGCTGTTGCCTGCTTTACAACTTGAAGGCAAAACCCTACACCAGCAAAAAGATTACAGCTCACTTTATTGCCACACTCACTTTATTGCAGTGGTCTGGAACCAAACCTGCAATATCTCTGAGATACGCCTGCACATTGTCTTGATCTTAGCTGGACCACATGTTAGTTTACCAGTTGTAATAGTAATGTAAGTCATATAGCAATGTGAGTGCTACAAAAGCATGGGCTTTGTCTATTTGGTTGACTACTGTATCCCCAGCACCCATAATAGTGACTGGCACGTAGTAGCTGATCAATAAATATGTGTTAGATAAGTAAATGAGTAGACTGCTGCAGATTCTAAGGCAGATTGATCTTCCCCAAATAGATGAGGAGTTGGAGGAGTAGGATGTGTGGGAAGTCCATCATGGAGGAAATGGGGAACTCAGTATGTGCTGGTCCCCCTCATAAGCATGTCATCCTCTCCACAACCCTTCAGGGTAGGTGGGATTGGCTCCCTTGTCCCGCCAAGGAAGCAGAAGCTTAGCAAGTTAACACAGCTAATGCCTGGAGCCACACAGCTGACATGTGGGAAAGCTATGCCTTGGGAACATGTGTTAGACTCAGGGCCCCTGTTCTTGCCCTGTGTCCTCTGAGAACCACGATACAGTTCCTTGAAGGCTCTATCACCAGACTGCTAGGGTTCAAGCTCCTTCTAATTATCTTCTACTAATTAGATCATCCACTAAAAGATTTTTCTAAATCTAAAAGATTTTTAGATTATTCCCCTAAATCTTCTACTAAAAATCTACTAATTAGCTGTGTGAGTGTAAACAAGGAATGTAACCCGTTAAATCGGGATGCTAGTAGTGCTTACCTTGGGGTTCCTGCAAGCATTAAATGAGATAATGATACATGTTAAAAACCTGGAACAGAGCTTGGTCTATCAGGTGTCTCAGTAAAGGCTGGCTGTTGGCATTATAATTACTATCATCACTGATACATCTTATCATTTCTGAAGCATTTCTCTCCCTTCCTTCTTTCAATAAATACCACTGTAGCTCCTACTAAGTACCTGGCACCATGCTAGGTATCTGAAATTAAAGGATAAACAGAAGGTAATTTTCACTGAAGGCGATGTGTGCAAAGCACCATGGGAGCATGTGGGAGGGCATCTCTCCCTTGCTTAAGGGATTACTGAAAAGCTTTGTGGAGCCGTTGACATTTGAGTTAAGCCTTGAAGGATGAAATGGAATTCTTCCAAATGGAGAAGCGGGGGCAAAGGAAAGCATAATGAAACTTCTGTCAGGACTGGGGCTTAGGATTGAGTTGAGATTTTCCACGGAATAAACAAACTAATTACAGTTAAGAAAAAGAAGCAAAGAGAGAGGGAATGGGAAGGAGATATAAGCAATTTGAAAGCCGAGTGCAAAATGGGGCTGAATTCGACTTTCTCGTGTACCAGACGCAGTTTTATAGTGCCAACATCTTTCAGGAGAAAGAACATGGATTTTGCTGTCAAATGGTCTGGATTCAAAATAACAATTAAGCTGTGTGACTTTGGGCAAGTGTATTTACCTCTCTGGTGTTTTAGGTCCCTTGCTTGTTTAAAACAACAATGACAAAAAGGTAGGGTGGTACAATCCTTACCACATAGGGTTGTCTTAAGAATTAAATAAAAAAACATCTGTAAAAACACTTAATATAAGGTTTGGCAAATAGCAGGTATTCAGAAAATATTCCTTCCTTCCTTCCTTCCTTCCTTCCCTTCCTTCCTTCTCTCCCCCTTTCCTTCCTTCCTTCCTCCCTTCCAAAATGGGGCTCTGCACATACTGACCACACTGTCAACATGAACTGAAAATTGTCAAATCATGTCATATTTTTTCTTTCAAATTAACAAACCCATAGAGAACCCAGCCCCCTTAACTCAGTTACGAGCTTTAACGAGAGGCAGGACTTTTTCCTGAAAATAAAAGCCAAGAAAAGTGGGGGCCCCTCGCATTGGTAGTTCATTGCTGGCATTATTCATTTAGACATTTATTTAGTGCCTACCGAGTAGCAGATACCTTGGTGAGTGCCTGGTTCCTTTGTTCCCTGAGCCCCACAAGCATGAGGATATGAACTCTCCCCATTTTGAAGATGAAGGCAATGTAAGCTTTGAGACACCACCTGCTCAGGATTATGCTTCTGGCAAATGATGACCTGGGGTCTGGCTCTCAGAAAAGTCTGGCTGCAACCCTATGTGCTAATCCAACCAAGGTGCACAGCTATGAAGAACAGAGCTAGGTGGAACTGCAGCTGTCCGTGGTCCTTACATTGTTCTTAACTGAACACTAGCAATGTTTTTGTCCTTTCCTCCCAGTCTGCTTTTGTTTCTCAGTGTTTCTCTCTCGCTTCTCTGTAGGTAGGCATATGCATATCATTCCCTAAGTGCCCCCCTCTCTTTCTCTTCTCTGGGTGGAGAAACTGAGGTTCACATCTTAAAAGGATTTCCCAAGGTTTACAGAGTGTTCTGTGGGGCGGGGATATGAGGCTCCATCCCCCCCTTTCCTTCCCATCTGCTGCCCTCCCCTGCCTTCTTCCTCTGGGGTCAGACACACACCTCCCATTTTCCTGCCTGCCAGGATGACGCAGTCTTCAGGCCCAGATCCACTTAGAAATAATTATTTTAAAAACAAATAAACTGTTTTCTCTGTGGTCCTTACTCTCTTTACATCTGCACCCCGCAGTGGCTATTTTTACCCACCCTAACTCCTGGCAGGCCTCTTTGGAAAGTCACCATGACATTTCAGGCGGCCTGGCCTGGCATTCATCTAAAATATTTTTTCAAAAACATCCTGCTCTGGAGAAATGTCAGCGTTTATGGTACATCCACAGGGATGTGTCAGCAAAGGAAAAAGATCCACTTTAAAAAGCCCCA
The DNA here is from genome assembly GCF_022682495.2 of Desmodus rotundus. Taxonomy (NCBI): domain Eukaryota; kingdom Metazoa; phylum Chordata; class Mammalia; order Chiroptera; family Phyllostomidae; genus Desmodus; species Desmodus rotundus. The sequence continues at coordinate 82,528,487 of NC_071395.1, forward strand.
GCCTGCCTAGGAGCAGGTTTGGAGGCAGATGCAACCAAAAGTAGCAAAGCACGTTGAGGCATGCTGGGAAGGAATGGTGGTGATTACCCATGTCCGTAGTGAGGTGAGGGTTTGGCATCTAGTGAGAGGATAGATACAGAGATGGATCGGACATAGGTGGGTGTTAAGGAAAAGCAGGAATGGTATCTGGGTCAGTGAAGTCCGGCTAGTCTTGGGTTTGACTAACTCATGTTTTCTCCCTACCTCTATCTGAAGCCCCCTCTTAGCTCAGGCATGAGCAGGAATTCTGGGGCAAGCATACATAGTACCGTTCAGGTTGGTGATGGAGAAGAAGCATTTGAAGAGAAGCCTCAGGTTTGAGTCATGGTTTTGCTACTAAGTTATTGTTTGACTTTTAGTAACACACATCATCTCCCTTGGCCTCCAATTTTTTATCCGTAGAACGGAGTGCGGCACTAGATGGTCCTATCTAGACCTTAAACTCTTTCAGCCAAAGACCAAACCATGAAGACGGTTGCTTATCACAGTGCCCGGCATCTGGGATTAAAGTAGTCAGAAGGAGGTCATTTTCATCCATCAATTAATCCATTCACCCATCCATCCACTAATCTGTCCATCCATCTACCCATTCACCCACTCATTGATCCATCTATCCACTCATCATCTATCTGTCTATTGATCTGACCATCCATCCATCAATTCATTCACCTTCACTAAGAACTTTCTTTTTTTTTAAATTTTTATTGTTATTCAATTACAGTTGTATGCCTTTTCTCCCCATCCCTCCACCCCACCCCAGCTGAACCCACCTCCCTCCCCCACCTCCACCCTCCCCCTTGGTTTTGTCCATGTGTCCTTTATAGTAGTTCCTGTAATCCCCTCTTCCCACTGTCCCCCCCCCCCCCCGCCCTGGCTATTGTTAGATTGTTCTTAACTTCCATGTCTCTGGTTATATTTTGTTTGCTTTTTTCTTCTATTGATTATGTTCCAGTTAAAGGTGAGATCATATGGTATTTGTCCCTCACCGCCTGGCTTATTTCACTTAGCATAATGCTCTCCAGTTTCATCCATGCTGTTGCAAAGGGTATAAGCTCCTTCTTTCTCTCTGCTGCGTAGAATTCCATTGTGTAAATATACCATAGTTTTTGGATCCACTCATTTGCAGATGGGCACTTTGGTTGCTTCCAGTACTTGGCTATTGTAAATTGTGCTGCTATGAACATTGGGGTGCACAGGTTCTTTTGGATTGGTGTTTCAGGGTTCTTAGGGTATAATCCCAGCAGCGGAATTGCTGGGTCAAAGGGCAGTTCCATTTTTAGTTTTCTGAGGAAATTCCATATTGTTTTCCACAGTGGCTTCACCAGTCTGCATTCCCACCAACAGTGCACTAGGGTTCCCTTTTCTCCGCATCCTCTCCAACATTTGTTTGTGGATTTGTTCATGTTGGCCACTCTGACTGGTGTGAGATGATACCTCATTGTGGTTTTAATTTGCATCTCTCTGATGGCTAGTGATGCTGAGCATCTTTTCATATGTCTCTGGGCCCTCTGTATGTCTTCCTTGGAGAAGTGTCTGTTCAAGTCCTTTGCCCATTTTTTAATTGGGTTGTTTGTCTTCCTGGAGTGGAGTCGTGTGAGTTCTTTATATATTTTGGAGATCAGGCCCTTGTCTGAGGTATCATTGGCGAATATGTTTTCCCATACTGTTGGTTCTCTTTGTAATTTGGTGCTGTTTTCTTTAGCCATGCAGAAGCTTTTTATTTTGATGAGGTCCCATTTGTTTAGTCTTTCCTTTATGTCCCTTGCTTTAGGGGATGTGTCTGTGAGGATGTTGCTGCATGGAGTGTCTGAGATTTTCCTGCCAATGTTTTCCTCTAGGACTTTTATGGTGTTACGACTTATATTTAAGTCTTTTATCCATCTTGAGTTTATTTTCGTGTATGGCGTAAGTTGGTGATCGAGTTTCATTTTTTTGCACGTAGCTGTCCAGATCTCCCAACACCATCTGTTGAAGAGGCTGTTTTTGCTCCATTTTATGCTCCTGCCTCCTTTGTCAAATATTAATTGACCATATAGACTTGAGTTTATTTCTGGGCTCTCTGTTCTGTTCCATTGGTCTATGTGCCTGTTTTTATGCCAGTACCAGGCTGTTTTGATTACGGTGGCCTTGTAATACAGTTTGATATCAGGTATTGTGATCCCTCCTGCTTTGTTCTTCTTTCTCAGAACTTTCTATATGCCAAGAACTAAGCAGGCACTATGAAATGGACATAACCTAAGACCTACCATATTTTTGGACTGTAAGATGTACCTAGACTTTAGAGGAGGAAAATAGGAAAAGAATAAAACCTGCTCCACCACAGCTCCCCCCCCACCATGAGCCAGGTAAGCTACATTTGGACTATGAGACACACCCCCATTTTCCTCCCAAATTTTTTTGGGGGAGGTGTGTCTTATATTCCAAAAAAGATGGCATCTTCAAAGAATACATTGTGAGAAGGTGTGGTAGCTAGCTTCTAACACAACTGCCAATGAGCCCTGCATCCTGGTATTCACACCCTTGTTTAGTCTTTAGACTCCTCCCATACTCCATCAGGGTCAGTCCTTGTGACCAGTAGAATACAACAAAATTACAATGTATCACTTCTGAGTTTAGCCAATGAACAAGCCCACGTGGCGAGGAGCTGAGGTCTCCACCTAACAAACAGTGAAAAACGAAGGCTTTCCAACAACCATATGGGTAAGTTTACACATGTATTCTCTTCCATTTGAGCTTTCGGTTGACTGCAGCCCCAGCCAACAGCCTAAGTATAACCTCATGGCTGACCGTAAGCCAAAACCACCCACCTAAGCTGCTTCTTGCTTTCTGACCCACAGAAATTGTGAACTAATAAATATTTGTTGTTTTAAGCATCAAAATTTGGGGATAATTTGTAATATGGCAACTGATAACTAATACATAAGGGAATGAAAGCATGGACCTATAGAATTATGACACTAACTTTTAAAGAAGATTTTATTTGTTTACTTTTAGAGAGATGGGAAGGGAGGGAGAAAGAGAGGGAGAGAAACATTGATGTTTGAGAGATACATCCACTGGTTGCTGCTTGTCCCTTGCACGCCCCCAACTGGGGACCCTGCCCACAACCCAGACATGTGCCCTGACAGGGAATCAAACCAGCGACCCTTTCGTTCACAGACTGGCACTCAATCCACTGAGCCACACCAGCCAGGGCTACACTAACTTTTTGAACATCCCTAAACATCAGAGACAGAAAAAAGGGCCTACTGACCACTTTCAGAGAGTATAATTAAAGTAAAAAGTGCTATAAGGGGATAATCAGAGGAGGACAAGCTCATGGCTAGTTGGAGAGGAGAGGGGAGTCTATACTTCTAAGTTTGTGAATGTTTCTTGAGTTTCTTTGAACTGGATTCTGAAAGGAGAGATTTGGGTGTGCGGGTGGAAAGTTATACCAAACGCCACAGTGATTGTAACCCAAAGCCAACCCCTTATAATTGGACACATTGTTAAGATTGGCTGGTAGTTTACTGTGGTTGGTAAGTATGCGAGAAAATATGGGTGTCTTGTGAACACATGCGCCTTCTTTCCATGTTCCTCAAGCTTTAAATTCTTTACCACTTTATTATTTCATAGAAGTATGCCATATATCATAATTTCTTTATTTTTAATTTAAGTAAATTGAGTAGCTTTGTGCAATTTAAATTTTACCCTAAGCAAAAATACCCATGAAACTACAGGTTTGATAAATATTTATATTTGTGCTAATAAACATAAAAAATAAATAATCGCTGTTTAAAAACTGGGCTCTTGTATGTACCACCTAACGCTCCCTAGCAGGACAGCAGTGAGACATCCCACTTTGGGAAATACCTGAGATGACAGTGTCAGGGAGAAGGGGGTGCCCTGATTGGAGGTGCCCTTGAGTGGAGTGTACTGGAAATCCCTGGATGGCATCATCTCTGGTGTCGGTCACCCTCAAGGCTCCCCCATCCCATCAATGACCCAGTCTATTGATCTTGCCTCCCAAATAACTCCTCACACCCCCACCGCTATTCCCTCCACCACTTCCGTGGCTTATCATCACTGTCTGTCACATGCACCATTACAGCAGCTTCCTGACTTCTGGGACCCGAGCCTTTGCCTTCCTCTTCCATACATCTGGCCACAACACTCCCTTTCTGCAATGCTTCCCCATCACCTTCAGAATAAAAACCCAAATTCCTTATTAGCCTTGTGCACTTGGTGCTTCAGGCCCAGGACTCTCCACACCAGTCCAGCCTCATTTCTGGACCTCACTCAAGCCATAGCACAAACACAGACATACCTCAGGCTCCAGCAACCAGGAGGATTGGAACTTCCCTGAACAAGGCTGTTCTCACCTATATACCTTTGTGTCTTTGAACAGACTATGCTCTCTTCCTGGAGTGTCCTCCCTTGCCAGTCCCTGGAATGAGCCTCCCCAATCTCAAGGGGCCAGCTAAAGATTCCCCGATTCCCCCACAGAGACACAGGCATGGCTTCCTTGGAGCTATGCTATCCTGTGCTATCAATGGATAGCATCCTGTGCTATCAATGTTCCCTTGAAATTCCACCTCCAGTATGATACCGTGAAGACAGGGTTGAGGGAGCAATAGCCGTTCCTCTGTCTGAGATGCCCAGCACACAGAAGCCACTAAATAAATGCTTGTGAAATGAATGTATGGCTTACAGGGGCACAGGAACAGGTTTGTGGTTTGACTGAAGAAGAACAACATTCCAGCTTCCTTCTGCGGCTGCACCTTCCTCTGATGAAATGCTTCATCTTCCCAACAGGAAAAATGAATGGGCCTGGGGTGGTGGTGGTGGTGTGGGTGGCAGACAGGAGAGTCAGGTGCAATGAACTCTGGGTAGACCCCCTGAACCCTTGAAGGTGAGACTCTGGTCAATGCTTTCTGATTCCTGTTAAGTTCAACATTTTTTTGACACACACAAGCCAATTAGCTGCCTGCTGCTGGTGGCTGGTTCGCTCAACATGGTTTGTCTTTTTTATTTGAAAACCTAATATTTTTCATGGATTTGGTTTGGTTTCACTGGGGAGATGAGATAAGCCGTTTAGTCTGAGCGGCTTAGCCGGCTCTAATGGCCCTCGTGTGCTTCAGTCACAGCATCGACTGAGTTCTCAGGCTCCATCTCCAGCTTCGATGTGGACAGAGGCCTCCTGTGCTGTGGGCACATCTGTACAAGTGGCGCAGCCAACTCTGGTTGGGGCAACAGAATGCAAAGGATGTCAGCCTCCCCCCACCTGCCTCCACCTCCCCGATTAGTGAGGGTGGCTCTAGATACCCAGGGTCTTCCAGCTCTTCTGCTGTGCACCTCCCCTAGTTAGGCTTCCATTTCCCCAGTGCCCCCTGGCTTTTTGAGGGCAGGAATCTCTGTTCCATTCACATTTGTATCCCTGGTGTGAGCTTACAGTGATAACACACACTTTGTCAACCTGTGAGCCTGTGTCCAGGCCTGGTACAGTGTTAAGCACTGTCCACATCCATGATTATAATTAATCCTCCTAACAGCCCTCGGAGGTTTGATAGAATTATTACCACCTCTTAATAGACAGAAAATTTTGAATCAAAAGAGATTAAGGAATATATGAACACCAGCCTTCCATTCCAGCAAGAGACCAGGCTGGGTTTAAACTCAAGGCGGTCTGATACTGCACATGCCCCTGATCCTGACATGCACTCACCATGGCACAGCATCTGGGCACGTGAAGCCGATATATATGCAGGATTCTCCCCACCCAAGGCTGCCTCAGCTGCTGACTGCAGGCTACTGCAGGCCCGCTGACCTCCCAGAAATCACAGCTGCCTTCGCCCAACTTGCCCAATGATCCTGCCCACTGGATCAGGCCTTGTGTTGCCAACATCTGTCCAAACTGTGCTTGCATCTGCTATTCCGGTTAGAACTGGTACACTGACCCTCCGGGTTCCCATCGCAGAAACCAGCTTCTTGAGCTGAAGAATAATCCCCAGCCCTCATTCTGCCTTCCTTCCTGCTCTCCGTCCGCCTTTCTTACACTTTGTAGTTTGGTTACGATCTGGAGTCTCCCTGGGTCCACTATTAGAGAGAATGATTTGGCTTATAATTGGAGGGCACTTAGGAATTTCTGAAGGGGAGACTCTTTACTCCAATGGGGATTTTCTAATCAATTCCCAGGTCAATTTCATAAGTGGGGGAATCTGATAGAAATTAGAAGGCTACTCTGTTTTTATAAAGTATCTGTAAAAATTCGATAGGTTAGAAAGCTGATGCTAATCAAGTGACAAGTTTTGAATTGTGTTAATACCAGCATTGTCTATAGAACGGGGGAGGTGACAACGATGCTAGTTATAATAACGATGATAATAAAAATAACAGTAACTAATGTTCACGGGGCTGGCATCTAGTAGGTGCAATAGATGAATATAAAACCAAGGACTGATGTCAAAGATCTAATCTCATTGAAAGGGTGAGACCATTCATTACATTCTTACTTGCTAACGCCTATTTGTTGAAGGAATGAGTGAGCAAGTGTGGAGGAAGTAGAGCTCCCAGACTGCAGTGAAGTTGGAGAATGAGCCCAGGGTAGGTAGAGGGCAGGTGGAAGGTATCCAGTTTCTGTGGAGAGGACCCAAGATGGCACTGCCACATAGTGGCAGGAGTGGGAGCCAGGAGGCCCGTGCCAAGCACATAGGGGAAAGGGCATCGGCCCCTTGGGTCACAAAAATAATTATTGGAGAAACAGAAGTCTGTACTTGGAGACCCCAATGGTCTTTTACAGCTGGTGTTTTTAATCATTATTTCCTTTGTGCTTTCTTTCAGCCGTTAGTAATTAGGGTTTTTAGGGGCTTGTGGGGAGAAAAGGGTTGTTTTTGAATCCGGCTGCCTCAGTTGTTCTGAGGAGAAACAGGGAGAGGAACTGAACGGGAATGGAAATGGAAAGAATGCATCCAAGTGACGACAGCATGGACTTTGGAGCGGGACCTGCCCAGGTGTGACGCTTGCTGCTGCTATTTGGTGTCTCAGTTTTCTCACTAGTAAATGGGGATCAGAATAGCGTCCCCTGCAAAGGGCTGTTGGGAAGCCAAAGTGAGATCGTGACTGCAGAGTGGTCAGCGCCACCCCCAGCATGTGGACTGAGAGGAGAAGCAGAAGTTAGAGGCATTGGGTGTGGTGTAGCACCCCTGGGGTGGACATGAAGAGGTCAGAGGGCATCGGGGTCTGAGATCCCAAGGGGCAAGCTAACGCTGGAGCACAGAACCTAAAGCCCCTGAGTATCTTCCATGGTATAATCTGTTCACCCAGAGGGCTCTTTGTTCTATTCAGATAAGGAATGCTGTTGTCTTACGGGGCCTCAATCACCATTTTCAAATATTTGATGAGTGGGATGCAGGGGAATGGTGTAGGAGCAGAAGATCTTGATGTCCTTTCCAAACTAAGTTTCTCTGACCCAAGAATGAGCAAAAGCCTGGGAAGAGGTCATCTTGTTGGTTCAGAGCAGAGCTGAAGATATAGATCTTAAAGAAGAGGCAGCAGCAAAACAGAGGTTGCAAATATGGGGTTGGGAGGCAGGACTGTGTTTGATTCCTGGCTCTGACATGTTTTAGCTGTGCGACCCTGGGGAAATGACTTGACCTCTCTGAGTCTCAGTTTTCTCATCTGACAGTTGGTAATAATACTTACCACAGAGAGTTTGGGGAGGATTAACTGATAGAGTATGTGAAAAGTCCTCACTTGGCATGTAGGGCATGGTGATAGATTAATTACATTGAAGTACAGTGATGCCTATACAATAAGATAACTTTACTTACAATAATAATATAACACATCAAATCAACAAAATAATGCTTCCTACTGTCACTACTGTTTGTGCAGTAACGCACAATTCTCTGCAGTGGTTCAGAAGAGACTGGGAGTTGGGGGGCGGGGAAACATTGTACACCCTGGCTCTCAGTGCTGCCCAGCATTGGGATAATGTCCTGAGACTCATATTTTGGAGACCAGTCAGAAGAATATTGTGCCTCCCACGCTCAGCCAAACACTTGACCGTGAGCCCTGAGAACCCAGAAGGTGCTTTCCCTGGTGCAGGGTGGGGGGGGGGTGTGGGTCCACCCTCTGAAGCTCCCTCTGCTGCTCCTTTCTGATTATCCTCTTTGACCAGGCTTGTCTCTGGCCTCACAGCAGCAGTGTGGCTCATAATAGTAACAGCTGCCATTTATTTTGCATTTGCCTTTATTTGCTGACAACATTGTTGTGTGTGAGATGCCTTCTCCCCATGTTATGTAATTGAATCTCCAAGCAATTTTTTAAAGTGTCCCCACTTGATAGGTGGGACTTTGGGAGGTCAGGCAACTTGCCTAAAGCCTCAGGGCATGAGCAGAAAGCCTAGAATTTGAGCCTCATTAAGGGATGCTCAGAGATCCTTTCTCTGAGAACAGATGTGAGAGAAACATGAGCGACAAGCATTGCCACTGGTCTGTGATGCTTTTCCTAATGGCCACCAGCCCAATGGGTTCATTCCCCTTAGAAACCTCAGGCCGAGTGAAGGCACACATGACTTGGCCTGGATGATGCCGCCATTCTCCCAGGACTGGCTAGGGTGCAATTTGCGGGGAGTCAGCTGAGAAAGTGTTCTCCATTTCCTTCCCAAGGACAGGCATCAAGCCGATATGAAGCTCCAGGTAACCAGCCTGCTGCTCTCCTGGCCCCTGCAAGGGTGCTTGCCCGGAATCAGAGAAGGCTCTTGTGGAAGCAATTCCCTATGTGGTGGGGCCACCTGATTCTCTAGGCAGCCCTAACATCTGAACGCAAAGTTAAAAGCAGTCAGGAGGAGATGCCAGGTCATAGAAAGGTCAGGGGCCAGGAGGAAGGACCCATCAGGAAATAAACAACACATCATCTCCCCACTCCCTGCCTAAGGCTTTGGCACCCCAAACCCCAGGTCCCAGGAACCCATTGCTTTTAGATAGATGGACTGCTGGAGTTGGCTTCACCAATGCCCCTCCATTTATGTGCTCATACCTGGCATTGATGATGTACCCTACCTGCACCCTGTCTGCTGACCAGCAAGGCAAGGCAAAAGGCAGGGCATGTACTCCCTCCCTCCTGTGCACAGGAGGACCATGCCCAGATCTCACCCTCTGTAGCACCCAATCCTCTCACCAGCGCCATTTGCCAGCCTCTCAGCCAATCCTGGTCTAAGACAGGAGGGGGTGAGGGCATTCTATCTTATCCCCAGGGCCTGGCATTGAGGGTCACTAACCTGTCACTTGGTCACTAACCTAGAGACCCTGAGACCCTGCCTCTTTTGTGATCCCCAAAGCCACCTTCTCTGTTCCACCCCTAAAGCTGGGGGCCTCCACAGGTATTTCCTGCCTTATTCCTTGGGCCATAATCTATGTCTCAGAGTCCTGCCCTTGCCCTAGGCTCTCTGGCCTCCTGCTGGATATTCTGCAGCCTAAAGGGCTCTCCTAGACTGCAGTCTAGACCCCTGGACCCCCTGCAACAAGCCCTCAGAGTCTGGCTTTCAGGCCATTGGATCTTAGAACAAACCTGCCCTGGTTTTCCTGCTACTGGGCCTCACATTCCTGCCACAGGGCCTGGTTACCTCAAAGCTACCCACATGTCCATCGTCATGGGACTGTCTCCCGTGGCCTGTCCTCCAGACGTCAGGGTCATTGGTTCTGGTTGTCAGATCGCTGTCTTCCAACTGAGGCCAACTGGTTTCTGATCCCATCCCCTCCTGGCCGGCCCTGATGTCTGTCCAGCTACAATGACCATCCCATGTCTGGCCCGAAGCTTTATACAGCCCTCACCCCCATTATTACTAAAAAGGCATTCTTAATAATTATTAAATATTCATTCAAAATGCTTTAACTACATTCCTGCAACATGTCAAACTCCGGTGCTTGATGCTGGATATTTGGAGAGAGGAAAGCTTTAACATCCTTTTGCTGTGGGAGCTCTGGTTCAGTGGAAGAGAGAGACAGTCAATGAACTAGCAAACAAGGAAATAGAGAAATACACTTGGACAGAGAATTAGGCGGAAATTCACACATTCCAAGTCACAAGGTCTGTAACCTTAGGAATTTTATAAGCATGCCGGAAGCAGTAAAAGGAGTCAACATTACAAACAAACAAAAGAATATTTGTCATCCAAGCCTAAGGAGTCTCCTTCTAAGTCACCGTTTCTAAGTCAAACACCTGAGTCTACAGCGATGCCATTTGCGGAGATGAGGAAGACTACAGTGGAGACAGGCTGAACTATATACAATGGCTGGGATTTGTAGGGCAGTGCTGCTGATAATAACATAGCCGAGATTTGGTGAGGACTTGCTACATCTCTGACAGTGTGCTCATTGCTTTAAAGACACGGTACGTTGAACATTCCAGGCATCATTATCCTCATTTGTAGAAACTGGAGTGGAGGTTAGAACAACTCACTTGACCACTGTCTCCCAGCAGGGAGGCCAAAGGCCTGGGACTCTAACCAGGTCATTCCTCTCTCCAGCTGGCAGGCCTCTTTTCCTTAGAACAACGGTCTGCATTAGGGGGGTTAACATATCACAGCAGCACTGGCGAAAGCCTAAAGTGGGAGGCACCATTGAATCTGCTGCTATGCAGGTGAATTGGTTGGAGTATGTATTTTTAAACCCTCAAGGATATGCTGAGAATCCTTAAGGAAGAGAATTTAATAAACAGAGTGACGAGGAGGAAGTTACTTTATTTTTAGCATTTTTTCGGTACAAAGAAGGCACCAGAGGAAGAGAACAAGAAATTGCCCTGCATATCCAGGGGAAAGCAAAGACCTGAGAACGGAACACTGGCAGGTCCTGGTTCGCTCATCGGCACTTCCTGGCAGAGCCTCATTAGGACGGAACCTCCTCCTGTCCACGATCGCACCGGAAGAACCCCACAAGGGCGCCCACAAGGATGCTCACTGCAACCGCAAAGCGTAGGAAACCGTGGGAATGCCCTTCATGGGGCTGCTGGATGAACTGACTAGAGCTCACCCACACAAGGAACAGTATCGAGCCATTTCAATGACTAATGCGATTTTATTTCAATTGACAGGGACTAACGTTCACAAAATGTTATTTAGAGACACAAGCAAGTTGCAGAACCATATTACTTCATTGTTTATAAAATGTGGTAATGATATGTATTTGTGTGAATGTAAGCAGACACATTAAGTGCATATAGGCCTAGTTGTGTATACCCAAAGTGCTAATCATGCAAAGAAAATACGCGGAGGGAAAAATGTCAACATGCTAACATGGGAGAATTTCATGTTTCAAGCTGTGCATTTCTTGAAATGCTATAATGTTTGTAATGATTTGAAAAGGAAATGACCGTTACAAAGAAACGGAATAATCTTAGGCCTGCTCTTGCTCCCTTCTCCCCCACCCCAGCCACCTGGGGGAGGAGGGCTGCCTGCATTCCCTCTCGTTACCCGACTGTGTGGCAGACCATCTGGCCCCAGTCCTCAATATGAGGCCACCTCCTAGTCCCAGAAAGCTAACAGAACCCACCCTGGCTGTTTCAGGAGCTATGCAAGCTTGGGATGATGCTATCCCTCCTTCCTCCATCCCCATAAGGCTGCCCTGATTTCTTTCTCCGAGCCCAGACTGGTGGGGAACATCTTTCTGGGCTGCTTTTTGCAGCTGAGAAGATGTTAACTGACAACTTCTCACTCACTCACTTTCTCCTTTCCAGGGAACAAATAGGTCTCAAGGTCTGGGCCTAGACACACACACACACACACACACACACACACACACGGATACAAACTTACACAGGCATGCACCAAAGCACTAAGTGACAGGACAGACAACTCACGACAGCTCAGACCCCACACTCACAAAGCCACAGGCATGTGGCAATAACACATGGCACAGGCATGCATGCACACACACACATACATACATACCACACACCTGTTCAATTCTCTCCAGCTCTGAGAGAAGAGTCAGGTGCAGCTCCGGCCCCTCCAGCAGGCTGACCACAGATCATTCTGAACTCCCAAACCTGCTTTCTCTCTTCCTCCTCCTCCATCGCTTCCTCCCTCTCTTCCTCTTTTTCTTCCTTCCCTTTCTCCCTCCTTCCACTCCTTCCTCCCTTCTCTTCTTCCTCCTTCTCCCCTCCCCCTCCTCTCTATCCAGTTCCAGTGTCCCTACCCTAGCTCTGTTTTTTAAGCTGCCCTTTCTTCTTAGCGCTAGAGGCTAAATGATGCACAGATAGAAGCAGGAGCTGGGCCATCAATTAAAAGCTGCCTAGGGCAGCAAAGAACAAGTTTTTCCTTGACTGTTTTTTTCTACCCTCAGTCTATCCATCTGTTCCCCAAGGCCCCTCCCAAAGCAACAAGCTGGCACCTGGTGTGCCCTTTCTCTGCAGGCAGCTCAACCCCCAGGTCTGTCCCCCAGCTCTGCTCCCATCCCTTTTTACTGTCACGGCTGGCCCCCTCTAGCCCCTGCAGCTGCTTCCACACACAAAGGGTGGGTTTGGAGAAAGCAGGAAGAGGGGCTGGGAAGAAGACCATTAGGCCCAGCAAGGGACTCATTGAAAACATTTTGCTGGGGTAGTTGGGAAGAAACTTTGTCACAGGTCTTTGTTCACAGGTTCCAATGACAGAGGTTTGGGCTGATAAGTGGTCTTTTCACTTCCCACACTAATGGCTATTAAGAGCCACTCCTTTGTCAGCATCACTAAGAAGGTTTGATCGATGAGTGTTGTCTGCCAAGGAGGCAAGGTTGCTAGATGGAGGCGCAGAACTGCATATACACACTATTTGCATACATGCACGCCTACTCTGCACGCCCATATCCACATTTATTCTGCATTTACTGAGACACCGCGCTGAACACAGTGTTGGGGCCTAGGACCTGTGCTCTAAGAGTCATCGTTGAATAGGGAGATGGGTGTAGCAGATTATGCCCATGTCCCACCCTCATAAAGCTGCTGAGAACCACTGTGACTGCCTAAGGTTGGCCCTGCCCTGCCACCCCATTCCCCCACCCCCTGCCACTGGCTGCACAAGCACAGTTCATCCCCACACAGAGCAAGCCACAAGTACCAGAGGATCAGTAGCCCTGAAATGCCCTCAGCCAAGGATGGATGAGCAGTTAGCAGGTACTTGCAGCTTTCTTGTCCCTCAGTTACAAAAACTCTGAGGCCTTTTTCCCGGAGTCCCCCAGAGAGATAGAGCTTGAGTTGTTCCAGTGGTTCACAGGCTTGATGATGCTCCCTTTACTGCTCTCCCCTTCTCTGCCTCCCCTCCCCAAGCTAAGAAGGTGAAAAGAGGTGGTTACCAGAGTCTATGAGTGGTAGTAACATAGGAGAGGGGCATGAGAACTATATAAATTAAGTAAAGTCAGACAAAGCTAAGTCAGGGGCCTGCTACACGCTGCCTGACGGGAACCCCGCTGACCAGAGATGCAAGCCAACCACAGGGAGCCTCTGGAACGAAGAAAATTCCTACAAAGATCAGTCAATAGCTACTCACCCATGCCTTACCGTTTACACACACCCCAAAAGGGAAACAGACCACAAAATATACCTTGTAAAGGTTAAAGCTAATCTCAAGGTTTTTTTCCACTCTGTTTCCCATACCAGCAATTTTCCACAGAAACCACAGACAGACAGAAGCTCAAGCTCTAGAGACGGTTGGGGTCTCTCTTTCTTCTCTTGTGAGCAGAGTCCGCCACTCTGTCTGTGGAGTGACTTTCCTTGCTGGTCCCCTTGCTCAACAAACTTGCTTCTGCTTTAACCTCTCATCTGGCTTGAATTCTCTCCTGTGCGAAGCTGAGAACCCTCTTGACTGGAGCTCGAGTCTCCCCTAGGGACTCGCCCCTCTGGCATCATCAGCAGGAAGGTGAGAGTAGGCGCCCCAACCCAGACCAAGGCTGTTGAGGAAGAGCGTCCTGAGGAAGGGGTGTGGGCTGAGTGGCCACAGGCAAGGACACAGGCTGTAAAGTTCCACTTCCTCCTCACACGGGCACCTTCAGAGGGGTCAGTCCCCTGAGGACACACGGGATGAAGTAATGTGCATGGACGCACTTGGTAAATGGCAAGCCTCATATCGTGTGCAAAATTACTATTAAAACATGTGACCAGACCAAGCTCTGATGTCACCCCCTCTCCAGGGTCTACGGTCAGTGAAATTGTGAAATCAGGCAGTTTATCTTCAAAGCTACAGCTTTTTCTGGGCCCTTTCCCAGAACTCATGGTCTCATCGCCTTGTGACCCTTCTGCTCTCTTACCTCTTTTCAAATCTGCTCTAAGTCTCTGCAGTTTATCATACGCTCATCAGATGATTTTAGGTTCAAAGGTTCCCTCTCCAGTATCCCGAGTAGCCAGTTTATTACCGACCATGAAATTCCCAAGAAGGAGCTGCCCTGAGCTGGGGCCTCCTTGGTCGGGGGCACGGGCTGGTTCACAGTGCGACACAGCAAGTGCCAGGGCATCCAGGGGTGTTCCCAGTGGGAGACCCATTTTCAAGTCACATCCCCATCCGGAAGTGACTGTTCTCACCCAAAGGGTGGCAGAAAGTCTCCCTTCTGCCCCATGCCGAGGGTGGATAGAGAGCTCAGGTTAAAAGAAAGAGCCAAACAGAACAAAGCTCTCCCTTGTTTAACAAATAGAGCCAGCAGCCAGCTTTTGGCAGAGCTTATTGGAGGGAATAAAAGCCTCCAAAAAAATCAATGGGTAATGATTATACTTAAAGTGCCCTTTGAGCAATTGCATTAGCAGAGATGGCCACTAGTCTGTAAATAGTAACAAAGGGCTGGACAGAAGGAAGTGACTGTAATGGGGACAAAGATTACACATATATAAGCATTCTTGAAATCCTCCACCCCCACCAGGGGAAAATTTTGTTTGCTGGATATATCTTGGACTCTTTCTTGGGGAGATTTCACATAAGGGATGCAATGAAGAGAAGGCTAAGGAAATCAGAGAGGTTTTAGATCTGTGTGATAGAGATGTGTGTGTATGTGTGTGTGTGTGAGAGAGAGAGAGAGAGGCTGCCATGGGGGCTGAGGATTGAGGGAGAGAGTTTGGGGTGCATCCTATCTAGGATGAGATTATTTAAAAGAAAAATAATAAGGAATGAGGAGGTTTTAAAGAGGTTTTCCCTGAATTAAGAATGCACACCCAGCCCTGGCCGGGTGGTTCAGTTGGTTGGAACATTATCCCATGCACCAAACGGTTGCAGGTTTGATCCTTGGTCAGGGCACATACCTAGGTTGTGGGTTCGACTCCCAGTTGAGGTGCATATGGAAGGCAACTGATCTCTCTCACATTGATTCTCTCTCTGTCTCTTCCTTCCTCTCTCTCTAAAATCAATAAAGCATATCCTCGGGTGAGGATTTTAAAAAAAGAATGCACACCCACCTTTTGCATTTCATCAAAAGACAAGTCAAGACCTGAAACATGTTTAATTATTGTTGAAATGACCAAACACACCACGCTCCACGCGGATGGCACAACTGATCCCACACCGAGAGGCGGGACTGTCGACGGCATGGGAGGCACGCCAGGATCAGTGGAGCCCAGAATGAAACCCAGACCAAGCTGGCTCTGAGACTCTTCCAGTGGCTGCATTTTTGAGATTTTTTACCAAGTTCTTGGTGAAGAGAAACTGTGAGGGCCTCTTGGGGCCCCACTGAGCAGTGCTGGGAGTTTACTGTATCCACGCGCATCCATGTTAACACACAGCAAATTGCACACAGTTGCCATTCTGGAGTGTTGAGCC
The DNA here is from genome assembly GCF_022682495.2 of Desmodus rotundus. NCBI lineage: Eukaryota > Metazoa > Chordata > Mammalia > Chiroptera > Phyllostomidae > Desmodus > Desmodus rotundus. The sequence continues at coordinate 82,544,274 of NC_071395.1, forward strand.
AGGCCTTCTGCATGGATGCCTTGCTTATCTACAGAGCCCCTGCAGGTATGGTTGTGTGAAGAGAATGCTGCCCTCACCTGCCTGTGGGAGTCCGCTGTCAGCCGCTGAGAGTGGGCCCCTCCCTGAAGGCAGAGACCTTACCGGATGTGGCTTTCAGGACGCATGTTTCATTCTGGGCTTGTTACACATTACACTTGCGCTAGAGTCTCTACTTCCGAAAAATGGCAACTCTGTCCCTGCTGAAGGAGTGGCAGGCAGTGCGGATCACACGGGAAAGGAGGTCCTCTTTAGGCTATGGAGCAGCTCACTGTTTCAGGCTGAATTTATTTTTTAATGCTGAAATTAAGCCTGATAAAGCTGGGCTGCCTATTTCCCCACAGGGAAGGATGTTCCTGTCCCCTTTCCTCCTCCCATCAGCCAAAGGAGTGACTTACTGGGTTTGGCACAGGATCTCCCTGCCTCTAGCCCCATTTTCAGCTCAATGTGTGGGGTTTCTGTTCCTCTGCCAGGCACCCGCATGAGGACGGGGCTCAGAGAGGACTTCTGAGAACATTAAAAAGGTGGCAGGGTGGGGAGGAGAACAACTCTCTGCTCTTTTATAGGAGACCAGCACACCCGGCATGTAACCCAAGCTCTGTTCCCATTCCACACACACGCTCCCACCCCTGAGCAATAATGCTCTCTGTCTTCGTGGGTTCCTGAATGTCAGTGCTGAAAAAGGCCTTACAGGTTTGACAGATGAGGAAACTGAATCCAGGGAAGTTCAAGGACTCACTCAAGGCTACACTGTGGCTGACCCAGGACTTGAACTAGTATTCCAGCCTCTTTGTCCACTGTTCTTCCTGCTCAGATCATATACTTGCCCATGTGTAGTGCAGGGAGTGCCCACTATCTTATCCCAAAAGATTCTATTTTTGCAGCTCAGTGCAATCACTCCAGCATGTAGGACTGAGCCTCACCCCCAAAACCCTGCTCCTTGTTGGTTGGGTCCTTGGAGCAGAACAATGAGGAATTCCTGGTGACAGGACAGTTCAAAAGCCAGGCAGAAATGCCATTAGCACCAGTTAAGTGGTATGTGCAGAAGAGGCTGGCAAGGGATGGAGTAAGCCTCGGTATTTTCATCTGTGAGTTGGGCATATAACTAGCCTTATCACACAGGACTCAGGAAAGGATTACTGAGGAAAGGATTATCTTCATACAGCACCCATACATTCAGCTATGTTTGTTATTAGTGGGCACTGGGACCTTCGGTAGAGCAACTGGATATACTGTGACTGGAATTCACAGCAGAAGCCACGAACTATTATGGTCTGTAAACTCTTTCAAGCAGGAAGTAGGCTGTGCCATCTCTTGGGCTTTGGGGGCAACAGGAAGGACCCCAGCAGTGACAGATTCCCAGCTGGTCTCCACATAATGAAACCTGGGACTTGATACTGAGCTCTGCCTGGCAGGAAGAGGGGCAAAGAATGCTCCAGTATACCCCAGCCTCGGGCAGGTGTGGCGGGGGAGCTGGCACAGGTTCCAGCTTGCAGCATGGGGCCCCTGCAGACCCGTGCAGCTCCGGACAAGGCAGAAGAAGGACCAGCCAGCAGCAGGACTCAGAAGTCAGTTCTGATCTGACATGCTGTTAGTGATCTCCGGCAGTCAGCACGAAGCCTGACCTTCCTGGGTGCTCTGTAATTTTGGCTGAATGACTCAAAAATAGAGACTGAGATAAAATTTGAATGCTTACTTCCAAAACATTTATCCCCTTACTTTTCACTCATCAGACCTCTCCACCAGAAGTCAGAGCTTCCTTTGCAACACCCTGGGCTGGCCTTTCCGTTATCTTCTACAGCCTGCAGCTTGGGTCTTGTGAGCCTCGCCTAGGAAATATCAATTCCTGTTTGACTTTCTCCTAAACACCTCAATTAGTTACACGCAAAGCTGTCTGGCCAGGACCTTATCTCCCTATAATATGAATCTGGGGAAAGAACGCCTGTGAGTCGCATTCCTGAAATGCCACGCACTGTTCTGGGCATGGGGGGGGTGGCCTTGAGCCTTGTCAGGGTGCGGCCGTCCCAGCAGTGGGTCACAGGGCAGCCTGCAGCCGGAACTCGTCCCAGACTGTCCATGGCTGAGCATGTGAATTGGGTGGCCACACTGGGCACTCCTGGCAGCTCCAGCCACTGTGTGGACGCCCCTGTCACCTTCCCCACCACAAAGAATGGAGGTTTTCCAACTCCGCTGGCCAGGACCCACAGGAAGAAATGCATTCACAGTGACCAGTAGTTAGACGCACACACTCCACTCCATCAATTCTCAGACACGGATTTCTTTAACATTTTAATCTCGCATAACTTTAGATGCATCTTTCAAACTGTGACACCTTGCCATTAATTGGCAGCATTTTTTCTTTCTGAGTGGTACATAAAATTTTATGTCTTCCCATAGATTATGACTTTGGTTCAGTGAAATATGGTATATGCATAACTGAAAAATTACTTTTTATCTTTCCCACATGATACTCTATGATATTTCCTATGTGCTATCCTATTTCTTTTCAATTTATTTTAATGCTGGTCACTACTACCCATTTAGTCAACTTCTGGTTGAAAATAACAGGTCTCGATCTGCTCCTTTCAACACTGGCAACGAGACCATTGTGGACCGAATGTCTGTGTCCTCCCCAAATTCATATGTTGAAATCCCAACCCCTAGTAGGATGACGGTGTTAGGAGGTGGGCCCCGTGTGAGGTGATTGTGGGGAGCCCTTGTGATGGATCAGTTTCCTCATAAAAGAGGCTCCAGGAACCTCTCTCAGCCCTTTTGCCACGTGAGGATGCAGCAGAAAGGTGATGTCTGTGAGCCAGAAAGTGGACCCTCACCAGACACTAAGTCATGGACTACCTCTCCTCCAGAACTGTAAGGAGTAAATGTTTGTTCCTTAAGCCGGCCAGTCTCTAGTATCAGTCACAGCAGCCTGCACTAGTGAAGACGGGGCGGAGGAAGATGTTAATGAACTCCATGAGGAAAGAGAGTTTTCAAGAAGAGGAAGAGTGGACCTGAGTTGTATGATGTTTGTGCAATCGGGCCAGGTCACGATTAGGGAAGTAAGAAGAAAGATGACCAAGGACTTTGAACCCGACAAACCAGGGTTTCTATACCAGCTCTCTTATGTATAGCACTAACCATAGAAATGTTACTTAAATTACGAGCACCTCGGTTCTCTCACCTATAAAGCACTGAGCCGAGCTCCTCTCAGTCCGAGCTGTTGAAACTGGGAGGAGTGGGGAGTGCCAGCTCTGACATGTAGCAGATGCCATAAATGGTAGCAATCAGTCACTGGTGGTGATGATTTTACATAAATAACATTAAAAAGTTGCTCAATAAATGGTGGCTGTGACCCTGGTCAGGTGGCTCAGTTTGTTGGAGCTACGTCCTCTACATCAAAAGGTCGTGGGCTCGATTCCCAGTCCAGACACCTACGAGAGGCAACTGATCAATGTTTCTCTCTCTCTATCAAATCAATAAAACATATCCTCAGGCGAGGATTTAAAAAATAGCAGCAGTTATGATTAAAAGTAGTAAAAAAAAAAGTTGTACCCAATGTGACATCAGTTGATAGAATCTTGACAATTATTAATAAAATTGTAACAAATCTTATTCATTTAATTATATATGTCCTTGTCACTCCAATTAAAGCCCCAATTCCCATCTGACTCAGTACCGTGTAAGTCCACTGAAGGCTCTTAGTTCACAGGCACACTCTGGCCCCCGCGGGCAGGAGCGGCATTTTTCCCTCGGGCAGGCCTCCCAGCTTCTGGTTGTAACGCCCATTGCAGTCCAGATGTCCCAGGCCACGGGCTCCATGAAACCGTCCCAACACGGTTGTCTTAAATTCCTATTTTACATGCAAACACGTGCCTCCCAGCTCACCATGGGGGTGCATTTTCCCCATCCTCATCGATTGTTGTGGCCTGTGGACACTGGGAACCCCGCACTTTTACTTCATCCGCCCTACACAGTCTTCCACTCCTTTTTATTTCCAATCGTCCTCCTCTTTTATCAGCGTTCTCTGGCAGTCTTTGTCAGCCTGGATGTTCGTTTCAGTTGCATTGTCTGTCTGATCTCTCCTTTGATGGTTCATTAGCATTTCTTCCATCATTTCTCAGGATTGTTTCCCATGATTCAGCCACTTCCTACAACTTTCATCCTTTGATTAACTGAATGAATTGCTCATAGCAGCACAGCCTTATCTGATTACATAAGTTAACTCTTGGACATGCATTCAATCATCAGGAACACTTCAATGAGTCATATTAAGTTCGAACTAGGGGAGGCGTATTTAATACTAAATGCTGAAGAAATTCTGAGCTTAATTTCAAAAATATTAAGTAATTGCTCAGAGATGCATACAGTTCTAATAACCAGACACTGTCTTGTATCATTGTCAACGTTTGTAAATTAATAAGCATGGTTTTATGGAGGATACAGTAGTCCCCCCTTCTCTGCCGCTTAGCTTTCTGTGGTTTCAGTTATCTGTGGTCTGTTGTGGTCTGAAAATAGTAAATGAGAAATTCCCCAAATCAGCAGTTCATCCGTTTTGAATTGTGCTCCGCTCTGAGCAGTGGGAGATCTTGTGCCGCCCGGCTCTCACCCCCTGGGGCGTGAGTCGCCCTTTGCCCAGCGTCTCCACACTGTGGGGACTACCCCCCACTTAGTCACTTAGCGGCCGTCTCGGTCATCAGATTGACTGTTGCCGCATCGCAGTGCCTGTGTTCAAGTGACCCTTATTTTACTTAACAATGGTCCCTAAGCCCAAGGGTAGTGATGCTGGCAGTTTGGATATTCCAAAGAGAAACCATAAAGTGCTTCCGTTAAGTTTAAAAGTGAGTACAGGAAAATATTTTGAGAGACCACACTCACATAACTTTTATGATAGCATATTGTCAGAATTGTTCTATTTTATTATTGGTTACTGTTGTTAATCTCTTACTGCGCCTCATTTATAAATTAAACTGTATCACAGGTGTGTATACAGTTTAATTACAGTACATACAGTAATTAATAATACAGTACAGGGTAAATACAGTATATGTAGGGTTCAGCACTGTCCTTGGTTTCAGGCATCCACTGCGGGTCTCGAAACATATTCCCCATGGACAGGATAAGGGGAGACTGCTGTACTTCATGCCTTGTGCCCACTGGCTTCAGCAAAATATGTGCACATTGTTAGTTAGATATGTAGAAGGGAAGGAAGGAAGGAAGGAAAGGAGGGAGGGAGGGAGGGAGGGAGGAAGGCAGGCTAGTGAAAATCAGATTCTTTGGCAAACTGACATGGGACTACTGGTGTAACTACGTTTTCGCCTTTTTTTTTAAAGTCTAATTTAAGCCAGACTGAACAAACAAGCAGAAAAATGAGAAACTAACTTATAGCAGACATGGGTATACCGAATGTAGGACAGTAGGTCATTAACAGAACTAATTACACGCATATTTACAAGCAATCCTTTGTCTATAAGTTTTACTTTTAGTTAGTTGGAAAGAGATTTTTGACTTTAGGTAAAAACAGGACTGAGGTTGTACCGCATTATGGTACCAATATTAGAAAGGGGATCACCAAGATGTAGCACTTACAAAGCAGATGGAAACCTGAGTGACAAGGATCTAGCAAAATTCTTCAGTAAAAAAAAAGTCAATGGAACTCATGCTACCAGATAAAAATGAGAAAGCCTTATAAATAAAGCAGAGTAACTCCTAGGCTTCTGGGTAATGCAGTTAGGTGAAAAAATTGAATAATTTAGAATTGCAATAAATCCTCGGTGAAGAATCCTGGTTGTTTAGTTCGGAGTTCTAACTCTCTCTCTTTTTTAAATGATATTTTAAGAGCCCTTGGTATCAGATAACATCTGGATATGTAAATCAGTTCACGATACATTCTAAGCATTTAGTGCCCCTACACTAACAACTTCTGAGTGTGGAGCAGCTACAGTGGGCAACAAGGGGCTCAGAGAAGGCGGCTGTGTGTTTTCTGCCCCTAAAACGCTTATAATCATCAACCAGCAAGAAAACAGCAGAGCGAGAGAGCAAGGTAGGGAGGAAGGTGATGAAAAGCCAGCGGGAGCTGCCCTGGGGGGAGTGGCCTGCGGGAAGCGAGGGAGTCTGAGAAGGCTCCCTGCGGATGTGTTTTGAGTCCTGGAAGATGAGGGGTGTATGATACACAGGCAGTAGAGGGACAGTGTCCCCAGCGGGGATCTATGCTTGGAAACGGCACTGGGGTTGGAGCCCACAGCCCTGGAGCCCCTGCTTTGGATGGTGTGCAGGGCTGTCTTGAGTGGCACAGGAAGAAGAGGTGGGAGAGTGCCATGAAAATACCTGCCTGGGGTGGCCACAACCCCTTCCCACCTGTTTCCTACCCTGCAAAATGGGGAGTAAGCCCTGCTTTCTGGTGATGTCAGGAGTATAGAAAGGGAGAGTGTATATCAAGGGCCAAGTCCACTGCTTGGCATAAAAGAGATGTTCTATGAATAGTCATTTTCTACGTGCTTATGCAAATGAACAGGAAATGGACCCTTGGGGCTCCTCCATACATATTAAATGGGCATTAAAATCAACCACGGAAGCCCTCTCAGATGCAATATAACCCCTCCATCCCACCCCACTCCCCATTCCTAGAGTCATGCAGAGGGCTCCTCAGCATCCTGTAGGGCTCCAGCTCCTCTCCTTCCCACCCTAGTGAAGCAAGGTGCAACCAAGAGGAAGGCCCCAAGAAGGGATTTGTGATGGGTCCAGGACTCGGGGTGTCCAGGAAATGTTAGAAAAATGTGTGTAGGATGTCCTTACCCCCACAGGCCTGAGCCAGGGGGGATGGGACACATGGAACAGGGCCATTCAGAGCCGTTTTGGGAAGCAAGAGCTTTGCAGCTAACCCCTGGCACAGTCATTTAACATATCTATAACCTTTAACTGGTTTCATAGATATGTTAATAGCTGTGGCCGTGCTTTGAGCCAGGGAGATGGGAGTGACTTCCACCCAAGATGGGACTAGGAAGCAACTCCCCCTGGTTACATGGCCTGGGTGAGAGCTTGGAGATGATTGGCTCCACGCCATGGGGCCACACCTGCCCAGACTTACTATGGCAGCCCAGTAAAGCTGGAAGAACGGGGATGCTGGCAGGTATAGCTGACTGTAGGAGGAGTCGGAAATGGGGCTGCAAAGGAAGATGGGCGCTGGGATTTAAACCTAGGCCCGGCAGCCATAGAAAAGAGAGAACCACGAGGTTCTGAGGGGAAAGGAAGAGGGTCATGTGGTTCTGAAGTAGATAGATAGAGGTCCACATGGTTCTGATGAAGGGAAAGAGAGGACCACAAGGTTTTGGAGGAGAAGGGAGAGGATCAGGCAGCTTTGGTGAAGTGAATAGAGGACCATGCGGTTCTGAAGGGAAAGGAAAAGGACCACACGGTTCTGAAGGAGAGTAGAGAGGACCATGCGGTTCTGAAGGGAAAGGAAGAGGACCACAAGGTTTTGGAGTGCTTCTTTTTGCCACGTGGCTTAGGCAGCAGGAGAGACTTTGCCAGGAAGCAAAGGGGAGGAAGGACTCTTGCTGGTGGGCCGTGAGAAGGTGCCGCATGGCTTTGGATTAACTGGAGATTGCAGCAGCCACACAGCTGATGGTGCCGGGAGCCTGAATCACGGACTTGTACTTCTTTTCCTGAGACACGGTACCCCGGACTGGGCACAGGGAGAGGGAAGGACTGTGCATCTGTGGGTATTCTAAAGGTCTTTAGTATCTTATTGAAGACATTAAGCCATTACTCTAAGTCTGTGTAACTTTTAAATAAACAATTCCTTTCCTTTTCACCAGTCTCTGGCATTGAGAGACGTCTTTCCTCTGGCAGCGGGCATTGCGAACCTAGCAGGTGGGCGTGGGGGAAGGAACCTCCAGAGACAGAAAGGGGGAATCCTTTCTGTAATAATTTATCGTGAACCACCCCCCCCCCCCGCCGTCTTGCTCTGTAACACTAGCATGCAGTATAAAGAAGCCTGGGACCCGAAGATGAGGAGCAGACCAGCAGGGGATGCGGTCCCAGGCCACTCACTCTAATGGCCCCTGCTCCAGAGTGTGTGTGTGCATGCATGTGCTACATGTGCATGTGTGTTTATGCTCATGTATGTCAGTGTGTATCCATCTCAGTAACTCTAATGCCTGGAGAATGACAGACAGAAAAGACGGGCAAAATTAAAGCCAAAGACAATTGTCGTTGATCAACCCACTTAATGGCCTGAAAATGCCCAATCAGATCAGTGTGCGTTGTTGACTGCAAAGCCGGAGGGCTGAGGGATGCTCCACTTTTATCAAGGTGGCTGTGGACAGCCAAGATTCGCAGCCGTGAATACCTTCCGGACCCAGCAACTCCTGCTGGGCTCCTGGTCATGGGGGAGAGGGCACAGCCCCCACTACACCCTGTGGCCATTAGCAGGCAGTGGCCTCACGGTTTCATCTCTGGGCTCAGCACGTGAGATCACTCACCTTAAATCACAAGGTACTATATTTCCTAACTGCCTCCTTTCTTTCTGCTGTTGAGCTTAAGCGGGGGCTGAATGCAGTGTTAACAGAGCCAGCTGGAGTACAGAGAAGCGTGGAGAGGAAGAAGCCATCTAGTGGCCGCGGTGGACTTGCAAACCAGACCCACAGGGCCGGTTTCCCAGCTCTGCCAGCTGTGTAGCTTGGGCGGCTCCTCCAGTCTCTGAGCACTGGCAGCGCTGTGATATGATGTAACCGTTTCTGGTTTCCTCCACTGCACTGCCCTGGCCAGGTCCATCATCCCCTGCCTAGGTTGTTAAAAGACGAGGACATTGTCGCTCACTGTGATAGCTCCACTATCTCCAACAGTGCCTGGTTATGGGAGGTGCTCAGTAACTAACTAGACATATGAATAAATAAGTGAAAGGAAAACCAGGTGATTGTCTGGGGCTTCAAATCTGCAAAGGCCTATGGGAATGAGAGACTCACCAAGCCAGGGTTGTCTAGGGGGACCAAAGGGAACATTCTCCCCCATGAAGCTGAGTGTATGCAGAACTCCGGGGCTGTATTTGTGCAGAACACAGTGGGAGTCATGTTTTCCCAGCACTACTGATAATGCACTCTGACATGGCAGGTCCTAGCCCATCTCTCTAGACACGATAATCACAGGTAATCCGGGATCCGCTGGCCGGCAAGACCTACTGGACAGAACACCTCATCCGGGGCTGCTTTGCTTGGAAGGGGCAGTGCACAGGCTGGCAAGGCTGTGGGACACTGAGTCTTCTCCCTGGCTGACAAGCAAAGGCCCTGCTGCCTTTCCTCCCAAACCTGACTCCACTGTGACAATGGAACTGTTACTTCTGTGTAGTAGCCGACTGGGGCTGGCTGACCCTGTGCCAGCTCCTCCAACCTCAGGAGTCCAGCACTCAGACAGAGCAGGAGATGGGATGCAATTCAGGGAGGTGCAGCAAACAGTGTTTGGGGTCCTGAGCCAGCCTCTTCCTCCCAATTCTGTCTTGTGATGGGAATGAGTAATCACCCCAATTATAAAGCAACCTAAAGGCAGCAAAACCACTTAACTAAATGAGGTGCTTGGGGAGTGGAAAAAGGGAGCATTCTGCAAAGAATTTGGCAGGAGGTACTGGGCCAGCTCCCCAGAAAGCTCCTATTAAATAAGCAATGTGGTTTTAGAGCTCCTAAGTTGGTGGCCTCAGATACTTTTGGCAGTTTCTAGAAAATATCTTCTGCATGCAAAATCATCATCTCCAGGATGTTTAGAGAAGCGGACACTGAATTAAACTTAGTTGGAGCCCAATGGCGATTTAATAAAGGGAGCAATCGGAATGTGGGGAGGTGCACTTGAGCTAATCAGAGCCCTGGAAAAGTGTGGGGCTTGGCTGTCTTCTTCTAACAACTCCTCAGGGATACAATTAGCTCACACTGCTTGGGAGACTTGCCCTCCACCTAGGACAGTAAGCCAGTCCAGGGACGCAAGAGTGACAACTACTGTGGCAGGGAGGCTCAGGCTGAAGCCTGCATAGCCCTCGCCCGCTCCTGCTAGTCCCACTCATAAACGCAGCTCAAAGCCTGGGCTTCCATCAGGGCTTGGTCCCATGTGCAGGTCTTTGGAATAGGGGTGGGAGTCCAGTGCGCAGTGAGAGGCAAGACAGCAGGGACTGTTTTTAACACCAGGAGGGACAGCTCTATACTCGCCAAAAGTCCTGGTTGACTTAAGCAGAGCAAAAACCAGCAACCCCTTATGGGGCAAGTTCCTGTAGGCCTCCTTCATGAGGAGCTGGTGTGGTTTAAAGGAGCCTATCAGGTTCTCTCTCTCTCTCTCTTTTTTTTTTTTTTTTGCAACTCCATGTGAGGCAGTTGTGCTCCAGGGCGGGAAAGCCGGCACTGCGTGATGACAGAGGTCCTAGTGTGGACACCAAAGGGACCTTGGCTCGCCACTTGGCTGGTACATTTGCATCACATCATTAAGTTTTTATGGCTCCCCAGGGCATTTGGTCACAATAAGGTTGCTTGGCCTGACACTCGAGACCCCCAATCTTAATATGGGTTCATGAACATCGGCCCCTCTCAGCAACCATGGGTTGAGAGCTGCCAGGCCCTTTCAAGCCAGCATGCCTACCCATGTGCAGCATACCCATGGTGCACAAAGCCTGACCCACCTTCAATTGTGTCGCTGGCTCCTTAACCTTGATCTCTGTCTCCATCCCAGCACTTTATCGGGTAGCCCTTTACTACCTGGCTCCTCAAGATTTTCCAGCTGGACCCTCTGCCAGCAACACTCTGACCCTGTTTGACTTAACTCCATGAGCAGATCCAGGCTAAACCCCCACCCGTTCCCTTTGCCCGTTCTGTTCTCTGATACAACCACACCTTCCTTCCCCCTAACCTCTCACTTGGCTGGTGCACAGCCTCATATCCCTCCAGCCTCCAAGAGCAAATTGAGCTCATGTCCAGCAAGCTACTGCCCTGGCTGTAGGAACCTGGAACTCAGAAAACAGTTCCTATGCTTCTGAGCATGAAGTTCTTGAAAAGGCAGACTCTGAGAAGCTCCTCTAGCAGGGTGCAAGGAGCCCAGACCACAAGTTAAAAGACTTGGATCCAAGCTTGATTGCCTCCCTCAGGCTCTCCCACTGCCCAACCGCTAGGGCCTCTGATTGTGTAGAATACATATGAACAGAGCATCCTGAAGTTATGTAACTGAACGGATCCACCTTGCACTGCAAGCCAAGTGGGGTGGTCTTGGGCATGACAGTGAAGGGCTCTGGGCCTCAGTTTCCCTATTTGGCACCTAGCCTAGTGTCCTTTCCCTCAGGACCTCAAACTGAGGTGAGGGGCTCTTCAGAGAACAGGTGGGACTGTTCTCTGAGCTTTGCTCTGTGCCCTCTAATCATGCAGAAGTTGGGGCTGATCTGGGGAAATACTTTGAGGATTGGGAAGTGAAAACCTGTTTGCAGCCCAGTCACACTGTGTGATTGATTTTCACTGTGGCAACAAGTCCTGGAGTTGTTCTGAATGAAAGTCAGGCCTCTCTTTTCTGGCCCATCACACAGGAACTGAGGAGAGGGCTCTGGTGGAAAGTCGACCACTGGGCAGAAATAAAACCACTGCAGGACTTACCTCAGCATCTGCTCCTCCCCTAAGACCCACAGGCACCTGCCAGCATTAGACTTCACTCCCCTCTTCCTCCCATACACCACAGGACTCACTTGCCATCTCTGAAGCTCTCTCCTCTGCTCATTCCTTTTCCCTCCAAGGCTAATGGGAGAGGAGAATGAGATCCTCCTTGCTCCATTCCTCATTAGGAAATAACCTTTCCTACTGTGTGTGAGGTACAGATCAAGGATCATGTGTGTGTTATCATTTAATCTTCACCAGGCAACTTAGCAAGGTGGATGTTATTCCTACCTTAAAGGTGAGGAAACTGAGGCTCAGAGACGCTAAGCAGCTTGCCTCAAGCCACACAGCAAGCAGAGGCTCAGTCCTCTCATTGTGAAATGCGGATGAGAGCAGTTCCTACCTGGTAGGATGGCTGACAACTAAGCAAACGGCTGCATTAAGAATTTAGAGCAAGGTCTGACAGTGAGTAAGCCCTACGCAAGTGCTTCCTATTTTAGTGTTATTGTTTCTCTCCCCTTCCCTCCTTCCCCACCTCCCTCCTTCGTTCCTTCCCTTCCTCCTTGTTCCTACTTTCCTTTCTCTTTTCATCCTAGAATTTTAGGGTACTCCCAAGAATATGTAAGACCCAGTAAAAAGTCTTTAAATGACTTGGCCAAGGTCACATACCAACAATTAGATTATAAAAATAACATAGTTGGGAAGTTTAAAAAAAGATTCCAGGTTTTCAAAAGGGTTAACATTTGTTCTGGGCTACATTGAAATATAAATGGTGAAGACCTGCCTGCCGATTGTAACTTCTTTGCTACCTCCTCTTAGATGATACAGCTTTATATATGCATGTGAATGCACACACACACACACACATGGGGGCACCAGTATTACACATGCATGTGAACACACACACAGATGGGGCACCAGTATTACACATGTGTGTGAATGTACACACATACACACAGACAGGGGCACCAGTATTACACATGCATATGAATGTACACACACACATACACACACACATGGGGGCACCAGTATTATACATGCATGTGCATGTACACACACACACACAGATGGGGACCCTAGTATGAACCAGAGATATCAGTGATAATGTTCACACTCTTCTTTAATCTTTATAGTATCCTACAAGGTAAATATGTTTCCTGCATCTTGAAAATGAGGAAATTAAGGCTTTGAGGGCTTCAGCAAGCTTCCCAAATAACTGTGATCCCAGATTCAAACTTGGGTCTAATTCCAAAATCCTTGTTCTTTTGCCTACACAATCCTGCCTCCCAAGAACACACATATTTCTCTGAGTAAATATTAGTTTCTCGGCATGAGCTTTGTAAATAGCTTCCAGTGGATCCTAAGATATTTACCCAGAATAAAGAACTATGTTTTGTTCATTGAATGTAACTGAAGTTAATGATGTCGTTTCTTTCTTCTTTCCTTCCTTCAGTCTTTGCAACATATATGTGCAGGCTGAAGTGTTTGTAGAGTCTTCTTTTTAGATCTTAAGTGTACGGTGGCATTAATTAAATGCAGGCTGTAAGACAATTTATATTTTACTTTGGAAGTCTTCTCTGTGCCTGGAGGTTCTGGACAGAGCTGTGCTGAACTGTACCATGTGGCAAGGAAATGAATGTATAATTTAATGCTGCAGTGGTTCCATGGGGACACAGTCTGCAATTTCAAAACGAGGGGGAGACGTGCCTGTGGACAGCATGTTTGAGCTTTTATTGGCAGCTGCGATTGTTGTCAATGGAGTCCCGGCCCTTCCCCGCACACTTCACTGCCCTCTGTCATTATTCATCTCTCTTGTCTCTGGGATGCTCTCAGCTGAATCTCAATGGGCTCCAGACAGCTGTCCTCAGAGTCCCAGGGGCCCCACCTACCACCAGCCAACCCAAGCCTCTCCTCACCCAATAGCCAAGTGAGCAATCTCTTTCCACCATTACTGTTCCCGACCTCAGCCTCTCAGCCTCTTTTCCTCCCCCTTTGGAGTGTGTCCTGTCAGGGTTCCCAGTGTCTAAGAGATGCAAGGGTTGGGTTTATCTCATGCCACTGTCCCTCTCACCTTCCTCTGTGCACTTCCCCTCATGGATTCTGCTTCCTCAGACCTCAGGGCCTTTGCAAATGCTGTCCCCTCTGTCTGGACATCTGTTCTCTGATGCTTCACCTGGGAAACTAGTTTTTGCCTTTGGAGCTCATCTCAATTGGCATTTGCCAGGAAGAGCCCCTGATCACCTGGACAAGGTCAAGACCTCCGTTCTACGCTCTCTCCCGCAGCAGCCAGGCTTTTCCTTCACTGCACGCATCAGGGCTGATACTTAAACACCCACTGTGGGATGCTTTGGCTCAATATGGATATACCCCACCCAGCCGATGGGTCGTCTCCAAATGAGGTCTACAAGGTGAGTGGGTGCTGAGAAGATAAAATGAGAGCTTCTGCTGATCTTTAGTTTTATCCAAGAATATGCTCTGAGCCTTGCTCATGTTTCAGGTACATGCAATGCCCTGACTCAGCCTGGTGTCAGGTGGCCCCATGTCACGAGAGTCCACAAGGGACCAGGCAAGGGTGGGAGACTGTCTGAGCGGTGGAGGGTGAGCAAAGCCGAGCCCCTTCACTCGCACACGTGTTGTGATGGCTGTTCCTGTGCGCCCCGCTAAGAGAATTTTTACACTATATTACGGAGTTTTAACTAAACCAACCCTTACGAAATGGACAAGCAGCTTCAAAAGATTCCTCAGAGGAAATCATGGGTTGAAAATGATGCTGTCCTGGCCGGGTGGCTCGCTGGTTGGGGTGTCTTCCTGTACACCAAAAGGTTGTGGGTTTGATCCCCAATTGGGGAGCATAGGAGAGCAACCAATCGATGTTTCTCCTCCCATTGATGATTCTCTCTCTCTCAAATCAGTGAACACACCCATGAGGGAGGATTTTTAAAAAAACAGAAAGAAAGAAAACGGTGCTGACGATGCGAGCGCAGTGAGTGGCTCTCCTGGTGAGAACTCACAGTCACAGCCCGATTTCTAGGCTGAAAGCAACCTGATCTAATCGGGTCTGGAAAGAAGTCAGCACAGAAGGTCTGTGACTGCCAAGATGATTATTTGAGATATGTAAGTACATCCAGTATCACTCATGCTGTTTTGCTAATAAAAGTGTTAAATTAATTGTGTTTATTTCACCTACTCCTCATTATTTTAACATCTCTATTTGGTGCATGTTTTATTATTTTCATAAACTATTGGAACAGTGGCTGGCTTAGTTCAGGCTATTATGACAAAATACTGTAGACTGGGTGGCTTAAACAATAAACATTTATTGCTCATAGTTCTGGGGTTTGGTGCAAGATCGAGGTGCCAACAGACTCGGTGTCTGGTGAAGGCCCACTTCCTGGTTCCCAGATGGCTGCCTTTGTACTTCGTCCTCATTGGGCCGAGGGAGAGACCACCCGTCTCCCGTCTCTTCACAAGAGCACTAAGCTGTCGTGAGGGCGCCATCCTCATACCTTATCCCACCTTCTAACACCATCACTTTGGGAATGGAACTTCAATATACGAGCTTTGGAAGGACACAAACGTTCAGTCCATAACAGTGGCCAATATACATAATGTATATTATATATTATTATCAATTAAATACATATACACATATGTGGAAGGTGTGCTCCAAATTATGCGCTGATAGGGGTGTCTGATTCAAAATCTGTAGGCATTGGCACTATGCTAGCAAGCCACAGGGAGCAAAGACCCTAACTCTTTACTTACCACTTGGCACAGAGTGAGTGGCCAGCTGGGCACGAGTGGCATGCCCGTGCTGAGTGAATAAGTGACAGGCGGGCACTGCCCAAGTGCTTAGGGTTAGGGTTCAGATTCAGAGCTGGCATTTCTACTTGAGGCTACAGGAGACACTGAGACCAGATGGTGAACAAATTGACAGTCTTTTAAGGACAACTAAGGTTCAAACACAAAGCCAAGAGCCCCCAACTCTCCTGACTTAGGCACTGCGGTTAGGAGACCATCTTTTTTGCTTGAATTTGCTCTGAGAATCTCTCCTCGCCTTCCGTCCCCAAAGAGCTTATCTAAGTATATTTTCCAGACAGGTTAAGTGGTCACTCCCCAGGAGGAATTCTGGTGAATAAATTTTTCTCCATCTAATTACACAATAAACGGAGGAAGCAGAATTAAGTATTCAAGAACTCAAAGGAAAGCGGGGGTGGAAGGCATCTTCCTGTGGCTTTGAATTCAGATAGACCTCGGTAAGAATCCAGACTCTTCCAAAGTGACCTTGGGGAAGTTATTTCACATTTCTGGACCTAAGTTTCCTGGCAGGGCCCATATAGATAATGTGTAACTGGCCGTGTTGTTATGACAATCAAAAACTGTCATTTTTATGATGTTCTCTGGGCTGTGTTGGCTCAACAAATGTAATGCCCTCCCTCTCCCTTCTCATGTCATCAGACCCTGCCCACCTCTAAAAATGCAAATAAGATGTCAAATGCTTACATATTGGTGGCTGCTGGATCCCCCTGTGACCCACAGTGGGTGCACCCACTCACCCGCGCCTTGCCCAGTGGGTCTGTGCAGCAATACTGTCTCTGCAGGCTCCCTCAGCCCAAAGCACACTGAACTTCCATTATGACAAATCCTTCCAGTACCCCCACCAACCCAGCTCTCTCCATTCCAGCCATCCTGAGGCACCTGCAGATTTCACAACCCTTCACACACTTCCATGCATGACGGGCTCTTGTATTTGCTCTCCCTGCTGCCTGAAACGTCCTTCCACTCCATCTGCCACCACCCCAGTGACTTTCATTCACCTAATTGACCTGTGTGCTACTTTCTAGAGACCATTTGGGCCTTGCCACATCAGCATAACCTTCTTGAGTCCCAGGCTCGGTTAGGGCCTCTTCTCTGTGCATTCCAGAAGTAACTGTTGATTTCTAGACTCTCCTCAACCTCAGTGAGTGCCCAGCCTTCTTTCCTGCATCTCCAGCACCTAACGTGACGATAGGTGTCCAAAGGATGTTTCGCAAATGACAGAACCATCTTGTCATTTTCTCATTTTGTGGCAACTCTACCCCACACCATAAAATCTGTTTTCCGTTTGACTATACAACAGCTTCTGGAGGACAGATGTTTGTCTAACTACAGGGACTAAGACGCTGCTTCGTACACAGTAGGCACTCAATAACTACTTCTTGTTGTTTGGTTGATGGATAGATTGATAGAGGTTTGAATTCCCAATGGCCAATATAATGCCTGGCAGAAAAATTAAAAGCAAGAGATAAAATTAAGAATTGGGTGAATGTGAGGGATTTGAGTGTACGGGTGGTAGAGAGTATTATTGAGTTGGGGGTAATAGTATAGCAACCAAAGCTCAGATATTCTACGCCTGGGGCTCTGTACCAAACTGCTGTGAGAACCAAAGGCCCCAAATGGTGACTCATTCTCACGACCCTGTCTGCCTTTTCCTGCCTTCCCAGGACAGCTTGACTAGCCCATTTCTAGAACCACTGGAGGAATCATCTGGAAGGCTGAAGGTTAACCAGACAGCGTCTTCTAGGTCATGAAGTCCAGTCAGAGAATTCCTTGTCAGTCCCAGCCCATCTCCTCCTCCCAACCTCATCCTCTTTCATTTTCCCTCCCCTGCTATACCCAGGACTGGGGCATCTGTTCAGTAGGTCCAAGAAGCAGGAGCAGAGGGTCCTGGGTAAGCTCTCCCCAGCACCTTTCAAGAAGGCTACAAACATCCCCCGCCCCAGAACAGTTTCCCTGATGGTCTGCTGTGGGTAGAGTTGCCACATAAAACCCAGGATGCCTAGTTAAATTTGATTTCATATGAATAAGGAATACATTTTAGTATAAGTATATCCATGCAATGGTTGAGGAACACTCACACTACAAAATTATTTGCCATTTATCTGAGATTCAGACTTAACTGAGTATTCGGTTTTTTATTTTCTAAATCTGGCAACACCAGTTGTGGCTTAAATCAGGTTGTTTAGAAGCCCCAGACAGGAGGTGCGATCGGCACAAGGTAGGTGAAGCGGCAGATTTATGGGGCAGGAATGAGATAAGAATATTTCCTAAATCTGAGCCAAAACCACCAACCTGAATACAAAGCCAGGTGCTTGTGTGCACACTGGCTTCCCTCAAAAACCCTACCATGCCCTGCCCAAAGGGAGGCTCAGGAAGAGGAGCCGTTGGCCTGGGCTCTAGAAAGTGCATTTTAGGAGCTCCCAGCAGTACGGGAGGGAGGGGAAGAGGGAAGAGGAAGCGAGAACACTAGCTCCATGGTTATTGCCGAGTTATTGCTAAATTATTGTTAAATATCCTTATAATGGAAATGGATAGAATATAAGTCTGCATCAACTTCATGCAAATGTTTTTCCTGCCCTTTCTTCCACTCATCTGTTTTCCTTCCTTCCTTCTTTCCTCATTCATGTATTCACCCCATGGGTGATAGAGGTAAAATGGCCATGTGGCAGAGTGGTTAAGAGCAAGTGGTTTGGAATACCATTCCCTGGGTTTTAATCCTGGTCCTATCACTTATTTCCTTCCTGAAAATCTGTATTCGTTCTCTGTTGCTACCATAAGCAAGGACCACAGACTTGGTGGCTGAAAACAACATGATTTATTCTCTTCCAGTTCTGCAGGTCGGAGGTCTGCCACGGGTCTCCCTGGGCTGAAGTCCAGATGCTGGCAGGGCTGTGCTCCTTCTGGAGGCTCTAGGGGACAATCCACTTCTTTGCCTTTTCCTGCCTTTAGGGGCTGCCCGCACACTCCTCAGACCCCTTCTGCCATCTTCAAAGCCAGCACGAGGGGTCCAGTCCTCTGGCTGCCATCCCTCTGGCTCTCTGTAGCCAGGACAGTTCTCCAGTGTCAAGGACTCAATCAAATTAGATGCACCTGCATCACCCAGGAAACTCTCCTTGTCTCAAGATCCTCAGCCTTAACCACATGTTCTTTTTGCCCAATAGGATGACATATGTGCAGGCCCCAAGGATTAGGGCACGGACATCTCTGGGGATGGGACTACTATTCTGCCAACCACGGCCTCCCTTTCTTTATCCATGAAGTGGAAGTATTAGCACCTACCTCGCAGGGTGGTTGTGAGGACCAGATGAGCTTGTACATGTAAGGTGTTTGCATCACAGGCTGGTACAGAGTAAGTGCCGACTGTGATCAGCTCTGCTGAGCCAGGACTGCGGTGCAGAAGTGGGAAGTAAAGTAAAGACAAAGTAAAGTCCATATGCCCTTCAGGACACTGCGGGTAGCAGGTGCGTCCTGGCAGCGCTGAAATTCTCCTCATTGGCTCTGTGCTCACCAGGAGGCTTCGTGGCCTGGATCTGGTCCTTGGAACAGACAGCCCCAGAAGGAGGCATTTCAGGCAAGTGGGCCCAGCATCCTCCTCTCTGAAGACGAACTTCATTATCAGAATTTGGTTTTCTAGATCCATCTCTTTTGCATTTGGCTGGTGGAAGTCCATCCCCGGGTCAGTGACCAAATTTCACATGTGTGAACCTGGAAAGCTTGACGGCTGCTCCACAGTTCAGCAACCCCAGAAACCTCCCCAGGCACTTCATAGCACCCCACTGGAGCAGAACAACACCTCTCTGCAGTGTGGGGAGACGCTACTTGAAAGGGGTCACATAGGACCACAGCAGTACCTACTTGTGCTCACGTTCACATAAACACGGGCCAAGTCAGCAGACCCCAAATTGTATATGCACAGATGTGCCCATGTGTACGTGAGCTAAGTGTGCGGATGGATAGATAGATAGACAGACCAACAGACAGGGAAGGGATCCCTTACTTCCTTCCCCTTAGGAATCATCATCATCATTCAACCACTTTTATAACCTATTCAGCATCTCCCAGACCCCACTGCCTGCACAGCTGTTGTTAAACTCCCCGCAGCCAGTTCACAGAACGCACACTAGCACGGACACTCACAGCCGTAAAAGATGCAGGGGACAGGAGCAGCCTGTGGGGCGGGATGAAGTGCAATGTTTTATTTTGTTTGGTCCTTGTTGCTGCAGATAATTTTCTTTCTTTTTTTGCCCAATTATTTTGTCAAGCACCCACAAGACAAAGAAACAAAAACAAAACCCACAGAGAAGCCTAAGAAAACTTAAAGAGAAGACAGAAGGGAGAGGCTCAGAGGGAGGTGAGAGGTGGCAGTGGGCCCTTCCTGCAGCAACAGTAAGTGGTGGGGGTGTGGTGAGCTCTGTGGGAACTGGGGGCCCAAGCAGTGCTATGAGGAGCACCAAGAAAGGCCGGGTATGGGGCACCAGGGCACCTCACCCTGCACGGGCCACAGTGCCCAAACTTGACGAAAGCCAGAGACGGGCAGCCCTGGGCAGTAGACGAGTCATCTGTGGCTAGTGTGGACTGCGGAGCAAAGGGCCCTCCCCAAGTGCTCTGCATGGCACGGAGACCACCCCCTACCCCCCGGCCCCGCAGGGAGTCTGCAGGACCCTGCCCCCTCCAGCTGGAGGGACTTGCTAATGTATCATCTAATGCAGAGACATTTTCAAGCCAGAATCAGTTACATCACCTGGGAACGTTGACGCTTCAAAACCAAGAATTTTATGGAATCCAAGAAAGAAAAGTGAGAGTTGCAAACCACTACAAAATGTGGCTCTCCTCAGTGGTGAGGCAGCTTTCCTGGGATAGGGGCACTTGCCACAGGCAGCACCTTCCTGAGCCCGTGCCCTGAACCACCCCCCGCCCCTCAATCAGGCCAGGAAGGCTACGGCTATTTCTGGCTGGTGTCCCAGCCACTGAACTTGCTCCCTCTCACCCTGCAAGCCATCTGTCTGAAACATAAACAGGGAAGCACATTTCTCTCCTCTGAGAACCCTCCCCTGCGTGCCCATCCCTCACCTGCAGTGGTGTTTCTCACGCGGGGGAGTATGGCAGAAAAGCCCCATCCCCCATGCCTCAGGAACAAGAAGCATCTTCCTAGGGTCCATGTTTGTTTTTATGTTGCATTATATTATAGAGTAGACCACAAACTTCAGTAGGTTTAAAGACAAAATATGGGACCCCTTCCAAATGTCGACCCTGGACAAAGCTTCTTTGGGCTTTGCCCTAGACCCCTCACATTCCTTCTCCCTTTATCTCTGCTTTAGGACAAGAAAAGATTTAAGAACCTGTGGAACACAACTCCAACTTGGAGGGGGCACCTCGCCTCTGGTCTCTATCCACTGCTCCTTCATCAACTACTCCGCGGCCACACCCTGCTCTTCAGAGTACAAACGGCCACACTTCCTGTTCCAAACGCCTGTCGCCTGTGCTCACATCCGAGCTTCCCCGACCCCCTTTCTGAGTCTCTCGTGCACGCCCTGCTGACCTCCAGCAGCACACACGCCCAGCAGTGCATTAATCTCCCGGTGGGTGAAATCAGAAAAACAGCCACTGCCATGAGAAAGACCAACACTACTGAGCGTCCACTGTGTGCCAGGGTCAGTTCTGAGCAGCTCATCGTCTGTGTTAACTCCACCCCGCCCCCGGCCCGTGTTTCCCTGGCTGTTGAGCTGTCCAATGTTACAGACTGAAGGCATGAGAGCAGTTCTCTGTGGCAGAGAGCCGAACGGGATGAAGCATAGGGACGATGAGGACAAGGGATGAAGAGGGAGATGATTCTGACGCACTGTACCACATAAGCAACAAATGTTAAGGCCCCGTGTCATGGAAACGGAAGGATCCATGTTTCTCAGGTAATGAGAGCATCTAGCTGGAACAGCCAAAGCTCTAGGGAAGGCTGCAATTTAATAAGCACACCTCTATGATTCAAAGCGTGCTCTGGGGCGGGGGCGGGGTGCATTCCTGATTAGATCTCAGTGCCTCCCACGACCTGGACCTGGTCTGGTCCTGCGCCCTGGGCCACACCACTCCGTGCTTTTATTAGGAACCTGAAAAATGGAGTCAGCTGTCTTTTTTATTCTCATCCCTTAAAGCTAATGAAAGACACGTCAGGCTCGGGACCTCGAACCACTTCCTGTGATCATCAGTTGTGCTGCTCCCGCGTGAAGTCAATTAAAAGTATACTCTTGTTGCGAATTAGAGCCACTTGTGTTCACTCCCCCCTCTACTCATTTGGGGGTTTGAAAGGTCAAAAACAATTTCCCAGAATAAGAAAGAAGGATCTGGGACTCCTCACAGCTGCACAAATGAAAAATAAACCATCTGGTTCTTAACCCTTGGCAGTCATTTCTCAAATACCTTGTCCCAAAAGGCCAGTTTTGCACACCCCATTAATGCTGGCTGCCTCAGGGACAATTACGGACAGGCAGCTTTTCCCATCTGAGCAGCAGCTTGAATTAAACAGCTACCGTGTGGGGAGGGAAAGGGTGTGTGTCTGCTCCGTCGCACACACACACCCACCCTTCCCGCCAAGCACAAGAGCCAAATTAAAAAATGGATTGTACTTGGGCTGTGGCTGTTATTTTATTTTTCTGCCCTCAGCTCTTTCTTTAAAAAAAATAAAGTCTTCACTTTAATAAATTAAAAACCCTAAACAGTTCCTGGGATGCTGCCCAAGATTTGGGTCTAAGCCCAGAGCCCTTGACAGGGGTTCTCCGCCTGCAAGGCACAGTTAGCGCTCATGAACTTGGGCTAGGGTGCAGTTGGCTGCAATTTGGTTTGTTTCATAGTGATTTTCTCCCATTTTTAAGTGTCCCATGAGGGCATTTATTCTCCGTCCCACCCAGCTTGCCTTGCCACTGTTGTCGCCCTGGAGCCTGCAGCACCCTTTAACACAAGC
This sequence comes from Desmodus rotundus, assembly GCF_022682495.2. Taxonomy (NCBI): domain Eukaryota; kingdom Metazoa; phylum Chordata; class Mammalia; order Chiroptera; family Phyllostomidae; genus Desmodus; species Desmodus rotundus. The sequence continues at coordinate 82,566,684 of NC_071395.1, forward strand.
TTTCGCAGTCTCCTTAGAGGGCCTGTGAAACTCAGCCGGCGTCATTCAGAATTACCAGGAGGGGCCTTCAGTCTGGTGGTGAGATGAGACGCCTGCAGAAACTATGGGGAGGTACAGGAAGTCTCCTCAGGTGAGGTATTTAACTGCCCTGGACCTCAGGTTCTTCACCTACAACGTTTAAATGGCAGTGGGGTCCATTTGAGGCTTGTGAAAGGAGTCCATAAAACTCAGCACGTGGCATGCCTAGCATATAGTAAGCACTCTGTCAGTGATAGCTGATAGCAGAAACAATGACAGTGAGGTAAAGTTTGGCATGGGGAACACAGAAAAGAGAAGTCCCTTCATTTGGGAGAAATCAGGGACTGTCTCACAGGGGAGGCAGCATCTGAACAAAGTTCTCCAGGGTTTGAGAGGCTCAGAGTCAGGTGCAGAGGAGGAGCAGGTGAAGGTTGGAGGGAAGAAGAGAATTTCAGGATGGTGGAGAATGTGACAAGGGCCAAAGATGTGAAGGGCCCTGGGGAAGAGTGAGCAGGCCATTCATTTTAACCGAAGCCCAAAGGAGATGAGACGGATAGAGGAGGAGGCAGGGCCCACAGCCAAAGAGGGACGTGCTTGGGCTGTCTCTGTGGGCACAGGGCACCACAGCAGGCATGGAGTTGACTCCTCTTGAAGTTCATGCTGTCATACCCAATGGGCTGCCTTCCAGAGCATGGTTCACATAACGTCATAGAACATCAGAGATGAAAGGTATCTAAAGAGCATGTGATTCAACCCTCTTTTTTAAAGGTGGGGAAACTGAGGTTCCAAGAAAAGGAATGCTATTCCAGCAAAGGCTCCAGAGCTACCTGCCACTGAGCAGGTGGAGAAGGTTCCCACACGGGGGTGATGCATTTTGAGCTTCTGCAATAGCGACCCTGTGCCCTGCACCCACAGCAAGAGCGAGCCTTCCTCAGGACGCAGGTGGCTGCCCCCGTCTTCAAGGCATGAAATCCTATGCATATTTCAACATCCAACTAAGTGGTTTCCTGAACATAGTTCATTAGCAGGATCACTGGTGAAGCTCTGTAATGACGATGTAAACAAGCTGGTCCCATCCCAGGAGACGGGGATTCTGGGCATCCGGGCTGAGGCCTGTGTTTTCAGTAAGCTTTGTATTCCAAAGGCTCAGCGTTCCAAGAAGGTGCCCTTCGTGCCTCCCACCAGCAGGGATGCCCCTCCCCACCCCCATCTTTCCTCATACTTTGAGTTGTTAGCTCTCCCTGTCCTGGGAGACCTTACCTGACTCATCTTTGAAACTCGCCCCTAGGCCCTCGGGCAGTATTTGTTTATACTAGGTGAATAAATGTTTGGTGAATTGAAATGATTGAATAAATCAATGAACAATTGAATGAATTAATTAATAGTGGCCATAGTAATAGCTACTGTTTTGAGTACTTGCTCTTAGCCAGAAACTGCTAAATAAAGGTGTTGTTATATCATTCAAACTTGTATCCTTAGGAGGCAAATACTCTCTCTTCATTGCATAGGCATAGAGACTCAGGCTCAGAGGGATGGGGGTGACTTATTCAAGTTCAAACAACCCGTAACGTAAAAAATAAATTAAGAAAACTGGTGAATGGATGACTGCTGCTGCCTGTCCAGTGCCATCCACGGGACCAGTGCCTTCCCCGGCAGGCCTGGAGTAAGGCAGCAGTGTTGCTCTCTTCTGCCCTCTGCTGGCCTGATGCGGTGTAGCCAAAAGAGCACATAAGCAAGTCTAGCTTCCTGAGAAGGGGCTGAGCTCCCTTCCACCTTGTCTTAACCCTCTCATCATCAGATGGGTCACATTCCCTGAACCTGAGCCCTTCCTCTCGCCCAGCGTGTTTATCCACAGTCCAGCTTTGGGCACAGGCTCGAGGCAGGCTGCAGTGATGTGTGGGAATGTGAGAGGTGCCAGGGCACCCCGGTACCTGGAATTCCCCAGGCACGTGCCTACCCCGGTCCTGAGTGGGGACCTTGTGGTTAGCTTCACCTAAGTTTGTCCTAAAGAAGCGTAAACTCAGAGTTTGGAGGTCCCTTAAAAGCACACCTATGTAGGGTTCCTGCCTGGGGTCCATGGCTGTTTCGGGGCACCTCAGTTTTGCTCGTTTGGGTTTATTATCATATGTATTCTCTGGAGATGAAGAAGTTTTCATTAAGGTCTCCAAGTTATAAACGAGGGTGCCTAGTTTAACCCCTAAACACGCACACACACATTGTAGAGGTGAGGGAGTCACAGCCCAGGAGAGGGAAGGGGTTGGCCCAAAGTCAGACAGAGGGTCAGTGGGACTTAGAGCAGCTCCTGATGCCCAGTCCGCAGCAAACCACAGTGCCACACTGTCCCAGGCCCAGCTACCTCTCCTTTGCAGCAGAGGCTGATTTTTCAATCAGGACTGCCCTAGCCCAGGGGGTACGTTTCCTGGAGGCTGGCTGAGGGCCTTGGCCTTGTCTAGAGAGCTGGGTACCAGAACACAGGGGCAGCTGCCTCCAGCTGGTCCCGCAGAGTTGGCGACAGATGACAGTACCCACATCCGAGGGGGTATAGGGCCAGCTGTGCTTAGCTTCATGAAACCCTCCCTTAGGACTCCCAACCACCTTGGGAGATGGATGGGGCAAATGAGTGTCTCTCTGCTTGTAAAATGCACAAGCAGAGGCCCTGAGGTGTTAGGTGACTTGCTCAGAGTCTCACAGCTGGACAGTGGCAGAGCTGGCCACTTTCTGTCTACAGGTAAGCTTGCTCTGGCCTTAATGTGTTCATGGTTCAGGAATAGTGTTTGTTCAGGGGTCTGACATATATCACCTCTGTTAAGTAGCATCTTTGCAATGAGCCTTTGCAGAAATATCGTGAACAAGGTAGTGCAACACGACACATTTCCGTTACACAGGAGCTTGGAGCATCTCCTACAATAGGAGGAATAGGAGATATTCACGCAAAGACTAGACTTCAGGTCCCTCGCTAGTACTAAGTCTCTGGGCCCCCAGCCCAGTGTCTCTCCCCACTGTCCCTGGCCCTTTAATTTTCCCACAGGAGATCAGTCCAAACGTGCAGATCCACCTCCAAAAGTAGAGAAAGGTAAGAAAGTATGTACAATCTGTTAACTCCTTTGGCATCCCAAGGACCGTCACTTCCATCACCTGAATCCACGCATTCCTTCAGCACAGATTTCCTGAGGGCCTGCTTTGTACCAGGCTCTGTGTCCTGGGCGCCACAGTGAATGGAGCCATGAGACTGTCCTGGTGGAGACAGTCCTCTTGCTAGAAAGACAGAGGGCAGTGACAAGAACAAAAAGAAGGGAGCCAACAGGACTCCAGATAGAGAAAAATGGGGGGTGAGGGCCAGGGGTGCAGAGACCCCGGAAGGCCTCCTGAGATGACCCTCTATGAGGGGCAGACATGGAGGACAATGTGTATTTGTTCCCAGGGCCCCCAGCGTCTGCCTCCAGCAGAGGAGGCATCCTAAGGACTCTCCTTCCCCACCCACCCGGGCCGTGGAGAATGATGGCTGTGTTGCCAAGGCGAGAACTCGCACAGAGTGTGATTGAATCTCCTGCTGGGAGCCGAGTGTCAAATTCACCCTTTCCCCACAGGCCCTGCAAGCAGGCGGGCCTCTTTCCCACCTGCCAAGGTGCATCCACCACACAGCCAATGAGCCTTGAGCTCTGGCCACATCTGCACAGCCCCTTCCAGCTGCCATACTTGTTGGCTTATTTTAGACTTGTAGTTTCTTTGAGTGTATTTTCCCCTTCTAAATATAGAGCAGCTTTTCTAGCTAATTTTTGTATTTGTTTTTAAAGAGGGCTTCCCAAATTGTCTCAGTTTCAGCAAGGGCTCTAATGTCTCTACTGCCTTAGACACTTCGGACTTTCCCGTCTGCTTAGCCTGCTCTATCCCCTGGCTCCCAGGGACAACATCACCTCACTGATCTCCTTGATGGCACGTGCTCATATTTCTACAGGATTTACCCCATATCTGGCTTCACTCTAACTGCCTACCATGTATTAACATGCTTAGTCACCACCACGGCCCTTTAAGGTGAGTATGATCTGAACCCCATGTTTACTGATGGGGAAACTGAGGACAGAGAGGTTAAGAAACTTGCCCCAGGTCACACAGCTAGTGAGCTGAAGTGATGAGAGTTAAATCTAGGCAGCTGGGCTCCTGGGCCCGTGCTTTGTCTGCTGTTGGCTCCAGTTCTAGCTGGCATCTCTCCACACAGCCTCAGTCCTCTATGCGCTCTGCCATTTACTGGGTATTCCACTGCCCACAAAGTCCATATAGTTAAGACTCAGGGCGGGCTTCTCCCTCCTTCCACTCTCTGTCAGTTAATGGCACCACAAAGGTGCAGGTCTGATGGTGTTCTTGCTGCCAAGCAGCCCTTCTCTACCCTTGTCACATCAGCACTGACTTTCCTTCTTTGGGGAACCACTCCTCCCTCTCCCCACATAATTCTTGTGAGCTGCCAATCATAGAACCCAACCTCCGTGATGACGGGACCAGGGGTAGGCATCTAACTCAGACCAGTAATCAAGGACTCGGTCTGTGCGCACACTAGCTGAGAGGGGCCACTTTTCGCTGTAGGAACTCTGTGCTGGGGTGATACTAGCCTGGAGCTACTGACAGCTGGATGCGCTTTCCCACCGTCCACAAGGGCAAGGATGAGGTCAACACAGGGACTCAGACTAGAGAATGGAGAGGAGAGCAGAAGCATGTCATGTATGTCCCAAAGTCCCTGAAGCCAATGGAGCCCCTGGAAGTCCCAAGCATGTAGGTACAGGTCACCTTCAAACAATGTAGAGATTACAGGCACCAATACCCACAGAGTAAAAAAAGTCCACATCTAATTTTTGACTTCCTCAACACTTAAATCGTCCCTTCATATCCTCCTGGTATTGGTTCCAGGACCCTCCATGGATTCCCAAATCCATGATGCTGAAGTCCCTTATATAAAATGGTGGAGAACAATGAACACACTTGTCCCTCCACACCCGCAGATTCCCAACTATCCACTGAGAATAATGTTTCGGTCCACAATTGATTGAATCCATAGATGCACAATCCACAGATATGGAGGGCTAGCTGTCTGTGTACTGAAAAAACATGTAAGTAGACATGTGTACAAGTAGACCCGCACGGTTCACACCTATGTTGTTCAAGGCTCACCTGTACTTTCAGCTGGGTTTCTATCACTTGCAACAACCCAATCTGAGCCCCAACTAGGAAGCTTGCAGCCCTTCCTGTGACCTCCCTCTCCCTCATGACACATTGTATTGAGGTCCAAGTCCAACCCTTCTCCATGTTTCTTTGCCCTGTCCCCTTGTCTCCATGACTGTGTCTGCTGCCCCAGTCCACATGGTCATCATCTGTCACCTCCATTGTTGGCACAGTCTCCCCCAAACCAACTCCTTCCAATCCAGCCTTCCCCTTTCACCCAGCAGAGCTGCCTGGACACAAATGCAGGTCAGGTAGGCTACCTTCCCAAAGCGTGTCAAGGATTCCCATCATTTTCCCATGATGCTCAAGCTCCTTGGAACAGCAGGGGAAGCTCTGCATGGCTGGAGGATGGGACTGTCTCAGCTTCACACTGTGACACATGCTGTCCCCACTTCCTGAAACATGGGTCCTTCTCCCGATCAGCTCTCGTCCTTTTTCCAGATTCAGCTGAAGTGTCTCCCCTCCAGAAAACCACCCTTGATCCCCATGCAAAAAGACCCCAAGCCTCTCCCTCCCTTGTGCTGGTGTCCTGTGCACATGCCTCCCCTTGTCCTTCAGCCCCCATTAGACGGCACGGTCCCTAAGGACAGGAGCAGGACTCCTGCAGACACCCCCAGTGCTCTCTCGGTGCTGGACATGGTGGAGCTTCTGCAAGTGGTTCTGACCCGCGTTAGCTGTCTGACTCTCACTTCCTGACGGGTGGGGCTTACACAAGGCAACCTCTGTGGAACTCTGTGGTTCCGCAAATCAGAAGCCAACCTGACACATGGCTACCTCAGTGACATCTTCCAGGACTGGATATTCACAATAAGCATCTCCCATTTCCTGTTCTCCTACATGTGCAGGAGAGCTGTGTGTGGCCTCTAGAAATCAAATTAGATAGGTCAATTAAAAAAACAATAATGGAATAATTTTCATTTTCAGTCCTGATAATTTGAAAAAGTTAATCTCTTGCACTTGCTCCTGGCCTAATGCCAGAACCAAATTAGATTTATGAATTTAGCATGATTGCAAGTTAACAGATAACCCCGTGTTCTGCTGAGCCAGTGCAAACCTTTAACGTTTAGTCAAGAAGTGGTATTAGGAGTTAAGTATGCCTTGCTTAGGATATTTAAAAAAAAAATACAAATACCTCTAAGTTTTCTAATCACAGCCCACTTCCAGGCTCTGTAGCCCGTCAAGGTTATTCTCAGGTGATTTCACTTGGGGGAATACTGCTTCCCAGAACTAGGGTGATGGAGTAAACCATACTGCAAGCTGGAGCCCCTCGGTGTCCGCCCAGAGCCCCCATCTCAGCAGGGATTTGATAGTTTGCTGGGGCTGCAGTAACAAAGAACCATAAACGGAGTGGCTCAAACAGGAGAAATTTATCACATGCTGAGGCCGGAAGTCCGAGATCAAGGTGTCTGCAGGGCCGCGAACCCTCTGGAGGTGCTGGGGAAGGAGCTGTTCCAGGCCTCGGTCCCAGTTTTGGGGGTCCCTTGGCTTGCATCAGCGTTAAGTCCAGTCCTCACACAGTAATCTCCCTGTGTGCGTGTCTCTGGGTCCACATTTCCCCTTTTTATAAAGACACCAGTCATACTGGATTAGGGCCCGTCCAATTCCCACACGACTCCATCTCAACTAATTCCATCTCGGAGGACTCTATTTCCAAACAAAGCTACATTCCAAGGCCCTGAGAGTCAGGACTTACTGTATGAATCTGGGGTGTGGGGGGTGCGGCGCAAACCCCGACAGTTTTTCTTTTTCCCTTTGTGTAATGCAAGCGCCTGGCTCAAGCTTTTTTTTTTTTTTTTTTTTTTTTTTTTTTTTTTTTTAGAGAGAGAAGTGGCGGGGAAGGGAAGGAGAGAACTATCCATGTGTGAGAGAAACATTGACTGGCTGCCTCTCTCATGCCCCTAACTGGGGACCTGGCCTGCAACTCAGGCATGTGCCCTGACCAGGAATCGAAATGGCGACCTTTCAGTTTGCTGGATGATGCCCAACCCACTGAGCCACACCAGTCAGGGCCTGACGTAAGCTTTAGCCAGCCTCAGGACTAGGTAAAGAGCCAGGCCACCTCCCCCAACAGGCTCCTTTCTTTCGGAGATCTTGGTTGATTTCAGCAACTGACTGAGTGGGCCACTTTTTTCTTATTTCTCTTCCACTGTAAATTCCCACTCTTATGTTTTAAATTCACCAATCAAGAGTGAGCCCTCACAAACCTAGGCCCCACCCTGGACCCCAATAAAAGCAGAAGCCCAGTCCAGTTTCTCTCTCTTTTTGCTTTCCATTTTTTCTTTTCTCTCTCCCTTGCTCTCCCTGTCTTCTCCCCTCTCCCCTCTCCCTCCATCTCCCTCCCTCCCTCCCTCCCTCCAACCTTGCTGTGGCCCCAGGTGTGCTGTGTAACTTCCAGATCCCCTGGTAATAAACCTTTATGTTTTGGGAGTCTTACAATGATCATAAGAACCACAAGGGTGGGTCCAGCTGCAACACCGGTGATCGACGGGCTGAGGCCCAAACAAAACAAGGTGACACAATTCAGCCCCAAACAGTCATCCTGATGGAAAAAATACTTGAATATTTGGTCCTTTGCACAGAGACTTTCCTTTTAGTTCTTCCCCTCCATCTAACTAATTGTATTTAGGATGCTTCTGGCAATAATTTCCACCTCATTTCTGCTTAAAGCCTTCTAAGAGTCTATCATTTCTGCTAAAAGCCTTCTAAAAGGCTCCAGGCTAGATGAACCTGGTCTGCAAATTCTACAGTTTGGCATCTTCAAAAGCAAAATGCTGGCCTGAATCTCCAGAAAATGCAGGCATGTCAGAGAAGCTGCCAAGCTGGTGGCACCGTGATTTCCGGAGCCCGCTCCCCTCCTCAGCCCCCCAGCTTCTCTCCAGAGCGACTCCCCACGGAGTTGGCTTCTCAGGTGCTACAAGAAACAACTTTTAAAAATGTTTGCAGGTAGCAGAGCAGCTAGAAATGACAGTTCCTCTTTGCAGAACACCACAAAATCCTGAGTGTCAAGCTAAAATGAATATAAAAATGTGTAATTGCCTGCTGAATTGGCTGTTATCTTTACTAGATTCTGGTTTTGACAAGAAGTAGCAGGTCCCGATGATTACGGGGCGGGGGTGGTAGTGGAGGGGGTCTCTTAAAACTGAGGAAATTATATTCATGTCTTTTTTAAAAAAATCATTGAAAAGATGTCCATGATTATATTTCAGAGGAAAAACAAATCGATCTAAGTCAGGAACACCAATGTCCCTTGGGAATGCTGTCTGGCGCTGTGCCAAGTTGGACAAATGTGTCCCAGCAGGACCCCATCATGAAGTTAGCTATTCTGTGGGAGTGTAGGGCACAAGATAAATACGAGTGGAGCCGTCCTGTCAAAGCAGCAACACAGCCCACCAGACTGTGCCTCCTCATGCCCTCGCTCCAGCACCAAGACAAACCCTGGAGACAAGACTGTCTACCAGCTGCATGACCTTGGATTTGTCCTCACCTCTGTTTCTCTGGGGCGTCACAATCTTTCTCTGAGACCCCCAGTGAGATTCCGATCTACCAGGCCCCTCCCACAGCATGTGTGCATGGAGACCAATGGCTTTCCCCCAGCCCACCTCCCCCATCTCCATCCACCACTGGCTGCCTGTCCACAGCCCTCACCAGGATCTCCAGCCTTCCCCACCGTGTCCTCTGGAAACTCCCTCCTGCCTGATCTCTAAGTTACCCTGACAGCACCTCCTTGAGAAGGGAGGACTGAAGACCACGTTTCCAATGTGGGGTGGGGGACGGGGGGAACTAGCTGTGCAATGCAAAGTCCAAGACCCCAAAGTGCTGGCCATCTCTTGGAAAACAAGAAACAAGCCTTTCCAGCCTGAGGGCCTTGCTTGAATTCCAAGAGGAAGGAGACTGGCAGGCTTGGTAATCTTAGCTATTTGAAGAGAGTTTATCAGTCCCTTGGTGTTCACTGTGCTCTTTCTAGTGATCTGTCCCTTAGCTGTTCCTCTCAGTCTTGCGCACAGCAGAGGTCATGGTGGGGTCGCCCCATGATGAGCAGACTGAGGCCTCGAGACAGCGCTCAAGATCGTCAACAGCTGTGAAAGGGCCGCAGTGGCTGATACGATGCCCATTTCTCTCTCCTGGCTAAGTCAAGGAAGGACCAGCTAATCAGGAGGTCGGGTTAAAGTGCCTTTCCTCACCTGAATGGCTGTTGCTCTCCACAAGGGCGGTGGCACCCCGGGAGCCGTGGGACCTGTCACACATGATGTGTTAGTAGTTAGTGTCCTGCATGAAGCAGGGTCAAGGCTGTTTTCCCATGTGACTACCTTGTGAATCTCACTCCCACCTCAGAAGGAGGTGGCCCCAGTCCTGTGCTCCAGCAGGGAAAAGGGGCTGGGCTTGCGCTGCACAGAAGCAAGTTTCTGAGGTCTCGTGGTGGCTACAGAGGGTCCTGCAATGGCACCTCTGGGGCTGGAGGAGTGGGTGGCAGAGTCAAGGCCTGCACAGGTGGAAGAAAGGTGACCAAATGCAAGAGAGACCATGTGTCCTCTCTCAGGAACTAGAGAGGAGGGTTAGAAATCAGGGAGAGGCAAGCGAGGTAAAGTGGTATTGATCTGTGGGAGAGGTATGTGTCTCGTGTCATAATAGAGGTTTCAGCTCTCACCCTGCCTCCACTCGTGTTAGTGCTGCCTACCTCTCCTCCCTGAGAGGGACACTCAGGTCACTGGGGGGCAGGAACACTGAACAAGTAGGGATGTCTGCTATGGGCACCCCACGGAGGGCGGAACGCACATTCAGGTGCTAACTGTCCCTGGCCCAGATGAAAGGCTCAAATTTATGGTTCCCATCAAACTCAGTTGAGCAAGTATTTACGGCGCCTCTACGTTCAGTCCCTGGAATACAGAAATAAAACACCCTCTTGTCTTAATGAGCTCATGCTCCAGTGTGGGAGGCTGATGCACAAATATAGTGTTTCATAAAGCAGGCCAGAGAAGGAGGCAGGCACAACCTTTGGATGCCAAAGAGGGTTCCTGAAGAAAAAACGCTGGGGTCCCCATGATCTCCTGCCCTGGACGGAGAAGATAACGATGTCACTCCTGTGATTAGGTAATGGTGTACAGCAGGGTAAAGGGATTTCACAGATGTAATTGAGGTCTAAAATCTATTGATTTTAAGTTAATCAAAGGAAGACTGTCTTGGGTGGGTGTGTGACAAAATCAGCTGGAACCCCTTTAAATAGGTGGCACAGCCTTCCCCTGAGGTCAGAGAAGCTATCCTGCTGCCCATGAAGAAGCAAACTGTCACATTGCGCAGAGGGTCCTGTGGCTAACAGAGCCATCCCGGCTGATGGCCAATGAGAAACCAGGACCTGTGCCACAGCTATAAAGAGGTGAAGTCTACCAACCCCCTGAGTGAGCTCGAAAGTGGATTCTTCCCCAGTCTAGCTTTCTGATGAGAACGCAGCCTGGTCAACACCTTGGTTACTGCCTCACGGAACCCTCGGCAGAGGACCCAGCTAAGCTGGCCCAGGCTCCTGCTCCTTGGAAACCGAGAATGCAACATGAATGCATATTGTTTCCAGCCCAAGAGCTCGTGGTGATGCATTTTATAGCTGGAAAGCAAATTATAATGCCTAAGCCAGAGATGAGAGGGAATGTGCCAGGTGCAAACGGAGAACGAAGTCCAAGGGACCATGGACCAGGACCAGAGAGTGAAAGGACACTCAGGTGAGTGGGGCTCACAGGGCAGGAAGAGATGAGGCAGCAGGGGCCAGGCAGTCAGGGGCCTGGAGTGCCCGGTCTCCCTGCTGAGGGTGGGCAGAGTCTATCCCTCTTTTGGCTACTGCCACAGCCTGCATCCTTCCCCTGAGAAGTGGCCATAAGCACTCAGTTCCTCAGACATCGGGGCTGCATTCCATACTATGAGGAAGGCCACCTTAGTCCTAACCTTGGCCATGGCTCACTGGGTCTGAGCTAAGGGCAGCAAATATTAAGCAGCACAACAAACAACTCCAGCTCATAGTGGGGTGGCATTTATCTGGATCTATCAGGCCCTCTTTTGGGGGCTGGAGAGTTGAAAAACAGAAGAGGAAGATACACAGAGTCAGTAGCGGACTAGAAGCTAAACAGCACACAGATGAGACAGGCAGGCAGCAGGCAGGTCCTGAGGTGCGGGCTCCATAGATACACAGAAGCAGAGAGCAAAAGGATGTGCAAGTGAAAGAGCTGGGAGTTACGGGTGCATTGGGAGTGGCAGGAGCAGGGATGGAGGGCAGCAGGGCCCAAGGCATGGGGGCTGAGGCCTGGAGCAGAGCAGCAGGTGGCACTGGCTCCCTCTCCTTCCGGTCCCCTCCTCACCCCCAGCCACTGCTCAGCACAGACCTTCCTGGATGCTGCTCTAGTGGCCTCATGGCCAAGATCCCTGCCTCTCTTCCTAGGGCGGCTGTCACCAGTGACCACAAATGAGGTGGCTTAAAACAACAACAGTCTGTTCTCCCACAGCCCTGGAAGCCAGAAGTCCAAACTCATGGGGTCGGCAGGGCCACACTCTCTGTGAAGGCTCTAGGGCAGGATCCCTCCCCACCTCTTCCAGCTTCTGGCGGCTCCTGCTGTTCCTTGGCTGGGACTGCATCTCTGCCTCCATCTTCACGTCCTCTGCAACCCTGTGTCCTCTCTTCATACAAGGATGCCCGTCATTGTATCTAGAGGGCACTGGTCAACCCACTGCTCTGCCCTTCGTGTTCCCAGTGTATCTAACAGGAGCCCCCTGGACACAGACACCTCATTCTGGGGGCCCTGACCCACCAGGATCCTCACCCCTATTTTCTCAGGTTCCCCTCCCCATTGCTCCCACCTCTTCCTATCCACAGGCTCGTGGAGATCAATGGACTCCTTCTGACCTCAGTTCTCCTCTTCTTCCTTTGGCTTTATAGAGAGAAGAGAGCAGAGTTCTCTCAGGGCTCTCTGCAGGGGTGTCATGCTGCAGACAAGCAGCTTCCACCCTGAACTCCCAAAGCCTGGCTAACTGTTAGATGCTGGGATCGCCCGCCCACCAGCTCCCTGGATTGGCCCTGCCCCATCCACTATCCACTTTGTGTGTGAGAGTCTCTCTCTCTGGATTTCCTTCCTGACTTCTTGGAAGCAGATCTGAGGAGGTCAGTTCCCAGCTCTGGATTAGGGCTGGGCCTGCCAGAGCCCTAGGCCATAGTGGACCAAGGGGCAGAACTTGGCTTGAATCAGTGGAGTTGGCTCAGGGAAGGTCAGGGGTTGGAAATAGAAACTTAAATGCAGTCTCACTGAGATGTGCATGAATGACCAAGGGGACCATGTGCAGGCCACACAGGCCCAGGCTGAAATCTTGGTTCTCGTACATACTGTGTGTCCTTGGGTAAGTTGCTTAACCTCTTCGGGCCTCAGTTTTCTCATACACAGCAAAAACAAGAGGAGTGCTTTCTTTACAGGATTATTGTACAGATTGAATGGGATAACCCTGAAACACTTAGCACTCTACTAGGCATACAGTTAGTACCTAATCCAAGTTCTTTCTTTACCTTCCCCAGGCTCCCCAGTCCATAAGCAGAAAGAAGTCCCTGCCAGGGAGCTGTAGTAGAGGCAGAGGGAGTTGGAGTCAGGAGGGAGAGGTTCACATGGAAGCTGGGTTACCCCCTAAGAAAGGTAAGGTTTCTCTGTAGGGGGACCAAAGTGAGGAAAGAGACAGACATGACAAGCCATCATGGATGCTACCAGGGACCACACTTCTCATGCACCAGGACAGATTCTTCCAACAACTGAGTCCTGCTGTCTCTCTGCCTTAATACCTGGGAAGGTTGGGACCCTCCCTCCTCCACCACAATGGACGGCAGCCCTGAATATTATGGAAGGGGGAGGACAGGGGCTCTTAGAGCAATGTCTCCTTCCCCACGTTGCCCGAGCCCGCTCAGCTCTCCTTGCATGACTCTTTTCCCCTCTGGCATGGGTGGCAGGTGCCAGAAGAAGAATCCAGATAGTTTATGGGTCATTTCCTCTGCAGCCTGACAATAACCGAGGATAATTGTCTGTTGGATACAGTTTACTGCGTTTGGTAGCGGGTCCTGTGCCCAGGGATGGCCACAGCCTGAGCCTCCCTAATGACCTGGAGAGCTAAGCAAAGATGTGATTATTCTGTTTATTGAGAATTAAAATAAATCTGGTCAGAGGAGAATATCTGCTATTTGGCTCTTCCCAAAAGCAATTACCTGTAATTTTGCCGCTCCAGGAAAGAGAGCCACTAGTATTTGAGGACCAAAGCCATTACAGCAGCCTGAGAAGGCCCAGAGGAGACTAATCACGGCGCTTTTCTCAGTGCCCCATCAACCACACTTCCTTTCGATTCGGGTTCAATTTATAACCTACGCAGCCCCTCATGGGTGCAGGGAGAGGGGGCTGCGTGTATGTTGGCAGGCTTGAAAGTTAATTGGAAAATTCTGCAATCCACCTTTATCAACGGCGAGGCAGCCTGCTGGCCTATTAGTTCAAATGGTTCCATCTTGTCCAGCTGAGCTGTGTTCTGGCTCTGGGACTTCTCGTCAGTCGTGAGTATTTGTTTGTGCTTAAATGAAAGACCCTAATGAAACGCGGTGGCTATTGTGGCCCTTTGGCCTGTTGGACCAACTGCAAGGTGTACTGCAAGTCAGTTTTTACTCTTTACAGGAAAAATCATAAGGTCTCAAATAATTTACTTAAAACATAGATTCCAACGGAAAAAAAAAGGTCATCCTAGTAACACTATCAGAGCCACTTGCATGGGAGGGACTTAACTCAGTGGGAGATCAAAGGGTGGCCTCAGAGCCGAGTCCTGCAAATGGCATAGAAGCCACAGCCTGTCTCACTCATGCCGCATACTCCACCTCTCATATTGTTTAAAGTTACTCACATTACTTACATGATAAAAAAATGTTTTGGGGTTGGATAATTCTGAATGGATATCTTGCTTCCTTTGTCCTCCCACCCCACCGTCAGAGGCCGGTATGTCCGAATCTGAATCCATATATGTGACGTATTCCTGATATGGGCATCATTCTGATACGTGAATCACACCCCACACCCCTGCCCTGGCCATATTGCTATGGGCTCATCAGCTCCAGTTATCAGCTAGATACATAGGGTTTGGGAGACCCTTTGAATAGCCTGTACTTCCCCCACATGTCTGCAGGAAGCCCGGGGCAGCTATGGGCAGCCGGAAGGCTGGTAACTGACCTAACAGAGTTGAGGACACTTCAGTTGTTGGGACCCTGTGTGCACAGCTGTCTCCATCTGTGCAGAGAAAAGATAAAGGAGGTGGGGCTGGAACATCTGCCTGCCCCACACATCATTGAGACAGGGCTGGCTCCACGTGCAAGCAAAACTGTTGTAATGGCAAGAACAATCTCCGAGTGCAAAGTGAAGTTGTTTCTCCTTGGCACCTAGGAAGAAAGCTGGCTGAGACCCTCTGTTTAGAGAGAAACCCAAATGAGTGTGAAATCTGCATCTCCAATTGCTCTCTTGTGTTGTCCCTAGATTACTGACTGTGGCAGATGGATTTAAAGTGGGAAGAATGGAACTAACCGCTATGGAGTAAAGCAAGCCTGGTAGGTTATACATTTCTGGCAACTCTAAGATATGGTTACTGTAGAAGTGGGCATTGTCGGTTTCCTACTGGTACCCATTCCTCTGTGCCTCCTCCTTAATGGGGCTCATGTAACTTGGTGGGGACTGATCTCCAGCTGTAGGAGTCTGTCACTGGTATAAGCCAGTTAAAGTGATCCCATTCCTTTTCTACTGATGGGTGCAGAACTCTGGCTTATCCAATCAGTGCACGGCATTCTCCCAGTGACTGTTATTGGTTCAGAGGGGGCACAAGACTTCAACTGGACCAATCAGACTAAAGAACCATTATTCATCCCATGGCAGTTTCCACAAGATATAGACCAGACAGCACTCTGGTTTCTGTTCCTACTAGTGTCCCTCTTCTGACCACAAGGAAGGCCAGTCAGGGACAAGGTTGACACCATGAACTGTGGGCACACAATTCAGAACCTGAGCCACACACAGAACCTGCTCCACCATGGGACTGCCTGTCGTGAGAAAACATTTTTTATCATCTCAGCCGGTGTGAGGATGGGTCCTCCTAATTGCAGTCAAGAGCATCCTTAGCAGATATGATTGGTACCACTCGTCTTCTCGATGTGGAGAGCGACTCGTAAGCATTGAGTGGTTTTAGGATTAGCAGCTCTTGAGTCAAGTGACCCTTCCTGGTCCAGCCAGCTGAGACCGGCTGAGACAGTCTGCAAGCACGAGAGACGAGGGAAATTAATGCAATGGTTTCGAACAAGCCTGGTTGCCCGAGACCAGTGGCTGTTTCTTTGGAAAAGGATGTAGATGGAAGCAACTTCCCAAATCACATCTGTCACGCCCATTTGGAAGGGAACTGTCCCTTTCTCACTATATCTTCCACTCCAGGCTCCAGTTCCCTAGCTGACACGTTCTTAGTAAGTATTGACTAATGCATGACTAGAAGGCTGTCTGTCCTGCGTACGGGGCCCTACACTGTCTATTACATGTTCTGCATTCTATCATGTTCAGCCTTCCTCCCTCTTCTCAGCAATATGCTAACTAGAGCTTTCCCCCCTTATGTCTAAAAGGGAGAAGAACCTCAGCAGCCCTTTAAATGTCACATACCAGCTTATTAAAAAGAATGTGAATAAACATATCTCTTTGCTCCAGTCCTGAAGTGCCGCCTCCAGGGAAGGAATCTCAAACGTTGCTGCCACCGCGACAGAGGTGGTATTTCAGATGCAGCCTCCACCCCCGAGCTGGGCCCAGGCTGCTCGCAGGAGCCTGAGTCCACAGAAGGCACAATCTAATTGTATGTTAAAACAATGTTGACTCGACGACCGAGTGAAATGGAAAATGTGCCTGCCCCAGTCCCCAGCAATTCCGTGGGAAGGTGTAGACCCTGGAGAAATTCTTGCACATGTTTAGCAGGAGGCTTGTACAAAGAGTCTCTGCCATACTGTTGTGAGAGTAAAAAAGACAGAAGGAAAATAAACTCTGGTGTATTCACGGGAGGAAATAAAATGAATGAACTAGCTTCATACTCTAACATGGGTGGGTCTCCACATATTTAATGAGTAAAGACAGTAGCAGAGAAATACATGCATAATGGTAGCAATTAAGTGAAAGCTTTGAACCATGAAAAGTAAATCGATGTATTTTTACAAGTGTGTGTGTGTAGGAAAAATATATTTTTAAAAAACACAGAATAACATAAAATTTACATTCCTAATTTATTTGGGGGATGGAATGTATAGGAATAAAATGGGGGACAAATGTGTTTGACTTTATATATAAGGTTTTATTGAGTGTGTATGTGTTTATGTAAAATGTACCTGAAGCAGAAACAAGCAAAACTTCTCAACTGCTTCATTGTCCAGTGGAAACCCCGTGCTCGGGAAGCCTGGGGAAATCGGTTCTTGGGTGCAGCTCAGCTCACCAGACTGTGGAGAGCTCGTCTCATTAAGAACTAAAGTTTCTTAAAATATGTAAATTCTTTACATTATTTCATGAATTTTTAAAGAAGCAATCTTTTCTAAGCAATACAGGCATACATTTAAAAAATTAAAGAGGACTAAAGGGCTTGTAATAAACACTCCAGCCCCTGCACGCCCCACCCCACGCCGCACTGCCCCACAGCAGCCTTCCAGCCCTTCTCGCTGCTTTCTCTGGGTTTGCTCCAGGTTTAAAGCAGATGTGTATTAAAGCTCTTCCCGGATTTTCACAGTCAGCCATGGACTTCCTTTTTCAAGAGAGAAATAGTTAACTCACTCCCCGCTCCCTCTGCCCCTTCTCCTATCCTCCCAGCATCATTTTATTTCAATTTTTTATTAAATCAAGTCAGTGTTTACATTGTATCACTATATAAATACTGTGCACTGCTAACCAGGGGATTTTATTGTGATTTATTTCCTTCCTCCTATAACTTTGGTTTTCTTGGGTTAATAACTGCCTTTTTTTTTTTTAAAGAAAATGCTTAGTTTTCTGTATAGGCATCTGATTTTATCCCTATACTTCCTCAGCTTTCTAAAATTGTTTTTCAGATGACAATCTATCGCCTATCAAGTATTATTAGTAGTAATAATAATACTAGTATTTAAATGGGAGACCCCATTCTTGATCATTCCATTTTCTTTTAATATTTTAAATGTATTGATGAGAGAGAGAGACAGAAATAGAGATTGGCATTGTTCCACTTATTGATACCTTCACGAGTTGATTCTTTATGTGCCCTGACCAGGGATCGAACCTGAAACCTTAGCATATCAGGATGATGCTCCAACCAACTGAGCTACCGCCCAGAGCTTCTATATTCTTATTCAGATCAATACTATTGCCCAGCTCACATCCTGGGACTGCTGTCTGCCATATTCTTGAGAACTCCTTTTGCCGCCCTTGTCTGTTGAAACCCCCTTTCCTTGTATGCCACGCTCTCCTCATTCTGGGATTTCCCTCTCCACCACATGGCTGCTTTCTAAGAAGAAAAGTGCACATACAGGGAGGATATGAGACCTTATAAGTCTGAAAGTGGCTTCAGTTTCCCTTTACACGGGGTTGAGTGTGTGCTGTGGCAGAGACTCTGGGTTGCAAGTCCTTTTCTTTCCAAAGTATGGAAGCACACATTGGGGTCTGAGCTTCTAATGTTGTTAGTGAATAGTTTCAATGTCTGTTTCTTTGTTTCTCACCTTTTCCGCCCTCTCTGGAGTTTACAGGGCTTTAAGATGCAGAGTAGAGTTTCGGGATTATCCTAAGGCTTGCTTTAAAATGAAAAACGCCACAATAATAATTTTAAAGAGCAAGTGGCGGAGAGAGTCACCGACGGCATAGTGCGGAGCTGTCATTTTGATGTCTCGTTCCCCAAGAGGTTAGTGTGCTCTGGCCTTACACTAAAACCGCAACGACTCACCCTGTACCAGGCCATGGTGTAGGAACCGGGAGACGAAGGAGAACAGAGTTCTGCTCTCATGGAGCTTACGTCCAAGGAGGACAGTGCCGTGAAGAAACTAAACAGGGTCATGGGTTGTGCAAGGGTAAGGAAGGGGTAAATTCTGATCGAATGGCCAGGGAAGGCATCTTTGGGTTAGTTACTTTAAGAGGAGAAACGAAAGATTAAAAAGGAGCCAGGACTAAAAAGGATTTGGGAAAAGTACATTCCAGGAGGAAGGAGGAGCAAGGGCAAAGTACCTGAGGCCCCTGTCATGGTGATGCAGTTGAGAGACGAAAGAATGCCAGGGTGGCTAGAACATAATGTGCAAAGGGGAAGTACTAGGAGCTGAGGTTGGAGAGGTACGAGCCATATTTTGTATTGTGACAAATGTCATAATTTAATTAATTGAAGTGGGGACTTTTTGGAAGATTTTGAGCTGGAAAAGGTACATTCAGGGGAGAGGAGTGGGGACCTTGAGTCTGCCCCTGCCCTCACTGCTGCGAGCCCCATTTCTGCTCCTAAACTAGGCATCCCCCTCGGCACACCCGATGGCTAGACCGCCCTCCTCCTCCGCTGGGAGGGCCAGGCCCATGCTCTGAGGCACAGACCGTGGACCCACAACGCTGCCCCTCCGGCGGCAGGCTTTTCCTTTGACAACACTCGATGCCTCATTGAGACCCAGGTTTCAGTGCCACCCACTCTCCAATCCATTTTCCATTTCCCCCTGAGCCCAGCTGACCCTCCTCTCCCTGCTTCCTAAACATCCCTGGTGCCGGGACTTCACAGACTACAGAGGAGTGGGGGACAGAGGCTTGTGGACTAAAAGTAGCACAGTCCTGCCTCAAGTGCCCTGGGAATCATTATTTCACCCCTCTGGTCCTGCCTGCATCCCCTAAACTGCACCATGTTGGGGGTGCACCCAATGGTCTTTAAGGTCCCTTTCAACTGTCATGGTCAAACCTGGGGTACAGTCACATGGCCTACCACGGTGTCTGGGAAAAACAGAGAAAAGCCAGAAGGTAAGAAGCAGGTATACTGTACATTTGAGAGCAAAAGACTCTCTACCTCGGGATCAAAACCTCTCCTTCTTGCTTTGAAACCCCACCAAACCTCCCTCCAGCCCTCTGGGCTCTTGGATTCTGGTAAGTACATGTTTGCAACACACTTATGTCTTCCTGCAAACAACACGGATGGGAGTGTCACTTAACTGGAGACTTGCCTGGTGTTTGTATTTGAAATGAATGACTTGGAACTAGTTAGTCTCACATGTAGATAAGCCAAAGCATGAAATCTTTCTCTTGCCTCTTTTTTCCTTACATATTAACACTTCACATGAGTAATATATGTTCATTATTCAAGAACACTATTGAGACACAGGATGTAGAATTGAAAGTCTGCCATAACATTTCACTGATAACCACAGTAAAAAAAAAATTGGTACTTGTTATTTTATTTATGTATTTATGTATGTATATATGCATCCATGTATGTATTTATTTTATAGAAATGTACTAAAAAGGTTTAAAAATGTTTTCGGTAGGCTAAATGATGGGCCCCCTAGAATATATTCATGTCCTAATCTCCAAAATTTGTGAACATTACCTTATTTGGGAAAAGGGTGTTTTGGGATGTGACGGAGGACCTTGAATTAGAGATTACCCTGGCTCATCCGGGCAGGATAAATGCAGTCACAGGTATCCCTGTAAGAGGGAGTCAGAGGGAGAGTTGACATACAGAGAGAAGGCCATGGGAGGGTGGAGCAGAGATGGATTTGAAGATGCTGGCTTTGCAAATTGGATTGATGTGACCACAAGCCAAGGAATGCCAGGAGCTACCAGAAGCTGGGAAAAGTCAGGAACAGACTCTCCCCTGGAGCCTCCAGAAGGAGCAGAACCATGCTGGCGCCTTGGTTAGGCCCAGGAAATCCTTTTCAGACTTCTCACCTGCCCACTCTGGGAGAATCCATTTCTGTTGTTTTAACCCACCCAGACTGGGACACTTTTTAGAGCAGCCACAGAGAACCAATACGACGTTTGAGGGTTAAAATGGAACACAGCAGTCTTCCACACCCCCAGATTCCATGTTTTACTCCCAGGGGGCAAATACTTCAAATCTTATAGCAGTTTCTTCTGAAAATTTTCCCTGTATTTCCAACTAGGGTGCATATATACATTTTACACATTGTCTGTTGACTCTGTATTTTTACAGGGATTTAAAATTCGTATAGTTCCAGAACATAGGCATGTACACACACATACATGCATGGATACACCCTGCTCCTTCACATGCGATCAACTTCCAAAATAATTATAGCATTTGGTGAAATCTGTAACTTTATATTTTTAGTATTACATTGATATAAATGGCCTTCATAGCTGTCCCATGTGGTATAGAATGTTTACATTTTCCTTCTTGGACAACCTTTGGTTTTTCCTGCAGTTAATAATTGCCCCAAGTTTTTACTTGCCCACTTCATTTACATATATTTCATTACAACTGCATCTCTAAACTCTGCCCAAAATAGAAAATCGATCTTGATACATTCCAACACAGTAGATAATCTATGATTTTATCCCCATTCTCCACCTTAGGAACACTCTTTCCAAATCTCCCCATCTTCCCAATCCATTCAGAGCTGGTTGCTTTCTAGCTCTGTACCTCTGCTGTCATCCTGGAGACCCTCTTCCCTCTTCCCTTGGAGACCTGGCTCCCTGGATCCTGTGTCTCTTTCTTCATTGTGCCTCGTCAAAAAGAAGAATCAGTGTTCTTGTGGCTTTGGAGCAAGGGTGTATGCCATGAAAATGGTATTTCATATCTTTATCTTGGCTACATAAGCAATCTAAAAGAACCATTTCCCCCAAAGTTTCTCAGGCATTCCCCTACTGTCCTCCAACTTCTGATATTGCAGTTGATGATTTTAATACAAATTCTATTTCTGATCTTGTGCATGTGATCTTGTTTTTCTAAGAATTTTTAGGATTTTCACTTTGCCTCCATTACTCCAAAATTTTATAATGAGTTTATTCATTGTGCTGAGCATAAGGTGAGCCCTTTAAATATGGAAATCCTCTAATTATAGGAAAATTTTTCTTACTAGATCTTGGGTAGTTTTCTCTATTCTAAGTTCTTTAATCTCTGGAGGTTTCTCTGACTTTGAACTTTCTGGACTAATTTTATCAGGTGTTCCCTGTTCCCCGTTCTTTTCCATCACTTTATCTATTCATTTGATATATATCTCCATTCTATCAAAGTTTGTATTTTGCCTCTCATAATTTTAATCTCTGAGATAAATTTTATTTGCTGTTTTAAACATATTTTTTAAGGCATCAACATTGTTTTCTACCTCTCTGAGGATATACAGTACAGGGTTCCCCTCGGCTTCCCCTCTGCTTTCTGCATCAGTTCTCTTTTCTTCAGGTCCCTTTATTGTCTGGCTACTTTTCATTTAGAGGCTTCACCTCAATGTTTCCATGCCTGGCATCCTTTCACATCTAAAAGGGAGGCATTTCAGAGAGGATTAGCTCTGTGTGCACAGGTGATGCTTGTCCAGGGGTGGGCTTTTGTTAGGATGCTGCTGCAGGTGTCGAGAGGCATTTTGCTAAGGGGACCTCACCGGTCAGTATCTGTAAGACTCCTCTCTTGCGGGCCAACTTGTTGATCTTACAATATTCTGTTGTAAGGACTAGAAACTTTCTATTCCTTAATCCCCAGTTTTCGGTGTAGCAAACTGCACCTCCCACTCTGCCCAAGCTGTGCATGGTATTCTTGAGCTCCAATGGCCTCTGGCACACCACTTCTCCAAAGAGAACACCTCTACTCCTGCTGGGTGGGGGAGGGAGAGCTGCCTGGTCGCTGAGGGTAGAATTGGGCATCTAGGGGTCTAGGGGTCTAACTGCCGTATATATTCATATTCTTATCTGAGGGCATGTTTATTGATTTTAGAGAGGGAGGAAGGGCAGGGGAGAACCAGAGAGAGAGAGGGAAACATCAATTGGCTGTCTCTCTTGTGCACCCTGACTGGGAATCGAACCTGCAACCTTTTGGCCTATAGGACGACACTCCAACCAACTGAGCCACACCAGCCAGGGTGAGGTCTAACTGGGTCCCAACCAATCTCTTACTCTCAACCCCACCATCCCTTCACTTTCAGAGACACCTATTGCCTTACAGTTCGGAGTGCTTACAGAGTTCTAGAAGAGAAATCAGTTGGCTTCTTGGCTACCCATTTTAGCTTTCTCTGCTATGCAAAGTTAAATTTTACTCATCCATCTGTTTTTTAGTACTCAAAGTTCTCTTGATGCCTGTTTTCATTTTTCCTTTCCCAGTTTCTGTTTTATTGAGGGCACGCCCCCCCCCCTTCTTTTGTACTCATGTTAGTGGGCACTTGGGTTACAGCAAAACAGAACCTGAGTTCTATTGTCCATATTTTATAAGAACCTATCTCCTCCCTTCCTCTTCTCTTCTAGCTCTGAAGCCAAGACCTCCTTGTCTGAATTGGTGGTCCCAAACCATCTTTCCAATTGCAGGTGGGTAGTCACTACCTCCATTCCCTTTTGGGTACGGAGCAGACAAAGCCCCACCTGTCATGCTGATACCCCATGCCTGCCATTCTGCACCAACCCCCACCTCCTTTAAAATATCCTACCTTGGAGCAACTTCTGTGGCTGAGGTGTCTTCCCTTATTGTTCTAGTCCTATAAGCAGAACTTAGATCCAAAGCATTTGATAGGTGCTTCAACAAACATCTTTTTCAATCTCCACAACAATTCTGTATGATAGGTCTCATAGTTTCCTTTCCATCAATAAAGAAACTGAAGCTGAGAGAGATGATGTATCATATAGCCAGGCAAGGGCACATAGCTAGTAGACAGTAGAGCTGAAGTTCAAACCCAAATCAGTGCTATATCAGTGCCATGGTTTTGCTATCACACCCTCGGACCTAAGGGATGAGTAGCTCTGTTTTCACACTCCATATTGACTACTGTGATATCTCCTCCTGGCGGCAGTATCAGAGACTGACTGTCCACCAGCCCCACCACCGCCGCCTGCCTGCCCCACTTACCCTCGGTTGTGTTCATGTCTCAGCTCCTGCTCTGAGCAATGGCCTGGAGTCCCATTAGAGAATTCCTTTGCAATGGCCTCTGCATGAGGGGAGCATCCTTAACATGCAGAGAGACAGAAGAAGTTCAAGCCAACTAACCTTGTAAACACCTATTTCTTTATCTGCTCAATGTTGAGCTTCTGTTCGGGTATTTCTATTTCTGAGTGCCCAGCACTTCGTGGGGCAACACGTTCTATCAGTGCAGTGTTCATAGCCTCTTCCTTCTTTCTGTATTGACCTTGTATCTTTGTCCCACTTTCCTAACATCTGTCTCCACATATGCTGTGCATTAATTATCTCTGCCTCCAAGTTCCATGGGCTATTAGAGAAGAAAGGAGCTTCTACCCAACCTCAGGGGTCCGTGTGGATCCTGAGATCAGGTTTTCTGTACCACTGTATGCCCTTCTCTGCCCATATTATGGCACTGCCACCAACAAGCCACTTGGCAAGAGAGAGACAGAATGTCCTGGGCTGTTTTGCAAGAAGCGGATCCCCACCGTGGGCAGAGGAGTCATTTACTCATTCATTCATTCATTAATTTATTAGATAGTTACTGGACACTTAAGATGTGCCAACCTCTCTCTTAGGTCCTGGGCCTACGAAGAAGAAGAAGGAGAAGGAGACGGAGAAGGAGAAGAAGAAAGAAGAAAGAAGAAAGAAGAAGAAGATATAAGCCAGCTTCTGCCACCAGTGTGGACTGGAGATGGGAGAAACAGATCTGTAATTGAGGACCACTGTGTAAGTGCCCATGGACGGATGCATGCTGGGTCGTGCACCGGAGGAGCACTCTGCTCCGGCCTGCGATCTAGTGAGGCCACGGGTGGCGTCCCTGAGGAGGCCATGCTGAAGGGGCCTTTAAAGATTACATAAACTAATCTCCTGATTGTACCGATATGAAAGCGGAGGCGGAAGAAAGGTCAGAGCACATCACGCATATTGGTAGGGATGCCTGAAGAAATTCCACTTATACATTTCAGGTCCTTCTAGCAAAAGTTGTCATGTCATAGGACTTTCTCCTGAGTCACAAAATTGTCCCCCAAATTAGGTGAAGCCTATGGGCCCTGGATTACAAATAAATAATGCCACTTTGTTAAAAAGCAGTACTTTGAATTGAGGTGCAGTGCTGGTCTGAATTGCTGACTTTCGGCAGCACAATTTAAAGGCTCGTGGCTCCTGCAGCCCAGCCTGGGCTCTTGGAAAGAGTGTGACGCACCCGGGAGCCTGTCATTGCCTCTTCAGGACCTCCTGGCAAAACGAGTCACTGTGTAGGTCTGCCATGTGCTGCTCTACCTGCTGGAACATTCCCTTTCCCCACCAGTACTCTGCAGGGACCCATGGGCTTCCACCCTGCCCCTGTCCCTGTCCCCAACCAGATACCATGGCCAGAGCTATGACAACCTGCCCAGGGCCAGGCAACCTGCCCCCCACTCCCCGCCCAGGGTCTACAGGTGGCAGGAGGCAGCAAGGAGCTCCTTTTTGTACCCTCGCTCTAGTCGTTCTGTGCTCTTTGTCTAAGAACCTCTTCTTTCTTAGTCCAACTTTGGAATGAGGCAATTAGTTTCTCATCTTTCTAAAACCCCAAGGTCCCCAGGGTGTCAAGTGACAAGTCAATTTCAGAAGTGAGTTCTCCTGACTCCTAATCATGTCACCTCCCCTTTTTCTTCATATCTCCCTCAGGGCAGTGGAGAATGGAGAAGGGAATCCCAGGAGTAAATATGGGGACTCGGGGGAAAGGTATTGCATCTGCCTGGGACAGTGTGCATGATGCCATCCCTTGTCTTCCTTCAGGGGAGTTCCACCAAAGCACTTGGCCTCTGACAATGACTACACTCAGCTCTGAGCGGTCCCCTTCTCTGCAGGCAACAGGAGTGTGGACATAATGTGGAGGGCGGATGCCTGCACGCCTTCCTGGCCTCTCTCAGTCCCTATCCTGCCCCCTGCAACTTACACCGAACCTCACGGGACTCCAGCACAGGCTCTTTGCAGCCTTTGCACCCAAGCACCTGCCTTGGTCTACTTTATGCTTCCATTAGTTACCTATCACTGCACAACAAATGACTCCAAGGCTTGGTGGCTTAAAGCAACAAACTCATAATTAAATCTTTCATAGTTTCTGTGGGTGAAGAATCCAGACAAAGCTTAGGGGGCCTCTGCCTCTGGGTCTCACAAGGAGCAATCAAGGTGCCAGCTGGGGCTGCTGTCATCTCAAGGCTCATCCTACCCTGACGACTGATCCAAGGGTATTTAGTAGCAAAGCAGTTAACACACTTGTCCCCCATAATTCTCTGGGATCTGAACAATATTTCTGCTAAGAACAAGACTGTGAGGCATTTGGTAGCCAAGGTGAAGCCATGAAAGCAAACTGGTTATGTCTTTGTGATCTTAAAGTCAATTGTTTTCAATCCCCGTTCTCCTTCAATACACTCCAGCCGATGACACAGTCCCTTCCACGATCGTGTCTGACGAAAGCAGTGGCTCTCCTGGGGAGTCCACGCCTCCTTGGCAAGGAGAAGTGGCTGGTGTAGAGTGTATAAGAGTCTCCGGGTGGGTTGTCTGAAGGTAATTCTTACACTGACTCCCCCCCAGGAGGTGTTTGACAGTACCTAATAAAATTTTAAAATGAGCACCCTCCCAAAACCCCTGATTCACAACAATTCCACTCCTGCACACACACTTTGTGTACCCTAGTCACTCCGAGAAACTTACAAAAAAGTGCGTCACGAAGCACGTAAGAGGATATTCACTGTGCGTAACGGCAAAGATTTGGAAGCAACACAAATGTCCTTCCGGAGGGAATGGTTAAGCAAATGGCGGTATATTCCTAGAATGGAACGTCATACGGCAGTTCAACCAACTAGATGTATATAAATGTTCAAAAATAGATCTTGAAAACAATAATAAGAGAAAAGAAGCAAGTGATGAAACATCATGTACCGAGTGATGCCCTTTATGTTAAATAAAAACACGCTCAACGATACTGCACTATGTTTATATGGATATACATGTGCAGTAAAAGTTAAAAAACCATGACCAGGAAGAAAAGCAACCAAACTCGTAGATCTTGATTGCTGCTAGCCATGCAGGGAGGAAAATGAGACTGAAGAGCAGAGCAAGAAGAGTTTTAACCTTATCTGTACCATCCTGTTCGTTTCATATGTACATTGTTGGGAATCTAAAAACAACCAAATGTTGTTGCTTCATTGGTAAATCATTTTATTATTATTAGTGATTTTCTGAGTTTTCACATTAAAAAAATAAGAAATAAGAATGAACATCAGGCCCTGATTTGCAAAGGCTAAATCCCCATGGGAATGTGGTCCCCACAGTTGTTCGGGGATAAGTTGCACGGCCAAGGGCAGGACTGGGATGCCCTGTTACTGAGACAGCACAAAGCGCTGGGAGGAGCAACTCCAGGTCCTAGCTCCCAACTAAGCTATGGAATCTCCCAGAGTTTCACTGTTAGACCTCCTGTTAAATTTTTGTTGGGGCATTATAACCGCAAACAGTCCTCAGACCTGGAGCAAGAGGGAAAGAGTGATCTTGGCCTAGTGATTTTTCATTCTGGTCTCCAGGAAGCCTGTGCAAACTTGAGTCACTGTTCCTGGATATCTGTGGGACATCGCTGTATCTTTTCAATGACATCTTCTTCATCCCTTTCAGGAACCAGTGCCAGTGGATATCACTCCCTTGGAAGCAGAATGGCCATAGCCAAAACAAGATCATGTTCCTATGGGTCCGTGTCCCAAGAGAAACCCAACCAGCTTGTTAAAATGACAGAGACATCATCCAGCTATAGGAACAAAGTGGCTTAGAGGGCCTAGAACTCAGCGTTCCCTGACTGAACACACCAGCTTCTCTCCAGCCCCTGGTCCTCTATCCTGTTTCTCCACATCCTTGAACAGCATCATCATCTGCTTGAATGCCCAAGCTAGAAACCCAAGAATCACGATTAACGCCTCTTCCTCCTTTGCCACTTATAGGTAATCAACTGGTCACTGAGTGTGGCCCAATCTTCCTCTGAACACCCGTCAAAGCCACACACTGGTCTCCATCCCTTTTGCCACCATCTCAGTTCCAAGCCTAGATCACCTGCTTAACTGTAAGCCTTCTGACTTGTGCTTCTTGCTACTCCCCTGCTTCTAATCTATTATCTCCTTAGTGGCCAGAGTGATCAGTTCATGTTCCTCCACGTCTTAGAACCTCAATGGCTTCTAAGGTTCTTTAAGATAAAGACTGAAATCTTCAGTGGCTTCTGGTGCCCGTGCGGACAGCCTGACTACTGCTCCACCTCGAGCCCCGAACCCCGTGTTCCAGCCACTGCGATTGATTGACACTTCTGAGGGGCCTGCCCTGGAGACAGTTTAAGCACCTGATCCTTTACTGAAATCTGGGTTCTCACTATTTCTAATCTCGTGTTTTACCTACCTCTCCCTAAGCTCGGAATGTATGTAATGTCAACTATGCTGCATCTTTGCCACCCTTCAAGGTCCAGCTCCAATGCCACCTTCTGAAGATGCCTTTCATGATTGAATCTCCTGCCCCCAACCCACATACTCAGAATCATTCTCTGTCTTCTGTGTCCAAATGTCATTTCATGGTTCTTCCCCTTCGAGTCATCAGTCTGTCCTCCCTTCTAAGACTGAAGGCAGAAGCGGTGTCTTGTTCTGAACCAGTAACCAAACACGACATTTCAATACAGTATGTGCTCAATAAGGATGTGTTGGATTGAGCTTAACAGTATCTCTGGGCAGGAAGTAGTCCTAGGGTGTGAGGAACACACACTTCTCAGAGATGCTGGGCACCCCAATTTTGCTAAAGAAGCTCTGTGACTCACCTCTAAATTCCCCTAAACTCCCAAAACCTCTGCCAGCCATTTCCCTTGAGTCATTTAGGCAGATTCACTAATAATGATGATTTAAAGTGAGACTTCAATGTCAGCACCTCATTCACACTTCAAAAAGATATGTATTCAGAGGCACACAAAAAGGGTGTAATTACCATTTCAGGAAAATATTTTAATCTGATGCAATGCATTACTGCCCTGATAGCTCGCCGCCCTTGCACCAAATGGTTGTAAAATGAATATTACAGAGGGGGAAATGTGCTTCTCTTCCCACTCAAAAGACAGGTAGGGAGCAGAGGCAAATACAGGGAAGACCTGCTGGCAAGGAGGGCGAGGCTGGGACAGCAAAGGCTTTTAGTGCACTGTGGCTGATGAGTGTGCAACAGCCGGTAATGTTTCTGGCCTGGTGGGGCCTGTCTGGGTCTGTCTGGGATACCGCCTCTTTCATCAGGAGCATTGAAAATCCTAATTTAAAGTGAGAGCTATGGGAGCGGGAAGTAATGCTGGCTCTCTACTCTGGCTGCCCTATCAAAGCTGGAGCTGAGGTGCTCTGTCTGGATTCGCTGGGCCCCTACGGCTTCTGACCCCTCCAGATCCAGAGGCCTCTTTAAAGGCTTGTGAGATGCTGCATCCATCCCTGGGTTGGGAGGAGAGCTGCTCCCTGCCCAAGACTCAGAGGTCCCAGCGGGCTGTCCTGCCTGAGCCGACAGGGTGTGCCATCTCTGTAACTGAGTCGCAGCTGCCCCTTTCCTGGAATATAGGTAATTCCTCCTGCCTCACAGGGACGTTGTGAAAATTAAATGGGGGAAATGGATATAATATGCTTAGCTTAGTAAGTTGCTTAATATGTGGTAGTTCTTCTTATGGCTATTATTATATTATCATCTTATTATCCTAGGGAGTAAGCTGATTAAAAATAATAATCAGAGAGAGTGATGAAGTGACCCAGGTCTTAAGAAACCACACAGAGACTCCTGGAAGCTCTCAGTTTCTACCATTTCGGGAGGGGCTTCTATTTATGGAAAGAACATTTTGCATACATATGTCTCTGGGTGTCTAGGCAGAGAGTAGAAGGGACCTGGGAGAACCCAGGAGATGGGATGGGTGATCTGGAAGTGTGAGAAGATGCCGTTGAGTGATGTGCCTCCTGCCGACTGTCTTACTCCGTTTGGGCTGTTCCCACAGAATTCCACAGACTGTGGCTTATCAACAACTGAGATTCATTTCTCACAGTTCTGGAGGCTGGGAAATCCAAGATCACAGCCTCAGCAGACTCAGTGTCTAGTGAGAACCTCCTTCCTGGCGCATAAACGGTCATCTCCTTGCTGTGGCTTCACATGGTGGAAGGGGTGACGCTGCCCTCTGGGGTCTCTTTTACAAGGACTCTAACCCTGTTATGAGAACCCCACTCTCAGGAGCTCATCACCTCCCACAGGCCCTGCCTCCATATAGCGACACACTGGGGGGTTGGCTCCAACATGTGACTAGAGGAGGAACACAAAAATCAGTGTGTTGTAAGTTCCTGTCTCAACAATTTCAGGTTGGGTACAAAATCCTGTTCTACTCCCCACGTGGTGCAGAGATGACAGAGCAGGGTGACTTAGACTAGATCAGCTAGAAGCTTCCCTGTGAGCAGAAGTCAGCTAGCTCCCACCTTCCCTACACATCTCTGCAGAGAAAAGGGGTTAGGGAAGTCCCAGGACTCGTGTTCTACCCTCCAGGTGACAGGAGGCAGGGGCAGAGGAAGCAGCAGAATGCTGGGGGCTGCACAGCAAACGTGGCATTTGAGACCCAGAACCCCTCTGTTTCCGCCTTGTTAAAGCATCAGCTGGGACACTGAGGGAGGAATCAGCTGGCTGCTACCCCATGGTCAGAGGGGTCCACAAGAGCCAGGAGCAGGGATCTCCAGGCATGCCACCAGCAGCCCGTGGCCTCCATCGCCGAGGGCTGGGTCACCAGCAGGAACCCAGAGATAGACCCTTGTCAGGTGGTGGTGCAGTCCAAGCCTGCTCAGGGTCACCCAGGACAGAGCCCTTATCGATCACCAGTGCCAAAGGCCAGACTTGCTGGCAGCCATGGGGGTGGGTTGAATCAAGCATTGAGACCTCACTGAAAGTGATGGGAGGGACCCTATGGGTGTAGTGCTGCTGGAGTGGAAATGAGACCCTCACATGGTTGGGGGTGACAGGCTAGCCTTCATGCCTTTAGTTCTCAACTGAAGTGTTAGGGACAATAGAAGACCTTACACAGGGAAGCAGGTGTGGAGGAGGGCCCGGTGGAGATTGCCAAGAGAGGACCTGATGACTGGGAGCTCAGGGGAGGCCCTGGTGAGCTAGGATACAGGAGACTCAGGGAGACTAAATTAGGTTCTGCCCTGAGGAGTGCCCTGGGCAACTGATCTCACAGCTGGACCCCCACCCAGCAGCATGGCAGCTAATGCACAGGACTCCTTTGGGCAGATTCAAAGGAAGCACCCCTTCTCAAGGTGCTGACTTTGCACCTGCCAGGAACTTGTCACAATGTACTGATTTTGTCAAGACCAGATATTTTACTGCCGTCTGTTAGAGAATTGCCCTAATAGATGGACAAGCCTAAGATGTCAGCAGTGTGAAAGAGCCAGCCCAGGCACGGTGTCTGCATGCAGGGCACACACCATGCCAGGATGTGAAGCCTTCAGTCAACATTCAAAGCTGGATTTCATTGGACTTGTAATAGGATGCTGAGTCTCAACTCAAGTCAGATGTGGGGCAAGAAGATTGGCTTCCAAATAAGCTGAGGGGTGTGGGGTTGGGCTGGGGACCTTCAAGCCCACTGTCCTTCCCAGCCCAAACGTCAAACCACCCCTGAAAGGAGCTCTGATGCAGAACCAACGGGAATGCTCCCCGTCTAGTAAGGCCAAGAGAGGCTTTTAGAAATAGAATACTTGCCCAGCCCAGTTCCTGTTCTTATTTTTTAAAAGTCTACAAAAGTAAGCAGGGGTCCCCAGGAGCAGTATAATTAAGAAGACAGGAGGCTTTGAGTTTTCTTTGATGCCTAGAAACGTGGTTTATATGTTTCCAAAATACTTTAATATCACCGTATCATTTTATCCACAGGATACTTCCCTGAGCAAGGCAGAGTGGGTATTATCTTCACTGTGCAAATGAAGAAATTGCAATGCAAAGTTGCACGTGACTCACCCAGTGTCGCGCATTTACTCAGAGATTCGTGAACAGTCAGCTTGATGTACTACGCAAAGGTTCAGTCTTAGTAACTTGAGGAATGAGGACTATCGTGCGTATTCACGACTGGCCTACTGAACAAAAGAAGAAGAAGAAAAAACAGGAATGAATCGATAGAAGTAGTTAGCATCAGTGAAGTGACCCCACTGGCCAGGTTGACCTGGTTTGGAATAACTTGGGGGTCACTGGACTTTAGTAACCACTCAG
The DNA here is from genome assembly GCF_022682495.2 of Desmodus rotundus. NCBI lineage: Eukaryota > Metazoa > Chordata > Mammalia > Chiroptera > Phyllostomidae > Desmodus > Desmodus rotundus. Next base: position 82,598,262 of record NC_071395.1, read on the forward strand.
CAATGTCCAACAGTGGAAGGATGCCTGTGACTCCAGCTGTAAGCTAGATGGAGAGGTAGGGTATCCCAGAGGAAAGCACACAGGGACCATGTCTGTAACTCAATGTGCTGTAGGAAGAGCAAGTGTTTGAGACTCAAAGTCTGGCCCGGCTATTTGCAAGATGTTGGACCATCTATTTCATCTCTCTGGGTCTAAGGTGACCCAACTGTTAAATGAGGCAAATACTATCAACTTCAGTAATTCATGTAAAACACTAGGCATATGGTCCTGGAACATAATAAAAACCAGCGAATATTCATTGCTATTCCTTTACTCCTTAGAGCACGGTGAAAGGCATTCTCGCACCGGCTGTTTCTCAATGGAAGGCAGCGTTGGTCTCAAGCAACCTCTTGAGAGGAGATAAAGAAATGGGTCTCCAAAGTCTCTTGTGTACCCGGCCCCATATCTTCATTTCCTCAATTCATTCATTCATTCAAGCACTTGGGCATCCATTCATGCTTCCATTCATTATGGGAGACATTAGTGGTCCTCGCTAGGATTTTCAGTTTTCCTCTCTTCCTGGGCACACATACCAGCCACATGCCTTGCTTTGGACAACAAAATGTGAGCAGAAGTGATACGAGTGACTCGTGGGTGGAATAACTTAAGGGTCAGCACTCTCTTCCCTTGCCATGGCAAACCCAAAAGCCAGTGTTCAAGAAAGTGACATCATAAAATGGTGGCTTCTCTGTCAGCCTGCACCCCTGAATAGCTGTGACGAGCAGAATACCACGCCCACCCACCAACCCACATTAGCCACACAGCACGAGTGAGAACTAAACCTCCGGGAGTTCTGAACAGGGAGATCTGGGTGTTATGTGTTACTGTACCTTACTCAGACTTATTCTGACCGACACATCCACTCTGCTTTTCATCCATTGCACAACTTTTTTTGAATCCCTAACACGTGCTGAGCACCCTCTGGATGCTGAGGGCTCAGAAGGAATCAAACAGATCCAGATCCCGCTCACAGAGTGAATGTCCAGTGGAGGAGGGTACAAATACACAGATGAATATATACATTAGGTTGTAAATGCTATGAGGGAAAACAAGGTAGGTGGAGGGGCTCGGAGGAGCTGTATTGGGTGCAATGGTTAAGGAAGGCCCTCTGAGAAGACACTGTTTGAACAGAGACCCAGCTAAAGTAACAGGGTGAACCATCCCGATGTCCGAAGGGGAGGCATTCTGGAGAGAGGGGAGAGGGAGCACAAAGGCACAAAGGCACAAAGGTCAGATCACATCTGGCGGGCTGCAGGATCAGCAAGAAGCCAGAGGGAAGGCGAGGGATGAGGTGACATCAAAAGACACAAGAGAAAAGCAAGCTGCAGCCAGGGAGGAAATATTTATAATGCATGTCTAATAAAAATTTCATGTCTGGAATATTAAAAGAGCCAAAAAGAATATTGGAATTCCAGAAATTCCAAGAAATATTCATGTCTGGAATATTAAAGAGCCATAAGTCAACAAGAAAGAGACAAACAATGTAATTTTGAAAAATGGGCAGCAGATTTAAACAGGTGACTTATGAAAGAAGGTATCCAAATTGCCAACAAGCCAATGAAAAGGCAGTCACCCCCATTACTCCTCAGGGCAGTACAGTTCTGAAGCAAAATGAGATACTATTACACATTCCACGAATGGCTAAAAAGACTGAAAAGCTTCAAGTATTTGTAGGAATATGAAGCAAATGAAATTCTCATCCTTTGCTAGTAGGAGTACAAATCATGTCAGAAAATCATTTAGCGATTCTAATAAAGGTATGTATGTGCCTGTCCTGTTTACCAGAAATCCCAATCCTAGGTATACCCAGGAGAAATAAAAAGACACGTGTGGCCCAAAGCTGAAAACAAGACATATGCCCACCAAGAGTAACATACGTAAATAAGCTGTGGTGCAGTCCCACAGCAGAATACCTCACCACAATACAAAAGAACACAGTATTAACACCAGAACATGGGCAAATCTCAAAAATGTTGCTCAACATAGGAATCCAGATGCAAAATTGTCCACACGCTATGATTCCGTGCATGAGGGGGGAACCCCCCATAAAACAGAATTATCTTCTGGAGGGCAGGCCCCTTGTAGTACAGTCTTCCCCACTAGGAGAGTGTTCTAGGAATACATTGGATCAGTGAACCAGCTGGTGTTGTTGTGAGAGGCTGCATTCAACTTCAGTGAATCTTTTTTGAAGGCTCTTTCAACATGTTTGCCCATTTCATGATGGGTGATTTATGAGCACACCTGCCCACACTGCACTGAGTGTTCAGCAGTTTTTGACCAAAAATGGCATCATTCCCATGCCCCACCCTCCCTGTTCAGCTGATCTTACCCTGAGCAACATTTTTGTTTCCCCAAATGAAAACATCTTGCTGATGTGGAAGAGGTGAAACAAAAAATGGCAGAAGCACTAAAAGGCATCAAAATTGACGAGTTTCAAAAACTTTTGAGCAGTGGAAAAAAAGTCTCGTTAGGTGTTTTGCATCAAATGGAAAGAAGTTTGAAGGTGGCTAAAGTTTAAACATGTAAGAATAAATACACAATTTTTTAATATAAATAAATTCTGGTTTTTTGCGGGGTCTTCCTTCTTAAGTAAAGGTTAAGAAGAGGCATAAACGAATCTACAGTGGTAAAAGCCAAACTAATGGTTACCCTCGGTGGAGGGGGGTGTTACCTGGAAGGAGATGTGAGAGAACTTGCCAGGTAATGGAAATATTCCATCCCTTGACCTGGGTGGTAGTCACCTGGATGTACGCGTAGGTAAAACTCAGTTGCGCTGTCTGCTTAAGATCTGGGGATTCTACCGCCCGTAATGTGCACCTCAGTGGGAAAGAACCGCAGGGATGGATCTAAAGGGAAGTGGGCCCGGCAGAGGCGAGCGAGGCCGTGGAGAACCTCTGTGCTGCAGTAAGGGTTTTGAATTTCTTTCTAAGAGAGATGGGCAGCCGTTGGAAGGTTCTAAGCAGGTCAGAGATGTGAAAATCATCTGGAAAGGATGGTCCTGTCGGCCTGTGAAGGACAGGCCATTGGTCCAAGTGGGTGGGGACGCGGGGTGTGAACGGAAGACCTGCAAGAGCTGCGGGGGATGTGCCCGGGTGGTGAGCGAACACTGAGCGGGAGCAGGGTCCTGGGCAAACGGTGGAGGTCGAGAGGCCCCAGTTTGCTGATGGATTGAATGGGGAACTGAAGAAAAGGGTTGGAACCCACACTGACTTTGGCCAGTGAACCCAGCAGAATGCAGCTGCCCATCACCGGGTTGAGGAGGACATGAGAAAAAGCAATTTGGGAGGTGAGGGGATCAAGAATTTGACTTCGAACATGATAAGTTGAGATGCCCCTTACATACCCAATTAAGGGTTAAAAGAGGTGGTTGACTAATTGAGTTTGGATTAATAGGTAGCAAATATCAATATGTACTCCCTCAACATACACTCACATTGCCTCGGGGGGGGCGGGTCCAACCTGTGGCCCGCAGGTCACATGCAGCCCAGGATGGCCGTGAATGTGGCCCAACACAAAATTGTAAATTTACTTAAAACATTGTGAGCTTTGTGTGTGTGTGATTACGTGTTGCACTGTATTTAACGTGTGGGCCAGGACAACTCTTCTTCTTCCAGTGTGGCCCAGAAACCCCAAAAGGTTGGACACCCCTGCCCCATGCCTTCCCCTTTGTTTTCTTCTTTAAAAAGGAAGAAGTGAATGTTAAGTGCACCTTTAACCTGTTTCAGCTACAACCACCTTCCCTAACATTTACTGGACTGAACACTCTGGCTGCCAGGTCTGGGAAACACGGCTGAGATTTGAAAGGCAAGCTGGTACCCTGGGCTTGTCAACGTCCTTTCTGGATCACAGCTCTGCCCTCATGTCACTGGAATGGCAGGACACGGGGCCATCCCCGGCTGTACCCTCAGCTTTCCAGCACCACTCGCGTGGGGGCACAGCTGGGCCTGTGATGGGGTGGGTGTCAGAACAAACAGTCTCCACACCCTGCGTTGAGCAAACACATCACTAGGGAGCCAGGACAACACATGGAGGAGAGGGAAAGCTCTCATTCTGGTGAAGGACTTAATTAGAAGGAAGGAAAGCTGTAGTGACAACATTAAATATTTAGGTATCAGGCCAGTTAGGGGATTTTGTATGGGGTGTGGTCCCAGACAGAGCTGTTGATGGGGCAGCCCGAGGGGCAGCTGGGAGAGGGAAGGAAAACCAAGGCATTAGAGTCAGATTGCCTTGATATCGAATCCAGCCGTGTGGTCTTCTAGAAGTTAAGTCACTTCTCTGAGCCTCAGTTTCTACATTTTTAAATAAACTTAGAATAGGGGGTCATGGTCAAGATCAAACGAGATACAGACGGCGCCTTCCATGATTCATGGGCTACACACAGTATACACTCAGAATACCTGCATCTGTTTCCCCTCTCCCCACCGCAACCATTAGTGTGGTTATAGTAACCCAAGTTTCCTCGGCATACAAGTGCAATTGCATCACATTCATATTAAGAAAGCACTTCTTTTGTTTTATACTGTTACTTTCTTAAGGTAGAACCCTGGCAACTTCACCCCACTCCAAGACAGACACACACACACACACACACCACACACACACACACACACAGCACTGCTGCACAGGATTTTGCCCTGTGGCCACACTAACTGCACAAAGCCACACCTCACCAATGTCTCAACTTCCGGCCCAGAGTGTGCCCAGGTCCAGGCCAGGGTGCATTCTCCAGAGTCCCCCAGACTGGGGGAAGGTGCACTGAGGCACACCTCTCAGTGCTCACACCCTGGAGGAAACCCTCCCATACTGAATGCGGCTGCCACTCGCTTAACTGATTCACTGATAGAAGGCGGCAGCTTGTGGGCTTCTCTCTTGCATTTCATGCTCAAAGGAACCCTGAGCCTCCGTGGAAAAACCTGTCCACCCTTCTGAAGAGACCACATGAAAAGGCCCTGAAATTACGGAGTGCCAGAGACCCAGAGCTGCCCTAGCCTTCCGCTGAGCCTCTAGATGCCTCCCACCACAGAGGCCATCTGACCACACACTGCGTGAGAGACCCGAGGGAGCCCAGCAGAGGACTGGGCTGGGCCCAGTTACGCAGAGAGCTGCAACATAGCAACAAGAACTGAAACAAGCATCTTGTGTGGTCTTATCTTTTCAACTTACCCGTCCACAAAGCACCTCTTTCACATGGTACCATCATAACACAGCTTCCTGAAGCCCTGGCCAGATGGTTCAGTTGGCTGGAGCATCAGCCCTGTACACCAAAGGTGGCAGGTTTGATCCCCCATCAGGGCACATACCTAGGTTGTGGTTTTGATCCCTGGTGTGGCGGGTATGGGAAGCAACCTATTGATGTTTCTCTCTCACATTGATGTTCCTCTCTCTTTCTCCTCTCTCTCTAAAAAATCAATACACATATCCTTGAGAAAGAGCTTCCTGGAATAATACCCGCACTGCCCCCTCCCCTGGGTAGTGGCAGGGGTTTCACAGGGCCGGGCTGGGGACAGTAACGGAGGCAGATCCTACACTCCTCTGCATTTCTTCTTCCCCCGAGACTTCGTTCCAAAGATGCTTCTTCTCTCACCTTCAGCTGAAAAACCCTCAGACAATTTAACGCCTGCTGCAGCCTGGCCCACCTGTTCCTTGGGCGTCCCTGCACCAACCTCAAACCAGGACTCCCGCTCTGGTGTGATTCAATGAGAACTAGCCAAATGTGAAGTGATTTGTTAGTTGTTTGGATTCCTTAGGTGAGGCCTCCTTATGATCTGCTCACAGATGACACCCTCAGGTCAGGAAAGAGGCGGAGGGACCACCTGCTCTGTGCCACCCTCAAATGCACCAATAATTTTGGGTAGAATATTTGGGCATCTTGCATTATTTACCTATTCTGGCTGCTACCAACTGGAAAATCAGCATAAATATTCTAATGGATAAAATGGAAGCTTATTTAAAAGAATCACTGAATCTTTTGGGAGCTTTTTGTCATACAGTTTCTCAAACAATGACTCCCAAAATCCACTACCAAGGAGCGTCTGTAAAATGTGTAAAACAGCCCACCTACACAAAAAGAGCAGGAGCCCTGGATCTAGCCTACCCCTCATCACACTCTTGAAGAAACTGGCCGGCAGGTTTCTAAGAAAGGAGAAATGGCTCGCAAGCCATCTGTGACTCTCCAGGGGAGTTCCAACTTCAGATTCTTAAGCCTGGAAGACAGCAACCCGGGGTCTCATCCTGCAGCACCTCCAGGATGCAACACAATTCTCTGAGAATCTTGTTTTTAAAACAATAATCCTGAGCTGAAATGGGCACACACGATTTGATTTTTTTTTTAAGTTAAATTGATAGGGACTTTCAGCTTGAGCTTTCTCATCTTTGGAGTAGAACGCTTCTCCAGGCTAAGCTACACACAGGTCAGCACTCTGGGTGTGCTCTCCTTTGTCCCTAACCGTCCGGGCATTACCAAAGCTTTACTGAGCATTTACTTCTCTCAGGCAACCTCGGATTTGAAGTCTCTGCTCTCCGAGAGCTGACAGAGTATTAAGATGTGCACTACAACAGAGGTGGCGTGGGGCTCCGGGCAGACCCTCCGCTCGGGCGCCTGGTCCCCATTCTGTGCACCTATTCCCCTACTCACGCTTTGCACCTGTTGCTACACACCTGTCACTCTCTTCATTGGTTACCCATGGGCTCCAGAGCCACTTTTACCTACACAAAGAGCCAAGATCCCTGGGAGTTTCCATACCCCCAGGGGCTCCAAGCCAAGGAGTGGCCCCTAGGTGGGATAAATTCGACAGTGTACCTGACCCCACTCCAGAGCTCCCTACAGGATCAGGGAGCTGAGGCTGGGGCTTCACCTAAGATAACCACTCCCCCATTTGGCTTTTCCCCCTCCCCTATCCTGCTCTTCCCCCTTCCCTCTCCTGCTCCTTTAAGCATTGAACCCTATGACCTTGTTTGAACAGGACAAACAGAAAGCACAACTTCCGTGCAGCCCAGGTCCTTCTTGCTAGGTCGTGTGCTGTTGAGATAACATCATTTCTTCCCTCCTAGTTATTTACCTGCCTGACCTTTCCTGAGAGACCTTATCATAGAAAGAAATTGGTTTTCTCTCCATGTAGCTGCAATTTAAACCCTGGCTCCCCAGGGTGCGAGAAGTTCTGTCTAGCCTGTGGAGGAGGGTCCAGTCCAGGGGCCCAGGGAACACCTCTGAAGTGATTTAGGGGAATGAGTAAGAGCTGTGGAGATGTGAGTTATGGAAGGAATGTGTTTTCAGGGCAGCTTCTGGCCAGCTGGGAAGGCAGAAGAAGAGGTGCGAGGGAGGCAGGCTAAGCGGGATTACAGGGTCTGTGCCCCTGGGCATCAGCACCTGCAGAGTGGCAGGCGTGGGGAGGAGAGGGATGCTGAGGAGGCACCAGAATTACTAAAGGTGACACTGAATGCAGGGCTCCCACAAGGGGTGCCAATCTGCACCCTGGCACTCCCTGTCTCTGCAGTGTGCCCCCCAATAGTGCAGTCAACCGCACAAAGTCAAGTTTATTTGTCAAACTCCAGAGAAAGAGAAAACAGGAAAGTTACCCAAGGTGGGATGGTTAGATAGTATAAGCCCAGTGAGGCTCCAGGCCTTTATGAACGGTCAGTAGGAGAGGCACTGGTTGCACCTACACAAGGCAGATTCTGGATGAATCTTGTATCCACCCTCGGAGCAAGGTGACCTTGGAAAACTCCTTCCCCTGCCCTGGCCTTAATTTCCCCATCCTCACAGAGCTGTTTTGAGGAGTCAGTGAGTTAACATTCCTAAAGTACCAGGAATAACGCCTGGGGCCATGGGGGCATTTGCAGGTATTAATGATCTTTATTAGTATTAATTAGTAGTCCAGTTTTATAGGTAAGGAAACTGAGGCTCAGTGGTGAAAGTTGACCGAAATTATGCAGCTGCTTCTGTTTTAGAAACACTGATTAATGCTTGATGTGTTCTTGCTAGCAACTCATGAAAACTGGCATTTAAATGAAGAGCCCACGATCTTTCCACACCTCACTGCCTGGTGCTCGAAGGAAATGTGAGATATTCCATTTTAATTATTTTATTACACGGAGGGACATGCGGTGATTGTAGGCCATCTAACAAAGATTCAAATACTGTACAAGTCCATGGGGACGGACTTGATGAGTTCAAAAGAATGACTTCTAATTAGCATGAGTAGAGCTTACCTGTGAATGGATGGCTTTCAAAATGTATGAAAAACCTTTCCTGCCTCCTTTGATAGGCTAAGCATTGCTTCTGAAACTGTGTCTCTTCTATTCATTTGCTTAATGAACTCCTGCCTTTGATTCCTCCAAGGGGAAGGAGAGGTAAGTCAGAACAGGCCCTGTTCCAGGAGCCACAGAACTCAAATTCCTGCCCTGACAGCAGAGGCTCCTTCCTGAGGACTAATTGTGGGAGGAGGAGGCAGAGTTAGTGTCAAGGAGGAACGTTGTAACTGAAACTCTGCTGCCGCGTGTTGTCATTTTGAAAACAGACAATAACTCGGACCTGGCTCACAAAACTCTTTAGTGCATTTATTCATTCCAAAGTCCTTAGGTTTCAGGAATGGGTGTGAATGAGGTAAAATTCACTTCTTGACTATTTGGATGCTGGAAGGGGGCTGGAAAAACTAGCTCCTCTAGGTATTTGAAACATTTCTCGCCTGAGTCTTGCTCACCTTGTTAATGTGTTTTACAAACCCTTCCTTAAGATGCTTCGAGGAAAACTTCAACCTAGCTTTGTCCTGAGCTGTGTAGCATTTGAACTCAGCTCCATCTACCTGAAAATCTCTATATTTTCCTGACAATGTGTCTTGAACTTCACTCTAAAAGGGTAGAATTGAATAAATTGGGGCACCGGTGTTCAGTGGAATGCCGCGAAGAGCAAAGAATCCATTCAACATTTACGGAATTTCCCCTGTGGGTCAGGGGTTGTTCCAGGGCTGAAGACGAAATGGTGGAGAAACCGGTCAAAACCTCCCACTGCTTCTAGCATGCGTCTTGTACACACTAGGTCTGCGGGGTTACTGCTGGTTGAGGGGAACTCAAAGATTAGGAAGTGAGGGCCAAATTCCCACGCTGAAAATTAACTCCCTGCCCCTCTGTTTCCTTTTAGAAGGAGGCTGATGTGTTCTGAGGCCTGAAATTGACTGAACTCTTTGGTGAATGGCGGTTGTTCAGGGTGGCAGCAAGGAGGGCAGGATTCCCTGGGTCTTCGGCATTCCTCTTGTTCACACTATGCTCTCCCCTGCCTGCGCCGACTCCAAGTCTGCCCCAAAGGGAGTGCCCACGTGGTATCTGGTGAAGCCCCTTCTGAGAGCTAACCCCTCTCCTCAACTTCTTCAACAACAGCTCCCCCCTCCCATGGAGCACTGGAGCAGGGGTGCCCCCAGGACGGCCCCATGGGAGGCCAGTTCTAATCCTAGAAATTGTGCCCCACTCTGCCCTGCATCTTACACCTACATACCAGCCCTGCTCTGGACAGCCCCAGTGAACCAGCCTGATTTCTCTTCCTCTGGAGACTTCACTGTTCTTATTTCATCTCTTAGCTCAAGATCTTCAAATTTCCCCTTGGAAGGAAGGAAAAAAGGACGAAAGGAAGGAGGGAAGGAGGGAGGGAGGGAAGGAAAGAAGGAAGGAAGGAGGGAGGGAGGAGGAAAGGAAAGAAGGAAGGAAGGAAGGAGGGAGGAAAGGAAGAAGGGAAGGAGGGAAGGAAAGAGGGAGGGAAGGGAAAAGGAAGGGTTGGTTTTGAGTTCCTCACTGTCACTGTCACCCTCCCTGGTCTCCACTTGTTCTGTAACTTCTCTTTCAAATGTGTTGCCCAGAACACTTCTTGGGATTCTTGTATCCTCAGTACCTGATCCAAGCAAAATATGAAAAGTAGGAAAAAGTGCCCAATAAATGTTGGATGGCTCCTGTTGGGCCTGCTGCGCTGGGGCTGCAGGGAGGCCACCCGAGAAATGTATTTTCCTCCCACAAGGAGAGAAAAGATTGTGGAACAGAAAATCCTCCTGCTGTTGCTGAGGTAAGTGGGGTCTTGGTGGGGTCAGCTGATGCCTGAGGCAGCAATACCAGCCCAGCCTACAAATAATTCCCACTCTGTGAATTTATTAAAATCCTATATATTTATCATGCAGACACTGTGGAAAGGAAATACATTTTCTATTGCCACCGACCTTTAGGTTCTTATTCCAAACTCAGGCTGCCCAGCCTACTGCGATGTGCTCATCAGCCCGGGTCAACATAGGCCAGCCCAGCGTGTCCCTCTCCCTCCTGAAGGGACAGTGAAGTCCCCAGGGACCCATCTCCTCGGAGACAAGTGATTTTCATCGGCCCAGGAAACAGGTTAGACTTCTCTGGTAATTCACTGACTCTATTTTATTCTATAATTTTTCCTTATTATAAAAGCAACACAAGCTTGTTATAAAACGTGAAATCACAGGGAACTATGTTAAAAAAAATTTAATAGTCTTCCCATTTTCCTGGTTGGCCATACCTTCCTCACCAAGATCGTTAGAAAGTGACCTTTCATACTTCCCCGAGGCTCCCGTAAACACACGCACGGATGCCTGTATCACTGCTCCCCAGGTGTTCAAATCCAAAACGGAGCTCCACCATCCACTTCACATGCCAGCTTGCTTCTGTCTGTCCCCTGAGGCATGGATTGTGGCCATCTTTCTGGCCAATACAGATGCATCTAACGTGATATTTTTAAAAAATAAAACGGCTTTACTGAAACCTAACTGAGACATAACACGCTGCACATATTTGCAGTGCATGGTTTGCGAAATCCTGGCTTTTGCCGCACGGTCCTCCCAGTGTCGCATGATACCGTTGTTTGAATGCACCACCGTCCACTCATCTAGTCCTCTATTGGCAGACAATCAGGATTGTTCGCCGCTTTTTGCTAATATTGTACAAAATATGCCAAAAGCACACACACACACGACTTTGCACATTGACCCTTGCAAACAGGCTTTGTTTCCATGGAGTAGATCACCAGCTGTAGGGCTGCCGATCAAACGCATGCTCGTTTTACGTTGTCGTCAACCCCTCAGACTGTTTTCCCCAGTCACAGCCTGGCCGTGTGGACGGGTTGTGCCTCTGTCTAGCTCACTCTCTCTAGCCCAGGACCTTGTCCTCAGATCCCACTCTAACTCCCTAAATATACTACCTCTCCTGCCCCAACTCTCTCTGCAGGACCGCCCTGTCTCTTTCCTGAATGTGTTATCTTGGGAATGGCTTTGCTTTCTCACATCTGAATGGATTAAGGAGATTTTTAGAGATTTTAATCTGTGTTTAAGTCCAAAAGTATCCCATTATTAATTAAGTAGGTTACAGGTTTACTACTCTAATTAGGAGAAATTAAGAGAAAGGCAGGATGTAAAACACCTCTAACTGTGCACAGAATATAGCATTTGCTCAGTAAATAATAACTGTTCTTATTGAGTGGATTCCTAGACCAATGGGATGACGTCTACCTACACGCTGTGGCCACTCCGCCAGGTCAGGGAAGACGCCGTTTATTTTGAAACTGCACACAAATTCCAGTAGAGTTGGAAATAACTTTTGAGTAGGAGTCTGCAAACTTCTAGACTGTAATGCAGATGGTATGACAAATGACCCTTGGTTCCACCTGTCCTACCCATTTCAACTTTCCAGAAGGAAAAAAAAAGAAGTCAGTAAAAAAAAAAGAAAATTGAGATGAACAAAATAGGGAACAGAGAACCAAACTCTCAGTAAGCTTTAATAGCTCACTGGGACAATTACTAGCAATCCCATCTCGTCATACGGAAAAGCAGACACCTGGGAGATTGAGGTTATTAGCCTTTAAGACCAAAAGGAAGGGCTTGAACGTTGTGGCACCCCAGCCGACTTTCTCAGGCCACCAGCCGCCTGAAGACCTTATTTCTAATCTCGGCCCTAGGGAACACTTGCTCATAGTCCTCAGATGGAAGCAGGAAGCCCTGCCTTGTCCACTTGGCCTCTTAAACAGGACTAAGGGTGGAGGACTCACCACTCCATCAGACAGCCCACTCCTCTGCTGGATTCCTCGAATCATTAGACAGCGTTTACACACTACTCGATCTTCTATCCATGGAGGGCTCCTGAAGGGTGTCCGGTGGGGGTCATGTTTGTGGTAGAGGGACGCCTGCCACCCAAGTGCTCAAATCTTATGCCATAACTGGCTACAGGAAGGGCTAGGAGCAAAGGCACTGAGAATCAGATGGCAAGGCGGGCTGGGAGCAGAACTTCCTTCTTCCCTTAGGGCAGGAGGAGGATGAGCTTTGAGAGGAGATGGGCCTGGTCATGTGGGTCACTGAGTTCATCTCGCTAAGTCTCTCCGTTAGCTTCTCTAAAAAATATGGCTACTTCCCTGCCAACAGAGTTACTATGAGGAAAGAGGAGTTTACAGACCTTGCTGACTGAATTTGGACCCTCTTAACTCTCCACGGGCCTCCCTCGAGGATGTTAACTTCCAGCACGTCCGGCCAGCCCAGTGTGTAGGCCCCAGAGAGGGCCCCTGCTCAGGCCGACCCAGGAAGTCTCAGACATGCACTGGAACTGTCTCCCGGCAGGTCAGGGCACAGAACAGGGGTACGGATAGTGCTGCCCAGGGGTCCCAGGCCCTAAGTTCCTGTATCTTGTTAGACCAAGAAACACTAGTAGGTTAGAAAGCATTTTCTTTTTGGAGTCAGAATGTAACTGGGTGCAGAGCAGGGGTCCCCCCCAAATAGCAGAGAATTTCCCCCACAAACCTGGATTGGGGGAAGGGAGGAGTGGATGATAAGGCCTTTAAGATATTTTGCATAACAATGGCAAGTTGATAGCTGTGCTGCTGCCCAGGACAAAGCTGTAGTGACTTTAACAGCCTCTAGTGACTTGTGACATAGCCAGGGGAGGCAGTTGCTGTAAGTCATGGGGAACTCTTGCCCTGACTAAAGATGGCAGCAGAAAGAAGGTAAAAGATATGGGGGAACTGGCAAAAGTAGCATATCATAAAAGGGGCTGGATATGAGGTCACATAGGAAGTTCCTGGCTGAGCATTTAAAATAAGGGCAGGATGAGAGAGAAGGAAGCAGTTACATGGTTTAAAAGGGTGTAGGAAAGGGGTCCGGTCTCCCATGAGGTCTGGTGTGTAAGGAGATGCCACATGGTTTGGAGTAAGAAGGAGGAGGCCCTCTGGGAAGCTGGCATGGACAGCATGGTGGCAGAGCTGATGCAGCTGTGTGGGGACCTGCCTAACCAAGCACTGATTAGCGGGACATGCTTGGAGCTGAACAGAACTGTGACCGGGAATACTGATGTGCAGACTTCTGCTTTTCTGAGAGATGGGACCCCAGACTGGCATATTCTGAAACTGGCCTGGTTTGGCAAAGGGAGGCAGGACTGTGTGTTTTGGGGTGTTTTAAAGGGAATGGGACTTAATAGCAGAAATCTGCCATTATTCTAAATCTGTATAACCTTTAAATAAACACCCCCTCTCCTTTTTCACTGAACTCTTGCATTGGGAGTCACTCTCCTTGGCGGTGGGTAATTGAGCCCCAAAGCTGTTCCGGAACAGCACAGGCAGGGTTCTGTAACAAGAATGGTGGGTTAGATTTTCCATTTCCTTCTCTAATAGCTGCATATTTCTGACAGTGTCTGGGCTCTGTGTCCCTCATCTGTGAAATGGGAATATCAGTGTTCATCATGTCTGTTACACGGGGCTGATACGAAGAGCAAACCAGACAGAGGAGGCTGACTGACTGTGGGGACACTCACATGCTTCACACGTGTGAGCCTGCTGTGGGGCCTTTTCCCTGCTGAGCTGCAGAATTCAATGAACGGCAGATGTGAAGCTCAACTCCCTGGAGCATTGAAGAGGACATAAAGATAAAGACAGTGCTGATGCTGGGGTGATGGAAGAGTCTCCAGGCCCCCGGGCAGGTGCTGAGCAGCATCTCCAGGCACTGCTGGTAGTCAGAGCTATCCATCCTGGCTTCTCAAATGTCTGTGTTTGCTGTTGGTGCCACTGACAGTGACAGACAGTGCAATTTTCTCCTGCTCTGGTCAGACACAACCGCCACGAGCCCAGCCCCCCCAGCGCCACAAGGCCCAGGCTCAGGCAGTCTGCAGCATTTATTTGTGTTTATGTATTTATTTTGCAGCATTTATTTGTGATGATTTTCAGGCAACCCCTGAGGCCACCGTCCTGGATCCCCCGTCAGAGTTTGGAACAGGAGATTCGTGTCAGCTGATAGGTAAAGATGAGCTGAGCGAAGAATCTTTGGCTGGATGGCCAAAGGGTTGCAGAGGGGGATGGGAAGCTGGCTGGGGCTGCTGGTTTGAGGGAGAGGGTCAGGGCTATCATCCCCGAACCCCGTCCCTCAAACCTTCTGACGGGGAAGGGCCAGTGCTCAGACGACTAGGCCTGATGGACATTGAAGCCATCCAGGTGACGGATGACCACCAGGGGCTCTGGGAGAAGTGGGGACAAGGTACAGTCCTTGGTAGAGCATGGGCAGAGAAGGCGTGAAGGCCCAAGTGTTCTGATCAATCTGGAAATAACACTGAATTATATCAATGTTATTTGTTGGGTTTGTAATATATATAGATGTAATGACAATAACAACACAAAATGGGGAAGAGAAAAGAGAGCTATAAAGAAGTAAATTCTGGTAAGTGAAAATAAATACAGTAAGCCCTAGAGAAACCTCTAAGAAAAATAACTAAAAAAATCAATGAAAAATATCATTAGAGAAATTAGGAAATTGCATTAGGAAAAAAATTCACTTACTGCAAAGGAAAGTGGTAAAGGAGGAATAGGGGAACAAAAAGACATGAGATATATAGAAACTATATATCTCATTTACAAACCAAAAATGCCAATAATAGCATTAAATGTAAATTAATTAAACCATCCAATCAAAGGCAGAGATTGTTGGCCTGGACAATAAACAAGACCCAATGATATACTGTATGCAAGACGGACCCATTAACTTTAAAAATACAAACAGTTTAAAGGAAAAGGATAGAAAAAGCTACATTAAGCAAATAGCAAGAATAAGAAAAACTGGATGGCTATTACTAAGACAAAACAACTTTAACACAAAAAACATTAGTAGAGAGAAAAAGGGATGTTGTAGAATGATAAAAACAGTCAAGTCATAAGGAAGTTGTAATAATTGTAAACACCCACCCACCTAACAACAGACCCTGAAACATGTAAAGCCACAACTGATAAACTGAAGGGGGAAATACACAATTCAATAATAATATTGGAGACTTCAATATCCCCACTCCAATGCCTCAAATGGTTTTCTCAGTGTGGGTCGACCTTGGCAGAAGATCGAAGATTTAAACACCACCGGACAAAAACTGGACGTCACAGAAACCTACAGGATGCTCGTCCTTCAACACCACAACATGCGCTCCTCTGAGGCACGTTCCACTCCCCGCTACTGACCACAGGCAGACCGTACGCCAAGACTCGATAAACCTAAAAAGGGTGAAGTCAGATTCCATCCAATCTCAATGGAGTGAAGTTAGAGATTAATAACAGCAAAAAATTTGGCAAACTCACAAATATGTGGCAATTACATAACACACTACTAAATAATCAGTGAGTGGAAAAAGAAATGAGTTAAGAAGAGAACTCACAGGGAGAATCAGAAAATACTTTGAGAAGAAGGAAAATGTGCATCATTCCCAAACGCATGGGAAGTGGCTAACGCAGTGCTTAGAGCTACAAATGGCTCCGCTGGAGGTGAAGAAAGATGGCAAATCAAAGCCCAACCTCCCAGGTTGAGACGCTAGAAGAGCACGTGGATGACCCGTGACAACATTACACGAAGTGAAAGAAGCCAGTCGCAACGTACTACGTATTACGTGATGCCATTTACACGAGAGGCCCAGCGTGGGCAAATCTATAGGGACGGAACGTGGATGAGAGTGCTCTAGGGCTGGGAGGGGAGGAGAATGGGGGTGGTAGCTAAGGAGTGCAGCATTCCTTTTGGGGGGGATGGAAATATTTCCAAATTGATTGTGGTGAGAGTTGCCCCCTGAATCGCATACTTCAATGCGTGAATCATGTGTGTGTGGTATGTCAACTGTATATCAATAAACGTGTTTAAGAAATAAATCACCCTGGACTTGGAGCCACTGGCGCAGGATTCAAGTCCCGGCTTGCCATTTACCAGCTCTGTGACCTTGGGTCAGTTTCTGAGCCTCTCTGATGACTATAAAGTGGGCAAAATGATCCCAGTTCAGCCTGCCCCACAGGGTCCTTAGTAGGTCACGTGCATTGCGGAACATGAATGTGCTTTGTAAGCTCTCTGCTCTCCCACCAGCCACGTGGCACATGCCTGCCCCTGCCAGACTCACGGAGACCCCTGGACATCCTGCTGCACTTCGCCCATCCTGGGGATCTGTGCCAGCCCCCCAAGTGAAGCCCAGGAAGGGAGTGACTTTCAGGCCACAGGCCCGGAGCCAAGCCCTGCCCCTGCCCTCCTGCCATTCCCTGTGACTTAAGGACACGCCCTTGGCTCCATGTAGCAACCTTCCGACAACGGCCCGAGCTCCAGGTCACTTTGACTTCAGTGAAAGCAGCCAGTGCTTGTTGACTAGACAGTCTGCGTTTTCTGTCACCCAACTACGGCAGGGCAGGCACCACTGTCACCCCGCCTTCACCGATGAGAAGGTCTGGGCTCCGGGATGCCAAGTGACTGGCCACAATACACCTTTAACTGGGTCAGACTGCAAAGTCCACCCCTCTGACTGCCAAGCTCCTGGGGCAGCCCTTCCCTTCGCCCCACCCTCCTAGCCAAGGGCTTTCAACTCTGCAGCTGCCAGGGCCTCCTGCCTCCTCGCTGTAGCCTCCCCTGAGGGCTGATCTTGGGTGCCTCCCCTTCAAACTGCCCCACCTGCCAGGTCTGGACTCTGCAATTTCTGACCCCAATCTCCAGCCTGTGCACCTCTAAGTACCTGCCCTGTGTCCTAAGCTCATGGGAGGGGTCCTTCCTGGCTTAAGGCTGAGCCTCTGGGTGTGGGGGGCTGGGGTGGGGCGGGGTGAGAAGTGCAGCATTTTAAAGCAGGGCTTCCTGATAGGAAAGGGAAACATTTTTTTGAAAAGGGAAATCAAAGGTATGAACTCATCTGTGGGTGGAGTGGGGATTGGCAGGATCCTCCTGCCCCTCCTGGTCTGTTTCCCCACCTGTAACACCAGGGAGTGGGGCCGACACCCTGGGGTGCTTCCCAGCCCTACTCTGGGCCACGTGAGAAACAGGCTGCCGTGACAGTGAGCTGCCTGGGCTC
This sequence comes from Desmodus rotundus, assembly GCF_022682495.2. Classification (NCBI taxonomy): domain Eukaryota; kingdom Metazoa; phylum Chordata; class Mammalia; order Chiroptera; family Phyllostomidae; genus Desmodus; species Desmodus rotundus. Next base: position 82,615,617 of record NC_071395.1, read on the forward strand.
CGGGACTCCAGGATGGTAAACACATCAGGCTTCATCTTGTCCTTTTCTTCCTTCGTGGGCCTCTCGAGCGATTAGTGTAATGCTCGGCACACAATAGACTTTTAATTAATGCTTGTGGGATGAATAAATGCATGAGCCACTGACAAGCTCCAGTGGGAAGAAACTGGAGTTCTGTGTGACCCCAGTCCCCAAAGCCCATCCATCCCCCCTCCCTGTCCTCACAGGAAAACAAGCCCCAGGCAGCCTGGAGGCTTGGGGATGCTTCTGTAGAGGTCAGGAGGAGGAATGTGCACCCCTCTGGGACTCCTCTTTCTTTGCCTCCTGGGCAGGTGAGCAGGAAGTAGGAGATTTGAGAGAGACGGGGTGGGCTGCAAGAGAGAAGCCCCGCTCTGGCACTTTGAGAGGATGGCAGATGACTCTGCTTTCAGGAGACCCTTCTGCCCTGTTCCCCACCCCTCACTCTGGCTCTGCCTTCTCCCCACCCCAGGGACACAGGGCCCCTGTCCTTCTCTGGGTGCACTAGCTCCCTCCCCCATCCTTGCTTAGTCCAGCCCACTTCCTCTCCTGGGAGTAGAAAGGGTCAAACGAAGTGTTTAGCGGAACAGTGCAAGTGTGTGTGGGGGCGGGTGTCCTCACGGGCTGGGGGAGGAGTATTTTTACTACGTAAGCCCTGCCCTCCCCTCCTAACTGGTGGGCTTTCAGTCTCTAACATGGATCTCACTCTTGAAATGACCCTGTTTAGTGGTCCCACTGGCAGCACCAGCTTCCACACACAAATCTGGAGCTGGCTGGCCCCAGGCGCACCATGCTCAGCACTTCCCTGCCCTATCTCCAGGGCTCCCTCCCATTCCGCAGAGCCGGTACTGGGTGGGCCCATGGTCCCCACCTCGCGGAGGCTAGCTGTGTGAGGAGGTAATGGTTGGCTTCTCTTTACAGCCTGCCGGGGTCTAACGCAGCACCTGCTCCACAGCAGGAAGCCAACGGTCAATACCCACCTCCCTCTCCACCCTGCCCTGCTTTCTCCGGCCTCCCCACCCCTTCTGCTCAGCTGTCCCCTCATTTCTGAGCCAATCCCAAACCACTGTGAATTCAAGAAAGGGTCAATTGGCAGGCACAAGATGGGGCCCAGCTGTGTGCTCCCTGGAATCTCTAACGCTGCCAACTTGAAGGCTGTGGTGCAGGTGAGCATGGGGAATGCCAGGACCCTCCCCCAGGCTGCCCCCACTGGCCCGGGGCTCGACGTATTGCCCCTCCCCCCATGTCAGTTCGGGGTCAGCTTTGGGAACCACCTCTCTCTTTGATTTAAGCATCCTCTTTCCAGTTTTTCCTGCATGGGCTCACTCGTGCGCTGAACTCCTGTTTATTACTATCTGCTCTGTGTGAGGCACCGCGCTAGGTCGAGAGAACAAGGCTGTGACGTGTGTCTGCACAGCTTCTTAGGGGGAACCGGGGCTCGAGGTTGGGACAGGCAGTCAGATGTGATCGAGTCAGGAGACCCAGAGAGCCCTGGCCGGCTCCGCAGAGGGCTCCCGGGCCCCTGGGCAACCCCACCCCTCTCCTGGAATTTGTTCCTCAGCCTTACAGGAGCACAAGGCAAGAACTGGAGGAGAGTGTGGACACAGCAGATCCCTTCCCAAAATTCAAATGTATTTGTACACATGACGTTTCGCAAAATAAATGTAAGGCTCTCAGCTGATCCTGGACCTGGGTGAGGCAGGCCCTAGGGGATCCCCAACCCCTAGGAGGGCTTTTGACACTCCAGCCCCTGACCTCACCCCGTGTGGGTGCAGCTGCTGGGTGTCAGGTCCGTTGGTTTGTTTTTAATACTTCATTTGCTTTGATTTGACCGAGGACCAATGAGACACAGGGCACCGTCTGACTGGTCCAGGGACACAGCAGGAAGGGTGCCTGGCTCTGGAGTCTTCAGGACAGGCATTCTTCCCTCCCCCTGCCCCCGCCCCGCCCCCGCCCCGCCCCCCACCTACACCACACCGCTGCTGGGGGTGGGGGGGAGGGCTGAGGCATCTTCCTAATAAGACCCATTCATCCAATTTCTTGAGGAAACAGATTGGAGATATCCCCAGAGCTAGACCTAGAGAAATAAAGTAATAATGTTATCACTCTACACAGAGCTATTTAAATATAGATTGGGTTGCTGGGGAGATGAAAAAGGGGGTCCCTTTTGTTATGAAAATGAAGGGAAGTGGGAGGGTTGAGTTTGTGTTTTGATATGTTAATGAGCTTGGAGGCCCCCAGGGCAGGGGCTGCTGGGGAAATGGAGTCGCCCAGCATATTTATTTGTGCAGTTTAATTTAACAGCTAGGCTAACACAGAGCTGCAATCGGGATTGTGTAAAGATAATTATAGCCATGTTATTAATCAGGTGCCTGCAGGATGTGGCTTGCTTGCTTGCGGCTACCTTGGCAGCAAGCGGATCTGCAGCAGCCCGGACACAGCACCATCATGGTCTCATTCTGCCATCTAGTGGCAATTCTAGGAATTGCCTGGGGAAAACAGAAGAAAAATAGTTTTGCTTCTTTTTAAATGATGCAGTCACTTTCTAGAATGAACAGAAATTGCTGCCCTTTCCGAAAAGGTCAGACATGGAAAGGTCTTTGGAAAATACGAGGCCAGCCTTCCCTTTTTAACTGATGCTAAATCTGAAGTCTAAGAGCATTGCTTTCTCAAGGACACCCTTTTCAGCTGGGATCAGAATGTTTTATTCTAGACTCATTGATTTTCCTAAAATGCCAGTGAATATAACCTATGGAATTTAAAAGGGTGTTCTATGGAAAGCAACCTCACAGGGTGATCTGATTTTAAATTCCTAACTGGGTGGTTCGTGGTGGGTAGTGATGCCCCGGACATATAATGTTTTAGTAAAAGGTTTATCTTTGCTGTAAGCAGGCCCTCTCCATTGTTTCTGTGAATCTAGGTTAATATACCCTTGAAATCAGCTGTAACCACCCTCAAGAGAGCAACAATCTTGGTAACTATACTGTAATCCAATCCCCGCCTGGCTTCCTCCCACCTCCAGGTAATCATCCTTACCCTTCCCTCCTTAATCTCGAATGCATGAAAGCAGCTGCAAAACTGTTATTCTCAGGAGCATTTGAGACCTTTCTCCCCAGCATATGTTACCCGTTTGGCTCAAATAAACTCATAAACATTCTCTACAGGTTTGGGCATCTCTTACATTAAAAAAACACAACTTTCCAACCCTTACCTCTATATCTTTTCTGTTTTTCAACTTAAAATTTTTATTTATTTATTTTTAGACAGGGGAAGGGAGGGAGAAAGAGGGAGAGAAACATCAATGTGTGGTTGCCTTTCATGCCCCCCCCTGCTGGGGACCTGGCCCCCAACCCAGGCATGTGCCCTGACAGGGGATGGAACTGGCGCCCCTTTGGTTCGCTGGCCCGTGCTGAATCCACTGAGCCACCCCAGCCGGGGCTGTTTTCCAACTCTTTTGTATAATGTATTTATTTATTGAGGATTCAGTTCCCGACTTTGCTTGATTCTTGTTTCCCCTGGCTCCTGCACAGAATGACTCTGAGTGTGGCCAGTGTGGAAACAGTCCCCCCAGCTGAGGGAGTGGCAGAGAGGAAGCAGTGATAGAGAATGACCTTACTGACTGGGCAGGCTTCAGGGACAGCCTGGGGGTGTCCAGAGGGAGGTGGCCAGTGGAAGAGTGCAAGAGGGTTTCTGGAAACTCCGTACTGCTACAGAGAAAACCACAGGCCTCACGATGGGGCCTTTCGTGCTAACGCCCATGATACCAAACCCAGATTTAATACCTGACCTAACTGCTGTTTCAACCTTTCCCAGAAACAGTCTTAATCAGCCTGGGACTTTCTGGTCAAGCACCAGTAAGGTAATCCGTCCTTTGGGCCCTCTCCATCCCATCCCCACCTCCCCGACCCCAAAAAGAAGAGGAAATCTGCATGCTAAAAACCCCTGCAGTTCCCTAACCTCCAAAAGATGTCCTGGTCTAAAAATAAGCCTTTCTTGTTATATTTTGTTTGCTTTTTTCTTTTGTTGATTATGTTCCAGTTAAAGGTGAGATCATATGGTATTTGTCCCTCGCCACCTGGCTTATTTCACTTAGCATAATGCTCTCCAGTTCCATAGCTCCCTTGCCCCATCCTTCTTCCTAGAAAAACCTTCCATTTTTTACGACGCCTGGAGCCACCCTTCCAGTTGCTAGACAGGATGCTGCTTGATTATGAATGGTTAATAAAGCCAATTAGTTCTTCAAATTTATCTTTAACAACATGCTCTGCTCAATTTTTCTGTAAACTTAAAACTGCTTTAAAAAATGAAGTCTATTAATGAAATAGTTAAGAAAAAAAAGGTAGGTGGGGAAGGGGGTGCTAACGCCCTTCCTCTCCTCCAGCCTTCCTGCTTTTCCTGTTCTTTATTACACAGCTTGAATAAATCATGTCTTGCCCTCCCTCCTCTCAACTTTAAGCCTCAGTCAGTTGTTCTCAGCCCATTTTCAGATTCTGCTTCTAAAACACCTTGGAAGACATGGGAGGGACTAGGTATGAGATGACACCTGAGCTGGCAAGTAGAGGGTCCTGTCTGTCATGGGTGTGTGACTCACCAGGTGAAGGTTCCCAGCATTCGGGCTCTGGACACTCCCATGAAGTCAGGGGCACACCGGAAGGTCTCCTAGCAAACCAGGACAGTCACCACATTCCCTCCAAGGCCACAACCTCTAGGCTCCTGGGAGGAACTAATTGTTTACACATCTGCCTCCCCAGCTAGGCTGCCAAGTTCTGGACGGGTGGGGATCGTATCTAACTGACGTTGGTGATCTTTATCCCGTCTGCTGTTTAAGGCAGAGGACGTGCTCAAACACAAATTGTCAGATAGACGAGTTAGCAGGTTCAGCACCTGTAGCCGCTGGACAACAGCCCACTGAAGACATGGGTCCCAACCCCTGGAACCCGTGCATGGTACATTATATGACAAAAGGAACTTTCCAGACGGGAGTCAGGTAAGGATTTTTGAGACGAGGAGACTGCTCTGGCTTATCCAGGTGGGTCTGAAGCCATCCAAAGTGTCCTTGTCAGAGGGCGGCAGAGGGAGAGTTGGCTATGAGAGGAGAAGGCACCCACGGAAAGAAGAGACTGGAGTGATGTGGCCACAAGCCACGGGCGCCAGCAGCCACCACAAGCTGGAAGAGGCGAGGAAACAGGTGCTCCCCCAAACCTCTGGAGAGAGTGCATTAGCCCAGTGACACTCAGCTCAGACTGCTGACCCCCAGCACTGCGAAAGCATGAACTTGTGTTAAATCACTCAACTTGTGCTGATTTGTTACAGGAGCAACAAGAAACTAAGGCGGTTCCCCCTCCTCCTGGGGACGGGTTCTTCCTGGTTCTGTTCATCTCGGGACTCCCACATCCGTTAGTTTACAAATGTGCCAGGGAAAAGTGTGGTATCGGTGACAGTGTATTATCCGTTACGTTTGAGACACGTGGAGTATATAGAAACGAATAGAATAGAGAGAGAGAGGTACGAGATTTATTGTAGAAACCAGCGCGCGTGGGGGGCCCAGGAAGCCGGCGGTGCTGTCTGAGGGCAGGAGAGGGTGGACGGCCCCATTCAAGCCAAGGGAGCAAACTCACCCTTCCTGGGCCTCTCTGTTCCATCAGGCCCTCAACGGGCTGGACAATGGCCCCTGTGCTGGTGCGGTGAGGGGGCATCTGCACTCACTTTACTGACCCAAGTGCCAAGCTCTTCCAGAAACTCCCTCACAGTCCCACCCGGAAATGAAACTCAGCAGCCATGTGGGTGTCCCTTAGCCCGCTCAAGTTGACATGGATGGTAGTTTCTGACGAAATTTCCATACTTAACACTATCTTCTGAAAAAAATAATGTATCAAATGCAGCCTCTTGGCAGTGTTTGAACATAATGTATAAAATTCATAGCTTCATTTTGAACCTAAAAAGTATTTTAATTAATATTTTTATTGCCAATCCCAGTTGCCACTGTCTCAGCAGGAAAGTTTGTCCAAATTGGAATTATTCTAAAAAAACTATTTAAGGATTACAAAGACTCAAGAGAAGTTGTTGAATTTGACATGACTTTCAATAAAACATATTATGCAACAATATTGACTAATTACAATACAATTAGTGATGTTGTTGGAATGAAACAGGAGAACTAAATTTTATAAATTAAATAGATAATATTTATAAATAATGTATGCTTTTATTATTTATCTGATCCTCAATGGATCATCAACAAAACACTCAGACATTCAATAGTGAATGTTTTATTCATTTTTAGACAGAGGGGAAGGGAGGGAGAAAGAGAGAAGGAAACATCAATGTGTGGTTGCCTCTCACACATCCCCTACAGGGGACCTGGCCTGCAACCCAGGCATGTGCCCTGACTGGGAATTGAACCAGCGACCCTTTGTTTCACACGCTGGTGCTCAATCCACTGAGCCACACCATCCAGGGCTAAAAACTATAGCCTGATTTTATATATATACATATATACACACATGTACATATACACATATATAAGTATACACGCACACACATATAAATAGCAAGATAGGTGAGTGGATACACCATATATCATATGTAATTTTACATATATAAACCATAGCCCTGTTTATAATTTACACATATATAAATTATAATTAAATATAAATTACACATATATAAATTATAAAGGTATACTCTTCAAAGTAGGACAACAGAACACATTTTTTTTTTTTATTTTGGGAAGGACCTGATTCTTGCCTCTTGAATATTATACTTAGGGTCTCGGGACCCCGTTCTCTCTCCCTCTGCTCCGCATTTGCCCCTGGGCTTGCCTAGGAGTGGGCTTGCCCCTAGGACCTGCGTGTGCAGCAAATCTCTGAGGTCAAATGCATGCACTGAGCCGGAACAAAGCGAAGCTCCTCCTGAAATACTTGGTTAATGGGCTGGTCTTGCATTCCATGGCAGTACGTTTTGGGTGAGTGGGACAGTTAAATGGCCGCTGTTAGGTTTCAACCTAGACACACCTGGGTGGATGTGCACCTGGTACGTGTAGCTCTCGTTGGTCTAATCTAAATCCCGAGAGAGCAGTGCATGGTGCTTTAGCTTTCCTTTCCCTCCCCGTCCCCATCCGAGCCCCTGCATGTCACCTTTCTGCCACATACTTCCTGACCCACATGCTATCCTCTCAATACATTAAGACGTCACATTTAGAGGATGTTGTAGGGTGGACTCAGTGCTCCTATTTGGTTGTGCCGTTAGGCCCCCAAAGGGAGTCTAGTGACTGGATTATGGGGCATCTGCCACCCTGGAGGGGGTGCTGGCTGAAGGAGGGAGCTCTGCAGGGACTCTGGGAAGAGTCCCTCAACACAGGGACAGGGAAGACCACCTGAACTCTCCTCCTGTTTTGACTGGGCACCAGGACTGAATCAGGGAGACCCTCCTCCCCCAAAGGACCCTGTGGCGGACATGGTCTGGCCTGGTGCCAACCACAGCAGAGCCATCACACTCTGGGAGGGATGTCAGTTGGACACGAAAGCTCTAACTTGCTGGCCGGTGACATGTGGTCCGGTCTCAAAGGCAGGCCACAGCCAGGGAAAGAAGCCTGTGGTTCCGAAATGACTCCAGTTGCCTTGTGAGCTCTCATACACAAAGGGAACCACAGTGAATCGGGACCATTCTTCGTATTTCCTCTGCCATCCACTTCTCTGCCACTGCGCCACCAACACTACATGCTTCTTTTTCAAACCCCAAGACCACCCAAGGTCAAGTGCCTTTTACCTCTGTTGCTCCTTTTCCAGGCTCTTCCTCTCAGAGCCGGTGACACAGTCCCACCCAGGCCTGACCCTGCCAGGAGGCAGGGGCCAGAGAAGCCACTGAGTGGGAACCGCAGGCGCCCTCCGGTGGTGAGCAGGGGCAGAGAGAGCGATGGAAGCCAGGGGCTCACTAATGACTGTCCTCTGGCCACTCCTTCTTACACTGACAGCAGAGAGGACTGACTGGCCCCTTCCACCTGAAGTGCCCACAGCAGGTGTGGTGACCCAGGTGACAGCAGGGGCTGAGCACCATATGTCCTCTCCAGGACAGCTGTGGGGTGACGGAGCTCTAGCAGAGTGAGGTAAAGGGGTTCCAAGCCCTACCTTTGTCAGGAGGGTCTGGCACCAGGTTGGGTCCTGGGACTCTAGACACCCCATGGCTTCAGATCTTTACTGCTCTCTTCTGCACATGGGCCACCGGCCTCAGCAACTTCTGAAGCCCGCCTATAAAATGGCCTGCCCATCAAGCAGTTAGCAACCAGCGCCAGCATCCCCTGGCCCTCTCCCACACAGACCTGCTCCCTGGGGGGGCCGCAGCAGCAGACAGAAATAACTGTGATGTTGACGGGGAACACTCCACAGGGTGCAATTATGAAACACTTTCTCTTATTTTTCCTCTCTGGGTTGTCTGACAAACCTGCTTGATCAGCCCTTTCTCCCCACCCAAATTTGTGGGCAGGTCCCTCCATTTCCTGTCACTTTCAGGAAATGAAAAGTCCTTTGGTCACTGCTCGTCTTGTCCCCTGTAATTCTTAAAATTGACCTCCAAGGTTCTGGCCAGTCTCCCTGGACGCCGGAAATGGAAACACCGGTGTGGCTGGGATCTTTCCCACCTTCCCGGGTTATTCCTGGTCCTTCCGGAAAGAGGGTACGTTTCTGAAGAATAGATCGGACACACTTTCTACTTGACTGCTGCTGTCGTGACTTGGTGTTGGACTAGGATGGGGTCAGAGGCTGTTCCAACGCAGGGCTTCCGTTCCGCTCATTTGTGAGGTCTCTGGGGCCCCTCCCCTGGGCTCCGTGTGGCTGCAGGGCTCTTTAGCGTGAGCAGTGCGTCCACCTCGAGCTCTCTGGGAGCAGCCCCACCTGACATCCAGCCCTCGCAGAGCTGCTGGGAAGGGGTCCTCTCGTGCTCTCGGCCACTCTCGGCAGGGACTCCTCGGGAGAAGCCCTCTGCCCTCTGTCGCAGGTGGCTCAGACTTAAGGCCGGACTATCACACTTTCCAAGCAGTGTCGTTCAAGCCCCTCTCGAGAGGAGTGAGGCGAAGGACACAGCTCCACATGACACAGAAACAACACACTTCAGAGAAACCTCTCTCCGACTTTTCCGCCCACACCCTTCACACTCGTGCCTGGGTGTCACGCTAGGGGCTGAGCTCACGGCGGTGGCATCCGCCACCTGTCTTATGTGGGTGTCAGAACTTTCTTTCCACATGTGCCAGTGTTTTCCTCTGTTGTTCAGCTTTCTCCTTGGGGTGGGGGGGTTCTCAGCCAAATCTGAAGAAATATAGCCGTCCCTTAATAGGAGGCTGCATGTTGAGAATTAAGCCTGTATTTCCAATTTGATCCCTGGGGAAAAGAGAGAAAAAAAATCTGAGCTGTTTGGGCTCATTTCTGGGTATTAACTCTAATGTCCACTCCTCCCCAGTGCTGGCACTTCCTCTTCTCTATTCATCAGCTGATTTTGATGGTTATCAACTCTAATTCCATGTAGATACAGATATCGAGGAAGACAGCTTAAGTATGTGGAGTCCCAGCCAGCTTCGCCTATGATGATTATTAACCATCATTAGATCAAATAAATCCCTGGCGCTATTTACGCTGGAGCAGGCTGCCCAGAAGTCACCCAGCGAGCGCGTGAATTGGAGCGTGAGAATCAGAGCAGCTGCCTGTGACGGTGGACTGGAGGCTCACGTTTGAAAGCCCCGTTGTTGTTCCTGTGGTGTCTTCCTGCGGGAGGCATGTCTTTCCCACTGTTCCCTCACGTGCCAGCCCCTGAGACGTGGTTTCCGCCATTCTCTCTCGGTGACTTCTCGGGGATTTCAAAACTGTGTTTCCTGGGTGTTTCAGAATCCAGATTAAAATCGGACCACTCTGCACCGTTCCTTACGATTTCGGGGGAAACCTGCTCAGCTTCTTATGTGTTTTTGGTGACAGCTTTCATCTGTGTGTGTTTACATATGAACTACTGAGTGCGGGATAAAACAGCCCCAAAGCTATTTGGATCAGCTTGAATTAAAATAAAAGTCAAAGCCAGATGCCACACTATATTTTTAAGCAGGAAATCTAAGAAACTTTAAGAAGCTATTGCTACAAGTCTTCAGAATACAAAGCACCCTCGAATCAATTAACTCATGTATAAATGTGCGAAGGTTGGAGGATATCTATATGCCAGTTTCCAAAAAATTTCAGTTTTTATTAGTTTATATCAGATCATTATAAGGAAGATTTCTAACTAAGCCCACACAAGGACAGAGTGCTCTTCTCTGATAGAAAAGTTTATTTTAAAAGTTTTAAGGCCAATTGACTTGTAACTGTCAGACTACAAATACTCATTTCACTACACTGCATTTATTAGAATATTTGTTCTGAACACCGTGTTAGTTTCCTCGAGATGGTAAACTTGGCCTGCCATGGGCGGTCAACCTTGAGACAATTAACCCACTGACTTGGGCTTCATTGATTTAGTTCTACGAACTCAGCGTAACATCTGCATAGATTCTCTTAATAGTGATAATACAGCTAAAGGCATTCCTTACTGTAAAAAGTTCTATACACATTTACAAAAAGTGACTCTAGCCCTGGCTGGTGTGGCTCAGTGGATTCAGCACCGGCCAGCAGAGCAAAGGGTTGCTGGTTTGGTTCCCAGTCAGGGCACATGCCTGGGTTGTGGGCCAGGCCCTCCGTTAGGGGTGTGAGAGAGCAGCTGATCAATGTTTTTCTCGCATATCATGTTTCTCTCTTTCTCTTTCTCCCTCCTTAACCCTATCTCTAAAAATAAATAAATATTAAAAAAAAATAAAAACAGTGACTCTAACAGTTTCACTTAAAACACGGTGCAAACTTCCCCTTTTCCATTATCTAAGAGATCCAGCATCTCAGCACTTCAGTTATAATACTTAAGAAGAAAACAATTATATGACCGATTTATTTCTGCTTCTCTTCCTCTGAATCCACAAATAAGCCCTGAAGTGAAGGCCATGCTGGAGAGGTTAACCGCGTCAAGACAGGCTGCCCTTGTTTGCTGGTCTGAAGTTCATGGCTACTGAACAAGGTGCACTGAAGTCTCCTAGTCCCAGGTCCCAGGGCAGGACCCAGAGATGAATGTCAGTGTCTGGCACATGCTTGTCCTTGCTGGTGGCCTTATTCATGGACACTCACCAGACGTGGATATTTGCAGGGTGTGTCAGGGATACACACACCACCTTCCCCCACCCAGAAAGACACCGGAAATTCATGGCTCTTTCCTGGCTAAAGCACCTTGAGTCTGGAACAGGAGATGATCGGCTATCAGAGCAGAGGAATCAGGCTGGGATCCACCAGGGTCTCTTTGTTCTGAGAGTTGAACGAGAAATGATGGGCCCAGAGGTGGGTGGGAGGGGCAGTTCTGTAGAAAGAGTGCCTCCTGGGAACAGAAAGCCAAGGTTTCAGACCTACACCTGCCATTCATTTGCTTTATGGCCTTTGACATGTCATTTCTCCCCTCTGGGCCACAGTTTTGTTATCTGCCAGATAATGGAATTGAACTGGGTGACCTCAGAGGTCCCTGAAAGAGCTGACACCCTATGTAGGCGTTTACGAGAAGATGCCCGACCCCTAAGCTTAACTGCTTTTTTCCCACCAAATATAGTGCGACCGAGTACTTGTGTGGCTGAGAGCTACACCTCGTGTAGCTGGGAGCAAGCCTGTGGTGGGGAGCAGCCCAGGCTTCCACCTCCAGCCCTGTGGGGTCCCTGTTCACTGACCTGAGCCCCAGGGTCTTCCTCTGTAAGAGGAAATGTGACCACACACGGTTGGTTTATAAATAAAGTCGGAGAACACATGTGTAATGCACCTAGACAGGGCTTGGCACGAAGCAGAACTCAGAATACGCTCACTGTTATTGCTGTTGATGTTGTTAACAGCACTATTCCTGGCCAATAAGGCATCCACTACAATTCTGGGACTGTAGCAGAAGCTGCCTCTATGCCAGCTCTCCCTGCTATTTGATGATGCTAATTTCCTTCCCAGGCACCCCACCACACTTTCCAGGTTGTAAATCTGCCTCTCACCCTTGTCGCCAGCTGCCTCTTGAATAGGAACCAATTCTCTGTAATCAAGCAGGGAAGATGGCAATTCCCCACCCCTGCTGGGTACTCACAGTTTTATCGCTCTCCTTGGTTAAATTGAAATACTTTATAGCATTAATGCTTTTCAGATTGAAACCTGCAGGGTTGATTTTTTTTTTTTTTTGACATTTCCCCCCAGGAAGGTGGCAAAACTTGTCTTCCAGAAGACAGACTAATTGTGAGGTCTCTGAACAGGCCCTAGACCCTGCTGGCTGGCCGGGAGTGCGCTCCTGACACAGAGGAGCATTAGTCATCTCGGTGCAGTTTGGCCACCTGTAGTTGGTGGGCCATCAGCGAGATACCTGTGACAAGTACTGCTGAAGGACCCAGTTTGGGGGCGGAGTCACATTTATGGCTCACTACATGCCAGGCAATGAGCCAGGAGCTCTGCCCCCCAACAAGTTCGGGACCCAGAGTAAGAGTGCAAACACTAAGGAACTTGCTACGGCAGGAATGGGGCTGAGCATTCGGAATGGAGGCCTCTTCCGGTGCGCTCTAGGCGAGTATCAGCCCTGAGGACGAGGAAATTATCAGTAGTCTTCAGTCTACTAATGTGGAAACTTTAGGACCAGAGATGTTAAATAACTTGCCCAAGGTTACCGAGAAACTGAAGAGACAATCTTGATCTGATCTGTGTGGGACCTTTGGGTTCCTTTGCTTGTCCCCCTCTTGTCCACAAGCACAGACTTCTCTGCCACCCCGAGTTGCTTTCTCCCTTTGCATCGACATAGCATAGCTTGTCTGCATCTCCGTTTCCTTCCCTCCCGTGGATGTTCTTCGAGCATGTGCCTGTGGGTAGAAACTGAATCCAAGCTCAGGCCCCATAGAAGTTCCATGAGCACTTTGCAAGGAGTCCTGGAGCTGGCTTTGCCCGAGGGCTGAACTTTTAGAAAGGTTTGGCATGTGCCTGGGAGGGCTTTTTCCTCTTTCTTTGAGAAACCCAGCAAAGTTTCTTTGGTCAGATAAGCATTAGAGATCACTTTTAGGAATTCATGCCTACACGAGGTGGACTTGGACTTTAGATAGGGAGACAAAACAGAACTAATGTTCCTGGGCTCCAATGACATGCCAGGCACGTTACCCACAGTATTACACTGGTAGGGAGGGCCCGGCTCCAGATCAGTGAGTCCAAGATTCAAACCCCAGCTCAGCCACCTACTAGCTGTGTGGAATTGTTGAAGTTAGTCGTTTTCAGTTGAAAAATGAATAGTAATACTGCCTACCTAACGTGGCTGTGGGTGGGCGGAAGTGGATTAAAAGAAACAAAACATGTAAAGTGTTTAGCATAGAACTTGGCACATAGCAAATGCTTAGTAAGTGGTAGCTGCCACCATTCTCCCCACCGTGGATGGGAACGCTGAAGAGGGTTCAAATCCCACCCCAAGGTCATGTCGCTCAAATGCAGCCAGATGCTTCTAACTCCCAACCTGCTATTCCAGATGGTCATTTTTGTTAAATTTTTTTTCAGCTTTAAACCTAACAATGTTAAACTACCCAGGAGATGTGAATCTTTCAGAAAATGATACTGAGAATTGAACTAGTATTTTTTTTTATTTTAGCATATAGTTAAACTGCATTTATGACCTGTACTCCAGAGGACAGAGTGGCCAGCCGAAAAGCACAGCAGTAAGGGAAGAGTTATTCCTTTCCTGCTAACTTTTCACATCCCAGCTTGCCATTAGAGCCTCTGCAGGTGGGGAGCCCGCTGCCCAGCTGAGCAGAGAATTCGCTTGTCCTAGCTTTTGGCAAAGTCACCAGTTGGTGCATGGGGGCGGCAGGCTGAGAGTAACTATAATGCATTTTGAGAAAACCCGACCAATTTCTTCCCTCATTTTCTCAGTTACACTTTTCTCAGTTTGGCCACTCTCTCTCTCTCTCTCTGTGGGATTGTGCCGGATGGGAAGGGGACGAAAAAGAGAAGAAAGCCACCAGGGTGTACTGCATGTCCTTTAAGTTCAAGTCCTCATCCACAGATTTAGTCTTCACACCCACACCGTGAGGTCTGCAGCGTTATCTCCCTGTCACTGTTGAGAAAACTAAAGCTCCCAGAAGGGAAGTGGTGTTTCCGATGTCACACAGAGAGTAAGTGGCACAGGGGGGATAACAGGACACCTCCTAGTCCCCTCACTGCATCAGGCTGTCACAAGTTAGGGAACGGGCTTCTGGCAGGGACACGAATTTATTATTTCAGAAGATCTCTTTTTTCTCTGAAGGTGTATTTTTATTCAAATTGATGGGTCAAGGCAAAGTCTGAGTTGGATCAGACATGGTTAATAGATTTCACACCAAGGCTAGCTGTAATCAGTTTACAGCTTGGAGCTCTGGTGGAATGAGGTGGTGAGGCAGCCATGTCCAGGCTCATTAGCAGAACGTGCTGGGAGGGATTGGTGATGTCTGCCTTGGGAACGTTGGTGGGAATCTGAGAATGTTTCACAAGGTGCCACGGTGGTTATCCTTGTCCCCATACCCATTGCACAGTCGCCGTGCCTCCGCCTGAGCCTGTGGGTAGAAACTGAATTCAAGCTGAGGCCCCGCAGAACTTCCATGAGCATTTTCCAAGGTGTCCGGGAGCTGGCTTTGCCTGAGGGCTGAACTTTTAGAAAGGTTTGCCACATGCCTAGGAGGGCTCTTTCCTCTTCTCTGAAAAAACCCAGCATAGTTTCTTTGGTCAGATGAGCATTTTTAAGCAAGAAGAAAAAGAGGGAAGAAGAAGAGAAAGGGAACACACCTATATCTGGAAATAAAACATTTCCCAGGAATTTGTAGCCAACTTCAATATCTCACTGTATGGCATAGAGATATCTCGCCAAATGGGAGTTGGGAAAGTAATAAGCATTTTGATTAGGTCCATTTCTACGTCTCACAAAAATTAGATTCTGTGAGTAGAGAAGTAGAAACTAGATACTGGGAGAAAACCAGCAGTGTGCCTGTCACGTGGCTGGATTGAATGTCCCCATGGTCCCTTCTGGCTGAGTTGGCCACCTGATGGTTTGGCAGATTTAGTGCCTCTTGGAGACAGTGGCAGTTTCTTCAATGAACACACAGCCCCTGGTTCCTTAGGGATCTTTAAGAGATGGTTGGCGTGAGGGAATCCATGGAACAGTCAGTACCTAGTGGTTTAATCCAGAAGGACAGAGACTCCCCAGGAGATGTGTCCCAAGAGCAATGGTCAGAAAGCCACAGAGTGACCTCAGCACAGCGTCAGGGATTGGCAGCGATCCCAGCCGGGCCTGGATGAGACAGGAGAGGGATAACAAGGGGAAATTACAGAGGCGCAGCAAGTTCACGGCAGAGCCGGAGCAGAATTCAGCCCCGGACTCCAGGCACAGGGTGCGCAGCCGCACACGGGCCCGCGGCACCTGTCTGCAGTCTAGGGAGCGTGAGGGTGAGACATCAGTTAATGGCGAAGCATTTCTTAACAACTGGGTAAGTTTTGTGAATGAAAAGTGCGTGAGCTAAGAACAGGAACTCTCTTGGTGCAGAATTCATGAATAAAGTTTGAGCTGAGATCTAAGATGTAATCAGGAGTCAAACAGTGTTAAATGTGTCGTGCACATATGTTCATGTGCCCGTGCTGTGTGAGTGCATGTGCATGTTTGAGGCATGTGCATGGGTGTGTGTAGTGTGAAAGTGTCCTGAGCAGAATCTGTAAGAAGCCACAGTCCTCTGTCCACCTCACCCTAATTGTGGGTCTCACCCAAGTTCAGCTCCTCTGAGCTCTCATGGGGGCAGTGCCATCAACCAGGACTTCGGTGATTCCCATGCGGTGCGGTCATCAGGTAACACACAGGACACCCTGCTAAATTTGAAATTCAGAGAGACAACTGCAGTCGGGCTGCTGGCCTTGGGCCTGGGAAGCCCCCATGCCTGGAACTCTGCTTTCTCATCTGTGAGTCAAGGTCAAAGAAGCAGCCCCAACACGAGTGGAGGGAAGGAGGCAGGCACAAACATGCAGATGCTGGAGGATCCCATGCGGCCTTGGTTAGGGATTGGACAGCTGGGCAGGCTTTGTAGCTTTTTCACACACTCACTCTGAGACCCAAGGCCACGTACCTCTCCAGGTGCTTCAGTATCCTCGATAAAATCAGAGTTTTGTGACACTCTCCACTTTATCCCTTTGCCCAGGGCCACCATCTAAGCAAATAATAATAATGAAAACAGCAACCATGGCCGCTGGCTTAGTCAGGTCTTTTCATCAGTCCAGTCTTGCTCCCTCCATTCCCATGGCCACGCAGAGGCCTGAGGGATCTTTCCTGAAGCAGGAGTATAAGCCCGTGGCCCCCCTTCAGAGAAGCCTGCCACAGCTCCCATTAGCGCCCACGTCAACGTTTGCCCTCCCCGAGCCGCGCCTGCTCGACCTTAGCGGGTCATCTCGCCACCTGTCTCATTTTCTGTCCTCTAACCGTCTTGAATTACTTGAGCTTCCAGAATGAATCACACTTCTCCCCCCCGGGCCTATGCCCGGACACCACCAACCCAGATCATTGAATGAATGAATGGATGGATGAATGGATGGATGGATGGATGGGGAAGGGAGCATGCATATCAGCTATAATGGTTTCTTAAACCACTGTCATCAGTCCTGTTGTTCATCCTCATCCAATGCCTTCATCTGTGCCTCCCAACGTGACATGTGAAGGCAGCTGAGAGTGTCTTGGATTCTGGGGTACAG
Organism: Desmodus rotundus; assembly: GCF_022682495.2. NCBI lineage: Eukaryota > Metazoa > Chordata > Mammalia > Chiroptera > Phyllostomidae > Desmodus > Desmodus rotundus. The sequence goes on from NC_071395.1 coordinate 82,632,434, forward strand.
TTCTGGGGACTTGTTCTGGGGCTTATCGAGACTGGCATAATATGATTCCTAGAAATGTGGTGGCCAGGGAAAATCCCCCCTGCCCACGATGACATCCATTTGAACAACTGGGCTGCAGCCTGAGGTCAAGCACCAATCATCTGTACACCTGGCTGTTATGCAGAGAGAGCTCTCACAACTTGCTCCTTGGAATCTGAATCCAGCCTGCTGTTCAGCACTGGCAGGGAGACTTCCTGGCCTGCTTACTAGCTTTGTCTGGAAAAGGAACATCTAAATTAGGTACAATCTGGGAGAAAGATCATCCATTGCATGCAAATTTCTGTTGCAACATTATTAAAAGTCTCTCAGGTACCGGGTTTGAGGTTATTGTGATTACAAGACAACTAGGTGGTACCAACTGCCCCTCTCCTCCCCCGAAGTGGATCTTGGCACTGCTTCCTGCAGGGAGCCTTCCATGATTACCCCTTTTCTTCCCACTGCCCTACAATGACTCTCTGCTCTACTCTGCTGACTCTCATTTCCACAATGGGGTATGTGCCAGTATGGATCTTCTCGGGAGAGCACTAACAATCCCCTTAGTTTTTAAGTCTCTCCCCTGGGAAACAGAAGAACAGGTAGTTCAAAGCTGTGATGTCCCATTGGCTGACTCACCAAGCTACTCAGTGGTGGAGTCACTCATCTCAAGGCCTGTCTCCTCCTTCCTCAAACGCAGATGCGCTGCTTCTGCTGCAGCCCTGGGGGAAGGGATTGAGAAGAGTTTGGGGAGCCTCTGTGAGTTCCTGTGAAAGGAGCTCTTGCCTTAGAACCAGAAGTGTGAGTGATAAAAAGGAGTACATGAATGCTGAACCTCTGGAGCCAATACACCCCAAAGAACTCGGCTCGCATCAGCGCATCCCTGTGCCCGCCACACCTCGTCCGCACACTGCTGTTTGTCTGCCAGTCTGGAGAAACACCTTTCCGCCACTTGATCGGCAGATAAACATCAAAAACATTTCCTGCCTTATAGTCACACTTACTTTTTTAAATCTCAAATCCTATTATCCATTGCATGATTTGACCTAGAAAGATGTTGACTGTTGTTGAAAATCAAATTCACCTCCTGAGGATAAACACACTTGTCACAACTGAGATGATTCAAGAGTCGATTCTTCTCCTTCCTCAATAGGCAGCCCAGCATCCTGAGGAAGAGTTGTGGAATCATACAGGTAGGGACTGAAATTCTGGCTTCTTCATCTCACAGCTGGGTAGCACTGGGCACGTGGCATGACCTCTCCGAGCCTCCAGATCCTCATCTGGAAGCGGGGAATCCCTATCCAATCTCATAGGGGGAGGGTGCGTAGTAAGTGAGATAATGTCCAGGCTGCATGGTGGATACTCACAAAGCATTAATCCACCCTTCTTCCCCTTCCTCTGGGTCCCAGCAAGCTCTGGGACCCAGTCATCTCATCGCTATTTTTACTTACTCACTCACTAGTGCTTTAAGGGCACAGCGTGCTTACTCATTTCTGCGTTCCTTCCAGTGCTAGTGTGTTAGTAAGCACATAGTAGGCACTTAAGGAAAGCCTCTTTCAATGAGCCCAATATGCCACAGGCGCTGATACCACCTCTGATAGAAGAGTCATGGGAAGGACTGGCTCATGTAATCAGAGAAGGATGCTATTTCCCGGGGAATAAGTCACTACTGGCAGTCATTTTGTAAACATATTTGGCCTCCCAGGGTTTCTGCCTTGAAACTCGTATGGATTGTGTAAATTCTCATATTCCTTACAAAGCGATTGCTTCTGCCCTGGTGCATTCTCCACATGCCCTCTAGATGGCAGTATTCAATACAGATAAAGCCCTAAAGCCTCTTGGAAACTCAGAAGTGGGGAGGAAAAATCTTTTTATTATCAATGCATTAAGAATGAATTTATCATCCTGGCTCAGCAAAAGCCTAGCTATTTGGTAAGAAGCTTTATCCCTGGCTAATGTGCAGCTTAATCAGTCAGTTAGATACAAAGCCAGCTCAGGCCTTTGTCTTGGGAGAAGAATAAATAACCCTGCCTTTGAGGTTTCACTTTCCTGCGGACAAGCCCCAGGAACTTAGCAGCTGGAGGCTGTGGGGAAGGAGTAGGAGCAATAACCAGAGGCAGAGAGTTCTACACCTTGAAGTGAGAATGAGGGATGGCTTACCCAGCAAAGGGGGGTTAATGGAATGATACTAATAATAACAGCAACTAAAAGGAATGCTTACTTGCCAGACTCCCTTCAAATGCTTTCCTATTCCAACTCACCCAATCCTATGAAGACCATTATTTCACAGGTGACGAAACTGATGCCTAGCGAATAAGTGAATCCCACAATGTTCCGTCGCTAGGGGCGGGACAGCACTGGTGTTTGGGCTCGGAGCTGGCTACAGCAGCCATGGTCAGTAGCCGTGGGGGAGTGGGGGAAGCAGACCACAAAGGAGCTGACAAGACACACTCCATCCCTCCAGGATTCTCACGCCACCAGGGCCCACTGCATGTGGCCAGAGTGTCCCAGACTGCAAGCGAGACAAACAAGGGGAAGTGGAAAAGCCCAGTGCCAATCTGTCCCCACACTTGGGAAAACAGTACAAACATACCCATCACTCTGATGCAGGTGACTCAGTAGAGGCTGTTGGGAAAAACCACACGATTCAGAGCCAGAGAGACCTGAGGCTGAATCCAGGCTCAGTCGATTTCTTGGGCAAGTTACCTAACGTCCTAGATTATCAACTGATTTCAAGTGGAGGGTACAGCCCACCGTGGGGGAAGCCAGGCAATTGCAAACCCCCAGGAGCCAGGAAGTGAGTGGTCAGCAGCACTGTGCACAGAGTGCAGGTGCCAGGGATTGGCTCAGGCTCTGCGCACAGGAGTAGGGTCCTCTGAGCAGGGCAGGGCAGAGGGCCCTGTGGGAAGCCAGGCCAGGGAGGTCATTTACTTAGCAGGTAAGAGCTTTGGTGCCTGGCAGCCTGGATTTGACTCAGGCTCTATCCCTTATCAGCCATGTGGTGCAGGCCACAATATTTAAAGGCTCCAGGCCTCCGTCCTCTGATCTGTAAAGTGGTATAATAAGAACATGTGTGAAGGACTTGGCACAAGGCAAGTGAGGATGGGGGTAATGAGCAGTGTCACAGAAGAGGCACGATGGCAAACTGAAGGCACAGAGTGACAGGATCACTGGGAATGCCATCACCTTAACTCTGCTCCCAGCCCTATCTCCCCAGCTGCCCATGTTCGGAAGTTTGCTGGCAGCCACACAGTCTAATCTCCATTGCCTGAGAAGGGGCCGAGGCTCTTCTCCGCAGCATCTCCAAGTGGCTGGCTTCTTGCTTTGCTCAGGGGTCTCTATGTGCATTTCTTGATAGTGCTTTCTTGAACACAGAGGTCCACATTGTCTCTGCCATTTGTCCTGAGAGACACTGTGGACAGTGTGGGGTGACGGCGTGGGTGGGATGAGGCAGGCAGGCAGGCATGGATGGCTGTGGTGTAAGGGAAGGGGGTGGGGCCAGTCACGCCCTTCTCCCACTCACTAACAGTGGAGCTGTGCCAACAGTTTTTGTGGTGAAGGTAATTTGTAGACGTGACAGTCATCAAACCATGACGGGGCTTTATGGGAAGCAGCAAGAACACGGGGGTCAGTCCTGTCAGCACAAGGTCCCTTCCGTGTACGATGCTCTGTGATTATGTTATTCAGTAATTAAACATGGACTGGACTCTCTGTGCTGTGTCATCTCTGGAGATGCCCTTGCCAGGAGCTCAGCAGGAACCCTGTCTTTAAGAGCCCAGAGCACAAAGGGCATCCCCTGGCCCATAGTGGAATGTGGTCCAACTAGAATCAGGGGGCTCCAAGGCCTGGAATTCAAGAAGTGCAGTTCTGTGGGGATGGTCTTTAGACCGATGGTCCAATGGTTGCTAACAGTCCTTTCCAATGACTTTGCTATGAGAAGTTCCCAATCACAGGTTCTAGAGGGAATGAGGAACCTAACGCAACCCAGGCCCTCAAGGAGATAGCAAGGCCCCAAAGAGACGTAAGATCTAACCACTAAAGTAGAGCATTTGGATTACATGCAGGGCTCCTTGAGCTAGACTTCATGCCGGCTGAATGTTAGTGACGTCCCGAAAGCCTGTTATAAGGTAGTTACTACGTTCCACTTTCCCAGTGTGGAAACTGAGTCTCAGAGAGGTTAGGGAGCTGGGCAAGATCACGAAGTTGGCAGTAAGAGAGGGGGCTGGGTTTGTACCTAACCTACGCCACCTGGACCATGATCAGTAGATCAGGCAGAGTATCAGGCTGTGGAAACACTCATCTGACTCACTGGCGGGTTCAAGGGTCATAAATAAGACTCAGAAATGGAAGGTGAGGCCTGAGTTAGCCTTTCTGAGAATGGACAGGAGCCCACAACACTGAGCTATTTCTCAGATATCCAGTCTCTGCGACTCCCAGATGGAGCCACAACAGTGAAGGGAAGGATGACCTTGAACTCCAAGTTCAAACTGAGATTTCCAAACTTCTAGATGTCAAGAACTAGTAAAATGACGTTAATAAAAAACTGAAGACAGCATGGGGGACCAACTTTTTATTTTGCATCTGAAAAGCTTCTTATCCGCTGTCACCATCATTTCACATAAAAAGGACATTTTGATAACACACCTAATTAAGAAGACTTTAATCTCATAAAAAGAATAATCCTTTAAGTGTAATGCATTTCATTTCATAAAAATTTGCTTCTTCATTTTCTCCCATTTGTTGCAGTCACAGGACACCTTCATTACTCACTGTCAGCAGTTCGTGCGAACCCTGCCCCAGCCCACCGTGTCCTGTGCCCTAAGCTCTGGGTCATGTTGCTGTAGTGGGGGTGAAGGAGGAGGGCTGCAGGGTAGAGACTACCTCCCTTTGGGCCCAACAGAAAATTGGTGCAAAAACTGATGGGGCCATTTTGTACTAACGAGTCCGAATGAGTGAGAAGTGTGAACTTCAGCCATCTTCAAAGGCGGGTTAATGTTCCTCTTCTCAAACACACACGTTCACACTGTGCTACAAACTCATTTAGCGAAGAGTTGCTAATTAGATGTCTTTGGAAAATTGGGTTTCTTAGATGCATAAGACTGATTTGCAGATACTATTCTCAGCTCACGGCAGGTTAATGGGTGCTTCCAAGGTACTTGTGATGAGTCCGGGAGAGAATGAGCCAACGCCAACGGCAGGGAGCGCACGCACACAGCTCCTGGAGCACGCTCACAAAAGCCAGCTCCCCCTTTCAACACGAGCTACCTACCGCCGCACCAGTTGTCCCCAAGGTTGCCTAACTGAAAGACTGACTCCTCCGCGAGGCCCCAGGGCCACTGCTGCCTTCTTGGGGGTGACTCGTGTCACTGGACACAGAGGGCCCACCTGCAGAAGAAGGTGTGCAACCTGGGCCCAGAACAGTCACATAACAAAAATGTCAGTTGGGGGTGGGGGCAGAGAACATGTTTCAAAAGGATTCAACACATTTATTGGGTCCCAGGAAAAGAAGAAAATAAACGTTTTTGAGCTTCTGTGAGGCGGCGCACTCTGAGATAGGTGCTGGGGATTCAGAGGTAAACCTGGACAAAGTCGTAATCCGCAGAATAGACCCCAACTTGTGGGGAAGAGCGACAAACAAAAGTGGGGAGACAAAGGTGTCATGACTGCAGGGAGTTCATGCACAGCAATTGTGACAAGAGGAACCCCACTGAGCACCTGGGAAATCGGTGTCTCACAGAAGTGACACTTAATAATGACATTTCCTGATCACTCACTGTGGCACAAGCACCCTTATTATTATTTAAGATAATAAGCACTTAAAAATTTTTATTGTTATTCTATTATAATTGTCCCAGGTTTTCCCCCTTTGCCCTCCTCTGCCCAGCCCATGCCCCGTTCCCACCGTCAATCCCCACCCTGTTGTCCATGTCCGAGGGCCATCCATACGTGTTCTTTGACTAGTCTCACTGACTAGTCTCATTCATAGCAGCACTATTTACAATAGCCAAGTGCTGGGAACAGCCTGAGTGCCCATCAGTGAATGAGTGGATCAAAAAACTGTGGTACGTTTACACAATGAATACTACGTAGCAGAAAGAAAGAAGGAGCTTATACCCTTCACGACAGCCTGGATGGAACTGGAGCCCATTATGCTGAGTGAAATAAGCCAGGCAGGGAGGGGCAAATACCACATGATCTAACCCGATAAGCACTTTAACAACATTGTTCTGCTTAACTCTCCCAATACCATCCTGTCGCCCCCTTCTTACAGACACAGAAATAGGCTTTATTTGTGAGACTGAGCAGAGGACTACGGTCCTACACTATGTGTGCATGTGCACGCACATGTGTGTATATGTACATGTATGCATATGTGTGTGCGCGCAGATGTGTATGAATAGCATTTCAGCTGACTAAGGGAACTCCTCACCTGCATGGGCTCCCTCCAAGGTCCTGGAAAGGTCTAGTCATGTGGTCATGTGTTGTGATAAAACTTTCAAAAGCACATTATTTGGGGGGCAATGGGGATGGTTAAGGCCCCCTTTGTCCACTCGTGACTTCTCCTCTATCACGCTGCCCTTCGTGTGGAATGAGTTGAGTGTGTTGAGTTGTGGTCTGGACAGTTTTGGCATCTGGCTAAGGGAGGTTGCATTTTGGGTACAGTCATTTGGGGTTTAATGGGACATATCTGCAGGGACCGTACTCACTTCTGTGCATAGTTACTGCTAGCCACTCTGGCGTAGGAACAGCTTTCCAGAACACTCCTACCAGCTCACTGCGCGTGGCGACGTGAAGTGCAGGGCTCGGACAGGTGGTAGTAAGAACGGCTCCCGTCGCCCTCAGTGCCCATGTGGGCCGTGAGGAGAAACTAGGTGTGAAATGTGCGCAGAAGCTAGTTTGCGGAAAAGCCTCCCGGTCGTCAGACGCCTTCGGTTGTATAAGAAGATTCCATTTCCGCTGATGCCTCATCAAAGCAAGTTTCCTCCTGGCACGTTAATACATGTGTACCATTATGTACCATCCCTTTCTTTTGTTTTCTTTTTTATTATTTGTTTTTTAATTGTTTTATTATTGTTCAAGTACAGTTGTCAGCACTCCGTGCCCTCCCCCAGCCATCCCCACCTCCCTCCTCTGCTGCCTCCCCTGCTCCCTCCCCTCCCCTTGGTTTTGTCCACATGTCCTGTATAGTTGTTCCTGAGTCTTTCTTTTGTTTTCTGAAGAGACTTGCCAAACAGAATGATGAGAATTCCTGAGTTTGCAAGGCCGTGCGTGCAGCAGCACTGCGAACACGGTTACACCTGGGTTTATGTGCCCCGGCTCTTAATGATAGCTTTTCGGATCAACCAAGCGAGACAAAAGGCTGAATTATATTTCTATTCGCTCTTTAGAAAATTATATCACAAAAATTGTTATCCTATGAAGAAGCAATCACAGGGTATACAGCCAAAGAATGTAGGAAAAAAGTGTTGTAGAGGTGGATCAAGCAGCTAATTAATACGATTCTTATTTTTCTGGATATCGTATTTGCAATATTTGTCAGCTATTTTAAAATTTGCAGTCTGTTGTGATATTTTCTCATCCTCATTTTTTCCTTATATTTGCACTTAATTTTGTATTTGTTATTTTGTATTCTTTTTCTTAATGGGGGTCCTTCAAAGGATACAGGTGCCGGAGCCATCGGTGTCTGTCAGGGGAAGGGGTCCTTTGTGCATGTGTGGCCTGTGCCCTTGTTTCCTGACCCTCCCTCCTCTTCCCTTCCTCTCCAGCCAACACTAGCAATTCTGATTTATCTTTCTTTCTTAAGGTGCGTGGCGTTTGAATTACCATTTCCCCGACTGCAACTGTGAGCCACAGGCTTGGCAGCCACTTTCCCGACACAGGGAAGCAGTGCATCAGCCAGAGCAGCAGAGTGCCCTCCCTGGTCACTCCCAATTCGTCCGCCCCACCCCTGTTCATGAGCTCAGAAGTGCCAGGGCTCCTGCGCAGAAATGTTTCCACGCAGCCCTTTTGGCCCAGATGCCACACTGGCATTTGGATGCTTGCTCCCTGAGTGGCAGGCAGAGACAGCCAGTCTCCCGTGGGGCTGGGTGACAGCCACCGGGTCTGTTCAGCTTGGCACAGGTTAGGATTAAGGCCCCTTCCCACCAGGCACTCACCCAGATTTAGGACCATAGACATGAGTCAGGAACCCCAGCTGGAAGTCTGATAGGGAGAAGCCCATGTGCTCATACCGTGACAAGGACACTGAATCCAGACAGGGGCCCTGAACCCAACCTGAAAGGTCAATGCAGGCCTCCTGGGAGAACTCACACCCTAGCTGGGTCTTAGAGGACAAAAAAGCACTGTCCAGGGGAGGAGAGATGACCATTGCAGATCATACGTACACACTCTCTCCAAGTCATTCAACAAACTCTAGTCCAGGTGCTGTCCTGGCAGGATTTCGCAGATATGATTAAAGCCCCTAATCAGTTGATCTTAAATTAAGCGAAAGGGAGGTTATACTGGGTGGGTCTGACCTAGTCAGGTAGGCACTTTCAAACTGTGCGCAGGCCTCCCCTGAGCTCACAGACTCCAAACAGTCACTGGGTCTACAATTCTTCCCCCTCCCCGCCCCCCACTTCCCCTGTCTGCCTCAGTGATGCCCCCTGTGGACAGTGAGCTTTGGCTCATGCCCAGGGGATCTCAGCCTGCCTGTGAACCTGCTTGCCTGCCCTAGACCTTGCATTTACTTAGCCAGCCCCACAGCTGCATAAGCTGATTCATTACAATAAGTCCATATACAGAGTGTGGAAGAAGTAATGCCTGCTTGCGTGTGGTTGGTAGGGTAGTAACATGGGTGTAATAATTTATAGTTTTAATTTGAACATTTTACCTAAAATGTCACAGGGTGTGCTTGAGGGTGATATTATGTTATGTTACAGAATTACATGCTTATGAGTTTGTAATAAAAGATTCTGTAACAAAAAAGTGGTGTTATTTGTGCCAGACCCTGTATATATAACATAATATAATAAATCTCTTATCTATCACCTCTTGGTTCTGTTTCTCCTACTGAACTTTGACTTGTGATGATAATGATGATGGTAATGACAATGAAGATGTATCATCAATTCACACTTATTGAGAACTTACACGTGCCAGACATGATGCTTAACACTTTTCAGATCTTTTTCTCACTTATTTGGCTCAACAACTCCACGAGGCAGGTGCCATTATTTTTCCTTTTTACAGATGAGGAAACTAAGGCACAGAGAGGCCGAGCCACTTGTCATATAGCCAGTGAACCTCAGAGCCAGGATTGTAATTCATCTATCACCCTGGGCCTCATGCTACATGAGGGGGAGCATAAGCAGGTCCAACCATTTGGTGCTTAAAGTGAGAGTGATGAGCAATGAGATAAGAGAAGCCATAAGATTAGGTAGGAGTCACAGCCACCCTGGGTGCCAGCCTGTCTTCTCCCTTTGAGGGTGGAAGGGGTGGACAAGAATCCTTGTATATAGAAGAGAGAACACGGGATGTCTGAGATCCACTAGTCCATCTCCCACCGTACAGATGAGCAAACGGAGGCCCTGCAAAGGTATGGATGGATATGCAAAGTAGCAGGGTGTGCGAAGAGGCCACCAGGTGGGCAATGTCCCATGGAGCAGATCCTTCTGATGCAGAGGCCTCACCATGACCCTGCAGTCCAGGGAGCAGGGAGACCTTCCAGGGACTCCCTGCCATATCGGGAAGCAGGTGACCTCAAGCTGGGCTCCCACAAGGTTCTGCATGGTCATGCAGATGAGGGTCAGTGTGAGGTTTGGAGAGAGGACAAATATGATGCTTTAACCTTTGGCACTTACCGGGCAGGAAGAAGTGAGTTTCCAGACCTGTGTGTAACAAGAGTTCCCGCACGGCTGAGAGGCCAGCTTTGTGCTATGGCTCAAGATGTGCTTGACCGTGCTGAGGACAAGGACAGGGACATAACACCTCACAAAAGGGAAAATGGAAGGCCCTTAAGGGATTGGTTCTAGGTCAGTCACACAGCTCTCAGTGGTGGCGCTGTCTGGGCACTCAGATCCCCCATGACCCCTTCCCCACTGTCCTATGCTGCCTCCTGCTTCCAGGTGCTACACCCGCATCTCTGGGTGAGGAAGATAGTCCCGTCCCCTCCACGATCTGCTTCCGTTTTGCTCTGGGAACACCAGAATACGGCACCGGGGAGCAGTGGAGAGAAGGCCGACTTCAGAGAGCAGGCTGAGAGATGATGAAGAGTTTGGATCAGAGGTGGTCAAAATATGGAGATTAATTACACTCAACCAAAGAAGTGGGCTTTTATGGGCTGTCGGTCAGAAGGAAATATTTTGAAGTCAAAATTTAAAAAATGTCGCAATTGGTATTTTGAATTCATAAATATCCCAGGTGCCTTGGAATACCTTATATATATATTTTTTGTTGTTGTTGTTGTTGTTTAGAGAGAAGGAAATACCTGTCTTTAAAAATCACAGGGGCTTAGGAAACACTCATGCAATGGCCTTGTTTTGAGCTATGTAGGTGCCACGGGTCAGGTCCTTGCCCAGAAGCCACATAGCTAGTTAAGTGGCAGAGCAAAGACTCAGATCTAGATCACCCTGATCCCAAAGACACTGTCACAAAGCAAGTGGCATTATCTCATTATGCCAATGAAGGGACACATTAAGAGAAGTAACAGACACAGAGGGAAAAGCACTCCACTAGGGGCCTCTATATGATGGGGTGCAAAGACTTGACTCTTCCCAGCTCTGTGCCCTTGGATAAATTCAGCTCCATGCCCCTGTTTTCTCCATCTGTATGATGGGATTTGGATCAACAACCTCTCCTAGGTACTGTGGACATAATGAGATAATGTACATCCATCAACTGCCCAGAACAGGGCTTGGATGAGAGGTGAGGCTTCAGTGTCACTCAGGGCCTCTGAAGCAACTAGCCAAATGCTTTTCAAACAGTAAATGTTAATGGGTCTTTGTGGAAAGGATGAGTAAAAAATGAGGGGAGCCTTAAAATGAAACGTTAGCACTGTTATCCCGACAGTGACCCTAAAATCCTTCCATCCTGTTTTACACTTTTTGCTGGGTATGAAATATCTCTAGTGATTCATAGGTTTTCTAATAAAATGGCCATGCACATATACCATTACTTGGCAGGGGTAGTAATGACAAATGCTTGCAAAGCACTTTTCAGAACTTTTGTCACTGTCTCACTTTATTCTCACAATAACGCCGTGGACTGCTGACATTGTCACTGCTGTGGCGGTGGCTCCTTCCGCTGCCTGCTCGCATTTACTGGGGGTCTGCTGTGGGTGACTCTGTGCTGAGCCCCGTGCAGAGTTCCTCCCTGGTGCATCCCACGGACTGGGCTGTTAACAGCATTTTATGCGTGAGAAAGCCAAGACTAGCAGGGTTTTTAAAAAACTTGTGCAAAAGTCACATAGCTAGTAAGTGGCAGAGCTAAGACTCAAATCTGGGCCAGCCTGACCCCAAAGACACCGTCACAAAGCAAATGCCATTCATTATCTCATTGCACAATGAAGGAACACACCAGGAGAAGTCGTAGGACTTGCTGCAAATGACTCATCTGGTAAAGGGCAGAATCTGGACCTGACTTTATGAACTCTTGCTCAAATTTCTAAGCTGCTTCTACGACTTAACTGTCCCCCAGTCTGGCGATGGTCAAAGGAGGCCATAGTCAGTCTGCCTTTACTCAATGCTTCTGTTTACCAAGCGTATGCTAAGCATCTAATGAACATTATCATTCCATCTGCCCAAGCCCAACGATATATGTGCTCACGGAAAGAGGCGGAAGGGTTCAATCTCCAAAATGTTAACGGCAGTTATCTCAAGGTGATAGGATTTTAGATTATTATTTTCCTCATCATCTTACATATGGCTTGATTTTTTAAACAAATAAAGATGATAAAACGTAAAAGCCTAAGTTTATAACTACCCTTTGTTGGAGGTATTATTTATCCCTACTTTCCAGCTGGAAAAACTGAGGCGAAGAGAGGGCAAATGAGCCATCTGCTCAAAGTCTCGAGCTCTCGCACATCCATTCCCCTGAGCCACCCCCTGGGAGCCCCGATTTGCCCAGAGAGGGAGAGCACTGTCCTGGGTGATCTTATAACTGCTGTGGCAGGGGTGTGGCTCCTTCAACCCTAAATCAGCGAGGGCAGGAGCAAAAATTCACAGGGCTGTTTCCCAAACGTGGGGCTGTCGCCCTTACGTTAAGCTATATCATGTGTCGTGAAGGCTTCTCTGGGTGTCAAGTACCCCAGGTGACCTCACTTTCTTCATCAGTCATTGCCTGGGACAGTGGAGGTGGTGTGGCATGATGACCTTCAGAGGGGCTGGGGACCCCTGGTGAACGGGTGAGCATGTGTGCATGCGTGTGGGGGGGCGGTGCCCACACTGCTTCAGCCACTGAGGGTGTGAAGAGGCATATAAATACCTCTTAGGTCTGTTCCTGAGTTTCAAAAGTTTCATGCTATTCCCTAAATGCAAAAACGTTTGGAAAATACTAATTTAGATGACTCGATAGAAAATTGATGGTGAAAATGACATTTGCCATACAACATTGGGTGATCTCTCAGAGATCATTAAATCCCAGCGTTGTCTGCAGAGGCAAGCAGGCCCTCTGTGACAGTAATAGCCAGACCCGACTGTGGAACACATTTGCTAAAACTTAAGGAACAGCTTGTTGGTGCCCTGCATCCCTTCCTGACCTAGACCAAAAGGCCAGGAGCAAGTAGCAAGGTTTGGTAAAGAAAACACCAGGCCCTGGACCTGAATCTGCGCCATGGCTCTTACAAGAAGTGCATCTTTGAATAAGACACTTGACCCCTCTGGGTTCATCGTCTGTCAGCTAAGGAAATGGACCAGATCGTCTGAAGGACCTGTGGGTACAGCAGGATGCAGTTCGATTCCACAAACACTTATTGAGCATCCACCTGTGTCCAGCGCTGAGGTAATCAGGGAGCAGCTGGTGATGGCAGGCGCTTGATTCTGCATTACCACAACATACTTCTCTATATCACGGGCGAGGCATGAAAACCCTCTGTAGTGAATGCCCTAACGGGTCACCCAGGTCTCTCCTTACGTCAGAGGCACTTATCTGCCCAGTTATTGTAGCTGCCTCCCCCAATGTTCCTGCCTCACCCAACGTTCCTCCCCCTGCCCAGTGACTGGTTGACATCGGGTCCAAAGGCCTGGTCCTCTCCTTGGATGAAGGACATGCTATAAGGGCAACTTCAGCTCCAGAGCTCCTGCTGGCAACACTGAGGCCAGTGATGGCAGTGCAGATTAACTTCCCTGCCCCATCCTAATCCCCTTGCTCCTTCACAGGCATTGTACCTGAGAGCGTGCCTCCAAACCCCGCTGCATGCAAAGCTCTGTCTGCTTCCTGGAGAAACTCAAACATTGCCATGGAATCCCATGGCCTTTGGGAAAGGGGGCTCCACTCAGAGTGGATGGAAGCAGGCCTGCTGCCCATCCCATTTCCTGGGATGCAGGCACAGACACCTCCTATGTGGTTTCAGGGGATCAGATTTGGTGCTCCCTGCACTGACAGATGGCTCTCATGAATATGACCCAGGAGTCTGGTGAATGCTTAGCTTTGAAAGAGAAACTAAGGAAGCCCAAGTTCTTTCTCCTTTATATCATGGAGCAGCGGTCAATTATACTTCGTTGGTATGGGGGCAAACTCTTCGAGCCTGACTTATTAAGGTAACCAGAAGCCCAACTATTTCCCTTGAAGTTAAAAAAATGTCTGGGTTGAGCACATGGTAGAAAGTCAAGGGCACTTACTGAATCAGGAGAATCCTAACAGAATACCAGAGCTTTAAGAGAAGCCTGTGTGAGGGGTAGGCCAGGTGTGGGTTTGCTGCAAAAATCTCTGTGACCACCAGGTCTTCTGCTCAACAGGCTGAGAGCCGCCCAAGTCCTGGATTCAGAAACCATGGCTGTGCCAGAGGATGCGCTCTCCGCCTTCCTTCCAGACCACCACCGTATTCAGTTCGTACTTCCGGGGAAACCACGACCATGTTTAAGGCCATATGCTCCCTAGGAAACACTGTGTACACCCCAGGGCACCGCAGTGGAAAGCACACTGTGATTCAGACCCCAGCTCTGGTGCTTGTCAGCGTGTGGCCTTGGACAGGTCACCTCACCAACCAGAATTCTTGCTTGTTTACTGGTAAAATAAGACTAATCTTTACCTTTCAGGAATTTTGTTACAACAAGAAATAATATTACAGGCTTAACAGCAGCTTGGCCCTCAAAGCTAGTAACTATTACTAGTAATAATAATATCTAGACAGTAGTGCTATTATAAAGAAAAGGAACACTAGCTAACGAGTATAATGCAGAGCCTAAAACCAGTCGAAAGGCTGAGTCTGTTTGATTGTTGACTTCACATGTTATGTGAAAATGGTACTCCCATCATCCATCTGATGCTGAAAAACGTTGCTGCCAGAATCATTAGTGCTTCATCTTCTTTAGTTGGTGTTGGTTTCACCTATAGCCTGGCCAAAGCCTGGCCTGAGCTATACGTATAAAATGAGGGGAAAAGGTGCCTCTGACACACAGGGAAACTCTGGGCTGGCAGGGGATGGGGGGGTGCAAACCCCAAGCTTCTGGCTTGTGATCTTGGACAAATCATTTAACCTCCTGAGCCTCAGTTTCCTGATTCACTTATTCATCTATTCAACTGACATTTATTATACACACACGAGTCAAGTATGGGGCCTCCCACAGCAAGAACAACCCAGAAAGTGGTCCAGAATTGAGAGCAGCAGAAGTGCTGCCATGTTGAGTACTTGCTATGGGGCATACAATCCAAGTGAGGGCCACGAGGGTGAGACCACTACTCTTTCTCAGGGCTATAGCCCCAGCACTCAGCACACATGAATGCTGGACAAAGAAATGAGTGAAAAATTTTGCTGCAGAAATTGGGGAAAGTTGTAGAGTGGATGCAGCCCATGAGCTGGGTCTTATATAATGAACAAGGAGAAGTTAGGGAGAAACAGTAGAAATGGATCCTCCAGGTAAGAACGTGCAAGGGCACGGAGCTGCGTTGTTGGGGATACACCTGGCATGACTAACACAGTGCATGCAGAGGGCAGGAGGAGAACCCTTGGAGGTGCTGGGAGAATGACAGGAGCCAGCCATGCAAGACTGCTTGGGGAACGTGTGTAAGGCGGGATATTTGCAGCTTGCTACTTTGATGTATATATGTTACAGATTTATCATGTAATTGTTGTTGTCATGATGTTAGATTTATGTTTAATGTTGTTGCTCCATAATTGGTCATTAGTAAAGGAATATGTATGTTGATGTGAAGCTTGGCTCTGAGTCCGCAGTATTAATGGATTCATTCATTCATCCAACAGATATTTTATTCTGATAAATGCTAATTGCTGCTCAGAGAGCTTGACCAAGGTAATTTGCTGAGGCATGAGTTTGCGCTTCCTTGGTTATACTTGCCTGCTTGGGGGACTGAGGTTTGGGCATGCTTTTTCTGCTGTGTGTGTGTGTTCCTGGCCTCTGCTCAGTGCTTGCAGCATGGAAGGATATCAGAATTTCCTCCATCTCAGCACTCACAGGGAGAGCCTTTCTCACCCACAGGTGGGTTATGCGGGAGCACAGAGGCCAGGAAGAGAGAGAACTTGGGAGAAGAGAAAATTACAGTGTGCAAAGCAGCAAATGGGGAAAGGTGATGGCAGCAGATGGCAGCTGAGGAGGGGGAGGCAGGGTTCTGAGGAGCAGCCGGTGGCAGGAAGAGAAAGAAAGGCACAAGTTTTATTGATGCAGGAAAGAAGAACATGAACTGGAAAAAGGATGAGAGAGATGAAAGGATTAGAGAAGAGGAGGTACAGAGAAAGAACTAGGTATTGGAACAAAAATTGAAAAGGGAAGAAAGTTGGGGCAGGAGGAAGGAGTAGGAGGGGAGAAAGTGAGCTAAGATAATTGTGTAGAAAGACCTCCCCCACCAGAGGAGGGGGGTCTCTAGGAATTCTGGGCTCAGGGGACATTGCAGAGGGGAAGGAAGGAAGGCATCTGGCTTGCCAGCCTGCACAGATTCTCTGAAGGAAGGTGTCACATGTCAAAATATTCAGTGGTGATGCATGAATTAGCAGAGATCAATTTGTGTTTAAGAGATCGTGATGAAGCACCCCAAAGACAAAGCAAAGCTGTCATGTGAATGAGACTGTTCATCCAATTAACACATTGCAGCACCTGGCTTCGCAGAGGCATGGGCTCAGGCTGGCATCTGACGGGAGTGGGATCGGGTTTGTTTGCGTATTCACTTGTATGTCTGTGAGTTCCCTGGCAGTGAAGGAAATCGCCTTCGGCAATGTGCTCTGGGCTCTGCTTAAAGGTCATCATATCCCTGGGTTTCAACCATCATGAAATGAGCTCATCCCGTGGCTCAGTGCAGGCAGGATTTCTATCACCCTGCAAAACCATGATGAGTCCTTAGAATGGGTAGCAGCAGCTCAGCCACCAGCTCTCTTTGCTGTTTGCCAGGGCTGGGGAGGAGCCAGCTCTGTGCTGAGGGGGCTGAGCCTGGCATGGCTGTGGGCCCTGGATATGTCATTGGGCTGGTTCCTGAACAGACAGGTCACAGTGGGTCACAGCTGCAGCTGGAGGGCCTCCATGGGACCCAAACACCTCTGGGCCCTTGGAGATTCATTGCTCAGGCTGGTGCCTAGAGGTGCCAGCATGGCAGGAGTTCTGCTCTAAACCTCAACAAATTTGACAAGCACCTTGACCTCTCTCTTATTCTTTCTGCTCTTTCTTCTTTGTAGGTGGGCTTGTTCACTGTACCCTCAAGCCTAGTTGGAATCCTTGTCTAACTCAGAGACACATGTGTATGTTCCTTCCTTTCTCATCCCTCCTTCCACAGGCCACATTTATTGAATGCCTACTGTGAGGCCTACTGTGTGCCAGGCATTAGCTGAGTTTTCATTCTAGCTGGGTGAAATAGCTTAAAAATATATAACATATAGGATATTAGATGGTGATAAACGTCCAGGAGGAAAATAAGGGAGAGGGGGACAAGAGAGCTCAATGCGTGTGTATGGACAAGTGCCGTGTGGTGGCTACAACATGAGAATCCCCAGGGGCACAGAAATAATGGACCTGCCTGTCGCCACCAGTGAGACCTCTGGGATGTGGCTCTGTTTGGATGTGAGGGTATCGTGCTGTCCATCTGCCTGGGTTGGCTCCAACAACACTTTGCTTTCTGCTCTCACCCTTCTCTGAACTGCTGGCCTACTGCAGGGGTCTCAGAATACCCTTGGGTCAGGCGGCCTGGCACCTTTGCTCTGGTATGAATCAAAAACCAGCTAGTCTCAGGGTGACCATGACTGCTGTATACAGTGGTATAGGTTGTCTAGTGAACAGTCCAAAAGCTTGCTCTTTACATAGACTACACTGCAAACTGTGCTGCCTCGGGTTGGGCAGTGCAAAACCTGCCCAGCCAATTGTGGCAGCCTCTCTGGGTCCACGCAAACACGGGGTGGAGGTAGGGCGGGGGGGGGGGGGGGGGCAGCCACACTGTGCTTGAACTCAGCATGAAAGAGGGCATGGAAAAGATAGCTTCTACCCTAGAATCAGCTCTCACCAGTGCTTGCCAATGGCTGGGGTCACTTGTTCTCCCTACTCAGATGTCTTGGAGTCTGGACCACACCCACAGAGACCTTTCAGACCTACCTGCCCCTTCTGACCTTAGCTGGTCTTCCGTGTACTATTACCTGCTTGACCGGGACTGGCCCCATGTCCTCTTTAGCTACCTCTGCATCTCAGGCCTTGACCTTCTGGTTACTCTTACTCCCTAGAGAGACCTTTTCAAGGTAGCCTTTTTAAGACCTTTTCAAGCTTCAAGGTGGGACATTCTGTCAGCTTTGTCTTGCTGCTGCCCACCGCCTGGAGAGGCTTAATTCTGAGTGCACCATGCTACTTTGCATGCTGGGAATCGCCAAGTACCTGGTCTTGTCTACACAGCATCCATCACACCTCCAGGAAGAGCAGAGTGAGGCTGGGGACCAAAGCACGTGTGACTCAGTGTTTTTGTGCTTTCCACCTTGATCACAGCTTTGGTGTGTACGGATTCCCAGCACGACTTGCGCAAGGAACACATACTGGTTTTCCACAGAGAAGATGGGAAACAACTCCTTCTGACTGCCTCATCCACTGCCAGAAGACAGGCACACTGGAAAAGTTATTTCTCCATCTCCCCTGACAATAAAAATCATCAAGGGGTATTTGTTAAAGCACGTAAATGTCAGAGACCACTCACATTCACAGCATCAGAATTTCTGGAGGATAATCCTGAGAAATGGTATTGGGTTGGCCAAAAAGTTCATTTAGTTTTTTTTCCATACTATGGCTCTAGAGGTACTTAGCTCTTTCTAACTAAACTTGAAACAATTTTGTTAGACTGTATTATGACAGCTGTCATATCAGCATGCACTTTTTAAAAAACGTATCAAAACTGGTGAATTTTTGTGTAGCTGTTTTTAAAAAGATTTTATTTATTTATTTTTTAGAGAGAGGGGAAGGGAGAGAGAAAGAGAGGAAAACATCAATGTGTGGTTGCCTCTACCGCACTCCCCGCTGGGGACCTGGGTTGTGGGCCAGGTCCCAGCACGCGTGAGAGGCAACCTGACTGGGAATCGAACCAGCAACACTTTGGCTTGCAGACCGGCACTCAATCCACTGAGCCACAGCAGCCAGGGCTTGTGTAGCCATTTTAATATTGAAGATGGAAGAAAATAAGCAACAATTTTACCGTATTATGCTTTATTATTTCAAGAAAGGCAAAAACAACTGAAATGAAAGAAAAAAAAAGATTTGTGCAGTGTATGGAGAAGGCGCTGTGACTGATCAAATATGTCAAAAGTGGTTTGTGAAGTTTCTTGGTACTACCGACATTTTGGCCAAATAATTCTTTGCTATGGGACTGTCTTATGTATTGGAAGATGTTTAGCAGCACCCCTGGCCTCTACCCAGGAGAAGTCAATAGTGGGAGATAGCTGGCGTACTCAAAACATCTAAATCAATAAAGTTATTGGTGAAAGTGGAAAACGTGTCCTTTATTTAATGGAAAAAACTAAACAGACTTTTTGGCCAACCCAATAGATTTAAATCACATCCCAGGTGATTTTCATTATCATGAAATTTTAGAAAATCTTGGGGAGGGGACCATAACAACAGCAAACATTATTAAACATTACCTCATATCAGCAATTCTTTCAAGTGCTTTCCATATTGTAATTTTTTTATCCTGCTAACAACTTCATGAGGCAGGTATCATTTCCACTACGCAGATGGGGAAGGGAAGCTTAGAGAGATTAAGAAGCTTTCTCAGGGCCCTACAGCTAACTTCCTCTGACTCCCAGACCTGACTCTTACCTACCACACTGTGCTTACCTCTTCCGTCAGCTTCAAGCACAGGATGGATAAATGGTGTCTTTAGTGGTGAGAGAAAACACTTTGGGGAAAGGGAGTGTGCAGTACAGTAACAGTGGCTGAGAACTCCACACCAGCAGGAGGCCTTGATGTCCACTAGGATCTAGCCCAAAGGACCTGAAGCTGATAGGCACTCCCAGATCTGGTGAAGGAAAGAGTTAGTGACAAATTTACTTGGGAAAAAGAAAGGAGAAACATGGGAGTCTGTTACCTGGTGTTAGAAGGGAGAGGTAGCCATCACGTGGGAAAATGTGCAATGTTTTGGGAGGAGGCAATGGTACAAACTGAACCACCTGGCTTTTTTCCTGCCCAACTCTACCTGCACGGTCTGCTCTCTGCCGTTCCAACTCCTATCGCCCCATGTGACTGCCTGATGTAATGTGGCCTGTCCTTCCTCCAAGTCCCTGTTTTGTCACTGTTTATGACATTTATTTTTTACCATTAGTTTCCATATACATGTGTTTTATTTCTTCCACTATTCACTCAACAGACTTTAAGTTCCTTTAGAATTAAGACAAAGTCATACCTTTCTTTGCATCCCGCACAGTACTCAGAACATTTCTTGCCTGCTGAAGGTGCTTGGTAAATGTTTCACGAATAAATGTATAGACAGGGGACTGGGACACCCTAAGATAACTTCGCAGACTTCACAGTCCTGAGTAGAATGCTCAAGAGCAGTGCTTCTTAAAATTTTAAGTGCAAAGAAATGGCCTGAGGATATTGTTTAACTTCAGACCCTGGTTCAGAAAGTCTGGGACGGGGCCAGAGAGGCTGTACCTGTAACAAGCTTCCAGGTGGTTTTGAAGTTGCTGCTGCTCAGGACCACACTTTGGGTAACAGGGCTTCCTTCCCTTGCTGACCTGATATTTCCAAAGGAAAGAACCGGGAGCTGGGTTTATTTTTCCTGAGATTCTCTCTTCTGTCCTTGCACTGGGCCAGGCTACCAAAGTCCACATTCTTATACGGACTGTGCACTGATTTAAATGTCACTAAATGCGATTCAATTCAATTCAATTCTACTCGATTCAATTCGATTCAGTTCCACTCACTGCAACATGCTGAAGTCCCAGATTGCTTTATGGTTTTACCCATATATATTATGACAATATCTGCCACCATATCCCCTCACACATTTCTGCCCTTCAAATACCTATTCTCCCACCAATATACCCACTGTGTAGATAATTAAAGAAAAGAATTTCCACGTTTTGTTTACATATGCTCTGCCTATTTTTGGTTGAAAGCAGTCCCCACTGCTCTAAGTTGGTGGCTGGCATCCTGTCTTCTCTGATAGGTGTGGGGATATCAGCTTTGTTCTGCTTCCGTCACTTCTGTTATGATTCCCCAGGGCTGGTGCCACCACCGTAGGGAAATGATGAAATCAGGGAACTTCCAGCTGGAGTAATCAAGTACTGAGTCTATGAAAACATCGCAGAGACTGGTTATAATGGAGAGCTATGAGAGGATACCTGTGCCTGGTGCCCATTCTCTAAAATTCTGAGAGCTAGTTTGTACACCATCATTTATATTCTCTGCCTGCTTAACTCCAGTTTCTACTCTTTCGGTGAAAGTAGGAATCTGTAGGGTATTTTTTCCTGGCATCATATGGTGACTATCAAACTCATTTTCCCTTTTCCTAAACCTTTTCTATTTAGGAGAAATGGTGGACCACCACATGAATAAAATGCATTGACTTTGGGGGTTTAAGTTAATCCCATCGTCATCAAAAATGAGATTAAGTTCTTCTACGCAGCATGGGCTAGAAATTCTTAACTTTCTAGCCCAGCACACTGCACAGATTTGAAACTGATCATGCAAATGCATAAATGTAATGAAAAAAATTTGATTACATAAAAATCAAGGTAATGGAAATACAGCCTTGATGGAAGATCAGTCGAAGGAGAAAGTGAAAGCAGGCATACAAATCACAGTTTCCTATATAGTTATCAAAGCAAAATAAAAATTTGGCTCTGAGGTTACTGGTGGCCAGAGCACAAAGGGAATCGAGTTAGCTGCATGATTAGCATTAGAAAATGCACACTCTCTCCTATCTCTTGGTGCTCAGATACGAAAACAATTTCTTCCGTAAGTATTCACAACGGGGATGTGGTACGGGATAGCAGACAAAATCTTCTTCAACATCTCCACAATACATGCAATACCGTTATGTAAGAGACTTTCTTCAGTTCCAGAGCAAAATGTTCAAGGAAAACTCAAATAAAGCAAATCCTTAACTTGAACTGAGAGGGAGAGAAAGGTAAACTAAAAATTCTAGGACACCACGTACAACTTGACAAAGCATTAAGTACCATAATACAATTTTATATTTGTTCAATTAAAAGAGCGTATTGCCTTCACAATATAAAATACATCGAGTAAAATTCGGTCAAATCAGTGCAGGCACTGAAGTATGGTCAAATAGCTTTCTTGCGTTTTCTCTTGATTTTGTATAAAGTTCAACTAAAACATGGGGTAAAGCACACAGGCTTGTTTTTAGTCAGACATGGATCAAACCCCAGTTCTACCGCTTATTACATGAGGGACCCTGGACACATTACCGTATTTTTCAGACTATAAGATGCACTCCCTCCCCGCAAATTTGGGAGGAAAATGGGGGTGCGTCTTATAGTCCGAATGAGGCTTACCTGGCTCGCTACAGGATTTCTGCTTTAAAAGGATGGTATTAAATATTTTACCACATTTTTTTTCTTAAAATTTTTTTTTCCTATTTTCCTCCTCTAAAACCTAGGTGCGTCTTATGGTCCGAGAAATATGGTACTTACCGCCATTAAGTTTTAATCCTCTTCAGTAAAACGGAAATAAAATGTGAATATACACATCAAGAAGCTGATGTAAGAATGAAAGGGGATGATACGTTGGAGATATTTAGCATAATGTCTGGAACACTCAGTAAATACTAGTCACTCAATGAACAGTAGCTCTGTCATTGTTATTTTCCAGAACTTCATTGTCCAATATGATAGTGACTAGTCACATATGGCTATTTGAACTTAAATTAGCTAAAAGTAAATAAAATCTAAAATTTAGTTTCTTATTTGCAATAGCCATATGTGGCTAGTGGTTACTGTATTGGACAACACAGATATGGAGCATTTCCATCATCACAGAGAGTTCTGTGGGATAGAACTGATCTAGAGGGATGGATGAACCACCTATTCATTCAAGCTATTCTGCAGAATATTATCTTTCCCAGGCCAGCTTTGGTAAAATTTGGATAATAAATAGTCCTTTGGAAAAGACCTGGAGGGCAGGTATCTTGATTTCCTAAACAAATCAGATCTATGTCCTTTATAAACAAAGTAAGTAGACAGTAAAGTTCGAGAACACTAGAGAGGGTGACCTTTCGTATTGCCTGTCATCCCCTGCCACATGGAAGGGGTTCCAAGGGAAGGAAATTTCTTTGTAAATGCGCCTGAGCCTACTCCCAGAACAGGAATACACAAAGTATCAACTCCCTAGTTTTCCCAGAATTGTTTCTCAATCTTTGCTCTTTTGTGGATTTGAAATGGTAAGTGGTTCAGTCAGGAGAATTCCTCTAGAAATGGAAGGAGGACCAGCGAGAACAATTTAGTAAAAACTTTGCTTTTGTCTATGGTTGGCTCTCCAGCTTCCACATTCATTACTCCTGGTAGCACCCCTTCCCCTTGTGTAACTTCTGTCAGGCCTGGGAGTGAAGGGCAGGTAGCTCCACAATGAACGTCCAACCCTTGGAAGAAACTCCAGCAATGACCTGGAACCACATTAATAGCCTTGTGCTTCTTCCTTGACCTTGTTCTTAAGTGCACAACCCAAGTAAAAGAAATCTTGAATGCAGGTACCATCTTTGGATAACTGATAAACCTTGCTCTCTTTTGCTCCCCAACATAAGTTGGTTCTCTTTTCTCAGTGATGAGGAAACACTGATGGAACAGAAGCGTTTCTGAAGTTCTACAGTCCCTAAAGTTGGCTAACCGGAACGCTGGAGGATAGACTGGTAATCGCATGTGGGAATGTCTAAGCACTCCACGTTTCTGACCACTACTTTGAAGTGACAACACTAGAGGTAAAGAGAGGACACCTGTGTGAGTAAAATTAGACATACACGCAATTCCAACTTGGAGCACATAAGAAAAGCCAGGCAATTTTCGTCTGTGTGTGTGGGGGGGGGTGGTTTGCATAAATGTGGATTTCCACATCTTAGATTTTCCTAAATGGGATGTACTTTCAGTATAATATAAATAGCAAGAGAACTGAATGTGTACCCCAGGGTGAGGGATTTGCCATGGTTGATGCCTAATGCATACTCCTAGATGACATCACTGAAAAACAAAATGAAAGCCCTGGCCAAGGCAGACACCTTTCTTCTCTTCTTTTTTCAAAGGCTTTGGCTTCAAATTTATCAAAAGAACAGAAGTCTGTTTTCACTGACAGAAACTTCATTTCACCCACAAAACCCAGTCTTCCCTGCTTTGCATTCAGACAAGCTCCACAAGATAAATGTATTCTCCGATTCACCAGCAGTAAGAAAGATAAAGGCTTGGAAACTCCCTAAGTACATTCTCCCAATTATTGTAACTGGCATTTTTTTTTATTTGGCAAACCATCTATTCAGATTAAACTGTAGCTCAGGAGCCTTTTATTTGAAGATTGCCAGTGTGAGGTAGAAAGGTAACTCAACTGTCTGATTTCCGCAGCTTTAATAGCCCAAAGAGAAGCATTGAAAGAGATCCCAGTATTCGTGTGCCAGTGATTTTTGTTAGGGAAGATCTAAAAATACCCACAGCAGCCTCCCTCCCTGTCCTCTCCCCTCCAAGTCAGCCGGAGACCTTTCCCCATTTAAGCAACCAGAAAGACGTGTCAGAAGTGGCCTGTTATCACCCTCCCATCCCAGCTTCCCCTAAGATCTAACTAAACAAATGAGTCCAGCAAATGGATCAGGAGGCTTCAGCTCTGCTTAGCATTAGGAATATATTTACCCATTTAATAACTGTTATTTATCCAGACATTTAATTGCACCATTGTAAACATAGAGGGAAACCCTTGGGGGAAGGTAGCTCAGTTGCTGAGATGAGACAGATTTAAAACTCTGTTTCTGCAGCCCAGCCCCCTCTCAGAGCCAGTCTATGGGTCTGGGATCAGGGTGTTATTTCGTAGGTTGGAAGGGATCTAAGAGGCCTCCACCCACTTGGCATGCTGTTTTGCACAGAGTATGTATGCACTGTAACAATGAAGGAATCAGTGAATGAGTGCAGGGAGGGCAACTGGGAAGGGAGAAATGCTCTGTTTAGAATGTCTAGCTATTAAAGTCAAGTTTCCATGGGCTACAGTCTTCACCCATGACCAGAGCTTTGCTGGTGCTGAAGGACAGGTGGAGGCCAGGCTTTAAGGGCTACCTATCAGTGGAGTTTCACAGGAATGCTGCACCTTTAAATTAGGCCACGACGGCAGCAGGTACCCCAACGAGGGGCACTCTGGGCATCCCGACGCTGTTATGGAGCCTGTGAGTCCATTCTCAACTTTGGTGCTCATCCTTTGGTCTGTTGCTCCTCCATCAGTTTCCTAGATTTGTGGGCTTTTGTTTTTAGCTCTGTATCAATCCCTCATATCTGAAAACACATTAGACAACAGTCACTTTGGCTCTTTATGTTCCTTCTTAGATGTAATTTTCCATTTCCCTCCTCATTTCATTATGCTCAGCTCATTAATTCATCTGGTTAAGCTCTGGATCCTAGGACCTACTCCTCAGCTGAGTCACTCGTCCAAGCCAGCCTGGCACCCTTCCAGCTCCCTCCTCACCTCTCGTTAATGTCCCAGGCACTCCATAAAAAGCATTGGCAGCTAAGATCCAGAAGCTCAGGAGTCATGCAGAAGCTGCACCCCTCAAAAAAAATTTTTTTGATTCCTTTTGCTCTGACACTTCTGAACTCTTTCAAGGGCCATTGCACTTTTCAATCCTTCCTCTTTGTCTCACTCCTCCAGATTGATATTATACTTGGTCTCTATTTCTGGTTTGTGATATTGACTTTGCCCTGGGAAACCTCTGCGGATGGTGGGCCAGCTCTGCCATGCCCTCGAAGGAACACAGGTTCTCAAAATCCGGGTCCATATCCTAAGATGAAAGCGCATTTTTCAGAGAAGGGAATGTGGTCGATGGTTTGATGGCCACCATTTGGAGAGAAAGAGGACAGGCTGATTTTCTCAGCGAAGGCTCCCATTTGTCACTCCTGACACTAGCCTGTTTCCAAAAACCCCCGCTGCCTCCTGAAAGAGAAACCTCTCGTTCAGATGAGAGGAACTGAGATGGTCTCGGAACCCAATGAGTATCAATGTCACCGACTGCCCAATGGGATTCCTCTTGCAATAGTCTATGATTAGTAAAGAACCCAGCAGCAGAAGGCCTGGTAAATACAGCACATGGCCCCACTTGGTATGCCTGGATCACAGCACACTAAATAGTCTCTGCAATCCAGTAGGTGAGAGAACGCTGTTTCTGACATTTCTCTTTCAGGAGGTCACGGTAAACACGAGCATCCTGAAATCTTCACAAGGCCTGTAGGAAGGAACCTGCCTTGCTTTGCTCACACAGGCTGTTCCCACACTTATCTTACCACCAAATTCATTTTGATAAAGTCACACCTACGATGTTCCTTGGAGCTAATAATACCCAGAACACACTTGGCAAAATATTGATTTTACTCCATTGATCTTATTCCAATTCTCTGCTCTATTACACACACACACAGTCAAAAGAAATGCCATACAGACCCTATTCTCCATCTCAATCTGCTCCTTCATGGACCCGCTCTCTTCCTGCAGACATGCGGCTCTAACCCCATTCTCGTTCCCACAGGGACCACCCAGTGATGCCCAGAGAAATGCTCATATTCACAGACACAATAATTTATCATGCAAACCAGGGATGACAAACTTTTGTCCTTAAAGGGCCAGAAAGTAAATATTTTGGACTCTGTGGGCCATTTGATCTCCATCACAACTACTCAGCTCTGCCCTTCTGGAGCGAGAGCAGCCGTGGACACAGATAGACCAACAGGTGTGGCCGTGTTCCAACAAAACTTTACCTATTAATACTCAGATTTGAAGTTGATATCATTTTCGCATGCCACAAAATACTATTCTTATTTTGATTTGTTTCCAACCATTTAAAAATGTAAAAGGCATTCTTGGCTCACAGGCTGTATAAAAATAGGCGGCAGGCTGATTTGGCCAGTGGGCCAGTTTGCCAGCTCCTGCTTTACACCATCAATAGGTTCCTGAAAAATTGCATGAACTTTTGCCCAAAGTATCCTATTGCAACATGTTAAAGAGGCTGCTCTTTAAAGGATATTATTGCGATGAGGTATTTGGCAATGTAACTGTCTCAACTCCTAAATCTGGAGTCAGGCCTGGGCCTCCTGAATAATCCGGCCCTCTCCTGCTATCTTCAGAAAACTGTGCAATGAAACCTGGCTTCCTGCCTCTCTGCATCCCAGAGGGGGTGTCATGCCAAAGAAGCCTCTCTCTTTGGCCAACACTAGCCCCACCGGCTCTCCGGCTGTCGGAGATGTGGCATCTGAGCTGGTTCCAGCTGGAAGCTTTCTGCCCACGGTTCTGCTCAAGAAGCCGTATGTTTTAACAACAGTTACAGCATCTGCAGAACACCCAAGATGCCAGTGTCCTGTTTGTACACTGTCATTGCTGTGATAAATATTACATTCCTGAGAACCAATCTGACTTACTGACAAGGCAGCCCCTCCACCTGAAAGAAGCAGCCGGCCACCTCGCCCACACATCTGCTTCACCCTCAGCTCAGAGGCAGGAAGAAACCGCCACCAGCCAAGACAGCCGCAGACAACACCTCCCCTACACTCCAGGACAATGTGGGGACGCTCCATCAACCTGTCATGCTCCCTACAGGACGCTAGGCACCCAGCTTGAGGGGTCCGTGTCACTGGTATGATTAAATCAGTGGTTGTTTCGGTGGGATCAGACGCTGGTTTAGTGGGCTTTTTGAGGAAGGTCCTGGGTCCTGAGCACGTGGCAGGATTTAAAGGTGGATTCTGTATAGCTGTAGGTAGTGGCTTACTGTCATTAAGTCTTTCATTCATAACTCATTCAGGCAGTCAGCCAACGTGGGCTGGGTCCCTGTCTTGTGGCAGGCCCCATGCTGGGTGCTGCCAACACAGAGGTGGGTGAACAGCACGAAACTGCCACTCTCCTGGAGCAGCCTGCCCAGCAGGACAGACAAGGACTTAAGCCACCCATTACAACACAGGACACCTGGAGAAGGTGCCCTATAAACCAGAGAAGTGTTCAGTCTCTTTCTCTCTCCCCCCTCCTTCCTCATTCAATATCTCTCCTCTTTTCCTAAACTACTAAAAATGGCTTCTAACTTGTGTTCCCACTTCCAGCGTTGCACCCCCAACCCTCCTCCTCACATCTGTTCACGGAAGCGACCGTGCACTTTTTAACCTGCAAATCCAACCGCGTCCCTGCCTCACTCAATCCCTTTTGACGGCTGGCTGGCTGTTCCACTTAGAACAAAATGTGACACCCTTCCAGGGCCCACAGGCTCAGCACCCATATACTCCACCTATACCTCTTTGCTTATTACCATTTTTCCAAACGCTTCACACAAGTTTTTCTCTCTCTAAGTGCAAGGTGTCTGGAATCAGATGGTTGTATCCCAATTCACCTACTTATTGGCTGAGTGATTTGGGGCAAGTTAGTTCACCTTTCAGTGCCTCCCTTTCCTCCTCTGTAAAATGGGCACAATAACAGTGCCCACCATATCGGGTTGTTGTGAAGACTGAATGAGCTAATACACACACGAAGTGCTTGGAAAGCACCTGGAACAGATGACATACTCAATAATATCAATCAATGCCTTGTCATCAGCATTCCACATGCTTCAGGTAGAAATTTAACTGCCGCTTCCTCAGAGAGGCCTTCCCTGATACCATCCAATTAAGTTTCCCTTTTATATAGTCTTAGTATGCTGTGTTTTCTCTTTAAATCTATCAATACAAGTGGTCATTATATCATTGTGTGCCTGGCTCTTTGTGTGATATGTGTCTCCTCATTACAGCCCAGCTTCCGCAAGGGTTAGGGCCATGTCGACTTTGCTCCCTGCTGTGTCTCTGTGTCTAGTGTCATGCCTGGTATATTACAGGTTTTAAATAGAAGGATGCTGAATGGATGAATCAATGAATGAACAAATGAATGAAAAGGGGAGGCCAAGGAAATTCTTTCTAAAGGAAATGACTCTGAGTTGGTTTTGGAAAGCATGAATATGAGTTTGCAGTGGGGTGGAGAGGCAGGATGGTGGGGAGAGAAGATTCTAGGGAGAGGAAGCCCCTGGGGCAAAGGTGCACAGAGAGGACCTGTGAGAAACAAGGAGCAGTGCAATGTCACTGAGGGGGGTGGGGAGGGGTGCACTGGCCTGAGGGGATGCCCATCTCCCCATCAGCCCGACTCTCTGTGGTGTGGTGAGGAACACATCATTACCCTCTCTGGGCCTATTTCCTAGCTGTAAAACATGGAAGACAATCCTTGATCCTGTCTCCCGTGGTGTCTCCCTTGAAGTGGGAGGCATTAAAGAGATGACACGCGTGGGGAGGCTTGCACAGTGCTTGTTGGTGCATGGCAGGTACCCAGTCAGCGTTAGTGCCACTTCCCCTCACCCTGTCCCAGCCTTCCCTGCCTTCCCTGACCTCTGATGTCCCTGTGCAGAGATGCAGGCCTGCTCTGATTCCAAATCAACCTCTTTTTATTAATGTATTTTACAGAATATTCATTCATTTTTGTTTAATGTGCCAGACTCATCTTGCCTGACACCTCAGCCACCCTCCTCTCCCCCATCCAGTCCCGTGAAAAACTAAGTCATCCCTACTTCCGGATCCGGTGGCTGGCTGTCAGCAGCCAAGGTCCCGAGTTTCTTCCTGACCAATCAGACCTGGGACTGATAACCTCTCAGTGACCTCTGGGCTCAAGATACAGCCTTGCTTGTACTCTCCTTCCTGGGCTGCCTTTGCCTGATGGATTGATCTACCTCTTAGCCCAGTCCTGAATACCTGGAGGCCACTGGGGTCCTTGGCCTCTAAAACTGGTGTTCAGCTCTCCTCTGTGCCTGGATCCCAGGGGAATGTGTGTATTCAGAGTGTGCGTGACCTGGGAGCCAAAGGGCACCCAGGATGTGGTGGCTGCTGCCATACGTGCCTGGACTAGGGAAGTGCCCAGTGGTGTGGTTTCACAGGTGAAGGAAAGCGCCCTTCCCCAGGTGTCTCAGGCCCACACCTCTGAGAGCATTAACTAAAGCCTGCCCTAAGGTGGAAGGACTGACTCAGCCTTTGCCATACGCAGCCTTTGACTAAAGGGTGAGAGGGCTTGGCTATAAAAAGGGATGAGCACAAGGCTGTTCTTCCTTCCTTTCTTGTGTGTAAGTAGGCTTACACATCCCTTGTATGCACAGACCTCCTGAGCTGCCATGAAGATGCTAAGCCCAAATCCATCAGAAGTCTATGTAATATAGCAGGGAAGCCCACCCCAAAGCCTGTGTATGACGTGTTTACCCTGAGGAAGAAATAAATGGCAGTGGCTGCTACCCCATAGCAGAAAGCTGGCTACAGACTTCATTTGTGTATGAATGCTAAAGAGTGATATGGTGCTGTGCCTCCCCTTTCGGCACACGTGCAGACATCACTAATAGATCACAGCATGTGTTCCTGATGAACCTGAACTAGCTCTCAAAATTCTTCTCCATAAAGCAAGGACTGCTCTCATATCCACTTAGGAACTGAGCCCCCTTCTGGGGTGAATGGGGTGGGGGCTAAGTGGGAAAGTACTTTAGATTTATCTTCCTGGAGCACAGACATTAACCTTCTGCTTTTTACTTCTTGCAGGTGAACTAAATCTATGCATTTGGGGGAAAAAAAAACACTTGTACAGTCTGGCTTGTGAGATATTTTTTAAGCGCCTTCATGGTTCATTAGGAAACAGTTTATGGAGCAAAGTGTCAAGAAAGTTCTCAGCAGGGTACCTGACGAAGTCTTAATATGTTTCTGGCAGGAGCATCTCTCGACATTTCAGGTAACTTGGAGGTGGCTGATATGAGGAGGGCAAAAGGAAGTCCCAGTCTGTCCCAGTGGTCTCTGAACTTTGCTACACATTCAGCTCACGCAGGGAGCATTTAAACATCTTGATGCTCAAGTCGAACCCCACACCCAAGCATATCAGAATATCTGGGGGTGGGCTCCAGGCATTCGTCGTGTTTGAGGATCCCAGCTGATCCCAGCATGCAGCCAGATTGGGGACCCACCGGTAGGAACACAATCCTGCTCCGAGCTGCTTGTCTCGCTCCTCCTCAAGGGGGCCTCAGAGCTCACCTGGTTCTCACAGCAGCTCCCTGAGGCCACTGAACAGGTGCCACCGCCCCGAGGCTCGGACTGGGGAACTCAGCCACAGAGAAACAAAGTGGTTTGGAAAGACGTGCATTAGAGGCCAAGTCCTGGTAAGTTTCCTTTCAGGGCAGGAGATGCTGTAACAACAGTACATAATGAAACGACAGAAAAATAGATGTCTCCATATGGAAAGGATTCTCCGGGCATGCATAGAAGAACTAACCTGTGTTAGTTCTAACTAAACAACAGTCCCATCTTGCAGGGACAAGTTCCAAAACAAAGTAGATACACACACGCATACGCCAGTGTAGCAATGAGGGGTACAAAAATATTCCCTTTTCCGATTGATTTTTTTCCCAAAATTAATGACTCTTCTGTCCCACTGGCTCTCCTGTCCCAGGCTCAGGACAGCCCAGGAAGCAGGAGAGCCTTGGCAGAAAGGCTTCTATGGAGGCAGGTGTGTGCATTGCACAGCACTTTATGAAAAGAAATAGATGCACGTAAGTCCATTTTCTCAGGCCGAGTCACAAGGTTCAGTAGCTCATGTAATGAGATTATTCCAACTTGAAGGCCAATTGGAAAAGCAATTACCAGCCATTAAAGTCCATTGCCTGGCTCTTTGGCCACCTGCCTCAGCCCCTCTTTTCTCTGTCACCCTGGTGCTACTCCTCAGTTCAGTGCAGGGTTCAGAGTGGGGAGAGGTGGGGGCCCTGGATGCAGGCAGACTGTGTGGGCTCCCAAGGAAGTCACAGAGGAGTTCACCCCATGCTCAGTGATCGCGGGCCAAACAACTCCTAGAGAGGAGACGACTCACACTCATCATAGTTGCCCATGTGTCAAACACCGTGAGAAATATTTTTATAGGCGTTGTCTCATTTCATGCCCATTAGCTAATATTTAATCCCTGTTAGCCACTAGCCCATGGATGCTGAAGATTTAGCATGTGTTTCTTTCTTGTTCCCCTGCACGCTGGCCGACATCACTAATAAACCACAGCGGACATTTCTGCTGAACCCAAACTGGGTCTTGGGATTTGCAATAAAGTGGGGGTGGGGCTCTTCTTTCACATCTGCTTCAGAACCTGAGGCCAGGTCTGAGTCACCCTCCCAGGGGGCTGTCATTTGGCTAATGAAGGAGCGGGGTCAGGGCGAGGTAAACAGCTAGTGTGAGGCTGCCTTGTGGAGTAGTGGTGTGCTTGGAACTCCGACATGGACTCCCAGCTCCAAAGTTCATCCCAGGACTGGCCTTCCGCATGTCATACTTCCTGTCACCTCCATGCCATGCTTACACATGCTGTCCCCATGCCAGCTTGGCTAGCTCCTAATCATCCTTCAAGACCCAGTTGTGGGTCACTTGCCACCTTTATGAAGCTGCCAATAATTCTTCGCCAGCTCCCTAAAAGTTAGGTGTCCCTTTTGCTCTGTTCCTGCACCACCCTGGACACACTCCTGTTATTCCTCAGAAAGCCCTGTATTGTAAGGGTTTGTTTCTTACCCATGAGACAGGATGATACTGAGAAGCCCTAACAGTTGTATTTTTGCTCCAAGTACCTACTGTCACCCTGCCTTCCCCAATGCCCACTGAGGGATAAGCAGGGACCAGGGCATCCTTTACCAGCCACATTTGAGGTAGGAATACTATGGAAGCAATATCTTATCATTGAGTCAATGGCCAGCTTTTGAATTCCATCACAGACTCTCAAAATCAATGAGACAATATCTTTGAAGGGAAAAATGGCCTCAGAGGGTCAAGAGCACACATCTAGGCCTAAACAACAAACAGGCCTGTCCATAAACTGGAGGGAAAGAGACTCAGAGAGGAGAGCAAGAGAACAGGATGTTGGGAGGCCAGAGGGACCTATGTTTGCTTCCAGGGATGGGAGGGCTGCTGGGAAGTGAGCACGATGCTCTGGTTCCTCCACATTGATCCGGCCTGGGCAGAAAGGACCTGAGTCAACCCCCTCCGTATTCCTGGGCTCCGGGGAGGCTCAGAAGAGCATCAGTTATTCTGTGTGTCCCCAAGAGGTATGTGGAAGTGACTGAGAGAGAGCCCCTATGAGACTGTGTGAGGCTGCAATGCGGATGGTTTAACCGGACTAGACTCACCCACATTGGGCTTAGGACAGGCTCCCTTTCCTTAGGACCCTCGGGGTTTTCTACCTGGGCCTGCCTGACACCACCACGCTCTTCCTTCGGACTGCACCTCGGACCAGGGCCGGCCTCCTTAACAGGACTGATGGGACTTCCCAGGGCCTACTCACTCTTGGGGCTCAAACCTCCAGGACTCAGAAGTTGGGGTGGGGGGGGCTCTTGTGTGCCCTGTCCACTCTTTTGATCAGGCTGCTGATGTCTTAGTCCAGTGCCAAGGCCAATGACATCTTTGATGGCCAGTCTCTGGAGACCTGCAAGCTTGGTGTAGGACAGACAGCATCACTATGAGCTTCTTACTAAGAGAAGCCTTCATAAGACTGTGGAATGGTCCCAGAAAGGCCTGTAGAAACTGGACTGGTGGAGAAGTAGGAGAGTGGTACGTAGCCCAAGTCAGAGAGCCAAGAGCCCAGCCTGGGGATGTTAGTGACATTTACTGGGGTAGAAGGAACTTCTGTTTCCTCAAGGAAGAAATCAGCCTGAGCCACTCAACTGCAAACTCTGTCTTAGCAAAGGATGGGGTGACATCCATTGCCCCCAAATGGCCCTCAGGCTACTCCCTGAAAAAAACAAAACAAAACACAGCCCCAGATGGCCAACATTCAGCCAGGTGTTTAAAACAGGGAGTGCCCTCTGCCGGTAATAAGGCCCGGGGGTGAAAGATGACCTGACGCTTGACATTTGCAAGCTTCATGTTTTGTGCTTCCAAGAGTAGTCACACCTGGGAACAGCTGCTCTCCTCCAGGACCACAGTTTTCTGTGCATCTGCTGGTTTCCTAAGGCTGAGTGGGTGGCAGAGCACAGTGGAGGGAGGGTGGTGGTCTCGGCACCAGCATTGCCTTGGTCTCCCTCCCACTCCTAATTCTAGCCTCACCTTTGACTCGGATGTGGGTGGATTCACAGAATGTGCTCAAGGGGGACTGCGGCTGGCAAAGAGTGGGGACTTGAGTAGAGAAATTAAAGTTTTCAGTCTCTGAGTGCAGACACTTCTGTCCTCTGCCCAGGGGTAGGAGAGCAGTGGGGTTTCACCCCAGCCACTCCTCCACTCTTTCTTCCCAGGAGATACCACTGTGGAAGCTCCTGAGGCTATGGTCCCTACAGCCCCATCACATGCCCAGCTTCCTTCGTGGGAGGCTAAGCAACAAAACGGACAAGCAGACTACTTCCCAGCATGACTGAAATGCCACTTTATGCAGCTGTGTGTGTGCACATGTGCACACACATGTGTGGTGTTGAAGCAGGGTGCAGCCAAGAGGAGGGCCCCAAGAAGGGATTTGTAATGGGGTCCAGGACTCAGGGTGTCCAGGAAATATTAGAAAAATGTATGTAGGATGTCTTCACCCCCACAGGCCTGAGCCAAGGGGGATGGGACACATGGAACAGGGCCATTCAGAGCTGTTTTGGGTAGCAAGAGCTTTGCAGCTAACCCCTGGCACAGTCATTTAACATATCTATAACCTTTAACTGGTTTCATGGATGTGTTAAGTAGCTGTGGCCATGCTTTGAGCCAGGGGGATGGGACCAAATTCCACCCAGGATGGGACTGGGAAGCAACTCCCCCTGGTTACAGGGCCTGCGTGAGAGCGTGGAGATGATTGGCTCCATGCCATGGGGCCACACCTGCCCAGACTTACTATGGCAGCCCAGAAAAGCTGGAAGAATACAGGGATGCTGGCAGGTGTAGCTGACTGTAGGAGTCAGAAATGGGGCTGCAAAGGAAGATGGGCACTGGGATTTAAACCTAGGCCCGGCAGCCATAGGAAGGAGAGAGACCACGCGGCTTCAAAGAGTAGGGAGGACCACAAGGTTATGGGGGAGAAAGAAGAGACCATGCAGCTCTGAAGGAAGGAGTGAACCACGAGGCTCTGAAGCAAGTAGATAGATAGAGGTCCATGTGGTTCTGAAGTGGGGAAAAGGACCACGCGTTTCTGAAGGAGAGTAAAGAGGACCACGAGGTTTTGGAGTGCTTCTTCTTGCCACGCGGCTTAGGCAGCAGGAGAGACTTTGCAGCCATAGAGAAAGGGAAGAAAGGACTCTTGCTGCTGGGCCATGAGAAGGTGCCACATGGCTTTGGATTAACTGGAGATTGCAGCAGCCACACAGCTGATGGTGCTGGGAGCCTGAATCACGGACTTCTACTTCTTTTCCTGAGACACGGTACCCCGGACTGGGCACAGGGAGAGGGAAGGACTGTGCATCTGTGGGTATTCTAGAGGACTTTAGTATCTTACTGAAGACATTAGGTCATTATTCTAAGTTTGTGTAACTTTTGAATAAACAATTCCTTTCCTTTTCACCAGTCTCTGGCATTGAGAGACGTCTTTCCTCTGGCGGCGGGCATTGCGAACCTAGCAGGTGGGCGTGGGGGGAAGGAACCTCCAGAGACAGAAAGGCGGAATCCTTTCTGTAATAATTTATCGTGAACCACCCCCACCCTCTTGCTCTGTAACAGTGTGTGCGCATGTGTGTGCAGTGTGTGTGTGGTGTGGGGAAAGAGGCAGAGGTCTAAAACTTCTGATTTGGGGTTTGAGTCCTTAGGGCGCTTAAGCAAATATAAGCCAGCCATTCATTATTACAAGCGGGATCTAATTTATTGATTGAATCTCCATAAATGCCAGCTCACAATGTTGCCATCAGGGAAAGTCCCTGTAAAAGACCTGGAAGGCTTCTGGTGGGAACAAGGGCGATGCCTCTCCATGGGGCATGCACCCAGGAGGTGTTCATGAATGCTTCAACCTGCTGACTAGCTAAGGTGGGTGGGAACCCACAGGCTCCATTTACTTGTCTCTTGGGATTCTGTCTGTGAGGACTCCAGTGTGAAGGTGTGTGCCCACATAAGCACTCACGGCCTTCTGTGTGTGTGCCTCCATGGGAATGTACGGGGAGTCACACACAGCTATGCACATGCACACATCACACAACGTGAGCCTGGCTGTGCCTTCGCGTGCTGATGTGAGTGTGTGCTCTGACCTCCTAGAGGGCAGGGTCTGTAGCTTCTTCCTCTACAAACCCCGACATCTGGCACACAGATGTTTCATAGATGTCAACCAAACGGGAAGGAGGGCCTGTGTGTCTGTGAGTCTCTGAGGTGAGGCTTGTCCATGTGTGTCAGTAAAAGCTGGGGTGAGGGCCAGGCATGGGCCAGCGCTGGGTGCGACAGCACAGCCGTGCTCTGGGAAAGGCTGTTTCTTGGGGGAAGGTTTTGCAGGACTGTGAGCTGAGCATGTTCCCCAGAGACACTGGCTATCTCAGAACCCAGCTTCTCTGAGACCCCAGCTCCTCACGGTGGGGTCTGCAGAGCCCCACCCCCTTCCCTCACAGGCTCCCTCCCTGACAAGCTCTTATATTTCCCCAGGGACCTGGCAAACAGAAGCAATCTAGGGGGCTTCAGAGTCTGGGCAGTGCGCATGCTCCTGGCTGGTCCAGTCTGGGGCCTGGTTCCACAGGCTGCCGCGGTCAGCACGTTGTTTCCTGAGTTTCAGCCCCCCAGCATTGTTCATGGGGGTCCTGGGTCTGGACTCCTTACCCCAAACTTTCTCCCGCCCACCCAGCCGCATGTCCTGCTTCTCTTCAGTTCTGTTTCCTGAAAAGGCCTGGACTTCACCTGTCTGTCTTTGGAGAATCTGAATTTCTCTGACCCGCCTGGAACCACCTTGACCACTGCAGCCCGGTAAGCTTTTGCCACAGGCCAATGGCACTGCCTTGCTCACCTCAAGACACCAAGGTCAAGTTAACTTGCATCCCTTAGTGATGACTTGGTGCCCCCCCTCGTCACTGCTTCCTAACTTAATTGATTTGTCTGGGTTTCCTCTCTTTCTTCTCATTGCTCTCTTGCTCCACAGAGAGATGGAAAGGCAAGGGTTGGAATAGCCCAACCCTTGGCTTTCCAACCCTTGTCTTTCACAGATAGGGAAACTGAGGCCCAGAAAAGGGAAGTGACCCTAGCTTATTGAATAATGTATTCAGCGGAAATTGTATTGAGTGCCCACAGCCTATGGAGAGGACAGACATGTAGATGGGCCATTTTGGTCCAGAGTGATGGATGTTGTCACAGAGGGAAGCAGAGGGGTGTGGGGACAGAGAGGAGGGACTCCTACACGGATGGAGGGGATGATGGAGGGCTTCCAGAGCAGGCGACGCAGGTGTTGCCCCCTGAGCAGGAGCTCACTAAGTAGAGGGGGGAGGGAGTTTGGACAGATGGAGAAGCTCCTACTCAATGCATTGCTATGGGCTTCTTTCCAGGGCACCTGCTTCTCACTCCTAATGAGCCCCCTGAAAAAGAGGGGGTAGAGAGGTGTGAAGGGAAAAAGGAGATGAGTGATAACAGCATGAAAGCTTGAATGAAAGCACAAATGAGCAAGGAATGCACCCCGAATTATTGGTGTCCTTCCCGAGCAAACACACGGGGGAGCATAAGTAGGTTTCCAGCTGTGAGCATGCGAACCACAGAGTTCATTCCAGCATTATTATTTATTAACTATTACATTATTTACTTGCATTATGACTGTAAACCTACTCTTGCCCACCCCTCTTTGACTTCATGCTGACAACATTATGACTATTCTCATTTAGCCAAGCAGGCAACTGAAGCTTGAAGAGAGTGAACAATTTCTCATGCTATGTCAGCAGAGGGAACCAGAGTTCAAATCCAAGTCGGCCTGGCTCTGCCACTGCCTTTTCCACTCCTTCCTGTCGTCAGCCGTGGCCAACCTCCTTCAGGCAACAGGTGCGAAAAGTCAAGTATTCAGCTGTCTGTCCCCTCTCAGCACTGTAAGGGGGGACAGTCCCTCTCCTCTACCTGCCAGCCAGAGAGAAGAGATCTCACGGTGGGGTCTGCAGACCCCACCTGTCTGCAGAAGATCTCACCTGTCTTCCCTCCTGCTGCAGAGGCAACACACTCCCACCTGCCTAAATTCGTGCCTGTGAATCAAACAGGACCTCTGACAATTAGCATATTAATGGGACCTCTACCAATGCCTGAATCTGCTGAGTCTTCATCTTCCCTGGAAGCCAAATGAAGTTTGATTTTTTTCATTCACCTCGCAGGTTCATAAAGCAAATCAGCAAATTGTGGCTAATGCTCAAACCTTGTCTTTCCAGGCTCCACAGCCTGCCTGCCCTCACAGCAGGCTCTGCTGAACGGGCCTGACCTGCAGTGCCACTTCCTCCCTCCCCGCCCTATCCCCCAGGGCAGCTGTTGGGACTTGGAGACATGCTGGAATCACCTGGGGGAGCCTCAACAATACTAATGCCTAGGTTCCACCCCAAAGGTCGTAGGGCCCAGGACTCTGCCCCTTGAGATTCTCAGACATCCTCCAGGGGATGTGTGTGGTGGGGGCTGGGTGTGGTGGGGGCTGGGTGTGGTGGGGTCTGAGAACCAGTAGCCCAGGATGCACCCCTACCTGAGGCACTTGGTATTCGAACAGCCTCATGCTCTGAAACACGCTTTTGATACTGGCCGGCCCTTACCTGTGCTTCTGCTTTGAAAATGAATCTTCTGTTTTGGTCTGTTCGTGGGATCCCTCCACTGCCCCAGACCCACTAGGGCCGAGGCCCGCCTTGTGTTTGCCACACTCCTCTCCTCTGAGTGTATATGAGCTGAGTTCGTGCAGCTCACCTGTTCACAGGCCTTACTGGTGCTGTCCTGTGCCGAGCCTGGG
The DNA here is from genome assembly GCF_022682495.2 of Desmodus rotundus. Classification (NCBI taxonomy): domain Eukaryota; kingdom Metazoa; phylum Chordata; class Mammalia; order Chiroptera; family Phyllostomidae; genus Desmodus; species Desmodus rotundus. Next base: position 82,671,133 of record NC_071395.1, read on the forward strand.
ATTCCCACCTATCAGGACACCCCCTTGCCATCTCGGGAGCAAGTATCATGAAAGGAAACCAGCGCCACTTCAGAGGCAGGCAGTCCTTGGTTCCAGTCCCAGCCTGGAGACTCACTGACTGTATAACGTCCTGACAGTCAGCTTTCTCACCTGTCTGATGGTTGCTATAGTTATTTATTTTTATGCAATAAACTAACTCCAAACTAAATGCTTAAAGCAACATTTACCTTGCCTGAGCCTCCACAATTTGGGCAGGGCTCAGCAGGGAAAGCTCAGATCTGCTCTGCTCAGCATCAGCAGGGAGGGGGGATTGGGGGGTGGGGGGGTAGCTTGCAAGCTGGGGCTAGAGTCTCCGGGAGCCTCATTCACCCACACGTCTGGCACCTGGGCTGGGAAGACTCAGTCAGGGCTGGGTCCTGGGGCTCCTCAGGCATCTCTTTCTACATATGGTCTCCCAACGTGGTCTGCCTAGTGTGTGGCTTCAGGGTAACCAGGTTTCTTATAGGATGGTTCAGAGCTCCCATGCGTGTGTCCGAGAGAGAGCCAGGGCAAGCTGAGAGATCACTTAGCATCCCCTCCACTTCATTCTCTTCACTAAGGCAGTCACAAGGGTCTCCCTGGATTCAGGAGATGAGGAGACAGAATCTTCCTTCTGCTGGGAGGGCAACAAGGGTTGGGAAGAGCATGTGGGACTGGGAGGGCTGTTGCAGCCACTCCGGGAGAATAAATGGGAATGATAATACTCTGCTGCCAACAGGCTTATTTTGGAGACTATAATGTACATCCTAAACTCTTCACCTAAACTAACTAGGCTTTATTATTAATAAACCCTTTGTATCTACTATCTCACGTAAACCTCACAGCACCTGACATCGGTATTCTCATTTTACAGAGCTGAGAATTGTGGTTTGGAGGGCTTGAGGGGCCAGCTCAGGTCATTCATAGTGAGTCACAGGCTTGGATTTGAAGACTTGTGTGGCTCTAGATCAGTGGTTTTTAACCAGGGGATGTATGGCAATTCCTGGTGACATTTTTTGTTGTCTCTATTTTAAGGGGTATGTGGGGAACTTACTACTGACATCTAGTGGACAGAGGTCAGAGCTGCTGCTAAACACCCTACAATGCACAGGACAGCCGCCAACCCCACAACAAGGAATTATTCAGACTAAAACGTTAATAGTGTCAAGACCGAGAAACCCTGCCTCAGAGACAATATTCCCATTACTGCCTCATTATAGGCATTTCTGCATGTTAGTTTCTACTCCCCTTCCCCTAATTCCTTCTGCTGCCCCAGCTCCTTCCTAGACGAGCCCTTGGCTGGTGTTCGTTCGGCTGCATTTGGAATGACTCAGCACCTAAAATTCAGCATGCCCTCCCAAACCCTGTTTTCCTCGTGGGGCTGTACCCAGGTCTAGGTGGCGGGAAGCCTCAGGCTGCCACGTCACTCAGGGGCCACTGGTGCAGGTTCTGCTGTGCTGCCAGACAAAGCATCACGCTGGCGGGTGGGAGCCTGTTAGGTCAGAAGCCACAGGCTGTTTTACAAAAGACCAGGTAAAACGCCATTGGAAGTGTGTGGCCTAAGCGGTACCCCCTTCCTGAAAGCACATCACAGAGCAGAGGGGAGCTATACCTCCAGAACCCAGAAGGAAGGAGGCATGGAGCTGGGCAATGGCATTTTCTCACATCTGCATCGATGTTAGTACAATGCAGTCAGTGGTCAGGTATTTTAAAAGCACCACAAGTTAACCTTTAGCTCAAAGGTAGGCTTTGTCTCCCTCTCCTCCCCTCTGGACTGCTCATTGGCAGGCTGCCTAATGAGCACAGCTCAGATCCATTAGAGGCCGGGCGGATGAGGGTCCTGCATGAAGTCAGCCTCCAAAGGCTTCTAGGAAGAGCTAGGAACCTGTGACAATGGGAGAGGAGATACATTCATTCCAGGACAATAATTGCATTAATGCTCTTTGCTGAGAATGCCATTAATGCTGGATGTGGTCAAGGAATGGTATGCCAAGGGCACCCTCTGAAATTACATCTTCTTCTAATATGACCATAACTGTGGTAGGTGGACTAAGTGCAAGTTCAGGCATTACCTCAGTTTGTCAATTCTAATGCTGAGACTGGCGTTGGCCATGCAGGGAAGCAGGGCTGCATCAGTGTTCCAGGAAAACAAACTGGGTTTTGAATCTTGGACCTGACACTTACCTGCTGTGTGCCCTTGGGCAAGTCACTTGACCTCTCTGAATAACAAAAAGCATCAAATACAATGACACAGAGTAGAAATTCAATGTATAAACATTGCTAGTATTATTCTCAATCTAGTTCTGCAGATGCTGAAACTCTGATCTGAAAAGGAAAACTAGCAGAGTTCTTAGGATTGGGATTTGGAAATCTGTATGTTGCATGAGGCTCAGAGCCTCAGCCTCTGACTGACCTCCCTTGGCTGGCTCCTCTGGAGGGGCTGCAAATCTGAGACGCCCCGCCCCGGGGGGAGGGCTATGGTTGGATATGAGGCAATGATACAGACATGAGCTGCCCAACATGGTAGCCACCAGCCACACTGAAAAACTGACATATGGCTGTGATCATTGGCTACTGAGAAATTGAAATACGGTTGCTGTAAGCAGGTATCTGAGGTTAACGTGTTATATTACTTTAATCAATTTACATTTAAATTTAAAAACATACTAGATTCAGTCATTGGGAAAGTTAAGCATGTTTGGAACAAGTTGGTAGGTAAACCTAGTTTCTCAGCTGTGACTTTTATAAAATCTAAATGCAGATCAGGTACTTCCATTGGTAACTGAGATGAGCTCTAAGTATAAAACACACACTGTATTTTGAAGACTTTGTACAAAAAAGAATGTCAACTATCTCAATAATTTTTATATCGATTACATGTTGAAGTTGATAACCTATTGAAATATTTTAGATGTTTTGGGTTAAATAAAATACATCGTTAAAAGTAATTTCACTTGTTTCTATTTATGGCATTTAAATGTGGCTCTTAGAAAACAACAACAAAAGAATACGTAAGTGGCTTGTGTTATACTTCTGTCAGCCAGGGCGGATGCAGACCGAGCGCTCAGTCGGTTTAAACCTAGGCCCAGGCTCCCTTTACTTTAGGTACAAACAGCTCTGCCTGGAGTCCCGCACTGGGGTTTAGAGCCAAAGCTTCAGACGAAGACAGCATGGGCTGTACTTTTGCTGACTCTACTCTCTTCCTCTGTGTCTACATTTCCCTTGAGGCCCCTGTGGCAAGGAATGACTGGGTGGATCTTGGTAGGATTAGGATGGTCCTGGACTTTTAGTCAAATGCCATCTTAACCATTTCTTTAAAAATTCTCCCTCCTCTGTGAGTGTGGCTTTCCCTTTACTGACTGTGTTTCTAGTCTCCCCCTGGCCCACCTCTTGCTTATCTCTGAGACGTCTCAGAGATCCAGCTCAGTTCCTTCACTGCCTGCGCAGAAAAGCAGTCCTCCATCCTACTGAGGCAGGCTATGTCTCCTTCTAGCTCCGTGAGGAGCCTTCACGTCCCAGCATTGCCAGACCTGGAGAGCTGATCTTTGTGGGGTCTGCTCCGATCTCTCAACCTTTCCTGCAAAGAGTTAAGCTTCAGCTCATTTCCCACCCAAGCCTCCTGGGCCGAGGTGTCCAGAGAGGCCCGGAAGGCCGAATTTAGGACTGAGCACATGGACATTCCCAGTAAAAACCTGTGCAATGAGAAGGGCAGGCAGCAGGTGCAACCGGAAATCCAACAGAGAGCAGAACAGCCAGGCTTGGGTCCCAAGTCTAATTTGCACAAGGCTTTGTGATATTTAACCAAATGTGGAAAGAGATTACGATTTCCCCTTTATCCCCAAGTCAGGACTGAACCATATCCATCAGCAAACTCATTTCCTCCTCAGGATTACTGGCAACTGTTTCATTTGTTTACTGAAAAGCAGTGACAGCCCTGATGAAGTTCACAGCTGTTCTTCAGCGACAGGAGAGAGATCCTGAGAGGTCACCGATCCGACCACTGCTCTTCTCAGTGGGGGAACCCGAAGCCTGCAGATCAGAGCGAGCCCCTTTCAGCCCTGAGGTTGTGAGCACGACAGCAATAGTCTCCTGATTCAACCAGAAGGAGCTGAAGTGAGGAAGCCACATTCTAAGATTTAGAAAGGGACCCGGTCAGACTGGAGTCCTGACTGACTACTCACTAGCCCCCTATTATCTATGCAAATGCCTCAGCTCTGTAAGCCCCAGTTTTATCCTCTGTAATTGGGAATGATAATACCCAGTTCCTGGAGTGGCTTGCAACCACACAGAGCCTGACACAGAGTAAATGCTCAATAAATGCTAGCCCAGTCCCCAGAGCTACTATTATAAAGTCCAGAAGGTCTGGTAATGACTGATTGCCCGAGGAGCTCCTGAGAAATTAAAAATGTGTGTATTTCCTATTATCTTTTGCTTTATTTCAATTGATCATTAAAGCAAATCTTCCATATTTCACCCCTTTTCCATTTCTAAAATCCTTAGTAAAGGCACAAGAACTCCCATTTTAATGTTATTCCTTGGATTTGTGAGAGGAGAGGACAAAAGCTATGTTTGCTCTTGCTTCTGGCCTGTGTCTTTATTAACCATAAGCAGAAAGAAGCAGGCGGGGCACCACTAAACCAACCAGAAGGCCTGGGGTGTGGAGATGAGTGGACGTTGGCTCTTCACAGGTGTACACAAAGTTGGGAAAATTCTAAACCCCATCCCCTGGATCATGGCAGCTAAGACGGCACTTTCCTGAAATTTCAGGGATCACTCTGCTGCAAGCAGCGTGGTTGAAAGGTTGAAAGTGGAGAACTGTCTTCATAAATGTAGTTTTAGATTTCAACTATTACATCATCAAATGGGCACTCACTGGGCAAGTTTGAGCTAACTTTTATCTTTGGTGCTCACCTCAGGTGCAAAGTATCTTCATGTAGAGGGTCTGCAGAGTATGGACCGGAGACCCAAATTCAGTTCTGGATCTACCAGTGATTTTCTCTGTGACCTTGGAGAAATGTTGGCTATGCGTCCTCGAGACATGGGAAGGGACCTGGCATTATTGAGCCTTTACTCAGCGCCCCATCCAACTGCAGAGGCTTTGGAGTCTTGCTTCTCCTCAAGACTGTAGGGTTAACTGGGCTGCCCAGTGACACAAGGCTAGTAAGTGGCCTAACCAGAAAGGGATTTGAACCCAACTCTCCCAGCCCCCGAAGCGAATGCCCTCGCCATGATGTCATGCTGCCTCTGCAGACGGCCAAGTCTGGAAGGACCCAGAAAAATGACCATGAGAATTCGTAGGCCCAGGAAAGGTTTAAAGGCTTAAGGTTTAAAGGTTAAAAATCAAGGTAAGTTTGGGAGCAGCTGTGTACCTGGAGTCCAGATTCAGACGAGTGCCTTAGAACCTATGTTCCCAAGAGCCATGGCTGCCCCTCACCCTCCATGCTTCACTGACTGTTTGTGGGTCTCAGCCCACAGTCATGCCATGAGTGACAGCAAGGGCCACAGGAGGCTTCAGTTGCTTTATTCGAATGTCACTGTCTCATCTATGTTCAGCACTGGCCACACTCTTTCATTGATTCATTCACATCTTCCTGTTTCTTCATTCACAAAACTTTCCATCTCTCGTTGCAGGCACTAGACTATAGAGAAGAACAAACCTCCTCCCTGTAAGCTCTCTGAGGGCAATGGCTGGGTCACCTGGTTTCCTCCGGTCCTTACACTGTGCTCATGGAAGGTGCTCAAGAAGCAGGTCTTGAACGTAGGACTGGATAAATAAACAAATCATGTGTCACAACTATTCCTACATCTCATTTCAAGGCACATCATGTTAAAAAGGTTTAGAAGAAGACAATGTGATGTAATGATGTCAGGATATGACTCTTCCTGATGTTGGTCAAACGTGTTCTCTGAGGCCATGAACGTGACTGATAGTAAAGACCATAACCATTCCTGGATGCCTCTTTCTGACCTAGTTTTTACTTCTGGTAGAAGCAGATCCATTGGATGCTCAATCCACTCTTCTTTCTAGGCTTCAGCATCCAAAGTGCCCTACTTGGCTGTTCAGGACTTTATCACTTCTCTAACTCCACCCCATGCCCTCAGGCTTGTTCTAGGCCCTGATATTTATATTCTATGGATGTGCCATTCTTTTTCAGGTCTGTGTTCTCTCCTGTCCCTAAAACCAGCAGCAGGGAGCTATTTTGAGGTGAGTAGGTTGTCCCACATTCAGGCAGTTGGTCAGCAATGAGAACATGACCCAGAGGGCTGACAGGAAATCAGAGAAGACATGGAGATTGTAAGAAAATGGCCCATGATGACCATCCCTTGATGGGAGAGAGGCTGAGGGATACGATTCCCCCAAATGAAGGTCTCAGGGCTCCAAACAGACTACCTGAGACAAGGGGTCCTAATTTGGGCCCTGCATACCAAGGGGGGCCTATGTACTAAGATTGTGGGCCTTTGTCAAGATAGGTGAAAGCATGTCTTTCAACTTGGAGTCAAGAATGATGGGGGCCATCTGAAAGACACACGGTGAAGAAAGAAATTGAAAGGCTTCCAGTGACCCTCTCAGACAGACACTAGAAGTTATATAATTTTCCTTTGCTTGTTTTTTCAGAAAATAAATAGTATAGCAGTTATGAGCATGGGCTGTTGAATCAGATTCAACACTCAGTTCAGCTACTAACTTCTTGTTTGCCATTGGACAAATAGCATAACCTCTTGAGACTCTTTCTCCACCGATAGATGGGCATAGTCATGGTACTTGCTCCTCAGGATGGTGGACAGCATGGAACGAGATGATACACATACAGAAAGATAAACACAATGCCCGGCACGTAGTAAGTCCTCTAGAAACACTTGCTGGCTATTGCCATGATGTCTTTCTGACACTTGGCTAAATTTGCCATCTGTTCTATTTTTGGTCCCTTCCCCCCTGCATCCTTCCCCCCCTCCCCGCCCCCCGCCCCCAGGAAGTGTGGCAGTAAGATCTATAGGATGAAAAGGGCCCTCGTCTTGTTTCCAGAGACAGCAGAGTGGAGAAAGCAATGTGTTCTGTTGAGCACGGAGATGGGGTGAAAGAGCACAAAGCAACAGCGGGGATTTGGGTGGGTTACCTGAAGAGGGAACGACTCAAGACATACTCGATGAAAGGGAGAAGACACTTGGGGCCCGCCCGCTTGGAGCCAGAGGAGGAGTCTTATGAGCATAAACATTGTTCTCTCCCTAAAAGAGGCCTTAAGTGAAGCTCACCCCAGCCAGGAAGTTCCTTGCATTTCCGACAGAATTTCATGCACATGCCATGCTATTTCCAGCCTAATTAGCGAATTAGGGCAAGAGGGAGCCCTGCCTGCCCTGCCCTGTGAATCTCAACTTGCTATGTCTGGCAGTTTACCCTCACTTACCCCGGCTCTAGCCAATTTCAGAATCTCATAATGGGGTTTTCTGAGATTCGAGTGTTTAAAGACCTCAAAAGGATAAAAAGCTAAGGTACATTTTAAGACTAAAATCTGAGGAGGAAAGAACCACAGAAGAAAATTCCTGTCGACTGTTTTATCCCTAAAAGCTGCTGTATCTAAATTTATCAACAAAATGTTTATAATCTTGTAGATGTACTGTATTCCTTTAAATGAAAGATTTCTAAGGTGAATTTCTGTTGTGTCTCCAGTTCAATAATAGATATATCTAATTAGTAGATACTTGAAAGTCCATTTAATTTTTAATTCAGGAAGTCATTTGCGATAGAGGCAATTTAAACAACTCCGGGAAAAAACCTCAAACCCCAACAAAATCCCATTAACTCTGTGGATACTTTAATGGTACATTTAACTCATGTTGAATGATGATGGGTTCCTATAGAGGCAGGTACCTATGCATCTATCAATTCCCTTTTGGGGAATCCAAGCTTTTAGCTTTTAATAATTAGTTCAGTTGATTAGATTGATACCAGGCAGTTATCAAGGTTGCCTTTTACAATTCACTCCTCAGAAGGAGAACATTGCCTCTGGTCTTCCCTCGAAATTCTGCGGTCCTGTAGAGCTTCCATACTAGGTATGATGCCTCTTAGAACCTCTCTGTGGGTTCATGTATTTGCCACCTTTACAGCATTTGATGGGAGTAAGGCAAGGTTGGGAACATGCTTCTAGTCTGTTTCTAAAATCAGGGCTACACCCTTTGTCTCCAGCCATTGGTCCACCAACCACATACAGGGTCCAATCTCAGCTTGGACTTCTTCATGACAGTCCCCTTTCCTTTTAACAAAGTTAGACTCATTGGATTGGAGGAACATCAGGGAGCAGCAGCTCAGTGCCTTCATTTCATCGATGAGGAAACAGGCCCAGGGAGGGCAGATGGCTGTCCCAATGTCACAGAGCTAGCTAGCTAGAAGGCGACGAGCAACTGAAACACAGGTGTCCCATTGCCCTTTAAGTGCTCTTTCTGTCACACCTAACTACTGCCATGCCCCGAGCACCGAGGAGAGGACAGACCAGACCTGCCTCGTGATCTGATTTTCATGTTCAGGGTGGAGTGGGAGATGGAGAGGGTAAAAAAGGACTGAAATCAATAAAGGAAAATTCTACCCTACAGGATCTCTGTAATAAACTTAATGGAAAAGTGGAACTAACACACCTGAAGCAACTAGAAGAACATTATAAAAGAATATATAATTAGGTACTACATTATGTGCACAGAGAAAGAAGGAAACTTTTAGTCTTCACCTATCCCCTTGCCTATATGTAAGATTCTATGACTTTGGTATGCCTTTGATCCACTAAGGCTCACTGTAGGAGGCAGGGCAAGGGATTCAAATGATCACTGGTGCCACATGTAAAAAAACTCGCATTCATCTGGAAGCATTTTAGTGCACATGGGCAGGTGCTGTCCTATGACTGGAATACGTAAAGAAGATGTAAGATTATTGGAGGAGACCTCCAAGGAGAAGGAAATATGAATAACTGATGAAGGCTGTCTGTACTTCCTTCTCTCTGGGGGCCTTTGCATGGGATGTGCATGTGGAGATGAACTTGGCATTAACTATAAAATGATGGCACGAGAGAGAGAGTAAACTGGGAAAAGAGGGTGAAACATCACGTTAGTTATGTGGTCTTTGATTAAATATACTCCTCTTAGTGCTGTTTGTGATGTTTCACTGCCCACGCCCAGGGGTAAGTGAGCACAGTGCAGACCACCAAGATTCTGAAATGCGCATGATCAGATGAGTCACAGTTGCCTCACACCCCAGGCCTCCCAAGGGAAAGGAAGGGAGAAGGTCTCCAGTGTAGGATGCACCTACTCTCAGAGTCATTGTGATGGCTACGTGAAGCAGGAATATAAAGTAAATGTTAGAGCCTGGAACACCGTATGTTAAAAAAAAAAAAGTTTTCTGGGATGGGTGTAATTAACTTAAAACCGGGGAAGAACTACAACAACCACTAGTTTTCATCAATAGTTTGACCCTGTCTGTGACTTCAGGGCATTGAGGAAGAGGGCGTTCTCCCCACCTGGTCGAGAAAAGAATGGTGTTGGAGGGTGAGGAGAGTTGATTAGATCCACCCTCGGTTATTTAAAAAAAAAAAAAAAAAAAGGTCAGAAAGCTGAGTTCCCTACAAACCATGTCAGAGTCAGGGGCAGAGAAAATGAGTCTGTTGTGGGAGTGGGGAAACCCTGACTCCCTGCTTAGAGCAGGTTCTTGGTGACTAGGTTCCCACGGTGAACAACAGGGGAAAGCCCAAAATTAGAAGGTCCCCTTTGTTTCCTTTCTGAGATGGTGTGTGAGGGTGGGGAAACACCTGATACTGCTGAGTCCCATACTGCCTTAGAGTCTCTGGACAGCAGAAGCCAAGACTAGGCAGGAAGCAGCACGCAGCAGAGAGAAGGCTGTTTGAACCCTGGGGGTGTTGGGAAGAGAGGAACAGAATGTTATATCATTGCTTCCAGGCAGGACATCGTGTTAAGCACTTTTACTCAGGACCTGTTTACTTTTATCTATAGAAACGTAATCACTTTAGAATTAGAGGGTATCATATAGCATTTAACTTTCAACCCAAAGCCAAAGCAGAGATGAGTTTTCTCCAGAATCACTGAAAGAGAGGGGTTTTGCTTAACTATGCCTAACAAAGAAAATTTCAGCATGCTCCTAGGCAGCTCTTCCTATAACTGATGTTTTAAAAAATCCCATCCTACTTGTTCAAAAGCTCTTCCTTGTATTGAGCTGAACTCTCCCCTGCTCCGATTTTATCTTAGCTTGTGGCGAAAGTCCGCTACAACGGAAGGGCTTGTCTAGACTTACACATCCTCCATCTTGTCATTTCATTAGTAGCTTCCTCCAGTTGCTTCTCTTGAGTCTTAACTGGCGGGAAGAGGAGGCACAGTGGCCCCCTTTCCCAAGCATCAACCTCCTCTCCTCCCTTTCGTCTGTTCAAAAAGAAACAAGGCCCCTCCCCTGATCTCGGCATGAGTATGATAGGGACACGGGTCCCAGCTGGGCCTGAGAGCAGTCGCGTGGGCCTGGCATCTCTAACAGCTGAGCATCTAGTAGGATCATCCTTTCTGACGGCATGTCCCACGTGCACGGTGTCATAAAGCATATTTGCATTTCAAAAGGAAGTGCTTAGGAAGAAAACAGTGATGGCCTATATTTACATGTGAGCATAAATTATGTTGCAGTCTCCTCCTCCCTAGTCTGGAGTTTGGGGGACCTGCTCCTTGCCCACTAGATAACGGGGAACTTTCCCTCACCCCTGAGATGAAAATGGGTCGTGAAAGCCCTGCCTGCTGATCACCCCAGGCCCTCTCGTGGATTCAGTGTCTCTGTGAGCACCAGAAAGGTTCTGCAGTCTCCCCCGACTCCCTGCCATGATTCAGGCCCAGTGCTAAGTCCTGGGCCACCCTGAGGCCAGGGCACACTCCCTTCTCTTAAGGGGCTTTCAGTCATTTCTCTTCCTTTGGAAGAGAACATAGCTGAGTAGATTGGCAAAGTAATTATTATTATCTTGTTGCTGAAAGAAAGAGAGAGAGAGAGAGAGAGAGAGATATATCAGTCCTGTATGCGCCCTAACTGGGGATTGAACCTGCAACCCAGGCATGTGCCCTGACCGGGCATCGAACCTACAGCTTAGGGATGTGTACTGACTGGGGATCACACCTGCAACTTTTTGGTGAACAGGATGACACTCCAACCAACTGAGACACGTGGCCAGGGCTAGTGATTATTTTTTAAGTCGTCCTTTGAGCCAATGTAAAAAGGAACTCTGGGAAAAGTTCTGGTCAGAGAAATTTCTTCCCCCTGATGCAATTTGGGAGCCCTCGGTGTTTACGCACATGCGGCACTTAGGTCCTTGTGCTTCCACATCAGACTCCTCCCTGCTGACAGCAGGCCTGTCTCTCCCAGGGATATGGATGTAATTATCCTTTCCCAAGTACAGGATGCACTGTCAGGATTTTGCTCTAGAAGAGAAAAGGCCCCAGAAACAAGCTTGAAAAGAGGAGAGGGAGAAAACAGAGGGAGAACAAGGATCCCTGCTCTGTCAACTTGGAAACCCTCCTCTTTGGAGCAGCTGCAAACTGCCTCACAAGTCCCTTCCCAGCCTCTTTTTTTCTGTCTTTTTCCATTTTGCCCTCTCTTTGCTTGTGCACAGAGCATTGTGTGGAAGAGGGGGATACAGACATGATACCTCACTGTAATCCACATAAAGGGAATAATTGGAGTTACTTCTTATCCTCATCTCAGTTCCTCTCCAGACACCTGTTTCTAGCCTTAAATGTAGAAGGAGGATCTCCATGGTCGGTTAAGGGTTCTTCCATTCTCCCTAGATGTAGAAATAACATAATCAAGTTTTGACCTAGATACACTAGCAAAGTGGTGTCAAAATATAGCTGGTTTTGTGAGTGGCAGGAGAGATGCAACCTCCACAATTCCTGGATCCTCACATTACCAAAAATCCAGACATGCACAGGGCCAGGGTCCTGAATTATTAACAGCAGGCAGGGATCTAAGTATGCTAATAATACTAAGCACAAGATTAAGCTCCTGGTCAACCAGAAAGCTGAAGGAAATGCAGCCTTCTAGACAACAGCCATTCAAGACACTGGAGAGCTCCATCGGCAGCCAGAAGGAGGCTGCAAAGTAGCGGATGAGTGTTTTCAAACACCCCTTTATTTACATCCAGCTAAGGAGCTGGGAACCAACTAGGAGGCTGCCCCAGCTCTTTAGCACCAGCCTGACATTACCACTGACATCTATATCACCTTTAAAAAGTGCTATGTTGGCATCTACTCATTAAAAAAGTAGCTAAAGATGAAATTAAAAATGTTTTTGCCATATGACCCAGTAACCCCATTTCCAGAATATATTTACTCCATCCAGGTCAATATATACAAATATATTCCAGAGAATAGATTCCCAGATATATACCAGAAAAATTCTTACACAGGTTCTTTGGAAGGCAGGCACAAAATTTTCTTTGGAATATTGTTTGATTGTTACAATGGGGGGTTAGGGCCAATAGAGACCTTGTTAGCACACAGACAAGTCAAATACAATAAATAGATACTAAGGAATATCATGCAGTAGTTGTAATAAACTAGCACATTTAGAGAACATATGCCCCTTCTTCCACTGATGTGTGTGTGTGTGTGTGTGTGTGTTCACGCAGGTATTGGAGGAACTATGTCTCCTCCATTAAATGTCATAGTAATGGTTTCAAGCAGAAGAGAACCAGCCCAGAAGTTAGGCTTGGCATTTTGTCTCTGAGATTTTCATCTATAAAATGAAGATCCCAGAAATGCTTTCCAGGCTTATTGGTGGTTTAAAATAAACTGTTGCATGTACACATGGTTAAGAAATCTGGCTTGTTTGCCACACCTGCATAAGCCATTATCATTCTTGCTAAAGGAGTATAGTTTGCTGTCAGCATCAGTCCCTGTACTGTTCAGATCCCAGTCACTACCCTTTCCATCAAAGCACCTTCAAAGTAGAAAGAACTTTACGAGAACGAGACTTAAAAAACCCAGAATTATCATCCGGAGGGCAGGCCCCTTGTAGTACAGGCTTCCCCGGCTAAGTCAGTGTTCTAGGAATGCATGCATATTAGTAGACCAGCTGGCGTTGTTGTGAGAGGCTGCGTTCAGCTTCAGTGAATTGTTTTTGAAGAGTCTTTCAATGCGCTTGCCCATTTCATGATGGGTGATTCATGAGTGCACCTGCCCACTCCGCACTGACCAGCAGTTTTGACCAAAAATGGCATGACCTCCGTGCCCCACCTCTCTGTTCACCTGATTTCACCCCATGCATGTTTTTTTGTTTCCCAAATGAAAAATGTCCTCAAAGGGAAACATCTTGCCGATGTGGAAGAAGTGAAACAAAAAGCGTCAGAAGCACCAAAAGGCATCAAAATCAATGAGTTCAAGAGCGGGGAGTGGGATGGGCAGAAGAGGGCAAAGGGGGAAAAACTGGGACAACTGTAATAAATAATTTAATTAAAAAGCTGTTTTGAGCAGTGGAAAAAAGGCCTTGACAGGTGTATTGCATCAAATGGAGAGTACTTTGAAGGTGGCTGAAGTTTAAAGATGTAAGAATAAATACACAATTTTTTATAAATACTGGTTTTTTGGCGCCCCCCTCCCCCCCCCCCGTATAGCAGAGCCAGGGCATGGTGTTTTGGCAGCTATCGGTGAAGACCACCTTGCACCCACGAGAGCGCTGAATTCCTACTCTGAATACCTTCTCGGCAAGGTTCCTTTCTGATGAATCTTCTTCCATTGGGAACTTCTAGAAACCCATTAAATAAGGTGCAGGCCTAGTTACTAATTTTCCATGGCTTCTGTTACAGACGGTTCTTGTCTCGTGTAAGCCAGATGGATTCCAGCTCAAGCACAGTCCTCTCCTCACTGGCGGGTGGTGAAGGACCATTCCATGGGGAAAGGGAAGTCACCTGTGCATGGGGTGACTTAACAAATGTGGCCAGATTTAACATGGGAGAAGGGGAAAGGCAGTCAGCCTCCAAAGCCCTTAACCTACTCTTGTTCCGAGACATCAGGAAACCAATGAAACATTTTAATGCTATTTTAGAAAGATATAAAATGATCCCATTTCTATCCTTTCTCACTGTGACAAATGCATCTTTGCCCCAAGAGAGTGCTGTCACTGTCCCTTGGATGGACTAGATTATCATCTTCCCAGTGATTTAGGAAGTTTCTGAGAACTGCTATGTCCAGGCAGTGTTCTGTCTACCCCCCTCCCAGGACAGTCTTCCCCAAAAGTGAAGAGATAGCTCTGCTAGGGGCTTCCATTCACATTTTCAAAAAATATTTATCAAGTCCCCACTGTGTGCCAGGCACTGTGGATGTAACAGTGAGGAAGGCAGGTGTGATTTCTGTTTTGATGGAATTTTCACATTGTAAGACTGATATTCAAGAGATGCCCATCTTTCTGATCATACCTCAGAGGCAGTGTGGCATCACAGTTAAGGGTGCAGGCTCTGGGGCCAGGCTGCCTGAGTTCTAGCCCTGGCTAAACCAGTTACTGACTGTGTGACCTTGCTTCTTCTTTAAAGGGGATTAATTGCAGTGTGCACCTCAATAGTTTGCATTGAAGATAAAATACAATGAAACATTTAAAGCACTTAGAACAATAGCAGGCATATAGTAAGCACTCAATATTTTTTTTCCTAATTACATTCCATCAAGACCTTTCCACTTCTAGGGAAATATGTTTTATATCTCTTGCACATAAATTACTGAATCCAGCCATCAGTCCTTTGTACCTATTTTGCCCTCTTTCTTCTCAATTAATTTATGTCTATAAGTTGCTCTAAACTCAAATTTTGTCAATTCAAAGAAGTCTTTTCTGATAAGTCCCAGGTTATTTTAATTGTTCTTTAACCCTTCCTCCTCCTGTTCTGCAGTCCTGTTTCATCGACACTTTGGTTTACACAATACCACTCCGGCTTTGTGCTCACTCACCTCTGGGCTCAGAGAAGGCAAGTGACTAGCAGAAGATTACACAACTAGCTTTCAATGCTAGGGTCTGGCACTCAAATTTTAGTTTGTCTGATTTCAAATTCTATGACTTTACTATGTTATTCTGACTTCCATCACATCATAGAACACTCTAATAAAAATATCTGTAATAGGCCCCAGCTGGTGTGGCTCAGTGGATTGCGTGCCAGCCTGTGAACCAAAGGGTCATCGGTTCGATTCCCAGTCAGAGCACATGCCTGGGTTGCAGGTTGGGTTCCCAGCGGGGGATGTGCAAGAAGCAACCACACATTAATGTTTCTCTCCCTCTCTTTCTCCCTTCCTTCCTCTCTGTCTAAAAATAAAGCAAGTAAAATCTTTTAAAAATATCTATAATACATATGTAAAAATATATACACAGGGGTGGACAAAATTAGGTTTGCAGTTGTGAGTATGCATATAATTAATATTTATTTAACTTGTATTATTTCCATACAAACAACTGCAAATCTACTTTTGCCTACCCATGTATATGGCATAATAATATATATTACACAGTAATATACACCTGTAATATATGTAATATATTTCATTGTGTCATTATATATATTGACCTGGAGTTTATCAAGAAAGATTTTCTTGTAGTTGGCAAGGTTTGGGCTACTTATAGACATAAATAATCATATATTATATAATTATTAGTATAATATATTATTTTTAATAATCATGTACATGATATACCTATACTGTTATAGAGTTACATACATGTGTGATATATATGTTTGTGTATATACATATGTAATGTGAATATGTATATGTACATGTGTGCAAATATATAAATACTCATTTAATAGTCACACAGCTTCTAGAGGCAGGTACTGTTATTATGCCCACTTTATTAATATGGAGACTAAGGCTTGAAGGAGTAAAGCAGGCTTCTCAAGGCTACGCAGGGGGAAAAAAGGTAGACTCCGACTCTGAATCCGCCACTTCGAATCTGTTCCATCGTTTGTACTCCACAGCACTCAACACGCCGGAGGCTCAATGGTCAGAGCAAACTTAATGCTAACTGAAGGGATCAGAAAATTATATCTGAGTTCCTACAGTTCTTGTTCATTCTCTACAGCAACCTGCCGAGCTGAAAGTTCAGGAAGCTTCAGCTTAGTGTGGATTTTCCAGGCCCTCTGGGCCCTTCCATGCTGTGCAACACAAACCTTCCTTCGGATAAGGAGTCCCATCTCTCTCTGGGTCTGGCAAGTCCCAAAGTGGTGGCAACAGCTGGTGCCCTAGAGCCTGAAATCCCCTCACAACTTACTGGTAGCTGGGGCAGCCCCGAAGGGCTGAGGATTTGCTCAGTCAGTGATCTCAGACCAGCCCCAAGCTTCTGTGTGCAGTTGATTTTGCAAATAATAGAGCATTTGAAAAACACTGCTGTCTAGCGATATATTGAGCCAGTCTCCACACCCACGGAATCCATAAGGGTATAGATATCCAGATAGGCCTTAATTGTGATTTAATAGTGTTCACTGTAATTTAGCTCCAGGGAAATGTACTTTCAATTAACCAATGTAAACACAATGTCTACTTACCCCATAAATGTTCTCCTAAATGTGCTAATTAAGGCCGAGATTCAATGACTTTCAAATTATGCCTTCCTTTCTTCCCCCAAATGCCACTTCAGCATCACCTTGCTCTCATCTGGATGTTGGCACAGTGGTCTGTTGCCTGCCTCCAACCTTGCCCTATGTACCTTAATTCAGCCTCTACAGGGCTTAAATGCATTCAGAACTCTTTAGTGACTCACCCTGTGTTACTAACTACATTCTAGCTCTGGTCTTGAGATGCTCCCTCCTCCATAACATGGCATCCGATCTACCCATTCAGTCTCATCTTCTATTTTTCACCAACATAATTTTGCCCAAGCACTTCTACACCCAGGCCTTTGTTTATGCTGCTCCCTCTTTCTGAACTACTCTTCCTACCATCTGCTCCCACGAAAGCCCAACAACCTTCTCCAAAACCATTCTCAGGCCTCCACCAAAATCATTGGGCAATCCATTTGCTTGTGCTTGGCTGTGACACACTGCCCTTTATGCCCCACACTGATTTATTTATTCTTCTCTGATGGACATTAGGGTACATACACATCTCTCAGTTCTACCACAACTTGACTTCTATAAAGATTTGAAGCAAGCAGTACTGTGTTTTTATCTCTGTGCCTTCATAGGAACTTACACATAGATGCTTAATAAATGATTACAGAATTGAAGAGTTGGATTGAAATGACAGGAAGTAGAAGGGACAACCCTGAACTGCTGGGCTCTTTAAGAGACAAAAACACTTGGACAGTCACGAAAGCCTCTCCTGTGTTCGAGGAGGTCCTTGAGCAAGGTATTGCCCTGCTCGAATGCATGCCACGCTGGGTATTCCACCTTCATGATTCATCCAAATGATGTGCCTCACCCCTAGAGAGTTCTCCTAGTTATTCAGTGAAATCCTTAAGATGGCCAAATATCCGATGACACACACCTAGTATCTCCTCATATAAGTAACTATGGCATCGACAGAAATTCAGTGGTAGTTATATGACAAGATTTGAGTCTGGAAACCTCAGTTATAGCCTGAGTTGTAGACCCCAGAAATCGCTGTTGAACTAGGATAACTGGGCCTCGGTTATCTCACTTGTGCGCCTCTGTGCACAGCACAAGTGAGATAATTGGAGAGCCGATGGTGAGGCCCTTTATGATCTCATGTGGGATGCCATACTGGCTGCCCATTAAAATCAACTGGGGGGAGCGGGCTCTAAAAACACCACTGGCTGCCCCACTCCAACCAACTGATGTCTCTGCGGTTGTTCCAAGCACCAGAATGTTTTCAAGCTTCCAAAGTACAGCCAGGGTGGAAAACCCCCACTCCAGACTGATGCCTTTCAGATTTTAATGTGTGCACAAACCACCTGGGGATCCCTGCCGAGTCTGATTCCTTAGGTCTGAGGACAGACCCAGGGGTCTGCACTTCTAACAAGCTCTCAAGTGATGCCAGTGCTGCTGGTGTCGCTAGTGCACGCACCACACTTTAAGGAATAAGACATTTAATTCTGTATAAATTCCTTGAAGGGCTGTTCTTGGAAAGAGCTACGTAACTAACTACAAGCTGCATTATTGGCCCTAATAGGTGCCCCCGAGATTCAGGTCCTCACCATTGTTTAGACTCCAGGGAGCCACAAACAGTGCCTAACTTCAGAAGAACTTAGAAAAGTGCTCTGGAAAGCAATCAAGATAATAGGTCTAAACAGAACTACCAAGAGAAACAGATGCTTATGAAACTAGTGAAACAGCTGGGTACCCAGAAACCCTGGATGATGGCTAGCATAAGGCCTTTGCCTATAAACTGGCCATCACATTCCCAGTACCCAGAGTTCCACAGTTCCTAGGATTCTCCAAATCATCCAGACAACGCAGCAAGTAATTGGAGCAACACTAATTGATCACCTATGTGACAGTCACTTACTTATTGTCTCCCGGCCCCAAATCCACCCTTCTGTTCTCTGCTATATAGTTGTAGGGCTGGGACTCTGCAAACCACATGTCTCTGCTTGCTGGCTCTAGGGAGACCAAGTGTCCCAGTTTACCCACAACTGTCCCCATTTTAGCACTGAACCCCCTTTGATATGGGTAAACCAGGACAGGTAGGTGTTCTAGCTGGCTTGCTGTTAGGTTCTGCAAATAGGTGACACTAGGGGGAGATGGGGAAGGAGGGATATGGGGTGGTCGTGTTCCTGGTTTGCTTGCTGTTCCTGTCATTGCTATCCCAGCTAGTGACAAGGGTCGCCCTGCAGCAGCAGCAATTGGTCCCAGCTCCTGCTGGTCTCAGCACTCTGGAGCCACTCAGATGCCACAGCTGTGGGCAGCGGCCCTCCTCAGAGGCTCATTGAAAACTTTCTGGGGGAGCTGCTATTTGAAATGGATTTCAACTGGGGCTTCCACATAATTAAGAAAAGGGCAGTGGCATTTCAGGTGGAGGGAAGGCCTCTGGCCAGGGCGTGGAGATGTAGAACAGCACAGCGTGCTAAGGGAACAGCTCTGCATGGCCAGAGTGGGGATTATGGGCAGAAGAGTGGCAGGTAGCTCAGCCCTTAATGGATCTTGTCGGAGGCTGCTGCGGCTGCTCTAACGGAATACCATAGACCGGGCGGCTAAAACAACAGACACTTAGTTCTCACAGTTCTGGGAGCTGGGAAGTCCGAGATTAAGGTGCTCACTGATTTGCTTCCTAGTGAGAGCTCTCTTCCTGGCTTGCAGACAGCTGCCCTCTCGCTGAGTCCTCACATGCCAGAGACAGGAAGCTAGTGTCTCTTCCTTTTCTTATAAGAGTACTAATCTCATCACAAGGACTTCACCCTCACGACTTCATCTAGGCCACAGGTGGCAAACCCAGGCCCAAGGGCCAAATCCGGCCCTCCACCTTGTTTTATCCTGCCGGCACCTTGTTTCTACCCAGCGGCAGCACCGAGCTCCTTGCCCCTAGTTACAGAGTAGTTACATTTATACAGTCCTGAAATTACATTCGGCCCTTTGAAGGCAACCGCAAAGCTGACGTGGCTCCCAGTGAAAATGAGTTTGACACCCCTGATCTAGACCTAATTATCTCCCAGAAGCCTCACCTCCTAATTTTATAATATTGGAGGGTAGGGCTTAAACATACGAGTTTTGGCAAGCAGAATCATTCTGTCCATAGCAGAACTTCAGTACTAAGTTAAGCTATTAATAAAAGATTTTAAAAAGGGGCCATGGCATGATCATGTTATCATGTCTACAGGTAGCTCCCAGGGCAGCCAGGTAGGAAAGTGAGGAGGAAAGTTGGTACCTATTAGAACTCTGGCTTTTAAATAAGAGTTTGCTCAATCCTATGTCCAGGAACCCATGGCCCTATGTGGTAAGAAGTAGGTACATGCTTTAATAAAGACCCAGAATATGAATTCAGATCTAGGCAGGTTATTGCTTAAGGTACCTCTGCACCTTATATGTAGGCTACACACACCGAACCAAAATGATCCAGTGGAAAGAAAGGAATGGCTTCTTCTGAGGGCACATTAAGATGACTGGAGACCTTAGAAGAAGAGCTGTCCATTCTGATGGACAGCTAAACAACTATGAAGACTCCAGAGAGCGTGAGCCAGGGTTTACAGCATTGGAGGACCCTTTAATTTTCAGGGAACCCAGAAGCCACTTGGATAGGGAAGATACCTAAAGAGAAAGAGTGAACAGGTGAGACAGGGTCCCTTTCATGGGCAAGCAGTAGACAACAACCAAAAATACAAAGGTAAATGTGACAGAGGGAAAATTCCCTGGTAAGTGGGGGAAGGTATGAACAGGCTTCAAAGGTCCTTGTATTCAGAAATTTTGGTTGTTTTGGAGCAATGCTGTGAGGAAGTGAAAAGGCTAGTGGGAGGCTGAGAATACTTAAATGCGGCTTTTAATATATTTTTTTTCAATTGAAGTCTAAAAGCCAGCCTGTAAGCCTAAAGCGCTGGAGGCCATTAGCCCCCCCGCCCCCAGGGAAATCGGTTAGGCACAGGTGTTCCAAGGCTGCCAAATCACAACGTGTGCACGGCCCCAATCCAGAACATCTGAACTGCTGGGCCCTGTTTGATGCTAACAGGGCCCATTTTGAAACCAATCAGGGAAAATGCACATTACATAGTGAAAAACAGCGTTGGGAACATGCTGTCCCCAGGGAGGGTCTGGGCGATATGAGGAACATTGCCCACACTCCAAGGGCCACCTTGGTTGGGACAAGGCCCAGACAGAAGAAGTCATGAGGCTTTCTGAGTGGTCATTACTGATGTTTTGTCATCGTCATGGCAAATAATTGAGAGGATCCTGCAATGTCCTGTGCCAGGTTAAAACACAAAACTACAGAAGTATAGAAGATGGAGATGCGGCAGCATCTGCAAGTGAAACAGTTCGGGAAGTTCAGTGACTGCAAGGCAGAGAGGAGGCCACAGTGCTATGGAACTGGAAAAGAAAAGTGAATGCAACCTTGAGAGCAAAGAAATAGAGAATTAAGAAGGGTGAGATGATTTCGTTCTGACTTCAGACCTAGACATGACACTTTTAGAGGGATGTTAATGAGCTGGAGCCCAGGCCAGGGAGGCAGAGACACTGGGAAGTGAGAGAGGGACGCTCTGGGGTGTTGAGACTGGGAGTGAGAAAGACCCAGGAGAGCACCATCGCTGGGCACAGACACATAATGGGCTGCTTTGTAAAAGGTAAACTAGACCTGTTCAGGCAGGCCCAGAGGGGAGAACCAGAGGAGATGAGTGGAATTCTGGGAAGATGGATTTCAGTTTGATGAAAGGAAGACGTTGACACAGAGCTGAGCTTTCCACCTGTGGATCTGACTGTCTTGGAGGCCATGAGTCGGAAAGGTGTTCAACAGAGAAGGACAAAGGGGCCCTCACTCCTGTGCCCACATATGAACTTTCACAGATGCAGTGATGCACTCTGTTTTATTTTCTTCACTGCACTTCTCATCTGAGATGGTCGTGTTTATCGGTTACATGCTGTGCTGATGAGCTCTCTCCCAGTAGAATGTAAACCCTGCGAGAACTGGGATAGAATCTATCTTGTCTGCGGCCGTGTCCCAGGAACATAGAATAGTACCTGACACGCGGGAGGTGGCTGATAAATACTGTACAACGAATGAGGGTAGGCTAAGGAAGAAACTCAACCACTGCTCGAAAGGTAAGTCTTAAAACTGGCTTTCAGAATTTAAAAAATATACATATGCCTTTCTTGAATGAAAACTCATATGGGACCCCAATCTATATAGCAGATTAATGTGTTATTTTAATAGTATACACGTATATCATAAGTCTCAATGTGAACCATTTATTTTTCTTTATAGTAAGGACCACTGAGGACTATGAGATTGTTTTGATAAACATAATAAAATCTTTGAAATCCAGGCTACCAGAAGGCTGAGAATTGATTCCTTTATTTTCTCTGACTTGGCAGAGCACTGCGAAAGCCCTGATTCATGCCGAGAAGTAGTTGCAAATGATACCAGTCTCCAACGGCTCATCTGGCAATCTCAGGATAATTCTTCAATTAAAATGATGCAGGAGCTTGAAAAGGGAATAGTTGGGAAATTGAGCTTGGAAGTCAAATTTCCTACAGGTTGTAGCAGTGAGTTGAGCCCCTTATCAGGCATTCAAAGTCAAAGGGAGGCAGAGCTTACAGTAAGTGCCAACGCTATTCTGATGTGTGACATTATCATGAATCTGATGAGTTATACATCCAGTTATAATTGTACAACCAACCGTGGAGCCATGGTGGGAGGCAAGCACCTTTTCTTTGCCTAGCTCTTAATTGAACGTGAGACTGCTTTTCTGTGCGGTGGAACTAGAATCCCACAGATGGAGGTGCTCAGGCGTGAATTAATCTTTTTTAAAAATCAGTGCAAAGATGTGTAACCTTCATAACCAATGACTCATTTTCAATAAGTTGGGATATGGATGTATAACTCTGTTGGGAGAAGGGTTCTCAGAACAGCACAAAAATGACCTGGTAGCACAAGTTAATGTATTTGTGGTTAAAATTTGGTATACGGCACAGGTGGCGAACACAAGGCCCAAGGGCTGAATCTGGCCCTCCACCTTGTTTTATCCCACCCGGCACCTTGTTTCTACCTGGTGGCAGTGCTGAGCTCTTGCTTAACTGTTAAGGAGTAGTTACATTTATACAGTCCTAAAATTACATTCGGCCCTTTGAAGGCAACCGCGAGGCTGATGTGCCCCCGGTAAAAATGAGTTTGACACGATCTATTTAAGTTGCTGTTGTTCTTTTAAATAAACCTTACCAATTAAACGCATAGGCAAATGAAATTTGAATTAAAATTTTTTGCAAGGGTCCTGCAGCACTTGAACTTAAATATTACCAGACAAGGGCAAATCCAGGGTTTTCTTGTGAATCTGAGGTTCTTCCAGAGAGGCTGGGATTGCAGTCATAACCTTCAGGACCACACAGGCTGCAGCAGTGAAGGTCTAATTATGGTTTTTTAAAAAACTTTTTTGTTTCTTGATTTTAGAGAGAGGAAGGGGGAGGGAGAGAGACAGAGAGAGAGAGAAGGAGGAAGAACATCGACCTGCTGTCCAACTTGTTTATGCATTCAATGGCTGACTCTTGTGTGTACTCTGACCGGGGATCAAACCCACAACCCTGGCGTATCAGGGAGATGCTCCAACCAACTGAGCCACCCCACCAGGGCTAAGTAAGCATGTTTATATGAGACTGGCTGTTACAGGTACCTAAGTAGGCAAGAACCATAACCTTCAGATGTTCTGCCTCAACATTCTTGGTGTGGCAAAGGTAGCTTCTGCCATAATGGGGATGGTAGAAGGGAGCAGGTGTGTGAAGTCCATGGCCAGTTGAGGATGGAGAGTAACCAGCTCTTGAACCTCCATTTTACAGAGATGACAGCCACCCTCATTTCTTTATATCAAAAAAGGAAGAAATGCATTCCTTCACCCAACTTAAGAAAACATCCAGTGGCCAAATATAAAGTGCTAGCCCGTTGTTTAATTCTATTAGTGACTGTAAAATACCAGATACTAAAAGCTACCAATGTTTGATAAGTACTTACTATGTGGTAGATAGTTTCATAATTGATTTATGCAAATCATTTTATTCTTCTAGCGATCTCAGAGTTCCCACTTGTTTAGTACCCCCATTTTACAGAGGAGAAAACTGAGGCACACCGATGCTGAGTACCTTGGCTGACCTCCTCCAGCTAGCATGCAGCGGGGTTGTGACTCAGATCCGTACGACTTGGCTCTAAAGCCCAAACATTTCACCACTTTAAAATGTGAACAGATCATGGGGGAAATTTAAGTTCAGGAGATAAAGTGTTGAGTTACAGAATACCTGGGGTTTTAGGGAAAAAATCCAAAGTTATGAAATCCTCCAAAATTTGATAAAGTTCAGCAAAAGTCAGTAAGTACCTTACTATTGACACCTAATTCTGATATTTGATTGGTACCTCCTATATTAATTGTTATTCAGTTTCATCTTAGCCTATAGTGGGATCTTTTCCCCTTTCATGGAAACTTATCTCCAAATTTATCATTCATACCAACGAGAAAACAGATTTCACTCTCCATCACTTTGCTATACACCTGACATCACCAAAATGACTTTATATTATAGAGTTGAATGGAGGGTGCACCTCGAAATGCAGCATTGAACTTTGAGGTCTGCAGTGGGTGCAAAACAGAGGAGCCCTGAGTGCGTGAGCTAACACAGAGAAGCGAAGAAACATACATTTGGGAGGCAGACAGTGGCTCTGCTATCAAATAGCTGTGTGACTTTGGGCTGCTCGTTTAACCTAAGCCTCAGTTTTCTGAGCTGAGAATGGGAATCATGTAGCCTCCGAGGCCTGCTGTGGGGTTGGAATGATCATGCTTTAAATGTCTGCTACACAGAGGCCCCTTACATGTAGAAGTCCTCGTGCCCACTGCCTTGTTTCTCATGAGGTATACCCATGATGAAAATGACCTCACATATCCAATTTATAAAATAAAAATAAACGGATTTCTCATCAAATATTGGGACAAGGATTTGGCATCTCTGATGAAGGGTTTATAAAAATCTGAATAAAAGATTGTAAGGAGGAGGCCGTGTTATTGCAGAGACCCCACTGCCTCCGGCCTTGCCAAAGCTCCCATCAGTATTTAGCTATTGAGCTAAAATGAACTTTCTTCCTTTCATGACGTTTGAACTGGGAGGACTCTGGAGAATTCATGCAAAGACCATTCCTATTGTTTTCCCAGTTGCAAACACAGTGTCTAGGACCCCAATAGCAAGAGATGACAAAGAGAAACACCGGACATAAACTAAATGACCTCAGTGGAAAGTTGAAAGAGCACTGGAATGCTTCCAGTAAGCTCAGGCTTTTCAGACAAGCTCTGGGTTTGGGACCCTTCTCCTGGGCCACACAGGCTGCAGGTTCTGGGAGGCAGCTCCTCCCAGTTGGGATCATGGGAGGGAACTCAGCAGATGCTGATAGTAAATGAGGGGCCAGTGACTGAGCTTGGCTAGAATACTCAGGTCTTTATCCAAGTCCAACACCCACTTGCTTCACCTGCCCAGTCCTGCTGTGCATTGACTTGAGTTATTTCCCCTTCCCAAGGGTGCATCCCCTGTAGCAGTAGCCTAACTCTCATAGCCTTGACCATATCAGCCTTGTTCTGTTGTCTTGTGTACAGAGAGTGGGACCAGTGACGATGAATGAGTTAGTTCTAAATTCAGCAGGTAAATTAAAGACGTATCTGATGCCATCCCACTGTAATGAAAATTCTCCAGCTTAACTGACATTCCCAGTCTGACTCCTTTCAAAGTGGGATGTTTGCTGTTAAACACACAGGCACACCCACCCACATACAACAATGCTGTTTCTGCCCCTGCCTACACCTGTGAGCAGCTGGGGTTCCTAGTAGGTAACTTTTAGGATCCACAGTTTCTTTCCAGGGACCTAGCCTTTGAAGCAGAGGCCTGATGACCAGGAAAACACAATTTTCCAAACCTATACCTGTCATCTCTTCCCACTCCGGACAAGTATGTCTTGGCTCCCTCCAGCTCATAAATGCTCCGCAGAGACTTCAGATTTCCCCCAGGAGAGCCTTCCCAGGGGCTGCGGGGAAGAGTCCCCTGGTTCCACCAGGCACCTAGTGGATTTGGAACTAGTTCCAATGACCCCTCATATCCTCCCCTGGAAACAGTGACCCCTGGGAGGCACCTAAGTGGACAGGAAGAGGAGTATCATAGGAGAAAGTTTCTACCATTGGGTAGGCTGCCGCTCTACCGTTGCCATGGGTTCTGGGAAAAACAGACCCACTCTCACAGATCCTCAGTTTTCTCATGTATCCAATGAGGAGAGTAGTCCAGCATTTTCCACCTCACCCAGCTCTGCAGCCAGCTTTCTGCAACATGGTTACCATCTAGTAAGAGTAAGTCCCAGGTCAGGGGGCCTGTGATGAGCCCATATCATCATCACTTTCTCATCCTCCACTGACACCCCATTTCTGACCTGCTCCTGTGATCCTTAGCTCCCAGCCTCTGGCCTCTCTTTCTTCCCAGAGCTGGGCAGACATAAACAGCAGAATGAGATGGGGCTTGCTCCCTGGGTATATCTGCTCTTCTCTATTGCAGACAGCATCTAGGGTACTACTGTGCTCTCATTTGCAACAGTCAGCTGGACACAGCTGGCTCTCCTCACATTTTAATTCATCAACCAGCATTCCTTAAGAGTCTTCATATGTTGGGCACAGAGAGGAGGAGGAGATTGTCCCTAGCCTAGAAGGTGAGCAAACAGGAAAGGGCAGAGCCCTGTACTGGGTGCCAGCATAGAGGGAAGCACAGGGGATGGAAGCCCAGTGGAGGAAGCCTGGGGAGCTTCAAGAAGGAAGGAAGGGTAGCCAGCACTTATTGGACAAAGGGAACAGGTGGGGGTAGAAACCTTGGGAAGCATTCCAGGCAGGAGATGCAAATGTCTGTATATGGGGACACAAGGGCTCCCTCCAGGACCCTTATGAGGTATGCGTATGTCCCTACTGGACAGAAGAGGAGGTGGTGAGCCTTCCCCGGGGCCTCCCAGCCAGGAGACCGCACAGCCTGAGCTCCTGCCAGTACACACCCTGCCTGCCCAGGGAGAAGCGCAGTTGCTAAAGGAAAGCAGAAGTCACTGCTGCCTTTGCCAGAAAACCCATTAGACTGGGGATCAGGTGAGCTAACTGGGTGAGAACAAGAATGGGTTATTGCTAGATGCAAAACAAGCCCCAGAAGCAGCGATGTTTACATTCTATCCTCGATGATAATAAAAGTGCCCACTATGAGGCAAACCAGTGGGTTACCCGGTGGAGGGGTGAGGGTCTCCCCTATGTTTCTTCTTACACTCTCAGCCCCCAGGTCATGCACCTTTTCTTCCTCTGCTGTCCTTTCAGTAGACTACTACTTGGCAGAGGTGGTACCATCAGCTCCTGACCCCACGTGGATGAGGGTGTCATAACCCGAAAGCTGCAGAGGCTGGGCATGGAGATACCGCCCCCTTGACTCAAAGCAGGCCATGCTCAGAAGCGCCAATACTCTCCGGAATCGCTCACTAATCTTTTTATCTGGGCATTTATACAACATTCTGCAGAGCTGACTGCGTCACGCTTTTAAAAAAGAGCAGAAATACCAACGTCAGCATTTCAGGTACACAGTAATTCCTGATTTGCTCTTCCCAAGGCATTCTAGGCAGCAGCTGGGTGGTGTGGGTGAGGGACTGAGGGGACTCTTGGAAGGCGGATGGGCTCTAGTCCAGGGCCCATGGCATTACTGGGCACAGCTCGGGGGCTCTGCCAAGCAACACAGGAACACATGGGAAGGGGGGGAGTACTCTTTGTTGAGCACATTCTGTGCACACTGTCTATTTCTCCCTCAGGGTTCTGCATGGTAGGCACGGTTCTGATCCTGCAGCTAAAGAAACTGAGGTTTTGGGAGGCGCTAACTCATTTCCCAAAGTAACACATTTCAGAAGAGGCAGATCCTGCCCACTGGTGCACTCTTGGACTGTTTCTGCATTTGTGTTTCTGAAAATTGGCCTAACTTTTATAGCTCATTTGTGTTCAGGTCAGAGGTAGGACCTGGACCTCTCACCGTTCTACACCAGTGAGTATATGTGCTCATTCATCAGGGCACTCACTCACTGACTGGTGTGCAGTGCTGGCTCTGGGCCAGATCCTGTGCTGAGCCCCTGCCTACTGGCAGCTCCATGGCAAGAACCAGGGTCTGGAAGCCGAGGGGCAGCACCTGAGAGTGGCCTGCTGCCCACCCAAGTGGACACAACCTGGGAGTTACGGTCCGCTGCACACTCTCAACTGATCCTCCCAAGGGCCCCAGGAGGCACTGATTGTCGTCCTTCCCACTGTGCAGTCGAGAAAACTGAGGCATCAGAGAGGCCATATAACTGGCTTGGGGTCACATGGTCAGTAAATAACCAGACAGGATCCAGGCCGAGTCTGTCTGATACCGAGCCTGTTTTCTTAAAAACCATGCTATTGGGAAGGAGGGTTGGAGGGCTGGGTGGAAAAGGTGAAGTAATTAAGAAGTACAAATGGTTAGCCACAAAATAGTCATGGGGACATAAAGCGCAGCATAGGGAATATAGTCAATACTATATGTCAATATAGTCAATACTATAGCCAATATTATATGGAGCCAGGTGGGTACTGGAAATACCAGGGGATCACCTTGTAAAGTATAGGGCTGTCTAACCACTGTGCTGTACACCTGAAACTAATGCAAAATAATATTGAACGTAAATAGTAATTGAAAAAAAAAAATGTACACACGCTGTTAGATTCAGGGAGGGGCGGGAGTCGTGGGAGGCTTTCCAGAGAGGTGACCTCAGATGAGTGTGGAGGGTTTATGCAGAGTCAACCAAGCGAAGAAAGGGAAACGCCAGCCACCCCCAGGACTCCATCAGAAACTGGGAAGGGGGACCAGCAATCTCAGTCTGGAGAGTTAAGCAGGACTTGGGCAAAGAAAACCTTTCACACCATGAAAGAGTTGGGATTCTACCTCAAAGGCAATAGGAGCTAAGAAGGACTTTATTCAAAGGAGGCATTTGAATAAATGATTTGCATTTTCAGAAGGTCACTGGTGCTGCAGCGTGGACTGGATTGAGGCAAGGCTGGAGGCAGGGAAGTCAGTGGGAGCAATTCCAAAGTCGGAGGCAGTGGGGACACAAGGTCTATTTTGAATTCTGATAGGTGGAAGGTATGCTGCTGCTTGCAAGAAATACATCCTGAAAGACGTGGTCCTTGCCTTACTGCAACCTGTAGTCTCACCGTGCCCAGCTTTCTTCCGTTACTGTTCCCCTCAGGGTCTCCAAGCAAGCAGGCATCAGCACACTGAAGTTCTGGAACCAGTTTTGAGGTCAGTAAGGAGTGAGTGGCAGCGAGCACGGAAGCAACGTATGGAGGCAAACGTATCTATGTTGCCGCTATGGGTCCCATTAAACTATATGTTCGTGAGAACTTCTATGCATCAGTCAAAAATACAATCAAATAAAGACTGAAAGGCTGTGACCAAGACCAAAGTATCTCATTCCTCTGTCTCTCATTTCCTCTAATCTCCCCCAAATGCAGAAAGACAGTTAATGGATACCATTTTTCTCCACATTTAGTTCCTGCATGCATTTTCTTAAGCCTCTGGCAGCAATTACCACTTGTCTGCTAGTGAGAACAGGCTGATGACAAAGGGAGTGAACAACAGCAAATACATATTAAGGGGAGAACTTGAAAACCGTTGATCTGCTTAGTTTGACAGACTGCTGTTGGGTTTTGGGTTTTTTTGGGAGGGCGGGATGTTTGAAGGCTTGTTCCCTCTGGGTTGAGATTGGAGAAAACACATATAATAGAGTCATATTTTTGCAGGTAAAATTGTTGCTAGTTCTCATGACAACATAGAATCTACCAAAAGTTGCAGACGCTCTGCATTGAGCCCCAGGCATCCAGAGCTGCCCTTGCCAGACGAGGGCAAAAAGAGCAACAAAAGAAAGGTCTTTCTCACTAATCCTCGCTCCCACTTACTCCAGGAGACTCAGGCTGAGAACGTGCTTAAGAGTCTAAATCAAGGTTCTCAGCCTCAGTTCTACGGACTTTTTGGACTGGAGAGTTCTTTGTTGTGGGGCTGTCTTATGCCTTGTCTGATATGTAGCAGCTCCCAAGGCCTCTCTACCCACCAGATGCCAGCAGCACTCCCAGCTGTGATGCTGCTCCATGTCCCCACAGAGGGAGAGTCACCCACAACTGAGAACCACTCTTCTAACTGGGTCATCAGTCATTGAGGGGTCTCAGTTTGCTTGTCTCCCAAATGGGCACTACCTGATCTTCTCGGTTCCCAGGGTGATTGTGGAAAATTGGAAAGGACCACCCAAATGAGAAGTCCGGCTGCTGTTTCCATGAACACAAAGCTAATGCCTACCTCTAGCCATCAGATGAGAGAGAGGAACCCAGCAACCAGCCACCCCTGTGCTGGGTGCATACCAAGTATGTGACATATACCCAGCTCCCTGTGCCCACGCCTGCATTTAGTGATTCAGGCCTGCCCACATCACTGGGACCCTATCATCCCAGCTTCTCTTCTCAGTGTCAGACAGAGAAAAGATGCTAGACAGCCAGCCAGCTGTGCAAACAGAGAGAAGAGCCTGGCTTCCCTCTGTCAAGGAGTATGGCTGTTCTTGAACAAGGAAAAGAGGCAGCATTCATCTTCATTCCAGGAGAGTAATGAGGCCCTTTGCCAAAAGAGTTCACTCCTTCTCAAATCTTCCAGAGACAAGGAGCCATAGAAATCAGCTGCCTTTGTATCATCACCATTGATCACTGTGCACTGTGGCCATGTGTAGGCTGAGTGGGGCCGGAGGAGATCTACACAGTCAGGAGGGGACAGCACACATTCACTTAAGCTTCTCCACTGGCCTCAGGGTAACCCTTCCTTTTGGGGGTCGGAGGCTATCACAGGTCCTCTCTTTGGGGAAGGGTTGGCAGAGGAAGCTGGCAACTGAGCACCAATGATGTGAAGGCACCATGCTGGGTTTTACACGTGTTATCACAACCCACCCATAAGTTTGACATAAGTTTGGTTTTACAGCCTAGTAGAAACTGAAATACAGAAGGTTAACTATGTGAAGGCACCATGCTGGGTCTTACATGTGTTATTGCAATCTACACATAAGTTTGACATACACTTAATACGTTTGGTTTTACAGCCTAGAAACTGAAATACATAAGGTTAAGTGACTTGCCCAGGACGACAGGGTTGGGGAGGGGTCAGCATTTGAACTTTGGGCTGTCTGACTGCAAAGCCCTGTGTCTTTCCCTATGTCTGCTGCTTCTGATAAGAACACTTTTTCTCCAAAGAGGAGAAGCAATTTTCCCAAATTCACAGAGCTCTTCAGAGGACACTCAAGGGGCTCACTCTGCAAAGTCAGTTGTCTTTACCATGGTCAGAGGTAAGGTCCTGAGAACTTGGGAAGGCTCAGGAGCAGGATGGTCTAAGGAACAGGCCACTGTTACATGACCCCATTCTGCGGGGGCCCCTCCTTCTAGAACATGGTACCAACACAAGCACTGCCAAACAGCCCCCATCCTGTTGCCATCCCAACAGAGTGTTTACACCCTTTCCCTCACCCTAGACAGAGTCCTAATTTAATAAAAGCTACGAGCCTTCCCTCATGAAAATGTACATTCACACCTATATACATGAGTTGTGTATAATTTGAGAGGTTTTGTGACCCTCAGCTTAAAACACTTCTGCCACACACAAAGGCAGTTGACACCTTGGTTACCAGCTAACAATCAAGCAGGGATTTGATTACATCCCAGGGCAGGACTGGGACTCTGTTAGACACCTTGGGAGGAAGACACATCCTGGGGAGAGCAGGGTGGGTGTGGGATGGTGGTGCAGGACTTCTGTGAGGAGAGGGTCTCAGTGGTGGGGAGGGAATCCCTGAGGGAGATGAGGGAGATGGCTCCTTTGGCCCGGGGCAGGGAACTGATGGGGAGTGAGCAGCAATCACACATCAGGCATCCATGCATTTCTTCATTTTTGTTGGGCTTGAAGACAAGTGGTCAAGGAGGCTCACCAAGAAATTGTGTTCAAGGAATCTCTAGCATCATCTGCAAAATGGAGTGTGGCCTGGACGGTCCCTAAGGGATGATCCCTAAAAATGACCTCTAATGGTCACCAGGATCCTACAAGTTAGGGGTGGTCCATAGTGACAGCAGTGGCCTTCTGGTGTTTCTTCTAAGGTGAACTGAAGGTCCAAATGGATTTAATAGCAGCAGGAATATCGAGAGGAGAGGATAAGGTGGAAAAGAAGGACCTCCTGTCTAAGCTCTCCAAGGGCAGAACTTATCCACAGGCATATCCTGAGTGTCTGGCACCGAGTTGATCCAGAGTGGACGTTCACAAAATGCTTGCTGCGTTTGATAAGTGAGTAGACACATGTAGAAGATGACAAGATTGGGAGCCAAGGGAGCAGAATTCCAATCCTGGCTTTCCCACCAACTAGAGGCTTGACCACCAACTAGAGGCTTGACCTGGGCAGCTGAAGTTCTCTAGACCTCAGTTGCCTCATCTCTAAACTGCCTTTGTGGATCTCCCACTTTGACTCCATTAATTTACTTCTAAGAAAGTGAGGTATTTGCACATACATCCACGTTAATAGTCTAAGATCCCTGTTCTGACAGCCACTCTGGGTAGGAGTAAACTCGGAGGTCGATTCTGGTGAAATACATCTTCTACTTTGTGGATTGTCTGTCCCAGGATGCATCTATTGTTTGGGAAGTGATGTGGGGAGGAAGCACATTTGTTTGGTGGTTGATGGCCTAGCCCTGACTCCAGCTGAGTTTGGGAGGCAGAGGAGTGAGTCTGTGTGATTTTGCACTAAGGGCATATGTGTATATCTATTTGGTGGGTGGTGTGTCTACTTATAAACATGTTGTGCAGACATGTGTATGTGTATGGGTCACGTGTGCAGTCCCTCAAGGTGCACAGTTTAGCATTTACTGGTGTGGGTGTGTTTTATGTGCATCAATGTATGTGTATATTGTGTGCACACACATGAGTACACGGTGCAATGATGTGCTTCTTTAGTAAGGATACACATTTGGCACATAGGTGCTGAATGTGCATGCCTGGGGCATGTGTGTATTCACATGCCTTTGTTCTGGCGGGACAGCAGAGCCCACAGTCTGAGAATTGTGCCCCAGGATTTCACCAGTGCATGGGACTACAGGATGTGGAAGTGGTTTCCCCATAGGATCAGCTACAGAATGAGCAGAGTTGCTACACATGCTGTCCAGATGCACCAACCCACAGACACTGAAGCAGGGGCCCCCTGTGGATTGTCCTAATTATGTGTGTACACAGCTAAGTCAGCTGGGGCTGAGATCTGGGGACCTCTGTCACACAAATGGCCAGCCCCCATTTGTCATCTGCCTGAGTTGAGCTTTCCATATGGGTCTATCTTTCCCTGTATGTGATGGGTGTTAGCTTGTAGTTGTTGATACTCGGAAAGATGTGTGCTGTCTCCAGGGTCAAGTGGAGTTGCTGCTTCTTTCTTCCTTCTGGTTGCTGGGTGTGAATAGAGGAGAAACCTCTGACCCAGGTGCCCTCTGGGAGGACAGTTGAGTTAGGCAACTAGACAGTCATCCAGTGCTTTTCCTATGAGATGAGGGGGAGTATGGAGTCAGGTGGAGGCAGCACAGAGTCTGGCCAAATAAGAGACATTTGTAGGTTAGCAACTGAGCAACCTGTGATAGGAGCTTGGGGAAGGCAGATGGGGTGACATGAGGAGGGAGGGATGGGGTGCTGGCAGCATACATGAACATAACTGGGTCTTCTCTATACGATGGAAAGAGATGACAGTTAGCCAACCCCAGACTGGAGACCAAGAGCTGCTCCCAAATGGCTGTGTGACCAGGGGTCAGTCATCTTCCCTCTCTGGGCTTCAGACTTTCTGACTCCCCTCCCACTATAGTGCACGGATTTCTCTGAAGCCAAGCCCCATACTTGCTCAAAGTCAGTATCCTCAACCACTGTGCAGCTCCTCAGACTTACAACCTGGGTGGGAGTGTCCAACCCACAGCCTGTAGGCCTCACACGGCCCGAGATGACTATAAATGTGGCCCAACACAAAATTGTAAATTTACTCAAAATCTTTTTTTTGCTCATCAGTTTTCACTAGTGTTTGTGTATTTAATGTGTGGCCCAAGACAACTCTTCTTCCAGTGTGGCCCAGAGATGCCAAATGGTTGGACAACCCTAAAGGGTCTACTGAGTGTCAAAGGGAGCTCGGGTAACACCTGTGAGGGTACCCCAAGTCTTGGGAGGACTCTGAGCTCTGATCCTCAGCAGGATTGCAACAGATAGGTGGGTAGACACTGCTCTGTCTCTCCCTAGGACCATCCTCTTTTCCCAGCTGCCTCCTGCTGCCTCATCCATACTTCTCCCTAATCCTTAAGCCACCTACTCAGAAGACCCTGGACCACATGCTTCGCACACATTAATTTGTACAATCAAGCAATCAACCTAAAAGGGAGAGAGAACAAACCTCACTCTACAGGTGGGGGAAGACAGCTGGGAAATGAGTAACAACTGGGATGCTAACCCCTGCCCTACCACAGCCCTCTCTCTGCACCCCTCTGTGCCGCCGACCTGCAGGGTCCGGCCTGCTGGTTATGGAGAGATGGCTAATGAGGGGCTCTGCGCAGCCAGCCTGGGAGCAATTCTCTCTGTGCTCTCAACTACAAATATGAATTTTATTTAGTTCAAAGACCTCATTAACTTCAGGGTTACTGGGAGCAGCTTCACAGCTGATTCATCTTCAGGAATCAAAGACAGCCTGAGCCCCCTGAGTGGCCAGAGCTCCCGAGTTGCTCGGTGGGGCATCTCTGCTGCTCTCTCACCTCCCAGGCCTGCAGCCACTGCCAGGGCCTCCGCTGCCTTTCCCAGGGCTTGGGATCATGGAAGGGCAGAACCATGAGGCCTTCAGGCTCCCTCTGGGAGTCTCCAGGGACAACACATGTTTGTGTGGGTCTCACCCAGGTCCTATCCTCTAAACCAGGAGAGACACTTGTTGAAGACAGTGGCAGGCTTTGCACCCACCACACTAGAGACAAAGAGGGGGTGCACACCGTGTTCGTAGGAGCCTAGATTTGTCACTAACTCTGAGCCCCCACTTAGCATATGAGCAGATTGACTCAGAAGTTCATTGGGGTCCCTTCCAGCTCTGATAATGACATGGCCCTGACTGTCCAGGCACTGAAACTGCCATTGGGAGGATAAAACATATTCATTCATGTAGTTAGTATTCAGTTAGTACTTGCTATGTGTCAATCATCGTGCCAAGTGTTAGGAATGCAGGGGTAGCCATGTCCACATACATAGATAACCTTAATAATTTTAAGTAATATGAAATAAGAAGCAAAGGAGGTATAAAAAGAATAGTGTAATGTGAATTTCACCTCAGTACAAGAAGTAAAAAATGTGAATAACTCGCCCCAGATTTAAAGGTACGAAGCGGATCTCCAGGTCTAAGAGCCAGGGCGTCCATTGTGTCGGCTGCACAATAAAATCCAATCCAATATTCTGTGCTTAGCAGCCATCCAACAAAGATTTGTTGACAAAGGACAGCGGGAAAGGAAGGAGTGCGTCAGGGAAAGGGAGGAGCGACGGAAAACAGTTCAGAAAAGGGAGGTTGGGGATGTCACTGTCGGCTGTGACAAGAAACACTGAAGTTCAGTCAAGCGGTTAAACAGCTCACTCAGCTAGGAAAGGCCACAGGACAGCAGAGTGAGTAAGAAGGGAAGGATTGGGATTTGACAAGTCAAAAAAGCTGGAGTTGGCAGTGAGACAGGCAATGTGACCCAGGGGTGGCGGGGGGGTCATCTTTCGTATATATGTATGTTCCTCACACAGCCTCGGAAACACTGGGGGACAGCAACTTGGGGTGTTGGCATTAGAATCCCGGCTCTGGCACCTACCAGCTGGGTGGCTCTGGGAAGGCTAATCCTGGTTTCCTCATTTTTGACATGGAGATTATGGTGTCTGCATTCTAGATTGTTCTAAGGGTGAAATGGCATAAGGGTCTTATGGAGTATAGGTACAGTACACTAGGAATAATGTGTGCTCAATAAACGTGAGCACTTTTACTTTCCTCTCTGCAGGCAGTGAGCATGGGGAAGAGTGGGCCACTCAGAATGTTTGAGCTGGGAGTATAAAGTCAGGCAGGATAAGCAATGTCTTCCTCTCTGGGGCTGGTCGCCTGCCTGAAGTCAGAGTTCAGTGCTGGTCAGTTCAGTCAGATTCAAGGGATCTTGTGTCCCTCACTCCTGTGGCCCTGTGGCTGCCCAGAAACAGAAACGAAACGCAGGAATTTTTTAAAAATCCGAGCTGAGCTGAGCAATCATTCATCTAATCACATCTTCTCAGTGGGAAACTTTCTGTGTTGTACACCATATGGAAGATGCTTTCTTCTCTAAGAAGCCAGATCATAGGTTGAGTATTTCTCTAGCTACAAGAGATTGGAAACTAATACCTGAACTGTGTAACACAGCTGTAACATAACATAACATAAAAGTCCTAAAGCCTTCTAGGACTTATAGAAGGCTCTGCACAGGTTTTTATTTAGTTTTGTTTCCGTGGCATGACTTCATTCTGTTTTGATGTCATCATGAAATTAAAAGCTAAAATAGTCTAAGTTTTGTACACAGATACATGCCTGATATGGTAGACACCAACTGACCCTTGCTCTGTAAGCAGAAATGACTGTGTCCCCATGATATTCTCCACACTGTGTTGGACACTGCAGGTGCCAGACTGAGTGAGTAAGTTACAGCCCCTATCCTCAGGGGTTTACAGCCTCAGTCACCAGGGATCCAGTGCCCACACTCACGTACTACCAGTGGGAGTGCGAACTAGCATGATCCTTTTAGAGAGCAATCTGTGGATATGTATCCAGAGTCAGCAAACTATTCATTCCTTTCACAAAAATAATTATTCTGCACCAAGAAAATCATCTGAAATTTTAAAAAGGAGAAAATGCCCTATATCAACACAGGTGGGTATTTTTATATTAGTCTTAAGAGCATAGAATTGAAAACAATATTAATGTAAATCCAGTCAAGATGGTGGCATAGGTAAAGACGGTATTCGGAACCTCCCACAGCCACAAATGAATCACAACTAAACTACAGAACCATCATTCGGAACTGACTGAAATCTAGCTCCACTTAAGTCCTATAACTAGGGATATGAAGAAGCCACATTGAGACCGGTAGGAGGGGCAGAGACTCTGAATGGATTGGTCCCCCACCTACATGTGGCAGGTAAAAATCAGGAAGGGTATCTTAGCTGCGGAGGTCCCTGTGAGGAGCCAGGGGTCCTAGCCCCACACCAGTACCCAAATTTCAGGGTTCCAATGCTGGAAAGAGAAGTCCTTATAGCTTCTGGCTGTAAAAACCAGCAGGGATTTTGGCTGAGCCAGAGGGCCCTGGGAGTCCCAAGCAGTTCCTCTTAAAGGGCCTGTGTATAGACTGACTTACTCACTTGGAGTGCCACCACTGGGGCAGCATCTCAAAAGCTGCCAGGGATATACAGGGAAGAACTGAATTGTCTGGCTTCAGTAAGAGGGCTGGAGGAACATCTCTCTCCTAGACAGAAGTACTGGCAGAGGCCATTGTTCCTTTGCTGAGCCCTCTCCCCATAGAGCTGGCAGATGGGTACCATATCTATCTGAGTCTCCATCAACCTGGCCAACACTATATGCCCCAACCTGGTAATTGTCTGACACCCTACCCCATCCAAATTGTGGGCTGACCCAAGCCATTTCCAGTGGCTTTTTCTCCCCCATACAAACACTTTGTCTTGTCTCATGGTTCAGAATTTCCTAAAATCCCTTAAACAAGTATTATCTG
Organism: Desmodus rotundus; assembly: GCF_022682495.2. NCBI lineage: Eukaryota > Metazoa > Chordata > Mammalia > Chiroptera > Phyllostomidae > Desmodus > Desmodus rotundus. The sequence continues at coordinate 82,708,631 of NC_071395.1, forward strand.
GCCTCTGTGTACTGCATACATCTTGCTAAGTGGTCCCAGACCTGGAACTAACCTCAGTTCTCAGCTTGGCTTCTCCAGGGCACCTCTAAACCCAGCACAAGTAGCAGCCATCTGCAGATTGCTCTGTAGCTCATGCCAGGTGGCCCTGGGCAGGGCACAGGCAGTGGCTGATCTTTGACTGCACCTCCTGGGAGGCCCCAGAGCCAGTGCACCCTGTGGACAGCTTCAGACCATGCTAGATTACGATCCAACTGCCACTACAAGTAACATACTCAAGGAGAGGACTTGGCAGGCACCAAAACCCCACTCAGGTGTGTGGGGAGACTGTGCTACTGGGCCCCACAGGACACCTACAGCATAAAGACACTGTATCAAGACTATATTTACCTAATATTGATATATAGAAACAAACACAGAGAAGTGGCCAAAATGAGGAGACAAAGAAACTTGTCTCAAGGGAAAGAACAGGAGAAATCTCCAGAAAAGAACTAAATAAGATGGAGGCAAGCAAACTACCAGACACAGAGTTCAAAACAGTGGTTATAAGGATAAGGATGCTCAAGGAACTTAGTGAGATCTTCAACAGCATGAGAAAGGACATGGAAGCAGTAAAAAAGAACCAGTCAGAAATGAAGAATAAATGACAGGAAATCAATAGTAGAGTAGATGAAGTAGCAGATCCAACCAGCAATTTGGAAGACAGGAGAGTATAAAATACTCAATCAGAACAGCAAGAAGAAAAAAGAATTTAAAAAAATGAGGATAGTGTAAGGAGACTCTGGAACAACTTCAAGCATTCCAACATTTGCATCATGGGGGTACCACAAGGAGAAGAAAGGAAGAAATTAAAACCTATTAGAAACAACAATGATGAAAAAGTTTAATCTGGTGAATGATATAGACACACAAGTCCAGGAAGCATGGACAGACTCAAAGAAAATGAACCCAAAAAGGCCCACACCAAGACACATCATAATTAAAACGCCAAAGGTTAAAGATGAAGAAAGAATCCTAAAAGCATCAAAAGAAAAGCAGTTAGTTGCCTACAAGGGAGCTCCCATAAGACTGTCAGCTGACTGTCAGAAGGAAGTAGCAAGAAATATTCAAAGCGATGAAAACCAAGGACCTGCAGCCAAGATTAGTCTACTTAGCAAAGTTATGGTTTATAACTGAAGGACAGATAAATAGCTTCCCCGGCAACAAAAAGCTAAAGAAATTAATGACCACCAAACCAGTATTACAGAAATGTTAAAGGGTCTTCTAGAAGAAGAAGAAGAAAAAGACAAAGAAGGAGGAGAAGAAAGAAGAAGAAGATGAGGAGGAGGAGGAGAAAGAAGAAGAAAGAGAAGGAGAAGAAGAAGAAGAAAAACGAATAGTAAAATGGCAATAAATACATATCTATCAACAATTGCTTTAATGCAAATGAATTAAAGGCTCCAATCAAAAGACATATGGTGACTAAATGGGTAATAAAACAAGACCCTTACATATGTTGTCTATAAGAGACTGACTTCACATCAAACGACACACACAGACTAAAAGTGAAGGGATAAGAAAAGGTATTTCATGAAAATGAGAAGAAACACACACAAAACCTGGGGTACCAATGCTTACACCAGACAACATAGACTTTATTTATTTTTTTAAAAAAAATTTAATTTTTTATTGTTATTCAATTACAGTTGTGTGCCTTTAAAACAAAAGTTATGACAGGAGACAAAGAAGGACCCGGAAACTCCACTTCTGGGTGTTTATCTAAGGAAACCCGAAACACTGAATTGAAAAGACGTCCACGTCCGTATGTGCATTGCAGCATTGCTGGCAACAGTCAGGATGTGGAAAGGATGGGGGTGTGCACTGACAGACAGGTGGATAAAGGAGGAGTGGTGCACAGACACACGTACAATGGACTATGACTTGGCCGTAAAGGAGAAGGAGATTTTACCATCCGCAACAACATGGAGAGACCTAGAGGGCATTGTCTTCAGTGAAACAAGTCAGCCAAAGACAAATGCCAGAGAGTTTCACTTATATTTGAAATCTAAAAATCAAAATTAACAAATAAGCAGGACAGAAACAGACTCATAGATACAACGAACGTTCTGATGGTTGCCAGCTGGGAGGGAGCAGATGGGTGAGAAAGGGGAAGGGATTTAGGACAAATTGGTAGTTCCAGAGCAGTCCCGGATGTAAAGTACAGCATGTTGGATCTTGCCAAAAGCACTGTGATAACTGTACAAGGGTGGGCAAAAGTGGGCTTACATTTGTGAATAGGCGAAACACACTTTACACTTGTATTCTCATTTATTAATTATCGTGTCATTTACTTGTATTACAACTGTACGCTTACTTTTGCCCACCCCTGTATATGGTGTCAGTCGGGTACTAGATGTATCAAGGTGATCACTTTATAAGTTGTATAAATGTCTAATCACAGGGTTGTACACCCAAAACTAATATAGTATGCCAACTATAACTTAAATATAAAAAATAGTGTTTAAAAAAAGAAAGCAATCTTAATGCCCAGTAATAAGGGAGTGCTTAAGTAACTTAGTCTATACCCTCTTGACCAGACAGAGGGAGGTAACTAAAAAGCCAGTATAAAGAGTCCCCAATAAGGGGGGGGATATTTAGGAACACTGTTAGAAGAAAAACACGGGGTTCACAATCATTGGTGCAGTAATATCACAGCGATGCAACACTTTTTCCACATTCAAATGGTACTTTTCAGCTTTTGAGGTAGTTTCACAAGTATGTCTTAATTTTAAAATTCATGGCAGCCCTTTAATGGAATCAGGCCATGCATTATTGCTCCCACTCTAGATGCGAGGAGATTGAGGTTTGCTGAGGCTTATGCATCTAATAAGCAAGAATTTCACTTGCAGAAATGTGTAGAGGACGGGAGAACTGTTACTAAAGCTTTATAAAATGCATTGATTTTTCTTTGTGCTTGATGCCAGCTCCACATCGAGCAGCCTGACTCTTCTCTTCCCATCCTCTCTGCCTGCTGAGAGGAAGGTAAAGGCCTACCACTGATTGAATCAAAGTAATAACTTCCCATGATTATCTCGGTATCCTTCCACCACTGCTTAGCTCAGCAGAAAAGTAATCTGCGCTTTCGCTTCAGTGCTGAAGTGACCAGGGACGCTTTCCGGCTGCAACATAGAAATATCTCTGCACAGGGACCCTCAGTGACTCTGCACAGGGACTCAGGCTCAAGCAGTGACAAAAGCAATCAGGGGCAGGTGGGAGACAGTGGCACAAGCAAGGGGGCATCTAACTCTTTGCACAAGCAGCCCCTCCCCACCTCTCAGGCCTCTCCTGCATTAGCCACTTCATAAGCTCTATGCTTGAGCTGCACCATGCTGCCCCTACTCCTGGGGCTTAGCGCACTTGCCCCACCTCTTCATATGCTCATGCTTTCCTTCTGCCCAGCATTTCTGTGTGCCATCTCGAAAAAGGCTCCTCCCTTCAAGGTCAGCTAAAATGAAGCTTCTTTGGTGGCAGAGTCAACTGGTCTACTCTCTGGGTTCTCCAAACACTGCGTAACATCCTCACTCAATATTCGCACCACACCATATTCTGGTGTAGTTTTATATTTCAGTCTTACCCGCAAAGTGGAATGCTCATAACCAGAGAATACACAGCCCCACTGAACCCTCAGAAAAGCATCTAAGATATAGGTCTTTTTAATCCCAGTCGTATAGATGAGAACTAGGTGGACATATGTGTTCAGGGTAAAATAGCTAGTACCTGGCAGGCCCACATTTGAACTTATGTCTAATTTTGTGTCCCCAGCTCCTGCCATAGTACCCTACCAGCTCCTCCATAGCTGAATGAATGAACGAATCAAAAATCTTCCTTAACAGTATCCCCTCCCTGTGTACACCTTCTCTCCGGTGACACAGGTTGTCGTAACTCAGAGAAGAGCCCTGGTGGAAATGACCACAACATCAGCTCCTGAGGTCCGCAATTGCCCTCTGCTACGGTCTATTCTCTCATGATTGCTAAAACAGAAAAGACTTTTGAGTTTATCTAGGACACTGCTCTTTTTAAATTATCCTATAATCAGGAGCTTATTTCCTTCTCAGCTCTCTTTCAGTCCTTCTGTCATTGATTAAGGAGAAAGTCTCAAAGTGGTGTTAAAATGCCTCTTACAAGTTTCTAAACATTTGCTAATTTTCCTTTTTAACAAAGAGAGAACAAGTGTTGGGCATAGAGCCTTGGCAGAAAAAGGCACCTTGTTATAAGCCAGCAACAATGTTTTGTTTTCATTATATTCACTTTTATAGTTACCTTCTATTTAGGGCAAATGATAATGTTTTTCCATTTATGTAGTGATTTAAAGTCCCCATTATAAACACACACATTTATAAGAGAAAAGAGAGTTAATTTAAAGAAAAATACTGTATAAATAGAGCACAGAAGTTATATAGATAAAGAACAAATCACGCAGGCATGGAGAGAGCCCAGTGTTTGGGAGATTCTAGTGAAGTCCAACCACCCGTTCAGCAGGGGGACCGTGAGCCCAGCAAGGGCAAGTGGTTTACCAGAGATCATCCCGCCAGCTCCTCCCACTCTCCTGGTCCCGCATATATCTCTAAGAGCTCTTTCTATATTTATTTTGTTACTAGTAAAGGAAATGGCTAATCAAAGTATTCTGTTGGTGGTAAGGGGCACTTGGGCTGGGGATTATCAGAGAGGCTGTGTTCTGGATTTCCCAGCAGTGAAAAGGCACCCTATGCCCTGGGTGGGATCAGCAGGTGGCAGGCACTTTGGTGGCCTCATTGGTCACTCACTGACTGAGCAGAGCTCAGGAAGAAATAGACCATCGGGTGCTTACAGTGAAGAGTCACAATTGTAGCTTATAAAACAGCATTAATAAAGTCCACAAAGACATACCTAAGCGAGGAAAATGAGCCTCTGCCTCTGTAAATAAATCCATGGCTTGCAAACAAAAACATGCCAGAAAAACCAACTGCAAATGTACTCCTAGAAAAAGAGACCAGATGTCCCTTGGAATCTTTTTAATTAAATTGTGAGTCAATTGCAAGCCAGAGGGGTGGGGGGCTGAGGGGAGTAGAATTTTGCTTTCTAAGATTGCCAGATGCAAAGTCCAATTTTCAGGATAATATATCCAGGGTGGAGGAAGCTTTCCAAAATTTAATTACATATTGCCTAGCAACTGAGGAGATGAACAGGAATAAAGTTGGGAGGCCTGCGGTGATGCATTAAAGATGTTGATGCCCCAGGTTGGAGAATGCACATTGACAGGCTGTGGTCAGGAGTCATGGGTGGCAGTTTCAGGCACGTAAATTGTAAGCCTCATTCCGCTCCGTCTCTTGTGGGCTGACTAACACGACAACCTGGCAGAATTGGGACTCTACATTCTTCACTTATCACAATGGAAGCAACTTTTTTCTTTTTGTATAAAGTAACAGATGTTGTTAGACATTCAACAGTAGAGAGATGTATAAGGCAGCAAGTAAATGCTTTCCTGACAAGTACCACTGGTAACATCCTGGTACACATATTTCTAGAATTTTCTAATCATAGTTAACCTCCTTCTTTCTTACCTCAGTGAGGTATTACTACTGCTACATATTGTAATCTGGAATCTATTTTCTTTCCTCTAATATTTGGTGACTATTCTTTTCTAACCTTTGGTTTTCATTGATATGTAACAAACATATAGAAAAGTCCACAAACAATGGAACCACCATTGAAGACAATACTTCCATCATCATTAGCCTCGTGCCCTCCACCATGACTAGCCTTGCCCCCCAATTCCCTTGTGCCCCCTCCTACTCCCTACTCCCTCCCTTCTCTCCAAACTTCACACAGATATCAGTTTTGCCTGATTTCAACCTTCATACAGAAGGAATCAAACACTACATATTCCTCTGTGTCTGACTCCCTTGCTCAACATTTGTGTAGCTGTGGGTCATTTTTTATTTGCATAGTACTGCAACGTATGGTTATATAATAATTGATGTATCCATTCCAAAACTGATGAACCTTTAGGTTGCCTCCTGTCGGGGCCATTACCAAGAGAGCTGCTTTGTGCATTCTTTTTGGCACACTTACAAAGACCTTTCTCTTGGGTATATGTCTAGGAGTGAAATTGCCACCTTTCTAGAACAACTGTACCAATTTACACTCTCAATATGAGTTTATGAAAGTTTCTAAATTTATCCCTTTGAATGTCTGCACCATGTTTTATTGTATGAATATATTCATGGTTTCCTACTGATAGAAAATTTGGTTGTTTCCAATTCTACATACATATTTCTTTAAAAAAAAAACAAACAAAAACAAAACAGTGCTTCCATGACTATCCCTTTACACCCATCTTTGAGCGCTTCTGTGATGATTTCTTAGAGGACCTTCCCAGGAGTGAGAGTTTGGGGGTCAAAGAGTATATGCATTTTAAATGTTCATATTTTCAAGTTTCCTAAATTTCTTTCCTAAGTTAATGTCCTGCAACCCCACAATCTTTTTGGCTGTTCCTACATTTCATCTTTCTGTTTGTTTCCTTGAACACACTCCAACTGTCCTACAAAATGCAGGCCCCAGAACTGATCTCTGTACTTCCGGGGCAGCTCTGAACGGACTGGATAGAAGTTTGGGGTCTAGAGAGGCTGGAGACAGGGACATGGAGATCTCCCTGTGTGGTCTTTTGGACACATCAGTCACATGGGAAGAAAAGAACATATAAGGTGAATGCTGACGTTCAGCATTTATCGAGAGCCATGTGTACTCGGTTATACAAAGACCATTAGGACAAAGACATAGGCAAAAATCCTATAATGGAGATCTGACATGTTAGGTTGGCACAGAGGAGAGGACGAAGACTTTCAGAGGAGCAGAAAAGGCTTCGTAGAAAATTCATATGTTTGCTGTTGTATCTGGGTCAGCCTGGCTGAGAATTACCTAGTTTTGAGTGGGATATGAATTCTGTCAACAGCTCCTCTTTAGGATCCCCTTCAGTGCACCAGGCCCTTTGTGGTGGTATTTTACTTGGGCTATCTCTTTACAGTGTTACACCAATTTATGTATGTACTGCTCTCCCCCCATTTCTCAGGTGAGAATTGAAGGCTTAAAGAGAACAAAATTAACTCACCAAAGTTGCACAGCTTGTCAGGGAGAGAAGATTAGAAACCATCTCTGTCCAACTTCAAAAACCAGGCTCCTTTTGCCATCTGCAATCATTTTAACAAACAGCAATGTAAAAGCCCCGTTAGGGAGGCTTTGCGGTTACCAGGGGTACAGGTGATGAGACGTAAGGGAAGGGGTGCTGGTGTCCATTGGAGGAGCTGAGGTTCCAAGGAGGAGACTCCTCTTAGAGGGGATCACATGGGGCTTCAGGCCAGGTGGAGAGGTCTGGGCTGCAGCTGCTCTGATAACTGCCTCAGGGCTTCTGCTGCGTGGGCGGGGGTCCCTTGCCTGTGCTCACCCCTCCACATTCTCTGTAAGGAACACCTCGGCAGGGCAGACAGGAAGGTGCACAGAGGGAAATGAATGGCCCAGGTGCCTCAGAGATCTGGCGCTGCTGCCACCTTGTGAAAGCAGAGCAAGGACATGGAGTTTAGGAAGAGTGAAGCGACTTATAGAAGCAGCAGATCTGAGATTTGAACTCACATCTCCTGGCCCATGGTTTCCATCTGAGAAAGTTCTTCTGCTGTTTGTTCTTAGCAAGAGCCAGAGACATTTATTCCCTCTGAGCCATGAAAGTACTATCGACAGCCATATATGTATATAGTAATTAAATGTAATAGGTTCAATTTATTTACTTATTTGACAATATTTATAGCAGGGGTCAGCATTGGGCAGGGAAGGGTGAGTTTGAATGAAGTAACAGTAAGTATGGCTCGGGCTTATGAGCCAGAGGTCTCGGCAGCAACCACTCGGCTCTGCCTGAAAGCAGCAGTAGATAATACGTCAACAAATGGGTATGTCTGCGTTCAGGTAAAACTTTTTCACCAAAACAAATGACAGGGGACATAGGACAGCCACAGGCAAAAGAATAAAGTTACACCACGACCTCACACTGAATATAAAAATTAACTCAAAATGGATTAAAGAATTAAACGTAAGAGCTGAAACCATAAAATTCTAGGAGGAAAATTGGCACAAGTTTGTACAACCTTAAATTAGGCAGTGTTTTTTAGATATGGCACCAAAAGCACAAGCAACAAAAGAAAAATAATAATAAACTGGACTTGGTCAAAACTAAAACTTTTGTGCTGTGAAGAAAACATCATCAAGAAAATGACAACAGCCCACAGAATGGGAGGAAATATTCGCAAGCATGCATCTCATAAGGGACTTGTATCCGAAATATGTAAATAACTCTTACAACAGAGTAACAAAACAGGCAAGTAACCTGATTAAAAAAATGAGTGAAGAATCTGAAGAGACATTTCTTAAAAAAATATGTAAATGATCAATAAGCACATGAAAAGAAGCTCAAGATCACTAGCCATGGAGAAACACGAGTCCACGCCCACAAGGGTTACTGCTTCACACCCACTAGGATGGTTGTAAGGAAAAGGCAAAGAATATCAAGTGTGGTGAGGGCGTAGAGCAACTGAAACCCTTGTGCGCTGCTGGTGGGAATGTGACGTGGTGTAGTTGATTTGGAGAACAGTCCAGCGGTTCCTCCAAAGGTGAAACATAGAGTTACTGTACGATCCAGCAATTTTACTTCTAGGTATATATCCAAGATAAATAAAAATATATGTCTACATAAAACTTAAACATGAATGTTCACAGTAGCATCATTAATGATACCCCAAAAGTGGAAACAACCCCAATAGCCATCAGCTGATGAATGTATAAACAAAATTTGCTTATCTGTGCAATGGAATATTATTATTCAGCCAAAAAAGGGATAATGTACAGAGGCGTGTTATCACACGGGTGTACCTTGAAATCAATGCACTGAGTGGAAGCACCCAGTTGTATTGTGTGATCCCACTTATATGAAATGTCCGGACTAGACAAATGGACAGAATTCACACTAGTGATCGCCTAGTGCTGGGAATGAGGAGTTAAAGAGAAATGGGAAGTGGCTGCTGAGGGGTTTCTGAACCAATTTATAAAATTGCCTGTGGTAATAGAATAGTATAACACAACTCTGGTTATACTAAAAGCCATTGAACTGTAAGCTTTAAATGGGTAAATTGTATGTAATATGAATTATAGCTCAACAAAATGGTTATATTAAAAACCACCAAAAACTCAGATGGCAGGCTGTGTTTGTCTCCAGGGCCGTGGTCTGCCGACCCCTAATTCATAGGATGCTGGGTATAGCGCCAGGTGTGGAGTGCATTGCAGAGAAAATGAGACTCAGCATTGCGCCGATGAGGCGCACAGTCTGGTGGCAGAGACAGGTGTGGAACACAATCATTTCTAATTGGTCTGCAGTGAGAAACTGTAGTAGGTTTTTCAAAGGAGAAAATGCAGGGGAGAGAGGAGGAACAGGGTCAAGCAGAGCCTGTGTGCCATGATGAGGAATTCTGCTTGTTTCTTAAGTGCTCTGTCCGAGGCTCTCTCTGGACGCTATCTGGAGAACGGGCTGGGAGAGGGCAAGAAGGGAAATAGACCAGCAGGAAGGTGAATGGATTGAGAGATACTTAGGTGGAAGGACAAGAGGTTATGATGATGGGTTGGATTTAGAGCGGCTAAAGGAGGGAGAGTTCAAGATGCACCCCAGTTTTCTGGCTTAAGCAGCTGATGGAAGGCCATGAGGTTTTTTTCTATGGATTTGGGGGTGTGGGTTGTGGGGGAGAATCCCAGGGCCAGGTCTCAGACATTGGAGACTCACTAGGGAGTCCCAAATGTGGGCTCAGACCTGAGTTTTCCTTATCGGCACAATTGCAATAATATTACCTTGTGGGGTTGTCATGATGATTAAATAAGTTAATATTTGGAAAGCTCTTAGAATATACAAGTTCTCACTTAACGTCCATAGGCTCTTGGAACTGCGATGATGAGCCGAAGTATAATGAAACCAATTTTACCATAGGCTAATCGATACAAACAAGAGTTAAGCTCCTACAGCCTCTCATTCATGATGTAACGAAACGTCCTTGAGAGAAACAACTTTATAAAGGAAACAATACTGAAAGAAACAAGTTATTCAAGAACCTGCTGTACTCTGATAGCCAAGGATTACAAAGAGTTGGCCTCAGTGGGAAGACAGGAGCTAGGAGAGGCAAGACCCTCCCCGTGAAAACTGTCCTGGCTTCCCGATCCTGCCCCCTTGGTGCTGGCACAAAGTATGGGTGTCTTGGCCTCTCCACGGTGGGTGACAAGCCATGTGGTATCATTGTTAATTAAGAGCTCATCCCTGGAGCTAGGCCACCTGGATTTAATCCCAGCCACACTTCGCACCAGCTGTGTGACTGAGCAAGCTACCTAATTGCTCATTTGTGCCTCAGTTTCCTCCCCACTAAAATGAGCAGAACTGTCCCTATGTCACTGCGAGGATTCAGAGAGTCAACACATGCCCCGTAGAGCTGTGGCTGCCCTGGAGGCATTTGCCTTTCTGGCTTTGGGATTCAGGGGGGGTCCTCGGGAAAGGTGGGAGGCACAGCGCTTTGTTGTTCACAGTGTGTCTTCTGGGTGAAGTCTCTGCACCACTTGGAACTGGTAGCTGATTTTCCTCTGCGTGAGATGTGAGGGTCATGATCAAGTGCAGTGACAATCTCTGCTCCCCTTCCCTTCCCTCCTGGAGGCTCTTGAGTACCCAGCACTCACTTCAGGCTCTTCCAGACAGACACCAGGTCTGTGGCACATGGTCCCTTGTAGCTCCCGCCCCCGGGGAGGGCTGAGTCCCAGTGGCCCTTTCATGAGGAAGTCTGGGTCTGGGTGGGGCTGGAACACTTGCTAAGTTAGGCTCAGTGTCTCAGTCAGCTCAGCTGGGATGGGGAGAGGGCAGGTCAGACTGCAGCAAGTCACCACCTTGCTCGACAAGTGCAAAGTATTCTGGGCAATAACACTTGAGACTGACTGACTGCAGCAAGGCAGCGGGTGCCCCTCACTCCCCTTCCAGCTTCTTCCACAGTGTCAGCCCAGCCTCCTTCCTTCCTTGCTTAGCCTGACGTGCTGACTCTCCCCGTTTCCAGATGGACAATGTGGGAGAAGGCCCTGATGGGCGGGGCGGGGCTGAGAAGGAGGGAGGTGTGTGTGCAACGCTTTTCTTCCACATACACTTGTCTTATGTAGGAGGATGGATTCTCTGCACCTAAATTCCCCTACCCGTCCATCCTAGTCTAAAGGTGTCCTCTCCCAGGGCAGCCTCCTCAGTGAGGCAGGGGCGTCTGTGTTCTCAGGACTCTAGGAGGAGGACTTGGCTGCCTGAATTATGGGGGGAGGAAAGGGACAATGGCCACAGGAAAGAGGAGGCTGATGAATTATGCATGCTGGAGGTGACAGTAAACAGTCTCTGGATGGCTCTGATGAGCTACTGCAGACTAAAAACAAGGGGAGTCAGGTGGTGAGTCACAGCAAAGGGGGTGATTAGTCTGTCAGCGGTACCATCTTGGGTGAGGTTTGGGACTGAGTCACACCCGGCAGAGGGAGAGAGAGAGGGCTGGGCCCCAACAGGACCAGGGAGGGCCCGTGTGTTCCTGATGAGCCTCACCTCCCACTTGCAGGCTCAGTCCCCCTCCCCCCACCCCCAGGGTGAGCACCCCTGGAGCAGCAGATTGCAGCCAGGAGAGTGCTGGGAGTTTTCTCCCCTAGGCAGGGAGGGGTGCAGATAATTTTCTGTTGCCTGTGTGTGTCTGGCTGGCCTGCCGGACGCCTCTAAGCCCAGCTGGGAGTCACACAGAGCCCTGCAGACTCAAGATGGGGGGGCGAAGACCCCACAGACAGCCAGCGTCAAGGGTCAGTCTAAGCAGGCCTGGCAGGGAGATGTAAACGGAGATTAGACAGCAACCAGAGACAGCAAGACGGGGAGATGGATTGGTTCGTTTGTTCATTCATTCACTCATTCATTCATTCACTCACTCACTAGGACGTGGTTATTGAGCACTATTAGGTACCAGGCACTCCTCCTGATGTCAGGGATAAGCCAACAAGACAGTCAAGGTAATTGTTCTCATGAAACAGTGTGGGGAGTAGGACAAAATACAAGTAAGCAATTAATGCACATGCTGATTTCAGATGGAAACTAGAAAGGGAATGTGTGACCAACTGGAGAAGGGCCCCCTTAAGATACAGGGGTCAGGGGAGACCACATTGGGTAGGGGACATGGGACCTGGGGGGGAGCACGTGTGAAGGGCCCGAGGCAGGCAAGAGCTCGGCACACTCAGAATGCCAGGTGGGGCTTCAGAGAAGAGGGAGGGGGAGATGAGGCGGAGGCTGGATGGGCCAGATCACATGGGAAGGTGCAGAGACTGGATTCCCAGCTCAGTGTGGAGCCGTCCATGACTTCCCATGGAGAATTGTTTTGTTTATGAGAACAAATCCCAGGGAAGGAGCTGCCCTGGAGGCGTTTGTCACTCTGCTTTGGGATTTGGGGCTGGCCCTAGCTCATGGCTGGGGGCACAATGCTCTGCCTTACCCAGAGCCTGCAGGTAGCCTCAAAGTGGTAGGAACAACAAGACATTGAAGACAAAGGATAAAAGGAATACTTATGAAGCACCCTTTGTATGGTGGAGATTCACATACATGGTCCCTTTTATTACTTATAACAATTAGAGGAGATACACGGAATTCAGAGAGTTAAATAACAAGTCTGCCCAAGAAGTGGCAGGATTCCATCTCTGACCTATGGCCTGTGACCTTAACCTTTTGTTGCCACTTGGGAGGTCTAGAGGGCATGGTTAAAGCCTTGCATTTCAACTTGTGCTTCTGACATGTGAGGAAGAGGCTAAGCCACGATGGTAAGGCTCACTGGTGGTTGAGCAGAGCCGGCCAGGCCAGGCCATGACCTTCTGACTTGTGGCGTAGGGTTCCCCCATGACACCCTTGGCAGGCAGTGTCGGGTGGCAGAAGATCCTGAGGGTTTGGGATCATTCCTATGCCATCACTTAATACTGTGTGACCTCGGACAGGCTCCCTCCCTTCTCTAACACTCGGCATCCTTTTCAGTAAAATGGGGTATTACGATTGATTTCAGTTTTATAAAGTATTGTTTTAAAGATCAACAGGGGCAATGCCATTTGCAGAAGCCCCCAGCTGCACCAAGACTCAAGCCCAGGTTTGTCTAAACCTGCTTGTGGTTCAGCCCGCCCCCTGGCAATGGTACTTCCAAAGGCTGTGAGAATCCTGCGTGCCCATGTCAGAACCTGGAAGAAGATGCCCCAAGCTCCCCTCTGGGAAGAGAGTAATCCAGGGCTCTGACTCACGGCCGCAGGCCTCTGGCTGCTGGCCTCTGGCACTTGGGAGGGAAGGACTTAAACCTATGCCTTGCGAGGCAGCTGGGCTTCCCCCACCTGACCAGTTCCTGTGCGTTCTCTTCCAGGCTGATCTTGTATTTAGTCTTTCTCACCTCATAAGACTTCTCAGCAACTGGCCTGGAGACCAGGGCTTTTGTCCTGCACCTTTGGGTGTGTTTCCTTCTAGGTTCTAGTATCAGTCACAGTGCACTGATTTTGCCCCTCCCCCTCGCATTTGATTGCCTGGATGACAGGAGAGGATGTTGCCTCTGCAGGAGCTGACCAGGTGCCACCTGGTCCCAGAAGGTATATCATCTCCTGCTGTGAGCTGACCACATGAACACGAGGAACGGAAGAACCTTACGTCTTTCTTCAAGTAGAGTTTTCAGATAAAGCACAGTAAGCAACAAATTTTTAGTGTAAGTATATCCCAAATATTGTACTTATACTGAAAATCCACTTGTTGTTTATCTGAAATTTAAATTTAACTGGATGTTCTGTATTTATATTTGCTAAACCAAGTGCCCCTTGCCTCAAGTCAACCATTCTTCCCACCACGTTCCCCTTACCTTGACCCTCAGTTCTGATAATGGCTTAACTGGTCTGGGACTTGGCCTTGAACCCAGATCTGATAAACATGTCTCCATTCCCCTGTGACTGAGCCTCGATGTGATAACCCCTTTCCTAGTATCCCAGACACCCAGACTTCTCCTTTCTAGTCCTGTCCCATTCACACCGGAGTCTTTCCCCACCTCTTGGCTGGCTACAGACTTCCTGCATGCCAACCTTTTGCTGGCCTTCCCAGGCATGTCCATGTGGGGCCCAGTGCCCTGTTCTCCCTCCCTTAAGTTCCCGCTGGTGGAAATCGCCTATTGCTGGTCACCCCATGCTCCTTGGATAGAGCGTTTTCCCTGGATTACCTACAACTAGTCTTGCTCCTCTTTCCCAGCCAGTATTCCTGTCCTATTAAAATTAACTGTCCTCCTCCCCCTTGCTCTATGCTAAGCTCCAATGACAGCTAGTCTTTGAGCTAGAAAGCACTCAGAACATGTGTCTGGACCAGTATCTACTGTATTCTCTGTCACCTAACAGCTTCAGTCACATAGTACAGGCCTAGTACATATTTATTGAATAAATGAAAATAGAATAGAAAACTGAGTCTTGAGAGAGTTGGAGGATGATGATGACGACGATGATGATAAAGAAGAACAGAAATTCCCTTGAGAAATGAGCACAGAAAACTGTTGACCAGTTTTGCCTGGATTACCATCCCATGGTCCACACACCACAAATATTTTTTATAACCAGATATAAAATACGTGGTTCCTTTGGCAGTAATGGCTCAAAGTTAAAGAAATCCCAGAAGTGAGAAGAAAGGAAAAGAGTGAAAGTTTTGGGGATAGTTCTGTCCACTGCTCCTCCCAGCAGAATTCTCAATTCATACAGAGGATTTTGAGTCTCCTTTACTGAAGGCCACTCATTCACTAAGGCCACTCAGCGGGTTATCCTGGGTTACTCACTTTCTTGCTCCCCCCTCTCCCTCCATCCTCTTCCGCCCTGGCCCGGCCCTGCTAGACTTGCACCTGTGCATTGAGAAGATACTTAATGAATGATGGTAAATCTAAACTCTTGGCTGCTATATTTCCTTTCAGCCAAAGTAACCTGGCCCACAGGAAAATGATTAACTGGATGAATTTTCTTTCTTTGTCTCTTTTAAAAAAAAGAATAATCTCCTTGAAAGTGCAAAGGGTCCCAGAGTGAGTGACTTAATCCCAGCTTTTATAATAACACTCAATGAAGGTCTCTTAATTCCAGTAGATCAGGGAAGTCTTTTGATTTTCACAGAAAAAGAGGAAAAATGTTTAAATTGAAAATTTTCTATTGTGAGGTTTTGGGTTTTTTTTAAGGAAAGAGAGGGCTATGCAGATCATATATATTTAAAACAAAAATAATAAACAGAAAATGGACCTAAATGGGCACTAGGAGCATTTTATTGAAAAGGCATTGGTTCAAGGTCTCCCCTTGGCACTTGCTGGCTGTGTTGTCTTTATCTCTTCGCACTTCTGTGTTCCCATCTGTAAAATGGGACTGAAGGCATGTCTTTCCCTAGCTCCCAGGGATATGGTGAGAGTAACATAAAAGAGGAAACGTAAACCCTCTTGATTCCTTGAGAAGCTGTGTGCAGAGGGAAGGGAATCTCTGTCTCTCACCTGGGTACGCCTGGGAAGGCCCTTAGCCCAGCGCCGCTGTGGGTGCCTAGGACACCTGGTCACTTCTGTCTGGCCTGTGCCTGTGGGTAGGGTTTTTTAAAGATTTTATTTATTTACTTTTAGAAGGAGAAGAAGGGAGGGAGAAAGAGAGAGAGAAACATCAGTGTGTGGTGGCCTCTCTCACACCCCCTACTGGGGACCTGACCCACAACCCAGGCATGTGCCCTGACTGGGAATCTAACTGGTGACCCTTTGGTTCTCAGGCCAGTGCTCAATCCACTGAGCCACACCAGCCAGGGCTAGAAACAAGACTTTGATGATCCTTTTCAAACCAGAACTTCTGAAACTAAGCAAATGTCTTAAAAGTAATAAACATAGCGATGATAAAAATACTAATACTGCAACGATTTGTATTTTTGAGCTTCCTTTCTACTAATTACTTCTCAGGAACCAGTACTTTATTGCACTGTCTCAATCTTTTAACAACTCTGTGAGCGCAATAATTATTATCTCCATTTTTAAATAATGTGAATTACAGAGATGTTAAAGTAAGATGCCCAAGATCTCACAATAAATGCCAGGGCCTTGTTTCTAATAAAAGATTACATTCTCTTAAATATCCTATCTTAAATTCCCTGTATCTACATTCATTTGACGATTATTTGTTGAGCACCTACTGTGTGACCATCGCTGTGTTAGGCATCGGGAATACTGTGGGGGAGGGATGTGTAAACCACGCAATCCAGAGCTCATGGTCCAGTTGTCACTGAACTTGGAATCTGAACCAGGTCTGCCTCTCATGCCATGCAGATGGGCAATAAGTAGAACAAGTCCAGCCCAGCCACAGATAAACCGTGGTATCCAAAGGCCATGCTGAATTCCCTCTGTAGGGTTGGTTCCCCATGCATCTTTCCGAGAGCTGCAGCTTCCCCTGAAACGTTTCCATTATCTCAGAAGCCTGTGTATTGGGGTTACAATATGAGTTTCACATCAATTTATGTTCCTTTTGCTTTTCTGAGTCAAGGAGCAAAGCTCTACGTTATTTCTAAACTCACAAAAATCCAAGAATGTGTGCTTTGCCAGAGTAAACACCAAAGCATGTTTCACTGTATTAAAACAGGTAATAGCAGCTAGTGAGACGGAGGTCATTTCATGATGAATTTTACTCCCCACCCCCCTTTTGTATGGCACCCTGTGTTTGCATACTGAATAGAATTCTGGTAAGTGGATGAATAAACGAAACAATCTCAAGTGGGCTGATTGGCTTAGCTCTACACAAAGACTGCAGAATTGGCTTCTGGCCCCATCCCACCATCTAACAGATAACTGAATTTGTACCCAGGAAGAACCAGGTAGAGGATTATGCAATTTCCTCATTGCAATGGGAGGATCAAGTCAGAGCAAATGCACTGCAGCCTCATCAGGTAGAGAAAGATTCCAAACCCTCCCTTCCCACAGACTGCCCCTGGACACTGCCACCCATTGCCTGTCTTGAGAGCCATCCCCCCCCACAGATGATCCTCAAGCCTGTTCTAGCCCTGTGACCTCTATTCTCAGCCCCAGTGCACTTGTCACCTTGCCTGCTGGCCATCTCCCATAAACAGTCTACAAGCACCACAGACCCCCTTAGAATGAGACTCACTCAAGACTCAAGACAGCCTCACAACCAGCATCTCTTTCTGCACGTCCTGTATTAGGGGATGGGCCCTGGTTTTTGTACACCAGAACAATAAGAACAATCAAATTTCTTTTTTTACGGATGAGAAAACTGGAGCTTAGACAGGTAAAGTAACTTAGTCACACCATTAGTAAATGCAAGAGTGGTGGTCAAATCCAGGCAGTGTGGCTCCAGAGCCCAACGTGTAACCACAAGACTATCCCTCTGCCCAGGCACCGCGCTGGGCATCCTTTGTGTGCATCCCCATGCCTGGTCATTTCTCTGCCTTCTTCTGTCTGCCCTGGGCTTCGGGAGGCTGACTTCTATGCATCATGCCATCTGGACTCCCTTGCGGCCTGGCTGAAGGTTGGGTGTGGTCAATGAGAGACTGGATGATTGGAGGAGAGAAAGGTCAGGAGATTTAGCTCCATACCCTACACATTTCCTGCCATCCTCACTCTAGTACTGCCAGGTGACAACTTCTCCACAGGCCTAGTAACGCCATTCCTCACCTTGTTCCTGCAGGCCCGGGGGTAGTCACAGTTCCCCACTGCTGTCTGTCCCTGGATGCTCCTCCAGAGACCTGGCTCTGCTTATCCCTGCTCTCACCTCTGCAAACAGTCCTTGCCTTCTCTTTCCTGCTGGCGTCCATTCAGATTCCAATCTTTGATGTCATCTATGACTTTCCCCTCCCCTGGCAATATGAAGGCCTGTGATTTCCCCCTTGGAGCGTCTCTAGTATTTTGTTCTTCACCTGTATTCCTACTGCTATCTTACACTATCCCATTAGCTTCCTACCTGGCCTCCCTGCATGCAGGCTCTTGTGTCTCCTACGGATTATCCACAACAGTTGGAGCCCTCCCCACAAAGCCTACATTCACTCTTTTATTTGCCTTTCAAAACCCTTCAATGGTTCCCTAAAGCCTAAAGAATAAAATCAAACTTCTAAGTCTAGAGTCAGTCTTATTCATTTTTGTATTTCTCCAAGGACCTTGCTTGTATTCAATATATGCTATGTTGAATGAAGAAAATATTATCATTATTTGTGAAGTTCAAAAGCTGTACAGCACAGGAACGCAGGGCTGCAGTCAAAGCATCCTCGAACACTTTGTAATCTTCACCAGTGTTATAATCCGAGGATGAGCACCTTCAAAAGCTCTTCCCAGCCCCATCTATTTTGCCTTAGCTCTTGACTTAACAGCTCCATTGCCTGCATACACAGTCGAGTTTCAGGTTTTCCACCTTCCACATGGGGAGAAAGGACTGTGAGAGAGTTAGCAGCATGGGCTGGAGGAAAGCTCCTCCAGCTCCTACATCCAGCTCCTGATCTCTCTGTACTTCAGCAAATTAATGGATCACTCAAAGTCTTCTTCTCTGTGAAATAGGGATAAAAATTGTAATTTCTGCATAGGTTATTTTTAAAGGGATTAAATAAAACATGAAGCATGGTACTAAGAACAAAACTCCCAAAGATTTAAGCAGGTATTACTATATGCCCAATTATAAAGCAAAATTGTTATATTTCATAGTATTATGTCCATCGTATAAGCTGTGTGCATACAGCAATCCTTGTATTTTAGCTAAACCTCCCCCAACATTGAGTTGTATTATTAGCCTTACTCTGTATAAGAGGAAAGGGACTGGCAGAGAGATTATATGTCTTACTTGATGTCGCATAGCAAATAAGTGCTAAGTCAAGACTGGAATATGGGACAACTGGTTCAAAAACACACTGGTCTAAGGACGATGTGCTCTATCTGATGCCCAATCCAAAGTCAATTCACTCTCAAGGCCTACCTCAAATGTCCCTTCCTCCATGAACTCCTCCTTCATTTCCTGAGAAGGATTCACTAATCTTCTGCCATCTAGAAGTACCCCCAAATGCAGACCTACTCAGATTAACTGAAGTGAGTTGAGTGTTTTGGCTCACTCTCGCTCTTTCTGGCTCTTTCACTAAACTCTGAGGACTGTGCTCCGAGGCCATAGCTGCTGTCACTCACACAGGCAATCTCAGGGACCATCTCAGTGCCTTGCATAAGGTAGCCAGCAAGGCAATAAAACGCTGTAGGATTTATCAGCCAGGATAAACCAGTTATGTCATAGTAAATAATAACCCTCTGATTCCCAGTGGCTTTCAAAAACAAAGGTTTCTTTTTTACTCATTCAATATTCTCTTTGAGTTGACTGGAGCTCCCGCTCCAGAAACAGCAGCCCCTGGCTCCATTATGAATGTCTCATAGAAGATGGATAAAGGAAAGATGGCAGAAGACACACTGGCCCTTAAAACTCCAGCTTGGATGTGGTGCGTGTACCTGCATCCACATCTCATTGGCCAAGGCAAGACACACAACCAATCCTGATGCCAGGGGCAGGATTCTTCCCTGGAGGGGCTCTGATTGAGGATGAGACAGCACACAGTGAGTCTAGCAACTGGAAGCTCCATTTAGAAGGGAACTAATATTTAGTTATTGAAGACATACTATGAGGCAGGAAGTACATTACATGTTCGACATGGAATCCTTATTGGAACATATATCATGAAACACCCCTCCCCCCAGTGCACATCCATGGGGGTACAGATCATGGCTTTAGCTTTGCCGATGATGAATCCCAGGCTTCAAGAAGTTAAGAAAATATATTAAGATCATGCATGATCTTAATCTATTCGACATGAGTCTAACTCCAAAGCTCACTTTTTGCTAAATCACACTGTTCACTTTGGTTTTTGATACTTTTAATTAGAAAGCATCACCCTATCTACAAGAAATAGAGTAAATTCTTATTATTCGAGTGTCATCCCTGAAACAGAGGAATTGGCATCATTGGCTAGACAGGCAGACTCTCAGGCCCCACCCCATACCTACTGAATCAGAATCTGCATTTTAACAAGATCCTAGATGATTGGAAGCCACATTCGCATTTGAGAAGCAATGATGCAGACACCAAAGGGAAACGAATGCATTGTTTCTGTCTCTACTGGAATCAGGGAGCAGGGCAGAGCTGTCTGTGGGGCTGCCCGCTGTTGAAAGCCTCGCCATGTTAATTTTGTAGAAATCGGGGAAATGACATAAAGCCTGCTACCTTGTTCCCTTGTGAGAGCAACATTAACAGGCACTGCTGAGAGCCCATGACTTTGAATGTCCCTTCCAACAATTTTCTCACCATTCTCTTTCATTAACTAAGTCAGTGAGCACGCCTTGCATGCCTGCGACACACCAGCACTGGAACCTGCGGAGGGGCCCTGCCCTCCAGAGGCTGCTGTCCGGTGGAGAGAGACAGACGTGCACATAGACACTGGACCATATCATCGTGGGCACTGTCTTGAGGTGTCAGGGAAGGCTTCACGGAAGAGGCAGTACTTAAGGTGTGAACAGGAACTTGCTCTGCAGGGGCTCTGGAGGGCCTGGTACCTTTCATGCAGTGACAAGCAGCTCAGAGGCCACTGCCACAACAAAGAAATACTTGGGCATGGCTGGTGCTTGGGGTTGGAAGGAGTATGGTAAAGGCTTTGTTGTTCCCGGGTATCATTTCTAGAACACCTAAGTGTCAGAAGACAGAAGGGATATATCGCAGGTGGGAGCGAAAGGAATGGCCTCCAGTTGGGAATAAAGTACCGGGTCAGCCCCTCTCTGCGCCTCTTGGTTTTGACCACCTGTGGCATCAGACACCACCCTGCTTCTGAGCTCACCTAGATGAGGGCAGGGAGCATTTCAGTAGGCCATATAAATAAGCAGATTATTTTAATGTAATGTAATTTTAATTTAATGTTAATATAGGTAGAGATAGACACAGACATAGAGGGATATCTAAAATGGTTAAACAGAAGCTGCCATTGGTAATGTCAGGGAAGGATTGCAGGAAGACATGGATGCTGAGCGGAATTTCAAAGCAGTGTTAACTGCATAAAGAAGAGGAAGGGAATGGAAAAAGTGGGATTGGTGGGCAAGGCAGAGATCTGGAGAGCTGGGAGACAGTGAGGGCAAAGGGCCTGCATAGCAAATGTGGGATTACAAACTTCTGTGCCCAGAATTTGAGGCTGGAGGCAGGAGGATGTGGTTCCTTTGCATTGTAAGATTCCAAGATTTACTCAGCTCAAGCCATGAAATCTGTCCTACCTCCTAACCCTACCCCCTGCCCTGGATCCCCGTTTGGGCTCCAGACCCTGGGACTCCCAGAGGCAAGGACACAAAGAGCATTGCTGGCCACATGGAGCTTCAGGAAGGTGTGGAGCGGAAGGGGACAGAGCAGTGCTAGTGAGAAGGGCTGGGGGGAAGGAGGGCAGAGAGAGGGTGGGACCGCACTGAGGCGCCAGAAGAGTTATTCATCTGTCCCAAGCCTCCTATCACAGTCATAATGTAGGCTCCCCCGGATAAGGAGGCAATTAAAGTACAATTAACCTCCCTGAACTGTGGTTCTTCAGATGGAGATTTGGAGATCATTAAAGAGGGGGCTGGGTGAGTGGAGGGGGCTACAGGGTGAGGGCAGAAGAAGAAAATCCTTTTTCAGAAGCTGTATCTTTTGGGGTTCCCTGTCACAAGCAGTCCCCAGTACAAATGGGCTAGGAGACCACTGCAAGGGGGAAGCAGAGAGAACAGAAGGATTTTCCTCCCCCCCCCACCCCAAATCTCTTCCACCTCCCCCCACCCCAGGCCTGGCTTCAGGAAGAGATGCACCAACTACAATTTCATGTTGCTGAGTACAAATGCTTCCTGAGTGGGGATGGGAGGGGACCTACTCCTGACAGCTGCCTCCTAGGAGCACGCTCAGTTTATTAAATTAGCAGGTTTCTCTCTTGTGGCGAGGGCACTGGAGAATGAAATACCAAATGGATCAGTTTCATGGAATCTGAGACTGATAAATTTTCAGAGCTGGAAGGTTCCTTGGGGAGCGTCTGGTTCAATCCCCACCCCCCTCATTTTTTAGATGAGAAAATCTGCAGCCCAGAGATAGGAAATGACTTCCCTAAAGTCACAGTTGCTACTTGAAACGCAAAACTAAGAGGCACCGAATGATGGCATGTGCATTCTCTCCGTAATTTATCACTTCTGCACGTTTAGTGTTCCTTATATTGAATTTACTTTTGATACAGAGTGCCTGCAATCTCAGAGATACTTTACTGTAACAGATAATTCTTAAGATTTCCCATCATTATTAACATTAACTTGAATTATGTTGCATTTTATATCAAAACATGGGTTTAATTTAACCCACAAAAAATAATTCTATCAGTTAAAAAAAAAATCTTTCCACTGTGAGAAGGCAGCCTGGCTTCTTACAGAAATAACGCTAATGTGAGTTTCAATCCTTTGCCTGCAGCTGGATTTTCCATCAGATATTCACACGGTCTTTAAACTCTTCATTAGCACCCATTGTTAGGCTGGGCACCTTGAACAGGTAATCAGCCCTCGTTGCAGCATGGATGTGACAAGCCTGAGAAACAAGAGAAGGGTTAGCTAGACTCAGCCTGAGTTAATGAACATGGAGCACTGGGCTCTGTGCTGGGCTCTGAGAAAGTAAAGGTCAGAACCACATCCTTAGGACCCACCCCTCCGGTAGCTCATAGCCTCACCAGGACTGGCTGGCAGGGTGTGAATCAGCAAAGGGAAATGAAGGACAGTACTGTCCCCAGAGCAAGTACAACCTTCTACCAGCATACATACAGAGCTGACCTCAGCCTGAGGGGAGACCCCATTCCATGATTCCAGTATGGGGCTCAAATTGGTCCTTATACAGGTGCACTGTCCAATATGGTGGCCACTAGCCACAGGTGGCTATATAATTTTAAATTAATTAATATTCTGACATAAAAATCCAGTTCTTCAGTCACACTAGCTACATTTCAAGTGCCCAACAGTCACGCGTGGCCAGTGGCTCCCATGTTGGACAGTGCCGGTTTAGACTATTTCCATCGTTGTAGGCAGTTCTGTGGGACAGTGCGTGCCTGGAAGCTGGCTTTGTTTGGGTAGTTGTCTTTGGGGAGAGATCATCCTGCCTAAGATGTCTGAGAAAGTGGGCAAGTGGTCATTAGATTCAGACATTGGAACGGCTTCTGCTGGGAACAGGACGGGCAAGGGTAGCTCTCCATTTGCTAACTCCAGGGTCTACCGTGCATTATAACTCCAAACGGCCCCACTCTGGGTTTCTCTAAGAGAGATTGGGGCAATCACCCAATTTGTGAATGTTATCTGTATTTCTTCAAAAGCCTTGCCATTTTTTTTATTGCAGCTGCATTCTATCCAATACGAGGATGTGAAATAATTCACTAGCTGCTTACCATTTGCTATTACGATGCTAAGTGCTTTCAGAGCAATACTCCATTTTCTCATCAAGAACCCCTGTGCATATGGTATGCAGATGAAGAAATGGAGGCCCAGTTCACCAGCCAATGAGTGGAGAGTCAGGAATTGAATCCAGAGCCTGAGTCTGAACCACCACTCCTGCTGTTTTCTATGAGTTATTCCTGGCCCTGGCCCTACACCTTCCTGAGTATCTCCTGAGTAATAAAGCTACTTAAACGCTTCAGTTTTCACTTAGCCCACCAATTCAATGGAAGAATGTACTTTCCAGTCTTTATAGGGGCTTTCTGAGGATCAGATAATAGAGTTTGGCAAGGAAAGTACCTTATGAACTTTAAAGCCCCATCTTAGTGTCCGCGACCAAATGGGAAAAAAAAGATTGTTGACACCATCATTCAGGTCAGTACTATGTGGGCTATAGAATCACCTGGAGAAGTTGTTAAATATTATATTGCAGTATTGAGTTGACCAAAAAGTTTGTTACCTTTTTTTTCCATACAATGGCTCCAATGCTTAGTTGTCTTTAACTTCATTTGAAACAGTTTTGTTAGATTGTATGGTGACAGCTGTCATATCAGCATGCATTAAAAAAACATCAAACTGGTGAATTTTTGTGAAGCCATTTTAATATTGAAGATGGAAGAAAATATGCAACATTTTCAGTGTATTATGCTTTATTATTTCAATAAAGGTAAAAACACAACTGAAACCAAAAAAAAGACGTGTGCAGTGTATGGAGAAGGTGCTGTGACTGATCGAATGTGTCAAAAGTGGTTCGTGAACTTTCTTGTACTATTGACATTGTGGCAAAATAATTCTTTGCTGTGGGGCTGTCTCATGCACTGGAAGATGTTTAGCAGCCGCCCTGGCCTCTACCCACTAGAAGCCAATAGCAGGAGAGCTGACATGATCAAAATATCCAAATCAATAAAGTTATTGGTGAACATGAAAATTGTGTCTTTTATTTTATGGAAAAAACATCATGGGCTTTTTGGCCAACCCAGTACTTTCCCTTTACATCCATTTTTTTTAGAGTGTTTCTCATGAAAGGATGTTAAATTTTGTCAAACTTTTTTCTGCCTCTATTGCAATAATAATGTGATTTTTATCTTTCATTCTATTAATGTGGTGTATCACATTTATTAGTTTGCTTATGTCCAACCATCCTTTCATCTCAGGGATAAATCCCACTTGATCATGCTGCATGATCTTTAATATGCTGTTGAATTCAGTTTGCTAGTATATTCTTACATCTATATTCCTCAGGGATTTCGCTGGTAGCTTTCTTTTCTTGTAGTGTGCTTACCTTGCTTTGGGACCAGCATAATGATGGCCTTGTAAAATGAGTTTGAAGGGTGTTGCCTCCTCATCCTACTTTTTGGAAGAGTTCAAGAAGAACTGGCATTAGTTATTCTTTTTTTTCTTAATATATTTATTGATTATGCTATTACAGTTGTCCCATTTCCTGCCCCCCTCACTCCACTCCATCCTACCCACCCCCTCCCTCCCACATTCCCCCCTATAGTTCATGTCCATGGGTCATACTTGTAAGTTCTTTGGCTTCTACATTTCCTACACTATTTTTACCCTCCCCCTGTCTATTTTCCACCTATCATCTATGCTACTTATTCTCTGTACCTTTCCCCCCTCTCCCCCTCCCACTCCCCTATTGACACCCCTCCATGTGATCTCCATCTCTATGGTTCTGTTCCTGTTCTAGTTGTTTGCCTAGTTTGCTCTCGTTTTTGTTTTAGGTGTGGTCGTTAATAACTGTGAGTTTGCTGTCATTTTTACTGTTCCTATTTTTGATCTTCTTTTTCTTAGGTAACTCCCTTTAACATTTCATATAATAAGGGCTTGGTGATGATGAACTTCTTTAACTTGACCTTATCTGAGAAGCACTTTATCTTCCCTTCCACTCTAAATGATAGCTTTGCTGGATACAGTAATCTTGGATGTAGGTCCTTGCGTTTAATCTTGGGTAATGTAATTATGATGTGCCTTGGTGTGTTCTTCCTTGGGTCCAGCTTCTTTGGGACTCTCTGAGCTTCCTAGACTTCCCAGAAGTCTATTTCCTTTGCCATATTAGGGAAGTTCTCCTTCATTATTTGTTCAAATAAGTTTTCAAGTTTTTGTTCTTCCTCTTCTCCTTCTGGCACCCCTATAATTCGGATGTTGGAACATTTCGAGATGTCCTGGAGGTTCCTAAGCCTCTCCTCATTTTTCCGAGTTCTTGTTTCTTCATTCTTTCCTGGTTGGATGTTTCTTTCTTCCTTCTGGTCCACACCGTTGATTTGAGTCCCAGTTTCCTTCACATCACTATTGGTTCCCTGTACATTTTCCTTTGTTTCTCTTAGCATAGGCTTCATTTTTTCATCTACTTTTCGAACAGATTCAACCAATTCTGTGAGCATCTTGATAACCAGTGCTTTGAACTGTGCATCCGATAGGTTGGCTATCTCTTCGTCACTTAGTTGTATTTTTTCTGGAGCTTTGAAGTGTTCTGTCATTTGGGCTATTTTTTTTTTTTGTCTTGGCGCTTGTTACTTTAAGGGGCGGAGCCTTAGGTGTTCACCAGGGCGGGGTAACGCTGGTGGCTGCGCTGTGACGCTGTATGTGGGGGAGGGGCCGAGAGGGAGCAATCGTGCCCGCCTCACTCTCCTCCGGATTTCAGTCTTTCACTCCGATACCCACAATCAAACTGGGCCCCTCTGGTGCTGGTTCCCCAGTGGATGGGCTTGTGCACACTCTAGGCCCCTGTGGGTCTCTCCAACGACCTCTCCCGTGAGGCTAGGAGTCTCTCCTCCTGCTGCCCCAACCCCCACGGGTGCTTTCAATCAGAGGTTTGAGGCTTTATTTCCCGGAGCTGGAGCCCTGGGTTGCACAGTCTGCTTTGCTCCCCGCCGTTCGCCCGGTTTATCTGTGTGGGAATGTGGGGCCCCGGGGTGCTACCCACTGCTCTGCCTGCCCCGCTCTCCACCACTCTGAGTCCGGCCCTCTCGGTTTATCTGTGCAAATGTAGGGTTGCAGGGTCTGCTAGTGCTCGGACTGCCTGCCCCGTTGCCAGTCTCAGTCCTGCCAGGGCAACGTGAGTCCTCTCCACCCCGGTGCCCGTCTCCGCCCCTCCTACCGGTCTGGATGAATGTTTATTTTGTATTTCCTTGGTGTCGGACCCCCTTGGCATTCGATTTTCTGTCAGTTCTGGTTGTGCGAGGAGGCACAGTGTGTCTACCTATGCCGCCATCTTGGTTCCGTATCTAGTTATTCTTTAAATGTTTGGAAGAATTCACCTGTGAAGCCATCTGGCCCTGGGCTTTTCTATGTTGGGGGATTTTGATTACTTATTTAGTGTTCTTACTCATTATCAGTGAAGGGGTCATCATGTAATGATAAAGGGGTCAATTCATCAAGATAATGTACCAAATATATATTCACTCAACATGGGAGCATGTGCATACATTATGCAAATACTTCCATGTCTTCAAGACGTTTTCTCCATCTCATCCTGGTCGGCCCATCGGAGGTGAGCTTAGGTAGCACAGTCTGGCTGCTTGTAGGGAGAATTTTACTAAATTGCACATTGGTATTAGGTCATTGGCCTAACAAAGATGCTATAATGAAACTTTCTTTTGAATATACAAAAGAGATGTTGTAGGGCATTACATCACAACATTTTTCCCTTGTGAGAGCCAATGGGAAAAACTCTCAGGCTTCAGGTCCAGGAAAACCTGAGCTCCTCTTGAGCAATGGCCTTGGACTTATCTCCTGGACACTGAAGTTTAAAAGTTATCACATTTCATTTTTTCTTCTTGTTTTGACTGTTAGGAAGCTACCCACCTCTAACAAGATTTCAAGGCATGTGAAATGTACACACTAACCCCATCCTTGGTTGGTGGAATTTTATTTACCTGTTTATTTTGGTGAGCTATTAAGACAACGAAAAAAAAATCCAGGGAGAGGGCAAAGAAGATGGCTCGTAGTTCACATCCCACAGCAGACAAATTACAACTACTTTATTGGGCATTTCTCTCCATCTACATCTCTCCCTGGGGCTATAGAGGTGGTAATTTTATTTTCCTGCCATTATTTTTCTTTTGCTTTAGCATTTTCATATACCATTTCCCCTTCTAACATTGCATGCAATTTTGTAATCTGCTTTAAACAAGTTTCTTTTAATGAGCCATGCAGTTTCATGAATCTTTGCCTAGAATAGTGATTAAGTGTCTGTTAGGTGCCTGGCATTGTTCTCGGTGTGGGGACTTACAATAGTGAATAAAATAGGCAGGATTCTTATAACAATGTTTACAATGCACTGGGCATTTGGGAAACTGAAATGAGCAAGAAAACAAACAAAAGCATAACTTCACAGAGTGGCCGGGTTTGTAAAGGAAATAGAAAAAGTGATAAGGTGGAAAGGGGCTGGGAAGGGGAAACGTGGGGTGGGGTGGGAGGAAAGGCCTTTCGCGGAGGTATGTGTGAACTGAGGTCTAAATGCAGAGGCACAGCCACTCACAGACCTGGGATGACCATGCCAGGGCACAAGAACCAGTGAGTGCAAAGGGCCTGGAGCAATATGACGGTAATGTGTTGGAAGAATGTTTGTGATTGCCTGGTAATCTCCTAATCAGCTTTCAAAACGCATGTCACCTCTGTCTCCTGTTTCACTGAAGTAAACTCCATCACTCTTGACATCACTCAACGAGAAGGTCATCCACTTTATGCCTGCGCAATCCACAGTGCATTGCACATGTCAGCTTACAAGCACGCCTTCCTCACTGGACTGTGAGCACCTGAAGCATCCTCAGGAAGGACAAGAACAGCATCTTCCTTCTCTCAAGCATAGTCCTGGCACATAGAAAACACATAGTTTCGTTTTTTAAGATAAGTCTTTGCTGAGCTGACAATGCAGACAATGCTCACACTTGAGTGATGTCTTCAGGTACTGGCCTAAGGTCCACGTTTTCCATCTGCAGAGCCATGAGCTGCTGGGGCTTTGCTTGTGACCCGAATAGATTGGCAGCAGAGAACCAGCAGCCTGAGTGAGCACAGCCAGCCTCTGTTTGGGAGGAGGGAGCCTGCTGCCTCCTTCCTCTGAAGAGCCCCTTCTGGGAAAAGAATGACTCTTACAGCGATATTGGATTTCCCTGCAAGATTTATGACCCAATTTAAAGTTATGGAGCTTTTATTAATTATAATAAACACCAATTTCATTACACTTCAACTTCCAAGGAAATTACATACTATGGAAAGGAAATAAAATGTTAGTTTTGTGCTAATGCCAGGCACACATTATCTGGCTGGGTACTGTGTTCGTGTTGGCCGCTCTGCTGGAACAGAGGAAGGGGCATTTTGGAAGGAAGAGTCTGAGGAACTGTTTCCAGAATCTAAATCCATTTGCTCAAAAACAATGTAAATGAGCTGTGCTGCCACAGGCGGCTTGTGGGATCACCCCCTTTAAGAGGAGCTGCACTGGGTAATGCAGTCTGGGCCCTAAGCCCTAAGTACTAGCTCTATCTGTCTCTTATTTGCTGTGTGGTCCTAAGTAAGTTACTGCTCCTCTCTGAGCCTTACTATCCTCATCTTAAAATAAAGACTTGACCTAGGTCAGGGATAGCAAATATAGTTCATCTCTTGTGCCAGTTCCAACATATAAGAGGTGGTCACCTACAAGACTATTTTAAGGATTCTGAAGTTTTATCCAGGATTATTAGGATAGAGCAGTATGATCAATTAGCAAGATCTGCCAGGGGCAGGTGCCAGGAGGGTAGCTGAACACAGGCTGGGCATTCATTCTTCCAGGGAATATCTGATGATCTCAAAGCCCATTCTGGATTTTAATTTAAAGCTACATAGCCTGTTAGTAGCTAACCCAGTACAAAAATCTCAGGACTGTGGATTCTTAGTCCAAAACCCTTATCTACAAAATAAGGAACATGGATCACATCTCATGGTGTGGTAAGGGTTCAGTGATGCCACATACAGGATGCATTCTGTAGCAGAAGACAAGGAATAAATATTATTCCCATCCTTCCGCATTTTCATTCAGCCCTGAGCTCATGAAACCGTACTGGTTGGAGTGGGTTTTGGAGAGCTTAACGCTTCTGAAGCTTCACCTTAGTCCATGTAGGGTACATGAGTTTTTTTTCAGCTACAGGGCCCTTGGGCACAACCCATGGCCCCATAGATTCCTAAAGGAGAGTTTTATTTTAAAGCTGCTTGGTTTTATATTTCATTGTTATGGACTTTCCAACTGTATGCTACTTTTGTTTTTGCTGGGGAATGGGAAATATTTTGACATTTCTGGGGTGATGGGGTTTGATGAACCCCCTAAGGGGGTGGAGAAGAGGATTCAGCAACTTTGCACAATTGCTTCCCGCCAGATGTGGAATTAAGCTTCTGGGTACAAACCCAGAGTACATTGGGTAATAGGTGGGAAGCATGCTATGGCTCTCAATAGGGGGAGTAGAAGGGAGGACAGACTGGGAGAAGGGGTGTGTGTGTGTGTGTGTGTGTGTGTGTGTGTGTGTGTGTGTGTGTGTGTGTGTGTGTGTGTGTGTGTGTAGCGGGCCCCATGAAGCCCATTATTACACATTTCTCAGTAGAGAACAGATAACAAAAAGAGTGAGTTGTGCCCTCTTGAGTGGTCTCACCTCTCACCTGGTGCCACCATTGTGAGAGTCACATGAACATCACCTGGTGATGTTCATTTAGAGTTATTCAGATCTGAGTCTGAATCCAAGCTTCAAAACTTGCTAGCTGTGTGAACTTGAACAAGTCCCTTAACTTCAATGGGCCTCAGGTTCCCTTACCTGTAAATAGTGGGCAGATAACCAATTGTGTGTGGCACATGAGTGGGTAGACAAAATGCTATATCAAGACATCTTGGTTATTGACTTGGGCTCTGCTTAGCTCTAAGCTACTGCATGACGATGGACCAGATGCCTGTCCTTGCTGGGCCTCCATCTCCCAGGCAGTCCACAAGGGGGAGGGACTGGAGGAACCCCCAGGCCCTTCTAGTCTGACAGTTGGCATGAAGGGTAGACATGGTCTAACCTCCTGGAATGCATGGAGCACTCTGATAACGCTGTCCCTGCAGTAATTCTGACCCAGGTTAGAAAAGGTCAGACTTGAGTGTCGGACTACCAGGTTTTACACCCAAGTTCTGAACTTCCTAAACATATGGGCCATCTAAGCTCACCCCCACTTCCCCATCTGGGTAGTCAGGAGTTAACGGCAAGGATGGAACACTTACTCTGTGCTGTGCGCTCAGCACCTGCCTGGCCAGTGGTAAGCATGGAAGCAGCGGGCACCAGGCTCTGCTTCTCTTGAGAAAAGATGGAGCCAAAACTGCCCCTAGGGGGCCGCCTAGTGTAGTGAGGGCCAACAGGCAAATAGCTTTTTTAAAAGCCTTCGTAATTCAAGCCTGGTTGATACCTGGATGTCTTCCCAGGCTGAGTTGGTCCTGGTGGGGAATCTCCTCTGATTCCCCTCCACCATGCTGTGATGGGGTGTCCGTCTCACTTGTCCTGAAATATTGGGATTCTCTTTAAATTATGTCATAAAAGGCAGAACAGTGGTGAGGCAAGAGCATGGACTTTATTTAGCCCTCAAAAGCCCTGAATTCAAATGGTGAATCCACCCCTTACTGGGGACTTGACTCTGCAGCCAAAACACAACTTCTCTCAGTCTCAGCCCCTTCCATTGTAAAATGGAGACAACAGTCGCCATTATGAGAATTCAATGAAATTTTTTAAAATGCAAAGCACTTAGCATACAGTAGGTACTCAATAAGGAACAATACTGCTCAAATGTGAATGTGCTGCTCTATATAGTTATCCAACCACCCTCTAATTGCCTGTGGCAAAGATCCTATTATTTGTACTCCTTTCCTCTTTCTGCTGTAGGTCCTGATTGGGGCAACGGGATGGGTGAGCAGGAGCTCTACTTAACCTACCTTCAGGCCGAGACTATGTTTGTCTCCTTGGCCCAAACATTCCTTCCTCTCAGGATGGTATTTGCTAGCCAGTGCAGAAACGGAAGTCACTTCCGCAATATTCCTCCCATTTTCCCATCACCAGCTTTATTTTCCCCACTGGTCCAACCCACTCCATCAGATGCTCTCTTTGGGGCAATCTTCCCTCCTGCCAGCCCAAGTAAGTTTTTGCATAGGCAGGGAGTCAAGTGGCTCTGGCACAGCCAGGGGATGCACATTCATGATTTTTCAGCTACGCAGTGGACATGAAATGCTGACAGAGAAGGACAAGCAGGGTCTGCACACTTGGGCAGCAGGGGCCTGAAGCTCGGGGAGAACGCATGAGCCCCACTGCCTGGTTCCTGTCAGGGGCTCTGTGCGGCTTGGTGGGTGCTGTGAGTTCTTCGCCGGCTCTAACCTCACTGTAACAGGGCCTCAGAGCTCTGGGCTCTCACTAATCTGAATCCTCTCAGACTAGTGTATATACCTTTTATTACATGGGTGACAGTTTACCCCACAGATTGTAATTCACACTGTGGCTTGTGACCCAGGCCTACTTGGCCTCAGTATAGAAGGTGACACTCATGTATTCCTGTGCCTGATGCCCCCTGGGGTTGTACATCTGGTGGCCCTGGCTCCACCCTTGCTGACTCTGTTCTGCTCTCTGCAAGCACCCATAGCAATTCACACCCTCTTGTTAAAGGACTATTGGAAGATGTCCTTGTTTGAAATGCATCAGACACTAATAAGAAGTAGATCCTTGGTCCTATTGAATTGGAATCTTGGGATGGGGTGGAGGGCTTTGGGATTACAAAGTTCTTTTAAAGCTCCCCAGGTGATGCTTATGGGCAGTAACACTGGGGAGTTAGCATCACACCGTGTTAAAGGGATGGTCACTTAGCTGGTTATCTGTGCTTCAGCCTGTAGACGAACACTGAAAAGGAGGGGCTTTGGAGAATAACGTGAGCTGCTATCCAAGCATTAAGTGTCAAGAAGGGAAGCACTCAGACACCATTTCCTCCTTCCAAATTCATTGCTATTCTGCACAGCGCCCTTTCGCTGCTCCAGAAAGAGATGGATTTGCCCAAGAGCCTCTCTCTCCCTCCCTCCCCTTTTTACATGAAACTTTGTACCATGGCATCCCACCCTCCCATACTTTGCATTGTTCAAGGACAAAAGCATCTCTTACTCTTCTCTGTGCTACCGTTACACAGTACAGCGTCTGCTCCGCTATGGTATTTAATGAGTGGTTTTGAATTAGAGAAAATGTGTCTTTACCCAGCTTTCTTTAATGAGTTCATATTGACTATTGCTGGAAATCACGTTGGAAGCCAGTCACAACATACAAAAGGCTGGCTGTAAAGTGGTAAAACTGCATTTGCCATGAACGTACCCATATGCGTCAAAGGGTGTTGTATTTCAAAATAGTTGATCTCCTTGGAAAGCTTTGCATTACTTCCAACACCGCGGTTTTTGCTCAGATGTATCTGAAGTTCTGGTTTCACAGCTGTCGTCTCCTAGCTGAAAGACTGGGCTACATTCAGAAGGGGCTGGAGCCCATGGGAGGGCAGAGCCCATGGGAGGGCGGAGCCCACCTGTGGCTAAATCTAGCCCTGGAAGTGTGGCTGTGGGAGGGCTTCTGGGAGTCAAGGGGTCTCTTTGGAGGATAATCACAGCAAGTGTAAAAACAAGCTCAGAGTGCGAGCGGGCAGCTGGATGTGAACGTACACCAGGGAGGCTAAGGTGGAAACAGCAAATGGATACTTATAGAGGTTACCGGGACAGTTATAGTAATGAGGACCAGTAGTTCTCAAACTGGGGGAGTCACAGATAGCAAAGTACTCTGGGATAATAAGATGGTGATATATTTTCCCTGCAACTATACAAGATAACAGCAAGCAAAGGGATTCCAAATAAGGTTTAATTTCATCTTCTACCTGGGTGGGGTGCCCTGCCCATATTTTCTGGGGTATTTATTTTTTTTTTTTTTGGCTCTTTATCTGAAATAACTTTAGACTTATAGAGAAGCTACAAAAATAGTATAGAGTTCATATACCCTTTATCCAGTTTCCCCTAATCTTAATGATATACATAACCACGGTTCAATTATTAAAACCAGGAAATTACCATTGGTATAATACTGCTAGCTAAACAATAGACACCACTTGAATTTTATCATTTTTTTTTCTATAGTGTCCTCTTTCTGCCTCAAGATCCAGTCCAAGATCCCACATTGTAATTAGTGGTCATATTTCCTTAATTTCTTCCAACCTGTGGCCACATCTCATTCTTTCATGACTTTGGCCATCTCACTGAGTATTGGTCATTTGTAGAATGCTTCTCAATTTTGTCCCAATCATAAATGGAGAAAACACATAATTGTTGACAGGCTGCAGGGCACACAAGAATACCAGCTTCCAATTTTATAGTTACATCTTCCTTTGATTGACTCAACCCTTCCTCTAGTGACTTTTACCTGTTTCACAAATTCACGTTCGTTCCTCAAACATAGAGTCTCAGGTCTGAAGAAACAACAGAAGGCTGATTCAAAGCTCTAAAGAAACGCCCCAAAGAGAAGATACACAGAAGTTTCCAGCTGAGGCGGCACCATCCAGGTGTTTAACCTCCGCACGTCCTAGCTTTGCCGCATAATGGGCCGAGGCTGCTGCCAGCTGTCGGCACCAAGGCGGGAGTAATGAAGCTGAAAGCAGGGGTGGACTCCAGGAGTGAGCATCAGGAAGCTGTGAGAACCAAGCTGGTGTGGAGAACCAAGCCAGAAGATGGGAGAAGGGGAGACACCGCATCTGAGCGATACATGTGTGAAGGAGCCTACAGCAAAAAGCCAGAAGTCACTAGGACAAGGCTGGGTGAAGACGTCTGGATGAAGAAATCACAGCCCCTCCTCTACAAGACATCCTGGGACACCCAGCATCAAATATGTAAGAGAACTGTGTCACTTAAATTTCAAAACCTGAAACTTGGTTTAAAATTCAATCACAATGATCTCCCGTAATACGTATTTTATGTATAGATGTCTTTGTATTATGTATATAAGACTGTAGCTTCCTGGTTCCCTACTCCCAGCATTCAATATATTTCACAAAATTGTACAGATTAAGAACTGCAAAATTTTAGAGCATCTACATGAAGTGAGCCCTTTGGAGTTGCACCGTGCACAACCCGTATAGCTGGACAAGGCAGTTTTTATGGGTGATTGAAGAAGCAATAATACTTTATGGGGGTGAAAGTATCCTGCCTTAACTCTGGGAGCCTAATTACCTCAGTGGTCACACAAGCATGGCAATCCCTGTCTCCCAGGGTCCTCGTGCATTTCAAACAGTTACCCTAGGTAACATGTGGTACTCAGCACACAGTAGACACCGGCAAAGTTAGTTCCTCCCCATACCCCACCATCCTCATCACACATTAATAAGTATCTGTGTGCATCCTTCAAGCATGGGAGGGGAATGGAGCCAGACTGTGTTCACCAGCCAGTCAAAGCTGGGGAGGAAGGCAGCCACCACACTCACCCCCCAAGATGGAGACTACCAGGACCAACCAATCAAGAGAAGCTATTAGTGGTTTTGCTTTCTTATTCTGTGTATTATTCCGGTGGGTCTCTCCTAAGACCCCTGTGTTCCCACAGAGCATGTAGTTGTAAGGATATATATCTAGCAAATACCCCCATCCAGGTGCCCTCCCACAGTGCTCATTAAAATAAATGACCTATTGTGTGTTATTTGCTACTGGTGGGGTGGAAATAAAATTCTAAATACTCACTGTATTATTTTATTCATGACATGTGAAAAAAATTCCCTACTATGTTACCCATCAGCCTAGTGAAAAGTACTTAACTCAGAACAGCAATGATTGGTATAGTTTCATACAATTTCCTTCCTGAAGTACAATAAAGACTCGCCAATAGACAGCTTTATACATACCCAGTGAGGTGTAAGTCAGCCCACAAAGGAAAAGGATGGGCTGCCCATTTAACCATTTCACTGTCTTGTGGGCTGAGCTATGAGCCACAACAGAGTCCCAGGCAGGAGGCTGCACCTTTCCACCTGGGAGCACCATGCCTCTCCCCTTGACCAGGCTGGGCTACAGACAGCTGGAGTTAGTACAATGCAGACTTGAGAGACAGGGAGACCAGCTCACAGCCCCCTGGTTCCTGGTCCTGGGTGCTGGTTTCTTTGCATTTAGGTGCCTCTTTTATGCATTAAACTCCTACAAACCCAGAGAGAACCCAGCTGAGGGTGACATCGCTTCTCAGGTGTGCCACCAGAACCAAGCCTGCCCTTTAGTTCCTCTGACATGCTGCTCCTTTTCCTCCTCTCTCTGGCTTTCTGAGTCCCTGGTTTTGTAGTACAGTCTCTGTGCTATTGGGGAGGAATCTTTTCTTCACCATAAAGTCCTCCCTCTGGCTCACTTATGCCTCTGCCTAGCCTACCTCCCTCTAAACTTGGCATACATCTGGGATTGCACCTGCAGCGCAGCCACAGAAAGGAGATTCTGGAAGAGCAACACTCCCCTCTGCAGCCTCATCAGTGTGGCTGTTATCCTGACCCAGGCCTCCCTCTGGGAAGGGAGACATTACACAGTATAGGGCATCTGGGCTTTCACCTGGTTCTTCCCTGAAGTCCATTGGGCAGGCACAGGTCAGGTGCATCCCCCTGTGTGAGCCTCCACTTCTTTCTCCTATCCCTCTGTTCTTCAATTATGTAGCATTTGCCATAAGCCTGGAATCAAGCTCAGCCCTGGGGATACAAAGATGACGAAGACACAACTCCTGCAAAGCTGCATTTTAGCTGGGAAGACAGGTTTGAAAATGAAGAGTTAGCCAACTACATGATAAACTCCTTGAAATGAGGGGTCTGAACAGGCTGATCCCCAGAGTCCCCTTAAGTTCCAGAATTCTAGCGGGCTATAATATTGATGATGCAGCCAGTATTGATACTTGTAAATAGAGGAGTAGTGGTATTGACCTGGGTCTGGGACTTTGCAAAATCGTCTTGGCAGCTTAGTTCCAATCAGCAGTATTGCATTTCCAATCAGTAGTGCTATGTTTGCCAACTGGTTATAACAGGTTTCATCAGTCATTTAATGACAATGATATTATGACTACGCTCTGCCCCTCCAGTGATGGAGATGGTAGATGTGTTCACACTGCCACTGTTCCCACTTCCTTTTCGTGTGTGTCTCGGCGCTGCAGAAACTAGGAAAGTTTCAACCACATTTCCCTGCTTCTCTTGTGCCTAGGATCTGGCTGTGATTTAGGTTCACTCAATAGGATGCACTTGTACTAGACCTAAATTGGAATCTGGGTTCTGCAGGGAGAGGTGGGGAAGATCTACCGCAGCAGGAGGTGTGACTGAATCTTTACTGAGAGCTTTTCTTGTTCCTTCAGCCCTATCAATTATTTAGTAAGCAACCTAAGACATAGTAATAAATCCCTTTCCCTTCAACCACTCAGAGTTGTTTCTATTGAGTGCAACAAAGCCTTAACCAACACAGCACCTGAAAGGAAAGGAAGTCCAGCATAACAGCATAGAATCCAGTTTACACTCAAGTAAAGGAGGGTGCATGCTGAAATGCATACCTCCCCATTCAGCTAATGCCAGGGGCTCCTGATTCTGAAGTTGTCCCTGCTTTAAGGCAGATATCAAAGTTACAAAGAGGAATGTGCATGGCAGCCATGTGGTGGGCCGGGATGCTACACCTGAGTCCTGACTTCATGGCTCTGTACCAGCAGGTATAGCAGGGCCCAGACATGAGCATCCTGTGCAGGGCTGAGGCAGGTACCAAGGTCATCCAGCCTCAGTCTGGTGAATAGGCAGGGACTCCAGCAGTCGACACAAAGATAGTCACCATCCAGGCTTTCTATCTGTGGGTAACAGGTTCCCAACCAGTGGCAGGGGTTCACTAGGAACTCATGTTTTAGGGGAAAAATATTAAGCCCCCAATTCTTCAAGGAAGAGAATATGAGAGCAGAAGTTTATCCAGAACTGTTAAGATGCTTCCATTTCCTGCAAATTTGCCAGTTTCCAGAAGATTAATGTCAAAGCCACAGGAAGAAACAAACAGCACAGTGAGCATCCCGCCGCATTCGGCATGGAACGTCTGTCCACGTACAGCCTCCTTCCCTGCTTGCATCCCCTCCAAGTCCAGGAATCTTTTATCTTTCAAAAATAATAAATATGGAGGGGAAATTATGTTCTCAACAGAGCAGCATCAATTCTATCGGTCTGTCTCCGGAGACCTTTGACTTTGCAAGAATATTTTAGTTTCAACCTTTCTCCTCGGTGCCATAAACACTGCAACAGCAATTTATTCCTTTCCAGCAGCCATAAAAATTATCCCCCATATTTCTCAACATCATGGGAAATTAGCACCTTTGACCATCTTTTCCTTGAGCCCTGTGGTTCCCACTCATGGTTGCAGACGCATGGACAATTAATGATGGTCCATGGAAGGTTCTCCTTTCTGGCATGCGGACGGAAAATTCCACCCTGCCAACTTCATGCTAATCTATCCCTATGCTTATCTCGAGTGTGTAGAAATAAATCTAAAGTAGCACTTTCCAAAATGGGTTTTATATCTCCCCAGGTCTGCGAAATGTTGTTAAGTGTGTCACAAATAAAGTATTTTGTAGTCAAATAAAGTTGGAAAGAGCTGCATGCGTTCAATTTCAGAGCACATATTCGTGTGTATGATAAATCCTGTGGTAAAGGAACCTATTCAAATTTCAAATTTGGTAAGCCCAGAACTTCCTAGTTTGTTTAAACATGGGAGAGATTTATATTTGCTTCCCAGTGTTCTATGGGTATCAGTTTGGGTAGATGATGACATTTCAGAATAGGAAGTTGAACTATACAAGCAGGCGTATGAACAAAAGATAAAATTCCAATTCCAAAACACCTTCTGCCAATGGGTGAGAGTCATAGCCAGGGGCTTGGCACTGAGCAGGTTTCTCCTGCTCATAGTTGGTCCTGAGAAAGGAGTACAGGCTGAGTCTGCAGGTGGGGTTTAAATAATTACAGCTGTGGTGATGAGGAAGGCTGAAGAGCATTTTTACTAGAGTGTGCTCCCAAACCAGCAGCCGCAGAGCATCTCAGAAATGCAGAGCCTCAGGCCTCACCCCAGACCTCCTCAATCAGGATCTGAAATTTAACAAGATCCCTAAGTGATCTGCAAGCACATTGGAATGTGAGGAGCACTGGGGTTAAGCTGTGGTTCTCCATCCTCCCAGTGCTTTGGAATCATCTAGGGAGCTTTAAAAATACTCTAGAGCCCTGGGATCCATCCCCAGAGATTCTGATCCACCTGTTCTGAGGCAGAGTGATGGCACTGGTGATTTCTAAAACTCCCCTACCATGAAGCCAAGATTGAGAACCACTGGTCTAACCCAGAGGAGAGCTACAGGCAAAGAGGGTAAGTTTAGGAGTCTCAGGAGATACCACAAGGACCGCACATTCAGCCTGTTCCACATCCACTTATGGGACTGATGAGCGGTGCCTTTGGAACCTGAAGTATGGCTCCCTGTGATGACTTAGAACCCCCTGAGGAACACTCCACAGCCTTCGGTGAGGCCTTAGCACAGACGTATCAGGTGCAAGAGCCATACTACCCTTCTGGGCTTAGTTACTATGGTGACTCCTTCCCAAAGCCATTTAGGAACTGTGCCAGTGTGTCTTCTCTGGGTCTCAGCACTTTGTCAGAAAAACATCCTTGCAGGCGGGGATGCCCATGAAGTAGAAAGGCAGCAGCCATCGCCACAGAATGCTCTTCCCCTAGCAGGTTGAATCCATCTTGAAGTCT
Source organism: Desmodus rotundus (assembly GCF_022682495.2). Lineage (NCBI taxonomy): Eukaryota > Metazoa > Chordata > Mammalia > Chiroptera > Phyllostomidae > Desmodus > Desmodus rotundus. The sequence goes on from NC_071395.1 coordinate 82,747,976, forward strand.
TCAGTTGGGTAAAGAATCTTGGGTTGAATAGAGGACTTCAGAAAGAGCAACTGACCCAAATGTTCACAGACTTGGAGTCCCATCACTGGGCACAGATGTTTCTCATGGGGATGAAAACAGTTATCTATGTTAAGTAGTTCCATGCACCAGGCAATTTGCTTGAGCTGTCTAGTTTAATAAGAGTTTTGTTTATTTTTTTTCACCAGGACGTAACCGTTAGCATTCCTCTCTGGGAGAGGAAACCAAGACTCCTGGAAAGTAAATGGTTTTCTAACTATTAAATGGTAGAGCTGGCACTGAAACTCTAATGGGGATGACTCCAAAGGTCCTGCTATTTCTACTACACCATGGACCAGGACATTCAGAAGGCACTGTCTCTAACTGGCTCTCAGACCACTCCTGGTTCAGACCCAGGGCAGCCATGACTGATTCTCCATCTCACAAGAAATTCTTATATTAGACAACTAGAAAATTTTCATTCATAATAGGGTAGAGCTAGCCATTAACCCATGTGATGTTCTCTCTTGCATCAAAGCTCATCCTCTGCTCCTTGCTGCAAAGACGTGTGCTGACACAGATAAGGAGTGCTCGGTGCATGTGAGATGTGTGAGCACAGATAATATGTAAAGTAGGGACACTGGAGAGAGTAAAATGCTAATGTGGGGTTTGAACTTGGAGATACAGGATTCAGTCAACCATCCATCATCCTCAGTGGTAAATAGGAGAAAGGTAGCTGTCACTGATGTATTCTGAAGCCAGTCCCCACCAAGCTGGAGCAGGGAAAGAAGGTAGTGTGCCATCAGACAAATGGGGAAATGACCCAGGACAGGTCTACAGGTCACAAGCTGATATTCCTCAAAGATGATACTAGGTTAACATCTACACCCTTGTCAGGTGTCTGGGATGCCTTCACAATCAGACCTATGATAACGTAAAAAGTTTACCCAGTAAAGTGAAATCTTCCCATTAATGCTGATTTAGTGTTTCTCCCTTAATATTCTGGGCAACCTAGGGAAGGTAGTTCTGAGACTGAACATGCCTTTCTCTACTTGTATGAAACTTGGTATTTTCACAAACGCAAGGTAAAGGCACAAAAACTCTTTCCTCACTGCATGTTCTAGAAACAGGTAGAATATTAGAACATGTTGTTGGCAAAACAACACACCACTCAATCTGTCTCGAAACTACTGGTTTCATTCACCTTGTCCTATGGGGCTGCTGCAACGCAGATAATCTTACAAGACACTCTACTTTTCTCTAGGACTTTGCATCATTTAGATGAAAATGGATGTGTCATCAGCTCTGTGGTCTTAGCTTCCAGGCATGTGAGGATCTCAATGTGGAGGCTGCTGGGGACAGGAAGGTCATCTGGCACCATGCAGGGCCAGGGATAGAGTGAATGCCATGGCTGGAAGGCCCTTATTCTCAAGGTATCACTGGTCTGACTAATATTTAGGGGTGCCCGATATCTTGGGCAGAGTCACTTTTTAATCAGGTTGAAGATGTCCTTTTGGTTTTAGATTCTGCCTAGAATACAGCAGCCTCGCCCAACAGTTGGGTACAAAGAGTGAGATCTGGCCCTTGGGAGAGGGGCTGGCTAAGGTAAGGCAGGGAATCAGCTTCTCAGGCCCGCAGGCTAAGGATCAGGGTGTAGAATGGAGAGGTCAGGAACCCCAGAAGCAGAAGCCCTGTGTTATGCCCTTGCTGCATAAAGATGGATGTGATGGGGACTACAGCTCAGTGGGCATCAGGACACTGCAGCTCAGGCAGAAAGACTAATTCCAGCCCCTCCTTCTGATAAGCCTGAGGCTCCTTAAGCTCTGGTTTTCTTTGACACAAGGACTGGGCAGGATTACACCCTGCAGCTAAGCAGAACTGGGGAAGGCAGGGGCTGGCAGCCTCACTTTGCAATTGCCTTCAAGGAACCCCTTTCTCCTCCCATTGATCATCTCTGCCTGCCTCTCAACGTTCTCTGAAAATGACCTCTCTTTGCCATCCAATTTTGCTTCCCACTGTGACCTGTCACTCATTCTCTCATTTGGTCCCACTTGGCCCTCGTCTCTACCAGGATCATCTCAGCTCTGCTCTAAGTCTCCATTCATACTGTTCTTTTGTCTTGAATTCTTTTGTTTCTACTGATTCCTTCCCAGACTGTGTGTCTTCAAAGCAATGTGGAAATCTGTCTCTCCCATGAACCCTCTACCAACTACTACAGTCAACTGACCACTCAGTGGTTCCCCTGAATGACTGCAGTGTCTTGAAAGTATGCCCTAAGGTGGAATTTAATTCCACACTGTCTTTAATGGTAGGTTCTTGTCATCCTTCTCATTCTGCTCAATTCAACAAGCATTTATTGAACGCTGACAATCAGCCGGGCACACTGTATTGGAGACTTGAGTATAAGACGGTAAAATAACACCTACTCAGTACAGGGCACTGTGTTAGACACCTTATACATGCATCAGTTTGTCCCTCACATTGAATTTTAAACTTTTTAGTAGATTTCGCTAGTACTCACTGAACACTGAGTTCTCACAGAATGGACTGAGAAAGTTCCCGTTATCCTGTTTACTTCTTACAGCAGGCCAGTGTTCAGCACTTCCTTCCATCACTCTCTGCCCTAGCACGTCCTCTTAGAAAGCCTGCCCGTGCTCCGTTCTCAGAGCCACTGACTCCACAGCCATGTTGGGTCCAGTAGACTGCATGGGCTTGTCCACTCCCTTGACCAAAACTGGGCCAACTGGCTTCTCTCTCTCTTTTTTTTTAAATTTGTATTGTTATTCAATTACAGTTGCAACTGGCTTCTCTTTCTTGTGGTATTTGTAATTTGGGTACAGTCAAAAGTTCCACTGACTATTGAACATGTGATGATACAGACCCAGGGGCAAAGGGCACAATGCTAGAATATCTGTTTTCTACAATGTACATGGAGAAGGGGGAGCGGGAGGGGGAGAGAAAAAATTAAGCAAATACAAAGAGAGAAACAGTGAAAGAGAGCAGAAGAGAGGGATGGGAGGAGAGAGAAAAGGATGAGGAGATAGAGAAAGTAGAGCAAATTCCATTCTTAATACGGTCTCAGTTTTTGATTCCAGGACCCCATGAGACTGGCAGTACTTCCTGTTCTTGGGTTCCTTGATTCATACCACTGCATCCTTCCAACAGTTTCTGATTTAATGAAGTTGGCTTAAATGGTTAACTATTAGTAGCAGCCCCATACACCTGGCTAAGTACAGGGTGGGACAAAAGTAGGTTTACAGTTGTTCATATGGAAAATAATAAAATAATAAATAATAATACAAGAGTGAACTCTGTGTTTTGCATTCTTACAACTATAAGCCTACTTTCGCCCCACCTTGTTTAAGACACATTGTCTACCATTCCATTTCACAGAATAAATAATGAGTCTCGAGGCTCCCATTGTCTTTAGTAAACGGTTGGAACTAGAAATTGGATTTCAATACACCGTCCTTTGCTTAAAGCCTAACCCAGAGTGAAACAGCTAGCAGGACCTCAATTAACACGTGTTCATTTACTATGTTGTGAAATTCTCTAGGGAAATGTTCTTGGTCATTTCAGTCCTAGTCCCACATTCCTTCCTTCCTTGTCCCCACTGCTTACTTGATGTCCCCTGTTTGTTCCCTCAGTCATTTCCTCAGCTCAGGATCAGATTTGGGTCACAGACCAGGGCCACTATTGCATGGGGGCCTGGAGAGCATGACCATTTTGACAGTGCCATTTGGGGCTGCCGCAGCTTGGTCTCATCAACAATTTTCCACGATGCCCTCCTTACATAATTGGATAATTGGGGTGGGCAGCTAAAGGCAGATGTATCCCCACACCTCAGAAAACATTAATCAAGAGAACAGCAGTGGTGCCTGCACTCTTGGCAGTTTATTATAATTTCGGTAACAAAAGCAGCTGTGGGTATGGAAGGCATTATCTTCTCCTGTCGTTTTTAACAAAATATCCCAGAACAGCAGGTCTACAAGGACAAGGTGAGGCCATTCCCCATTCCAAATAACATATACTTTTTTTGAAAATAAAAGAAGCAATTTAAGCATTTTGGCTTCCCAGAGTGAGTTGGCAGGCACACTTCTCATCTCACAGATGCCTTTGGGTGAAGGTGTTTTATTAAGAGAGAATGTGCCAGAGGCGGGGAGGAACCACAGAGGGTGGGGTTTGGAGCTCAGAGGCTGAGAGGGGAGGGGGTTGGGAGGAGGAGAGGGAGTAGTGGACAAGTGTGGGGAGAGATGTCCTGCTGCTTAGACACATGTGCCATGTAACCCGAAGCGCCCAGGAGAGTCCTGTTAATGACAACTGAGAGGTGAAGAATTTAATTCTATTTGTTTCATTTCTTCATTCACTCACAGTTAACAAGAGACTATAGAGATGATTATTATATAATTTATAATCTGAGGGGATCCATTTCCAAAATTAATATTTCTTTTGAGTGCGTATATCCTAATAGGGATATGGACCAAAGGAGGCTACCTTTCTTTGAAACGATGGATAGAATTGAATGCCCTTTCCCCCACTTGCTTACCATGTGACCCTGAACAAGTTTCTCAATTTCTGGGTCTCAGATTCTTCATCAGTCAACTAGGGATAATTGTAGCACCACTCTCATAGAATTGTTATGAGTGTTGAATGAGTTAATGCCCATGACATGCTAAGAACAGTGCTTGGCACACAGGAGGGTCCAGTAAATAAATGCTGGCTATTATTATTCAAATGACTTTGGGAATGCCAACCACATGTCCTACTCCCAGGGTGCAAAAAGGAATAGGGGGAGAATCTTCCTTTAGAACATCCATATTCTAGATAAATGACAGACACTCAGAAGTAACAAGAGATCACATTTATTGACTGCTCGCTATGTGCCAGGCACTGCTGTGCATTGGACTTAAGGAGACAGGTGCTAGTAGCTCCCAGGCTTAGAGAGGTTAAACAATCGGCCCCGTGTCAAACAGCTCAGAAGTAGCGTAGCTGGGGTGAAAACCCAAACCTGCCTGATACCCCGGCCTGGCCTTTTCATTGCTGATTCTTTGCGTGACTACTACTTCATCAGAGAGAAGCTGCATTACTCTTCCATCAGGATGATGCAAAAACATCCCTCCCCAGGCTGGATCTTTTTCACAGAATCCCATTCTCTTTACCCTCAGAAAACTGATCCCGATTTTTCATTACGTTTTTATTGATTGTCTTCCTCCCCAGACTATCAACTCCATGTGGGGAGAGAACATACCACCTGTTTTGTTCATCATTGCCTATCTAGCAACTAGCACACAGCCTGCTGCGTAGTAGCCACTCAATAAACACCACCAAATGATCAACTATGGCAGATGGCCTCCCTGAAAGTAAACAGAAAGCTACACTATGTTCCTACATGCCACAACGAAAATATGAGGAACACATGGGGTTTTACTTCAGGGCATTGCGGAAGTCTTCTCAGAAGAGGTGACTTACTAATGGGATCTAGGAGGATGAGCAGGACTGTGACAAGTACAGAGGGAGTGGAGGTAGTTTCAAGCATGTGCTAAGGCATCTCCACGAGCAAAGCCACAGAAAGCTGAGAAAGCCCAGCAGAGGGAAGAACAGACAGCAACAGTATCTTGGCCTCCTTGCTTCCGGGTCCAGTAGTAACCTAGAGTGAGTGCCCACTGCCAGGTTATAATGCATTCCTCACATGAGGCCGAGCTTCCACACTGCTGAAAGGTCTTGGAGATCCCTTTGAGGGACAGTGAAAGAATGGAGATGCCTTTTTCTTCACCATCCAAAGAGAGAGAGGATAACACTTGGATTAGGAACCTTTGTCTAATCTACAAATGAACATTCCAGTTAGAATCAGTTGGATGAAAGATACAGAAAACCCCACATTCACGGAGTTGAAATGGGACAGACACTGGCTCCCTCATGTCCAGGCACAGGGCACAGCACCAGGACATCAAGTCCTCGGGGACCAAGCAGCCTCTGCCTTCCTGCTTTATCACCCTGAGAGCACCATCCTTGTCCTCATGGTCCAGGATGTGCCCTGGCCATGGCACCAGTATCCTAAGAAGCAGGACAAAGGGGTTGGGGGAAGGAAGCAGCTTTTGGAGGCCTGCTTATGTCCCATCGGCCAGGCCTAGGCATATAGCCATACCTCTGGACAAAAGGTGGCTGAGGAATGTGGTCTTAATGTATGCAGTAAATCAGTCATGTGCCTAGCTCAAACACAGGGGCCCTATGGAGAACTAGAACAGATACTGGGGTGGGTTACTTTGCATGATTTCACCTTGCCCTCGGCATGTGCAGTGAAATCGCTACCGGAACCAGGGGTTAATATATTCTCAGGCTAGCCAATATTTATGCTTAGCCATGGATACCACACCATTCTCATCATGTCAAATATTGAAAGCTGTGGAACCCTGTGTTCCAATAACACTGTATTGGAATTCCATTATGCTAAATGCTTGAACACAGATTTCTCTACTGAAATCAGAGGTGGGAAATCTGGAGCACCACCTACCACCCCTCCCCTGAACTCCGGTCCTTCCCGCAGGGCCCTCGGAGCACACTGTGGGGACCTCTGTCTTCAGGCGACTGTAGGGATGCCTGCTGAGAGAAACTACAGACTGTCAGCAGCACTTTTAAATGCCATTCTAATTGCTCTACCTTCCAGGAGCACTTCTAGTTTACAACTTTTTTAATCAAAAATTTCCCCCAGTTTTGGCCAATTCTCATACATTTCTCAGCTTCTTTATTGCAACTTGTGGGGGGTCCAAGATGACTTGGCACCTTAAGGGTTGTAACACAATAAAATGATATAGTCGTAAAGAGTTTAGCATCACATCCGACAAAACTAAGTTTTCAATAAATGTTAACTATTATTATCATTTTCTCACAATGTATTCTGCTTAGGTAACAATGCAATTTTAACACATTTTTTTTTAACTGAAATGGCTCAATAAGCAAAATCTTTGTGCTTTTTCTCATGGCAAGCTGCACTTAGTGATTAACAAAATACAATTTGTTTTTAAGTTAAATTCTTCACCAAGGAACTTTTCTCGATTCTCACCTTCTGCTATTCTAGCATCAAAAGGGGCAAAGACCTCCCCTTTAACTCACACTGATCCACCTGAATCTTTTTCTATGATAAACTGAATTCTAGGACATTACTATCACCATCCCAGTCCACCTAATTCTATCTTTGTAACAAATCTGGAATATCATCTCTTTCCTTCTTAATTATTAGGCAAGACTCCCAAACTAGCTACATCCCTCTTCATATGTGTCATTAAAAATTGCACTTAGCCCTGACTGGCGCGGCTTAGTTGGTTGGACATCATCCCGCAGACTGAAGGGTCACTGGTTCCATTCTCAGTCAGGGCACATGCCTGGGTTGCACGTTCTGCCCCCAAATGGGGTGCGTACAAGAAGTAACCAATCAATGTTTCACTCTCACATTGAAGTTTTTCTCCATCTCTTACTCCCTCCCTTCCTTGCTCTCTAAAAATAAATAAATAAAATCTTTTTAAAATGCACTTAGTCTTATTCTCCATCCTTAAGATGTTCTTGCTGTCAGCCATGATATAAATAAAATGATTAAATGTTATGCACAGATCAGACACCCCCCAAAATAGTAACTCTCATCATCGTGCTTTAATTGTTGATAATGGTACTTTTCATATTTTCTGAGTACCTACAATGTGCCACTCTAGGCTAGGTGTTTAATACACATGATCTTATTTAATCCTGCCAACAGACATCATTAACTCAAATTTATAAATAAGGAAACTAAAGCTCAGAGACTGGGTTGGTTTCTAGAAAACAGAGTCAGAGCCACTGTTTTACTTTACCGGGTGAGAAGCACAATCCCAGGTGAGCATGGATAAGCAGAAGGGAAGGATAGCATAGGAAGGGAGGCAGTTCCAAGGAGGCACATAACTGACTGGCCATAACATGGCAAAAAACACAGCTGGTACTGACCTGGAGAAGCCATGTATGACCTCCACATGTGGGCAGGACAGACAACTAGTTTATTGGCTGGTTTTCCTGGTCTCTTGTGCCTTATTGCTCAAAGTCCGGCCCGTGGGGTGTCAACGCCCCTGTCCTTCCCAGCTATATATTCAACCTCTCTCAGCAGCCAGTGGGGAAGCCAGAGCCTCAGTGGGTCCAACTGAATTGGAGTCAAAACAGGTGGCTGAGAACAAGGGACAGACATCTGGAGCAATATGGATGTGGGGTAGCATGTAAACATCAGCCAGGACATGCAGACAGCTGAAGTCACTTGCTAAGGTTACACAGACATGACAGAGTCAGCATTCAAACCCAGGCAAGTCTGACACTTATTGTGTGTGTGTATGTGCTTTGTTGAATTTATTGGGGCGACATTGGGTAATAAAATTATATAGGTTTCAGGTGTACAGTTCACAAATACATCATCTGTATATTGCATTGTGTGTTCACCACCCAAAGTCAAGTCTCCTATTGTATTTATCCCCCATTTTTCCTCTTCTATCTTCCCCCATCTCCTGTTCTCTCTGGTAATCATCATACTGTTGTCTGCGTCTATGAGTTTTTTTTATTTACTTAATCCATTCACCTTTTTCACTCAGCCCCCCAATGCCCCTCCTCTCTGACAGCTGTCAGTCTGTTCTCTGTATCTATGAGTCAGTTTATATTTTGTTTGTTAGCTTATTTTGATCATTATATTCCACACATAAGTAAAATTATACAGTACTTGTCTTTCTCTGACTGGCTTATTTCACTTAGCATAACACTCTCTAAACTCATCCATGCTACTGCAAAAGGTAGGATTTCCTTCTTTTTTGTGGCTGAGTAATAGTCCATTGTGTAAATGTACCATAGCTTTTTTATCCACTAATCTACTAATGCGCCCTCGGACACTTTTATTTTTCAATGAGTGCTGAGATTATGAGCAAGCTGGGAGAGGAAGCTGGGTTTCCTGAGATGTCTAGCTCATGGCCATGGGCAGTTAAATGCTTATCAAGTAGTCATAGCCGATCAGGTGACAAGAGTGCACATAGGTTTGTATTGTTCTTTTCTGTATCCTAGAAATAAACACTTTCAGAGGGCATGAGCCATCTTGGAAATAACCTTCCATGTGATCTGCTGTCGCGAATCCTTAACCCAACCCAGATGAGCACCAGGACAGCGAGTGTACGCAAGCAACGAATGAGCGGCCAGTGCTCGGCCCTCACCTTCGCCTGCTGCATGTCAAGGGCTTCAGCAATGAAATCAAGTGGGTCCATTTCCTCTGAAGGATTAGGAGAAATTGCCACGTTTCACAGGAACTGCTTTGTATGAATGTCAGTGGCAAGACCAATAATCCAGGAAGTGAGGACCAACATCTGCACAAAGCTGAGACCTCTGTTCAAGGAGACGTGGAGTTTTACAGGTGTGCCTTGTGTTAAGAAAGCCCATCATTCAGCATGAGCTTCCCTGGGTCCCTCTACATTTGCTTCCTCTCACTCCCCTCTCGTAAGCATGAATGGGCCCCATGCCACTCCAGGGCTGTCTCAGCTCTGCCTCCTACCCCCTCCAGCCTTGGCCCATTGCCCTGCTGTCTCTTACATCTACAATGTCTTCCTCCTCACTTTGGGCTTCTCTTCTCAGCCTACAGACATGCTCTGATTTATCCTCATTCGGGATGACATTTTCCCATTTCTCCTCCAGATACATCCTACTTTTCTGCTTTTCAAGTTTTTCAAATGAACATGTGTAGGATCTTAATCACCCATTTAGTTCTTAACTGTTTCAACACCAGCTTTCCTCTCCTCACTTTCCTGAAATGCTTTCTGAAAGGCCCCTGTTGTAAACACCTGTTGCTTCTGCCACTCCCCCCAGGACCTGTTCTCTCTTCTTCTGGTAATTGCACCCCAATGCTCCTCCTGGAAAATCACACCCTTTCCCACTCTCAACTGATAAGATTTGCCAGGGGGGTTTCCACATAACTCAAGGGTGAAGCATATGACCTTGGCTTAAACCAATTAGTGACTGTTAAGGGATTGGCATGTAAGAGCTTTTCTGGGACTGCTGAGGGACTTTCTTTCTCTCTGCTGTTGGATTTAAACTCAAGAGAGAAAAGGCTTCAAGCTGCCAGTAACTACTTGCCACCACAAAGAGAGAGCCTGTTTGGAAATGAACCTGGAGAAGAGGAAGGAGGAATAATCTGATCCTGGTGACATCATTTGAATCCCTAAATTATGTCACTCCTGATAATGTCCTGATCTGCTGGCTCTTTCAGTTAACGGAAATGTTTTGTTTAAGTCAGTTCGTTGGTATTTACCATATTTTGCCATATATAATGTGCACTTTTTTGCCCAAATTTTTGAGGGAAAAATAAAGATGCACATTGTACATGGGTAGTACTAATTCCATATCTATATAAACACTTTTAATTCTTTTATTTATGCTTATGCATTAAAAGTGTAACTCTGGGAAGCAATAATGATATCTGTATGCAAAATAATACCCTGGAATACAATAATTGGTTTTGTTTCTAAACATAAATAAATAATTGAATTAAAAAATTAAAATAAAAGATTTTTTTCCCCTGAAAGTTTGGGCCAAAATGTGGGTGCCCCTTATACATGGCAAAATACAGGCATGTCCCTCACAGCAGAAAGAGTTCCAACTGGTACAGAAACCTAATGTGGTCATCAGCGGCTTCTGAAGCACCAACATCAATGGCCTCTTTTCAGTTGCCCTCCTGAGCGTGACTCAGAGCCTTCGCTTGGCAGCTGGAGCACTGCAGGTTCAAGTCCAGCTCCAGCACTTGCTATTTTTATGTCCTTGTACAAGTTACTTGACCTCTCTGAGCCTCAGTTTCTTCACCTGGAAATGGAGCTACCAGGAGGAGTGCATGCAGTGGGTTCTGAAGAAATGGCGGCAGTTCTTCGAATGTTACAGGCAGATGGGGGCAGCAGCAAGGTCCCCACGGTGTCACCCCTCTCCGCATTGAACACCACCCACTGCTGACCAGCACTGGCTTCATCACCTCACTCCTCCTATGGCTCCGCTTGACTTGTGCTTTTTGAGCTTCTCCACCTGTCTTTCTAATCACACATTTTCTGACTTCTCTCCCTCCTCTGAAATGTAGGTATTTTCCCGTGTTCTGGCCTGGGACCTCTTATCCTCTCTTTTGATCCTCTTTGCTCTGGGGATTTCAGCTTTGCTTTCCCCCTTACATGCCAGACACCTTCCTCGTGGGTGTCCAAGGGCCACGAGGCAGGTGAGCCTCAAACATCACATGCGCCGTTTCTTCTTCAGAACTCTCAATTCCAGACTGTCTTCTCTTAACTTGCACTCTCTCCCCAATTACATCTCTTCCTCTCAGTCCTCAAGGCCAGAGCCTTGAAGTCATGACAACTGCTCCCGCTCCTGGCTCCCAAGTCCATTTCCAAGTCCTGTTGCACTAATCCTCTTTCTCTCATGTCTCTGAACAGCCCCCACCCTTGTTCTCTTCCACAGACCACCACTCCAATTCCTGCCACCCCTGACGCTGGAGATGGGGGTCATCCCAATAGCCCCTGAGCAGCCCGTTAAAGGTCTCTTAGACCTGAGCAGTTGAATGAATAAATCTCGTCAACACCAAGGCCTTCGTTATTAACCTCCTCTTCCCCCCAAACCTTCCATGATTGCTTAATGCCTTTTAAATGCAATAAACATAATTCAACAGACATTAATTTCAGCATCTCCTCTGTGTCAGGCACTGTGCTGGACATTGTGAGGAAGACAAAATAAAAATGGATAGAGTCCCTGCCCTCTGGGGCCTGGTGCGCGGGCATGTACACACACATGCACACAGACACACCCACCCTCAGAGTGGTGAATGTGAGCTCTTCTTCATTCACTCCCAATTCGTCTTCCCAATTTTAATTTGCTTCATTGTGCCTTCTCTATAAATCACGTTGAACTACACATATTTCCATGTTCTCCCACCTCCTTGACTTGGCTTATGCTGTTTCCTTCCCTGCAATATTTTTCCCTCCAACTCTGCTTGGCCACACCTTATGCATCCTTCGTAGCCTTCCTCAAATGACACTGTCCTATACATCGTTTGCTGATTGCCCTGGTCAGTTGTAATTTTTTTCTCTTCTTATCTCCCAAAACACCTTATATGAACCTCCGTCCTGTAGTTTCCATTTGTGCATGGGAAAAAGGTATTTGTGTAGGTAACTTATCCACCCAGGTAGATGGCAAATTCTTTCAGCGTAGGGGCTTTTATTTATCTTTGCATCATCAACCACTAGAAAGCATTTCTCAACACGCTTCATGTGCATTTACCTGTACAGAGCATATACACCATTTAGGGCTAGCTCTTTTGCACTAAAGAACAATTCTTTACGTAAAGAAAAAGTTTAGAAGATTTCCCACAGGTTCTTTTAAATAAATCTTCAGGCTCATTTTAACTTGCTTATGGAGTATTAACTATTAGCTTGGAGGAAAACTGTGGACTGGGAGAAATGAAACAAATAAACAAAAAAGTGAAATTGTCAGAAACCACGGCCCATTAATGATTTCCTAGAAAGAAGAAGACAGTAGATCTTCACTGACTATGCCATTAAGGCATTGTATTTCATCCCCAAATCCTGCCTTGGAGAGGCTGACGTGGTGGGAAAATATTCAGGAAGATGCTATTACACACCTGTGTCATGCTGGAGAGGACTTGGGTATTCCTGGCGTTCCTGAAAAATCCTAGGACTTCAGCTATGAGTTAGCCTGGGGTCCTGGGTATCAACAAGGGCCAGTTCAGTGTACCTGATTGTCAGCCTGTCCTTGCTATTTTGTAATGACATGAAGTAGAATGGGGATGCACCGTGACCACCACCATCAGCTCCACCAGAATTCCTGAATGGGCTGGGGCTGGGGGTTGGCCATCTGGATTCCTGGATAATTTGAGTGCAGGAGGTGGAAGAGGAAGAAATAGCAGGCCATTTCAGACCTTCGCCCCTGGGTTCCACCCAGGATTACAGATAAGGTACAGATTTGGATCCAGGTGGTTAAAAAGGCATCATCAGCCTGGGCTATGATTTTCCCAGGATCAGGATTACTGCCTGAGCAGGATTCCTTCCCGAGAGAGCAAGGTGATGAGCAGATCAGGATGTAGAAGGGCCGCTGTGAGGCCCCCAAATCATACAGCTATTCACCACTCATTAAGACTAGTGTTCTGAGCTGGAGTAGTCCTGTAGTCCTGTTAAAGGCATCTTGGTTGTCCCGATACAGGAACTGATGCAAAGGAATGCCCTGGGATCTGCAGGTGCCTCCTCCACACACAATCACCCCCCAGACTCTGGTGTCATCCCACACATTGCCAGGGACCCTGAAGGATACCCAGGCATCAGCTTCTGTCCTGGCCCTAGATGTCCGGTCTTTAACAGTCAGAGAACTGTGTTCCTAACTCAAAGTTTACGGAAGTATTCAGTGACCTCTCATAGCAGTGCCCAGCCTAGGGCAAGCCCTCAGGGAATGTTAACTGATGTTACTTGTGCATTTTATTACTTAATTAGCCACAACCCTTGTTTACTGTGCTGTGAAATACAATGACCCTCCCTGCGCAGAGGGTAGGGAAGTGTTTTACAGCTGATAGCATGAAGTCAGAAAGACATGGGTTTGGGCCCAGACTCTTCTGCCCCCTAGCTATGTGACTTTGGGCAAGTTTCTTAACTTCTCTTAGCCTTATCTGTAAAATGAGTGTAATAGCGTCTATCTAGGTATATTAATGTCAAGATTAAATAAAATAATTCAAGCAGAGGACCAGCATGATACCTAGTACCTACTGAATGATAAAATGATACTGATAACATTAAACTATTAATCATCATTATCAGCAGTATTTCTGCAGGAGATGTGATATGGTTAGGGGATGGGACCTGTATAAAAAATGCCAGGTCAGTGGTATAGCCTGTACATGCTCAAGAAGCTTCCAGGCAGAAGGAGCTGAGTGGGCAGGAGGCAGCTGAGGCTTCCTGAAAAGATGGACTTGGGCAGGATTGGGACAGTGACATGGAGGAGGATGCATGTGGAAAATCCCAAGCAGAGGGTCTGCTGATGGCTCACTGGGAAACATTTCAGTATTTAAGGAGGAAAGATAATGGAGTTGCTTTAAATTATCTTAAAGACCCTTGTGCAAAACGGGCTTTGGAGTTTGGATGGGGAATTATTGCCACAGCATCATCCGTCCCAATGGCCAGGCATATCTGACAAATGAGGAGTCCACAAGGTAAACGACACAAACAAAGCTAATTACAGGGAACTTTCACAGGAGAGAGGGCAACGTGAATGTCCCCAAATGCTCATGCTTCCACCCCCCTGAAGCAGCCCCTCTCTGTCTCCCACCACCAAGAACAATGCTGAAAATGACAGTGTTGCTGCTCAGGATTTGCCCAGAGCTGCAGTTAGGTCTGGAAACATTCTGAGGCACAAACCCCTCTTCAGTCCAGGGCCCCTCAGCACCATGTTCTTGACTAATGGAACTCCCTAACCTACCAAAGGGCGGCCTTTCATTCCCTCAGCTAGCTTCTGAAAGCTCTAGGTTTCTCATCTCACAGGTGGGGAAACTGGGGCTGGGTTGAGCAGGAACTTGGCCGATGTCACACAGCAAGGTGTCAGTTGGGCCTGCTAATTTCTAGAGCTTCTATTATTGCTTGATAATTAAGACTAGTATTGAATCTGTGCTCTGCTACTTGCTAGTTGTGGATATTATACAAGCTGAAACTTCTGAGCCTTGGTTTTTTCATTTGTAAAGTAGGGAATTCCCTCCTTCCTTCCTCCCTTCCTCCTCCTTCCCTCTCCTCCTCTCTCCTTTTCTTCCTGTCTCCCTTCTATCCTTCCTTCCTTCCTTACTCCCTCCATCCCTCCCCACCCTCCCTTCTTTCCTCCCTTCCTCTCACCCTTCTTTCTCTCTGTAGGGTGACTGACTCACCCGTTTCCCAGGACTTCCCTGGCTTTAGCACAGAAGGCCCTGCATTCCAGGAAGCTGTTCAGTTCCTGACAACCCCTATTTTTCTGTTCAGTGATATTGACTGACTGTTTTAGGGGTTGGGATAGCCATCCCTCAGACAGAGAAGACCCCTTTTCTCAAGGAGCTAACGTCCTAATTCTACCAGGGAAAGACAGATCTGAATACCTTCATGCATTAATCAAATAATACACAAACAATACTAGGAAATAAATACCAATACACTCCCCTCCTAATTTTCAGATACAGAAACTGAAGCTTTGCTCTATTAATTTTCCTAACATCACACTGACAGTGAAAGGTAAAGCCAGCATTTATATATTTTTAAGATTTTATTTATTTTTAGAGCAAGGGGAAGGGAGGGAGAGGGAGAGAAACTTCAATGTGAGAAAGAGACATCAATCAGTTGCCTCTTAAACGTGTCCCAACCAGGGACCAAACCCACAAACCAGGCATGTGCCCTGACCAGGAATTGAAGTGGCAACCTTAAGCTTTTTGGAATGATGTCCAATAACTAAGCCACACTGGGCAGGGCTAAAGCCAACATTTCAGACCTGCAGTTTCAATGCCCATATGCCCAGCCTCAATACTCTACCACCTTATGAATGGCTAATATAGGATTTAGACAGAGTGAGGCCATAGGGAAAAGTCCCTTCTTACACGGAATGCTGATTAGCTCCTAAAAAGATCATTTTCTTCCCCATGCCTTAAGCTGGCTAAGGATCTGTGGTCCTAACCACCAGGCCACGTGGGAGATGAAGTAAAGGTTATCCTCAAGCTCATTCGCTCCTGCTCCTGGCAGACTCCGGAGCCCTTCCTCAGAGATCTACCTCCACCCTAGAGAACCTTTGGCAGAGAAGTTCCTGGTGGCTATGCCATTGACCCAGGTGAGCACAAGGGTTCAGGGGTCCTGAAGCACAGGGTCCTTTGGCTTTGAGGAGTTGTTTGCCAAGAGCATCCACTATCAGAATGTGGAGAGCAAGCGATGCCCCAATGCCAGCCAGAGCTCTACGCCAAGAAAGAAAAATGGAACCCATTTCTTTCAGACCTTCGGCTTCCCCAGCAGATGACAGGTTGATAAACAAGGACCATGTCTGAGAGATAGTTCCGGTTTCTGAGGCTGAGTGGTCTATGCATCCACCCAACCACATTTGGAGGAAATGGATGGTCTGGTGCTGTTGGAGGGAACTTATTTATCATGCCGTCCAAGGCACACCCTCATTTTGTGGAGGAGTACATAGAGGCCAGGCTTGGGGAAAATGACTTCTCAAGGTCACACAATACCAAAGAAGAGACAGGTCTAAGTCCCAAGTCGCCCGACTCTAAACACATTTCCACAAAATGTTCCTCCACTTGGCTAGGCTCTCAAGTTATTTATGGGGAATAGGACTCCCCTTTCTACACTTGCCATCCGCATAGGCTTTGGGGCAGGGGAGTGGAGCTCAGAGTCTATGGCTGTCTGGCTGGCATCAGTTTGAAAGGGAAGTCTGAAAAGTTTTTGCTCCATGTGGCCCAAACCAGTCTGAAAATGCTCTTGAGGCCACCAACAGACCTAAGATGTGCAGTGGGCACAATCTAGAAGGTGGGAGAAGGAGGGAAAGGGAAGAATAAAGGGAGATAGTTGGCAGGTTTTCAGCACAGGCTGGACCAGAGTGAGATTCAGAACTCTTCTTCCCCACCCTCCACCTCCCGCACCTCATGCCCACCCAGCAGCTACAAGACAGAAGCTGAGGGGAGGAGCCCAGGATTCACAGGCAGACAGAGCTGGGTTCACCTCCCAGGTTCACTACCACCTGCAGTGTGACCTTGAGCAGCTCTGAACACCCTCCCTCCCCTTCCCCACCATACCCTTGATCTTTGTTTCGTCATCTGTTAGAACACCAGAGTTACAGACTTGTGGGGCAAATCAGAGAGCATATTTATAAACACCTCTCACAGGGCCTGGCATAGAAAGCCCCTGATAAATGGCAGCTATCACCATTGTTGGTGGAAACACTTTACTACCAGCTCCTGTGTTGCGTTGTGGAGAAGTGCTGGTTGTGCAGCCCCCAGCTCACCCCAGCTCCTGGGTCTGGCTTGCAGGCCAGCCACGCCCGCGCCCTGGCTCCTTTAGCTGGGCTGGTTTAAGCCTAGAGCCCTCCTGGTGCAGCTGGAACTACACTGACAAGATCTCAGCATTGCAAAGAGATAAATTAGAAGGCAGGGGAGACGCTGTCATGCTACAGAGGGATTCTCCATGCACTTCCTTTAATTGGGAGCCTCTCCAGAGCACTTAAAGTCCAATTTCCACTTGCCAAAATTCTGTTTCCTCGTTCCTGTCTAGGAACTCGCCTAGTGTGAATGTGAGAGCCGTGGAGACTGCTGTAATCTTTCCCTCTATCCCCTTCTCCTGCCTTCTCAGAAGGCTCTTTGATGAGGTCCCAGTGGGGCTGGCAGGGAGCAGCGAGGGGACACACGCACCAGTTGGGCACTTGTGCTTAGACGAAGCTGCCTACTACCCTGGGATGTTCAATTCACCGAGATGCTGCCGCCTCGGGCCGGCCAACACCCTGTCATTCTAAGTTACCCTAAACCAGAGCTCAGACCCGGCAGGGGAGAGGGGGACAGTGAAGAAACACAAGTCAGCCTTGTGACAACCATGCAGACGTATGTCACAACAGTCACTCCTCAGATGGCGCCCCCTGACCTCTGAGCTGAGTAGAAGAATTTAGGGTTGGCACATTCAGGGCTTGCTCTGCCTTCCCTGCTTCTCCGGTTACCTGCTACAGGACTGATGCCTCCGATCTTTCCACAAACCAAGTTCAGGGTAGCAGCAGAGAAGAGAGTTCGGAGGAAGCAGACCTCAAATCAAGCCCACCTGTGTGGCCTTGAGCTCCTTAACCCTTCCAAAGCCGGTTCATCATCTGTAAAAGGGTGGTGGACATACCACCGTACCAACTTGCACAACAGGACTGCATGAGGGCAAGGAGGTGGGCATCTAGTGCAGCAGAGGCATGGCATGCCCTTCCTCTCCTTCAGGGGATGCAGCTGGGGACCCAGAAATCACTGGACTTTCACATCCAAATAGTCCTCCAGTCCCTCCTTCTGGTCTATGGAACAAAGGAGAAGGCCACAGTCTCTCTGTATCCATGACTGTAGAACAGGAATTGGGCGTCTTCCAGAAGTTTGGCTGGTCACGTAGCCCTCCTCTCACCAGGGCAAGGGCCATGTGGCTTCGTATGCAGCCCAGCCTGACTGCAGTCTCTGAGAATCACCCTCACCTTAGATAGTCTGGCTTAAGGAGCCCCAGTTGCCCGTTCTGGGGCTGGTACCACGTCAGTCTCGTGGTTGGTGTAGCTCCACTCCCATGGCCCAGGTTTGATCCATCTGTGCTTCCTCCAAGTCCAGGGAACTGGCCTGATGCCCATGTCCTCCAAGGGTTTGACCTGCTTGGGCACATCTTGAACCCCTGGCTTGGAGGCCGTGGACCACTGTCAACACTTACTCCCATTTCCTCCATCCCACCCCCACCCCACCTGAAGCAGTATGGGTGCCCTCCTGGACTTCAGAATACTGAAGATATGACTTATACCTATATTTAAAAGATCTTAAGAAGTCTCTAAATGTTTCTGTGCCCCCAAATGAGTAAAGTCTTTAGATGCAACAGGTTCAAATTCCAATATTATTATCCAAAGTATAGAGAAGATATTTTTTAATATTGATCACTTGCAATGATGTTTGGGAGCCCCACAGATGATTTTCTAAGTTAAGAGTCCTCAAACATGTTTAGGTGATTGAGTATCTGAAAGTTTCTGTCCTCTTTGCAAAAGCAAAAAAGTAGTTATTTAATTCCCTTAAGAGTTGTAAAAATACTGTTATATAAAAAATATGAACAGTAAAAAAGGACAGCAAACTCACAGTTATTAACAACCACACCTAAAACAAAGACAAAAGCAAACTAAGCAAACAACCAGAACAGGAACAGAACCACAGAAATGGAGATCACATGGAGGGTTATCAACAGGGGAGTGGGAGGGGGAGAGAGGGGGGAAAGGTACAGAGAATAAGTAGCAGAAATGGTAGGTAGAAAATAGACAGGGGGAGGGTAAGAATAGCATAGGAAATGTAGAAGCCAAAGAACTTACATGTATGACCCATGGACATGAACGATAGAGGGGGAATGTGGGAGGGAGGGGGTGTCCAGGATGGAGTGAAGGGGGGGGAAATGGGACAACTGTAATAGCATAATCAATAAATACATATAAAAAAGAGTTGTAAAAATACTAATGTAAGTCACTCATAGTCTTATTTTGTTGTAAGCACTGTGCCAAGTGCTTTACCTAACTCACTCCATCCGATTATTAATTGCTATTTCACAATTGAGGCTCAGAGAGGTTAGGTCACTTGTCTAATGTCACTCCACAAGTTGGGAATCAATAAATCAATCCAGAAAGTTAAATTAATTCCATAGCCTTTCTTACTATCCTCCCTGCCCCAACCCTGGATCCGAGAAAATGCCCATCAGTTAGATGTGACCACGTGTTTTGTGAACCACATTGAATTACAGCCATCGACACATGGGCTGACTCACACACCAGCAAGACAGCAAATCCAGGCATGAGTTAGCTGTTTGATGATAACTGTCTGCTAATTTTGCTAATTGTGGGTTCATTTGTCAACTGCTATTGAGTGACAGCAGGCAAGCAGTAGGAGGCACCAAAGGTTTAAGAAAAACATATGGGAGAAAAGCTTCCCTGGGAAGCATTTCGATGTCTTAGTCTATTTTCTTTCCTCCTGCCAACTGTAAAAAACCACATTATTGGGTGTCAGAGGCAGAACAGCTTGGCCCGTTTCGTGGAAACCTGTGTTCTTTTAGTAATGCCGGTCCCTGCATGCCCATGGTGACCCTGCTTAGAAGCCCTCCTGGTGTTCCAGCCCAACATTCTGGAGGGGTACACCACCTTCCCACCAGCAGCAGTGGGCCAGTGTGGTGGGGATTCTCGGTGAGGGGTGGGGCGCCCCCATGGGGCCAGAAACTCACCAGAAGCTTGGTGGTGGATGGGCAGCAGGGTCTGATGTGCTTCTCACCCTTGTAGAATCACGCTTCTAAGATGACCCGTGTTCTATATGACATGACCCTCCACCACCTCCCTCACTCTCTGATTGGCTGAGGCAGAACACCTGGCCCAAGTGCAGGCACATCACAGACTGACCAGAAAACAAAGGCTTTGAGCCTCTCTTGAAAGCTGAACTGTCTGTCAGATCCCTGTCTTGGAAATGGAGAGAGCAACAGGCTCCAGGCTCCAGAGAGGGTGCAGGGGGCTGAGCCAGAAGATGGCTGCAATGACCAGGGAGGGGTATGGGGATGCAGGAGGTACGCGCGAGTACAGGGAGTTCACTGGTGCAAGTTGGAAAATGGAGCAGATTCCTAGAGAGAGGAGGTGACTCCAGGAGAGAGGCGAGTCTGGGGCCCCAATGTCTGTCCTGTTCCTGGGACCTAAACTGCCCATGTAAGTGAATCCCTGCCTCTCTCAGGCCCCTCACTGCGTTCTCAGAAACCTCAGAAACTGCAGGAGGGTTCTGTTTCTTTTCTTATCCATTCCCTTCACATCCAGGCCCTGCCTCACCTGCCTTTCAAGCCTCTTCATCCTTAGCAAGCTGTTTACAAGGCTTTCTATTTGCCTATTGCTCGCTCCCAAGTTCCCAGTCTCCTACTTGACTCTGTCTCCCACTGTGATCCTTTTTCCTGGTTCCTGCTGAGCTGGGGCTCATTTACATTTCACTCACCAACCTCATTTAGTTAATTTTCTACAGTTAATTTAATGTTCACAAAAAGTAGCCCTGGATTGCATCTGCATTCATCAACTTCTGGGGCTCTGGAGGGTTTCAGAGTGGTGGCTTGCCTGCCGAGATCCCCACTTAGGCAAAGGCAAGGACACAGCTCACAGGCTGGCACAGAAGACCCTGCTGCAGGGTGAGCTCAGCAGCTTCTTCTGGTCGCAGCCCTGGGGGTCAAGCCCCTGCAGGGCAGCCAGCAACCTCTGCCCAGGCAGCTTTGCCCAGGGAGGAACCACCTGGACTGCACCTTCCTACCCTGTAATAATTCACTGTGCACACATCTCTAGGTTGATTGCCTGTTGTGCAAAACATTTCCTTCACCTTAGCCTAAAATAGCTTCAGCTTCAAAGGACGAGGGGCTAGGGGGTGGGGGGTGCGGGGTGCTGCCTAGAACCTATATTATTATGAGGGCTGGGAAGTAAAAATTAAAGTAAACAAGAGACTTCACAAAATTGCAATGGCAAAGGGGTGGGAGCTTGTCAACGAGCCACGGAGAGACCCTGGGTCACGACAAGTGAAAGGCAGTGTGGTCAGCTCAGTCTCCTTCTTCATCCCCAAGTAGCTGGCTGCAGAAGTGGGCTTCACAGTAGCATAACTCTCAGAGCCCACGTCACCTGGGTGTTGCGTGTGACCAACTTTTTGTTTTAAGCCTTCTACTACTCTTCAGTCTAGTTAAGAAAACACGCAGCAAGTAATAGCAACTGAAGTCTGCCGTTAAGTAACAGGTTGCAAGTTCATCAGGAACTCTTTCTTCACCCCCAAAGTGCTGAAGACTGGATTCCATCACTTGTTTTTCCTGCATCTGTCATATCTCAGACCTTATTGGGAAGGAGTTGTCTGCCCTGGTTCCTTTTGAGTTTTATTTGGACCCCAAGAGCCATAATACGGAGAATGTCACAGCATATGCCAAGCTTTCCAAAAAAATGAAATCTGCCTGTACCTTGTATATCAGGCCTTCCTGGGACAACTCTGGCTCAGTCTGCTCCAGAATTTTCTACCCAGTATCTCAGTGGGCTATGATATTGACTCCCTAGGATCTTGGGGTAGCAGGACGGGGATGGGATCACAGCTCTTGACCCACCACCTCTGCCTAAGTATGCAAAATGCTGTGAGCAGCAGACTCCAGTGTACTGCATGCAAAAGTATCATACTCCCCATGGGCGGTGAAGTCAGAGCACTGAGAAGCGATGCTTCCTCCTCTCACTCTCTGCCCGCCCAGTCCTGAGCCTTGATTGGCTGCTTTCACAACTTCCATTTATTCTGGCTGCTCTCTGCATTTTGCTTAACATCTCTTCCTCATGCCTGATGCACAGGAAGGCCGGTACAGTTCTAAGGAGCCCACTGTAGCAAAGCAGAGAACCTTTCTCCACCCCAGCAAGCTCTCCTGGGTAGCTGACACCAGCTTACCCAAGTCTGGTTCTGTGTGTTGTCAATCAGGAGGGTCCTTTGGGTCCTTCAAGCCACAAGCCAACCTGCAGGTACCGTTTGAGAAAAGAAATGCCTTCATGAGTTGTTTTTCATTAACCAGGAGGGCTTCTGAACATGACCCAGTCTTCATCAGCTTCAGAAGAAAAGGCTGTGAGTGGACCTACTCAAAACTGCCCAGGGAACAATCGCCATTCAGCATCCTCAATGGCTTCCCTAAGAAAGTGATGTTGGCACAGATTCCAGTAGACCTTTAAGAAAGCATTTTATTAAAGTCTCACAACTGATTAGACACAAGTCACGCTGGGTCTGTTGGGCTCAATTTATGTTCTCTCCACTGCCCAAAGAGGAGCTGAGTCAGGCAGGCAGGCCATCCTGGAAGAGGCAGGGATCAATTCCAAGCCCACTTTCCCTCAGTGACCCAGAGTGGACTCTTCCCCTCCCTCCCTCCACCGGCATCTCCATGCAGAGCCACCCTGAGTCCCACCTGGGGTGTCGGAGCAACATCTGAGCTGCACTGTCCAATACAGTAGCCACTGGCCACATATGGTTATTGAATACTTGAAACATGACCAGTCTGAACTGAGATGTGTTGTAAGTGTAAAATATGTACCAGATATTTAAGACAGTATGAAAAAAGGTAAAATATTCCATTAATATTGTTATGTCCATTGCAAATTTAAATGACAATGTTTTGGGATGTATGGGATTAAATAAAATATAGCACCTGTTTTGCTTTTCTAAATATGACTACTTGTGAATATAAAAGTACATTTGTGACTTGCATTATATGCCTTTCAGACATTGTTCCAGAAACCTTTTTGGCTGGAGAAGTTATCGGAGGTTCTGTATGAATAGAGGGAGAGGGAAATATTTATCAGGCTTAGAATCTGCCACTTCTGCACCCACAACCCTTTAAAGGCGTCTCACGATGCCCTGGCTGGTGTGCCCACCTTATCTCCTGTAGCTCTGCCTCCCGCCCTCTGCCCCCGCCTCCTGGCCTTGCTCTCCTTTAACAGGGCAACAATACCCCACTGCAGAGCCCTTGCAAGTGCGCCTCCCTCTGCCTGGAACACTCTTCCCCTGACCTTTGTCCCTCTTCCTCCCTCTTCATTCAGGTCTCAACCAGAAAGCCACCTTCTCCAAGAGGCCACCCCCGATTCACCCTCCTAATCTCAGGACCATCACCATCCCTTCACTCTGCTTTGACAGCTCTTATTGTTACCCGACAGCAAGTTGCACCTTTACTTTCTCCTCCAGACAGGGAGCCTCTGTCTCTTTTGTCTAACACAGTGCTTGGCCCATACTGGATACTCAGTGAATGTTTGTTTAACGAACACACAACAACCACCCCCCATGGCAAATGGGATCCGGCCATTTTTCAGGTAAGTTAACTCAGGCTTAGAGAGAGATTAGAACAGGACAGAGCAGGGAATGGGGTCACTGATGGCCCTGAGCTGCAAAGAAATAGTGGCTTGGTGACTTAGAAAGTCCCCTCCTCTAGGACCTCACACCCAGCCCCGGAGGTTAGGGCCACCTTGTCAGGAGAAGGAAACAGGGCACATAGCAAGACCACTCTAGTATGCTCTGGAGTGTTCCTGTGGGGAATAGATGGGTGAAAAGGAGGGGGGGCCGTCTGCTGGCCCACATGGTCCGGCTTCACAGACTCTCAATAATACAGGCCCCTCTGGATGCCATGCAAACAGACCGAAGAGCCTCAGAGCTGCACGAGGCCTTGGTCACATCCCCTTGACAGCACCCCCGCCTGGCTCAGGCACATCCAGAGAGCAGGAGCTCTTCACTCCCATGGCAGCCAAGCTGGTAGTTCTGTGTTTGTTTTCATCAATGGAAAGCACTTGATTCTTTCAGGTCAACAGCTACTTACTTCCTCATAGTTACTGTTTTTTCAGACACTTGTTCTAGTTGGCTCTGCAGAGCTACCAAGCAACACTCATCCCTATTTCCCAGATCCGCCCCCAGGTCCTGGTGGCTTTGAGAAGCCGAACTTCCCAGAAAGCACTCTTGGCAGGGTTGTCCCTCATCTGGCTCCAAGGATCAGATTAAGAAGCATTATTGCTCTAGGTGACTCACTCTTGGGGGATGGTTCTCTGAGGCCACAGCCTCCTCCTGGTTCACCCAGAATAACCCCAGCTCACCACAGGTGGCCTGACTTCTGACTTCCAAACTCAAATATGCTTTTTCTCATTACTTTAGCAACATCTCTTCAAGTGCCTGTGTGAGCCAGGCACTGTGCCATATGTTAGGAATAGAATAATGGGGAAGACACAGGCCCTGGCCTCATGGTCTCATGGAAAGGCTACAAGTTCACCAGGCATTAAAACCAACGGGATCTGGCTGTGATGAAGGTAAATGCCAAGGGCATGGGCCATGGGCACAGAGGAGGACCTGATCCATCCTAGGGGATGCAGGGAGGCCATCCTGGATTCTAACCTGTCAATTTTCAGTTGCCTACCAGGAAGTTCAGTCTGTAAGTCCCACAGATGTTCTACTAGAAAGTAGAACTCACTCATCAGTTCTCTTAAGCAGGAATGCTCAAAATCATCATCGAACTTTTCATCTCAGCCTATAACTCACACAGACACAAACACAGAAACACCACACAGTCACTTCTGTTTCCTTACTCTTTCTTGAGCCTTCCCCTTCCTCTCGTTCTCTCAGGTCCTCTGCCATCCCGCCCTAGTGATAGAAGGATCCCAGCAGGTGCCAACCCCAAAATGAAAATGGGTCCCTATTGCCTAAAGGCAAGACTTCCCAGCAGCATGCTGTGTGAGGCCCCTCACAACCTGGTCCCAATAGCCATCCCAGCACAGCCCCTATGAACCCACAGGCCTCAAGCTCCAGCCCCACAGGCCTGCTTGCCCGTCTCCAAACCCTCGGCTCCGTTAACTCCCCCTCTGTACTCCTTTATATAGCCTTCCCCCTTCCCTGTCTTCTGAGCCCCACAAACTCTTAGTCATCCTGACTCACTCAAATGTCACTCCCTCTGCCTGACCTCCATTGGGCAGTCATTGTTCTTACCAAGAAAAGAACATTATTTTATTCTAGTGGCTCTATTATATTTCAAATAGAACATAGGTTGGGGTCCCAGAGTGCAAAGGTGGTGTGGCATAATTCAACTTCTATCCCCAGCATGTGGTGTAGAAGCTAGAAAAAGCATTAATAACTAAAGCTATTATTTATTAATGATGAATACAACCACTGATAGTAATGAATAGTAATGAAAACAGCTCTCACCTTGATGCCAATACAGCCACTTACTTTGCCGAGCCTGTGCTAAGCACTTACAAGCAAGATCTCATCTAATTTGCCAGCATCCTATAAAATCTTATTCCCAAATTGCAGATCAGGAAAGTACAGCTTAGAGAGTATAAATAACTCTCCCAAGGTCATGCATCTTACAATGGCAGAGGTGAGACCTGAAGCCATGGCTGTCTGGCCCCTGAGCTTGTGCTCTTAGCTACTGTGTACTCTGGGACCAGCAAAGGTACTGAACCAATTGATTCACAAGTGCCAGAGAGCTTGCCCCTTAGCATCCCTTACCTACTGCCCTTCCCATGACCTTTCAAGATAAACTCTAAGTTCTTAGCTGCATCCTGTGTCTGGGGAGGTGGCACAGTAGACTGGCTAAGTGAGACTGGACTCTGCCAATCCCAGGATGTATGATATCGTGTAGGTTACTCACCTCCCTGGACCTCAGTCTTCTCATCTGTAAAATGGGGAGATGAACATCCCTATCCCAGAGGCTCACTATGGGGTTATAGGAGATAATACACGCAGAATACTTAAAGCCAAAAAATAGCACATCACACACGTTCAATACATGTTACCTCCTGAAATGATGGCCAATATCCTAGCCATCCTGACTTTAATGAAACTGAAGAATGTTACTGCCCCTAAATGAAATCTCCTTCATAGGTGACAACACTGTGGATGAATGAAAAGCTCTGAGTAAGAGGGTGGGGGTGGGGTGAGATGCCAGGGGCAGAAGAGGAGAGGTGACCATGCTGGAAGCAGATTCTTTCAACAGGGTCCAGGCAAGGACAAAACCACTGAGTCAGGCCCTGGTGGACACTGGGAAGCACCAGGTTAGTTGGGAGGCCAGAGGATTGGTAGTGGGGGCAGTCAGTGATTCACCATGCCCAAGGACGATGCAGAGGGTTAGGACTCTAGAGGTCAGCAACAGGCTTAAAGAACCTGTCTCAGGTGTTAGTGGCCCCAAATGCCACTGACACCTGAGACGGGTGTCTAGCCTCCTGGACGTCAGGCAAAAGAGAGCAGACAGAGGGAGTCTGTGACTGACCCTCACCCTGTGCTGGGAATGTGACCCTGGCCAGAGACCACACCCCAGCACTGTCCAGAGTTCTTTGCGAGCAGCCCCTGCAAGTAGTCCGCAGCCAGGGGCATAGGCAGCCAGCCCATGGCCAGCATTGGAAAGAAGGGGCAAAGAGTGCAGAAAGCCCAGGAGGAAAACCAGAGTGAAGTTGAGCAGGCCAGAAGAGAAACTACCAGGCACTCAGGAGCTGGGAGGACAAAGGAACCCAGGAGTCACATGGCGGGTTGAACTCCCCCTGCAGAACAGTCCCAGGAGAGGAATGGAGAAGCCCCTAGGTTCTCTCTGTATGACTTTGAAAATTGTTCTGGCCCTCTCTAGGCCTCACCTTCTCCCCTCTAGGATGAGGGCATGGACTCTGAGATCACATACCATCACTCTACAAAGTTGTGAGAATACAAGCATGAACACATCCCTCTGAGCCTGGGTTTCCACATCTGTACAATGGGCCAGAGATGGCTGTCTGTTCAGGTCATTGTGTATTCAGGACACTTGAAGTGCCCAGCCTCAGAGCTGGCACACCGTAGGTGCTCGATTAACTTCCACCACTCCCCTCCGCCAAGCCTGACTGGGGAGAGCTAGGGGCCTCCCTGCCTCAGGGTCTCTGGGAGGTTGGTTCCTTGACCCCTCTTCCTGAGGTGGTAACCAAGCCACTGGACCATCCCTGCTGCTAGCAAACCCTTCTTTTCAACCAACACTTTTGGGGTTTTTGTTTGTTTGTTTTTGTTTTCATCAGAATGCAACATATCCATAATAAAGAGAATTTGGAGCATGTTAAAAAAAAAGAAGAACAGTAAATCTCCCATGATTCTGTGGTCCAAAGATTTTTGGGGGGCACTTCCTGGCCTTTCTCTTTCTATGCAGGGTATTTTCAAGCTGGTGAGTTCATCTTCTATCTACTGTATCGTTTCCTACTTTCTTCTCCTCACTGTTATTACAAAAATTCCCAACTGGAATAAACACTGTTTTAATAATGATGCTGCGACGTACCTAGCCATCCCTGTCCCAGTGTCAGACGCTCATGTTTTTGAACACCCACTCTTCTAAATCAAAGATCCGCTGATATTTAATTCATAAAGGGATTTTTTTCTACAACTGCCGTTGGGATTTTCTTCTTTAGTACAGATGACCAGAAGTGAATAGTGCAGAGAAAATGCTGACTTTTAGCATCTCTGGGCCCTCCCATCTCACTTGTGATTTGGGGAATGTGAAAAGCAAGGATCTAGAAGGAAATACTAGTTTTTTAGGAAACCCTGCCTTAGGCTTGGCACAAATCTCTAGGGAAGCATCAATGAGAGCCTTTACACTTATTTTATTATTTTCCTTTTCTGGCCTAGTTTGAATAGACCCCCAGGGCGGATGGGTTTCCTGAGCTATCTGAATTTTAAATATCTGCCTGGGGCTTCCCATACTAAATCCTGTAAATATTTTCCTTCTTGTGCTACTGCCAAGGTGTGGGAGTTTGGAAGGTTGCCCTGAAAGGGGAGGAGAAGGGCCTTTATTGGGGCTGCACACACTGGAGGCCAGGAAGGGAAGAAGTAGGTTGCCCTGACATACCTGGCCCAGCTGGGTCAGGGGACGGAGTCTCTGCCTTCTTCAGCTGGAGCCTCACCCCTTGAATGTCTTCTGTCTCATCCCACCCCTCCCTGCTGCCCCCAAGGCTCTTTCCATCACTTTGGGGGCCTAGAGACAACCCACTTAACTGGTAAGGGCCCTGTCCCCTACCCAGCTCCTGCTAGCTCCCCGTTCTGGAGAGGGTGTCTTGTTCTGTCATAAGCTGTCACTGTCACAAGATGGTAGAAATAGGAGTTTCCTTGAATATCACAAGAACACCTCCTGTTAGTTGAATACCTCACAATTAGTGAGGAGTCATACCAGCATTACCTCATTAATCTTCCCAATAGTCCTGTGCTGTGCAGTAGAAGAAGGAATCAGAGAGGTCAATTAACCTTCTCAAGGCTACACAGCCCACTGGTAATTGAATTAGTTCTAGAAGCAGTATCTGTTGGCTCTAGGCCCAGTGATTTTCCCTTTTTCTATCTATTTCTCTTGTTTTTTAGATGAGAAAACAGAAGTCCAGAGAAGTGAAGAGGCTCTCTGAGGTCACAAACCATGACCACTGAGAAAGGCGGGGACTGGACTGGACTTCCCCTATTCCTTGGCCGTCTTCCACGAAAAGCAAACAGACCACGGATGAGTCAAGAGAATGCCCGTTCCAGCGTGTGGGTCCTTCTGGATCCTGGGGGTGAAACAGCTCTGATTGCTGGATTCCTACACTTGGGAGAACTCCACAGAGCTGGTGAGACCCACTGGGAACACTAGGGCTGGAATGAAAGCTGAAGCAATGGCAAGTAGGCGGCAGGAGCCAGAGCACTGTGAGTTCAGGAGGGGTCCGCCCTGCCACTGCCCACAGCAGAGCAGGGGGTCTGGTCTCAATGATGTAGTCTGACTCTGGCTCAAGAGACAGAAGGGCTCTGGCCACCCCGTAGCAGCAACCCCCTCTGGAGATGGACTGTTCCTGAACATCTCGGAGAAGCTGGTAGTGCCCATCATCATGGGGGAGACCAGGGGCCTCATTAGTCCAAAAGAAGACCAAAGCATCAATCATTTCAAAGAGGTGAGCCTGAGGCCTTGATGTCAGAGATGAAAGGGAGAGCGGAAGGAAAGTGCCTGCCCTGCACACTAATGTGTTCTGTCGTTGGGTCTTGCCCTTCAGCCTGGAGGGCGAGGCTATCCTCAGTAAATGTCTGTCCAAGGTCACGCAGCCAGCAAATAGTTTTCACAGACCGGACAGCATGCCGGATGCTAAGGACCATGAGACTTCCACTCCACACCCATCCTCTCCTAGTCAGTAAGTTGGCTCTAGGCTGCATTCACCAGTGAGGGCTCCAGGCTGGTTCACTCCGTGATCTCTGTGAGCACCTTGGACACATTCTGGCCTCCCTATAGAAGCCAGTTCCCCAGGCTGTGCCACCACACGGCTGTAGTAACAGCTGCCAGAGGGGTCACCCCGAAACATCGCTATCATCTGGTGCCCCTTCTCAATGAGCAAGCCTGAGTTTCTGGATTGGGGACCCTCAAGTTAAGACCCAAAGGCAAAGCTTGGATCAATGACTGCGGGGGGTCTCCAACAATATCCCTATAGAGATAAATTCTGTCCACTATCTTTCTGAATCAGTGGTCTCCTTGGACCCAGCCAGCCCCTCCTTCCTTATGTCAACCTTTTGCTAGTACAGTGCTGGGCACTGCCGGTATAGAGGTGAGCAATACACAGCCCCCACCTTCCCCCTTCCCTCCCTACTTCTCCCTCCAATTCCACTTCCTTCCTGGCAATAAATATTAAACTGAACACAGCCATACACTGTGGTAAGCACAGTACTGGGGATAAAACAGTTGACAAGAATATAGTTCCTACCTTCGCAGAGCTTAAAGACTAGTGGAAAACATAGCCATCCCTCAAATAACAACCATACACAAATCATTGTGAACCATGACAGGACTGCGAAGGCAAAGTCCAGGGTATTTTAAGGAAATACAGCAAGCGGGTCTGATCTAGGCTGGGGTGTCAAAGGAAGCCTGGCGTCTGAGCTGAGATGCAAGTGATGACGTGGTCAGGAGCAGTGCATGGCGGGCGTGTGTGAAGGTCCAGGCCCTTCTCCCCAGAACAGAAAGAGGGCCTGTGCAGCTAGAGTCAGAGAAAACGAGAGGGCATGTGCCATGGGGCTGGATCGGGGAGCCGGTGAGATCTTGCAGGGCTTTGAGGGACACGCTGTGGTGTTTGGATTTCCCTCAAAGTGTGGCAGCATCAGACGAGCAGGATGAAGGAGTCGCTTG
The DNA here is from genome assembly GCF_022682495.2 of Desmodus rotundus. NCBI lineage: Eukaryota > Metazoa > Chordata > Mammalia > Chiroptera > Phyllostomidae > Desmodus > Desmodus rotundus. The sequence goes on from NC_071395.1 coordinate 82,778,368, forward strand.
GATGGGGTGGAGAGTGGAGGGCGGGAGGTGAGAACTGGCTCAGGAGACTAACTGCAGGAACCCAGGGGAATCCAGCTCTGGTGGGACCCCCCACCCCCACCCCTCAGTGGGCCACAGAGCCTCTGTCCCTGCAGGGAGCCCAAATGAGAGGCTCAGGGCTGAGCTGGCTGCAGGGATGGTTGCAGCCAATGCAGAAAGGGGTTTCTTCAGTTCATTTCCCCACCAGACTCTCTTGGAAGAAAAGCAACAGATCTGCGCCATCCCAGAAGGGAGCCCTGCAGGGTATGCCCAGATCAGGGGCACAAAGCATACAGACATCAGAGGGAGGCTGTGCTCCTATACCCCAAGGGCTATCCTTAGCAGCCCCCTGAAGCCCGGGGAGCTCCTCCTAAGTGGGACTCCAAGAGAAGAGTCAGTAGAGACCTGCTCTCAGCCCTGGATGCAGAGATGCAGCTACATGCAGGGTAGTGGACTGGGGTGGAGTTGGGGGTCTCTGACCCAGCGTCTTCTCCACTGGGAGCAAAGGAGCTTGGGCAGCAGTAAGGGCCCAGAGACCCACCAAGCCCCACAACAGTGGTCGTTTCTATCCAGGTTGGCTCCAAACAGAGGCAAGGAGTAAGGAAGAAATGAAGAAGCAGGAGGAAGTCCGGGAGGGAAGCCTCCTTGGAGCTGACTGCTGGGGCAGAAGAGAGGTTGTGCAATGGTGGCAGCCCAAGTGGAAGTCCAGGGATCTGCCCATGATTCTTCCAGGACAGAGCTGCTGTCACCCTGCAGGAGCCACCTGGAGCCAGAGAAAGAGTGTTTGGTGACTCCCTGATGACCACAGGGCAGCCCAGGTCTGGAACGGGTGTGTGGCCGAGGAAGTATATGGACACAACATTCCCAGAGGGTGTTACCCGGGCTGTAATACAGGTGGCCCCAGGGATGAATGCAGGATGTTTCCATTTGGACTAGGGTGGCAGGAGTGGGGTTGAAGAAGGTTGCTGTGAGACGGCGACTGGCCAGGCTCTCAAAGCTGGATGGGAGGTCACCAATGGGGAGAAGGGGAGAAAGCTGGAAAGATGCCCAAAGTGGGAGGAGCACTGAGCAAAGGGGGCACTGCACAGAGTGTGAAGCACATCATCGCTGTGAGGCCCCAGCAGACGCAGAGCCCCCTCGCGGGGCTGGGATCCTGAGGGTGATGGGCTGAGCTTGGTAAGTGAGGTCCTGTAGCAGTGTCCTTGCTTCTCACGTCCTTCTCACTGTGAAGGAGGAATGCAACTCCCCCCTGACCTGCGCAGAGACCAGCCTTCAGTCCTACAATGTCTCAGAACCTTTGGAAGTCACCTAATGATGAGGAAACAGGCCCAGAGAAGAGCAGGGTCTTGTTCAAGGTCACACAACAGCTAGTGGAAAAGCCAGGGCAGGGACCCACCTCTTTTGCCTCCCAGTGCCTTTTCTGCTTTATCAGGTCTGTCCTTGTTCTCATCGGAGGATAAGTGTGTGTGCGGGAGGCAGGAGTTGGATGGGGGCCACGAAGCCACAGATGAGTGAGTGGCAAGTCATTTCTCAGTGACAATCACTATGGAAACAAGTGGCTGAGACAGACTGGGGCCCCGAAGTCAGGGGTCAAGCTTTTTTTATTTCCAACTTCACATTTTGCCAGAGGAAGATGATGAGTGTTGCTAAGATGTAACTCAAATTGGACAGCTCAGGAACTATTTGCTTCATCGGCAAGGCAGTGGATGCCAGCTGCCGCCCCAGTTTTAGAAACTGTGGCTCGCGTCAAGGGCTGGCCCACCAGGTCCCACGGAGGTCCTCCCTCCCTCTGGTTCCAGACCCTACTGTCTCCAGGAACGACAGGACATTGCCATTGCAGAAGCATTTCTGTCTTCCAAAGCCTCAGGATGGTAACTTTACACCCTGAGATCTTGGAGGCTATGTATCCCAACCTTTTAATCTTCCGACAAACCCCCCATTTAGTTCTCACGCACCCATTTTACACATGGGAAAACTAAGGCCCACAAAGGGGACTGACTAAGGCCTCCCAATGAGCAAGCGACAGAAGAGAGTCCTGACACCAGATCTTCTGAACTCCAGGCCCCTCTTTTCTAAGGTATCAGGCTGTGCCCCTGTGTCCCAAGGTGGGGAAAAAGGCCCAGGCAAGAAGGTCGGCATGGCAACGTGGAAACCACAGAATGAGGCTGGAAATCACCACTTCCCCACATGCCCTCATCCCCCAACTCCACCTCTGAACACTCCGCACCCCGCATTTCAGGGTAGAAACATCACGAGGGAGAAGACGGAAGAAGTGAATGGAGAATGTGTAGAGCACTGTATAGTTTATACATGCTTTCCCAGCCCTCACACCACTCCATCCTCAAACTACCTTGCTCAGTAAGAGAACGTGAAAATACCACCGCTCAATTCAGAGATGAGGTTCCAGGCCCCAGGGGTTGGCTTGAATTCAGATCTAAACCTCCTGAACCAAATCCTGTGATTTTTCTATTTATAGTGCCTTTGCTTTGTCTGTACATGAATGATGACATTGGTGTGTGTGTCGGAGGGGTGTGGGCATTCACTGAATGATATTAGAAAAATCAATGGAAAAAATAATCGCAGCCATCACCTCTCATAGAGCATCCATAGCATACACTAGGCCCTGAGCTAAAACACGTGGCTCACACTGTCTCACTTCCTCCACACACCACCTGGAGAGGCAGGTGTTACTGTCCCATTTTACTGGTGAGGAAACTGAGGTTCAGGAAATTAAGTCCTTGCCACAGTTTCCTCTCGTTCACTCTAAGGGTGTCTTGTTTCCTGATAACATAGTTATTTTTAACTATGACATGCTCCTTTTCTTAGAATTTTCTTAGTGGGAACAGTTTGCACCCTAGAGCGAAGGTGGGTACTAGGTAGGATTTGTGCTCACTTCTGACAATCCTGAGCTCCTCTAAATGAAATTTTTGTCTTGGGGTTTTCAGATCACCCAGGTGGCATAAATTCAGTCTCAAAACCTATATAAGAATGTGCTGATGGTTCTAAATTTTCAGTGGCAATTTGTCAACCCCTTCCGCTCAGCGCCTCCATTTCAGATGGCTTATTTTCCGTGTACTTCCCAAGGGGGGAAATACTATCCGATTCATCCTTACCCGAGGGTGTGGCCCTCTGGGGCCTGAGCATGATGGGGAGAGGAATGGCTGTTAGCCTACCCAGCCCTGGGCTCCGAGCAGGGGCAGCAACAGCAGTCGTCACAGAAGGAAACTGCATCGGCTCAATGAGAATTTTCATACTCATATCCCATTAGACTCAGGAAGAAGCCCGATAAGGAGGAGGAGGAGGAATGCACTGAAATATCCATTTTACAGATTGCACTGATGCTCAAGGAGAGGTGGACAGACCAAAGCAGGGTGAAGTGGGCAAGAAGGGGTAAGGGAGGTAAGGTCAAGGAGAGGGTGCTTCTACTGGGCCTTGAGCCTGGGCACGCCTCCTCTGAGCTGCACTTCCTTTTAGTGCCCAATGAGAGCATTTCTACCCTGCCTGCTCCCCGGGGTTGCTCTGCAGGAGACATGCCCTGAGCGTGAACTAACAGTGAACTAAGAGTGTTGACTATCCTTTGCGGTTAGAAAGTTATCAGTTACCAGGCCCTGCTATGGTCACCAGTGATGAGCAGATGTTGCGATGACCTCCACCACAAAGTGGACTGGCCAGGCGGCCATCCCTTCCAGGTTCCCCTGCTCCCGCTCCTCCCTGCATCTCTTCTGAACCTGACATTTGGGTTCCCCAACAGACCAACACCAAGTGCTGTCAAAGGTGGCTGAGGATTTATGTGAACCTCTGGGGCAGCTCTCAAAGGTGCAGAAGGTCCCTAGTGTCTTTGATGTGTGATTGCTGTGGTCGCTGCTGTCTGAGACAGGGCAACTCTGTAGAAGACAGAAGACAGACTCGGGGCAGAAGCTTGGTGTTAAAGCTAGAACGTGTTGCTATCCACTGGGGTGCGCATGGGGAGGGGTCTTGATCTCAAGTCACTTAATCTCCCAGAGCCTCAGTTTCCCCATCAGAGAAAGGAACATCACAGTGTCTATTTCACAGAATTGTTGGAAGCATGAAATGGATAACATATTCACAGTCTCAAAGGTCAGCACAGGCAAAAGGGTTTACTGTTGTTCTCGGAGGCCTCAGGACTGGTGGGCTCACTGGCAGGGCAGCGCTGGGGCAGTGAGCCAGGAGGACAGTAACCCAGGACAGCCAGAGGGCCCACGGAGCTATAATTGTCTTGGCAGAAGACAAGTTCAGTGCCAGGAAGACGGTATTAGGGGATAAATACTAAGGACAAGACTAAATGGAAAGGAAGAACAGGCAGCAAAGTTGCCAGCTAAGAAGGCCCACACCAGCAGTCAGGTGTGGCTAAGAGTGCAGTTGGAAACGAAGGTGGCAAAGGCTGCCCCAGCCTTGAGCTTCTGTGTTAGGCCACGTGTGGCCAGTGTGACAGGGAAAGCCATGGTGGCCTCAGTGAATCCTGTGCAGCTTCTCCAGGACTGTTGAGGTCTCCCTGCAAGTATAGCAACAAGAAGCTCCTGGATCTGACTCAGCTGCCTTTGAAAAACAAATTGATCTTCCTCAGGCTGATGCATTTGCTCTCACAGTCCACCTATGGCCTGAGGAGCAAGCAGTGCAGGGAAGGCCGACACTTCTCCCTGAGAAGTGGGAGGCATGCCCCACTGGCTGAGAGTCTCAAAATGGATGAGACAATGAGATTAGAGCATAAAGATATATAATTAGATTCTGATGGGGAAATCCCACTCGTGGTGCTTGGAACCATTCCTCAGCAGCGAAGATGAAAGTCAGAGATCATCGGACCTTAGCCTACGACATGCCACTGTGCCTGGGAATCATTAGCGGTGAGTTAGGTGCTGCATGCCTTCTAAGTGGTAAGTGGGAGGAAGGGGCCGCATCCTATTAGCATTTCCCTTGGTCTCCAAGTGTCCCAGCCAGGGTGGCTGCTCCAGCTCAGCCGCCTGTGCACAACCCACAGGATTACGTAGAATTTATTTAGAGATAGTCAGAGGGATGGCGATTTTGCCATCTGTCTTTTGAGAAGCCTTCCCTTGCCGCCTCACTATGGGTAAGAAATGATGAGGCAAAGGAGCCCAAGGATGGAGGGATGTCAGGGGCTGTTAGAAGTTCAAGGTGATCCCTGCCACGACAGAAGGAGGTGGCAGCTGATCAGCTTGGCCTTGCATCAGACTTCTTCTGAACAAATATATACTTCTTATAAGCATGGTCATCAAGACGTACTCATTTGTTCATTTATTCGTTCATTTAACAATCAGCAACTATCCACTATGTGCCAGGCACAGTGCTCAATGTTGTAAGTTTACACAAAAATGAGTAAGTCACATATACTGCTCTCTGGGATCCCACAGTCTGGCGGGGCTCCCTGCTCCCGGAGAGAGTGGGCAAGGAGAGCTAGAGAAGGCCCTCCTGTCCAGGAAGTCTAAACTGAGAGCCAAAATGAGGGCAAAGCACTGTAGAAACAGGAAGCGCCCCGTGGGGCCACTGGGAAGGCAGAGCCAGAGTACCAGGTACACTGATGCAGCTGGCAGATACGGGCACACACACGGGAGATGGCAGCAGGGAGGGGGCCAGGGAGGGACCACAGGAGGATGGAGGGCAGAAGTGTGGCAGTTTGGGGTGGGGGAAGAGATGGGGCCTATGTGCCCCCTCTATTCCCATCACTATGCCCAGAGGCCTGCCTTTCCCTGCACCTACACCCCAAAGATTATGCTATAAGGTTCTGACTTCCACTGAGTGGAGGAAAACTGGAAGGTTCAGAAACCTGATGGGACGTGAAATATGAGAGGACGTCAAATCTGATGTGTAGATTGTAAAGCGTGTCACAGTTCTGTCTGCCCAGCAGCAGTGCAAACATCACAGAGCTTCAGTCAAGCAGGAAGGTGAGGTCGAAGGACAAGTAGGAGCCCCAGCTCCTGGGGAAACCTATCGTTACGGCCACTTCTCCCCTGGGCTTGGGGCACCGGCAGGCTCTCCGGGAAAAGGGCCCGGCGCTGTTCTTCTTTGGGCTTGATTACTGCTCTGAGCGGGCCTCTGCTTAGCCCTTCCAAGTCTCCGCATCGACAGTGGACTGAATCACAGGGCACTACGTGCTCTAACAGGCTCGTGTACGAAGAGCTATGGAACTTGGGGGGAGAACTGAGGAGGGTGTAAGGGAAGGCTTCCCTGAAGTGGTTACCGTATTTTTTGGATTATAAGACGCACCGGACCATAACACGCACCTAGATTTTAAAGGAGGAAAATAGGGGGGAAAAAACCCCACTCCTCAGCCGTCCCTGCCCACCCCCCAGGAGCCCGGTAAGCTACATTTGGATTATAAGACGCACCCCCATTTTCTTCCCAAATTGGAGGGGGGGGCAGGGGGTGGGTCATATAGTCTGAAAAATACGGTATATTTGAACTGGGCTTTAAAGGATAAACAGGAGGTCCTGAAACAGAGAAACAGGGAGGAATCCCTCAGGCACAGGGACCTTCCTATGCAAAGTCACAGAAGGAAGCGGTGCCTGTCCGGGCAGTCACAGGCCTAACTGCTCAAGATCCCCTGAAGACAGACGTGCAGAGACTTCCCAGTTGTCCTTCAAAGAGATATACGTTTGAGAATATGTGGAGGTCCTTAAACACCAAGATACGCTGCCTTGTAATTTTATGTTTTTCTAGTCAAAGGGGATCATCAAGGAGCTGATACTTGTCATTGTTGGCTTGGATGTGGACGTTTTAAGTCCTGTGCTATGTATTTTTACCATTCTCAAATAGTTTGTTTCCCATTGCTTTAAATATGACCTCAGGTTATAACTAACATTTACTGGACTCTGCCATGTGCTAGGTACTCAGATTTATTCCATTTCTCCTCTTGGCCCTAAGTGGGAACTACTATTATTATTTTCATTTTCTAGAATATGACATGGAAAACGGCAAGAGTCAAGATCTCTCATCTCGGCCTTGCAGCCTGTAAGCCAGAATCAGGATTTGAATCTGGGTCCACCTGACTCCAAAACCCGTGCCCCTTCCACCACACCACACTGGGTGGGCACCGAGGGCTGGACTCTGAAGGGCCCACAGAGGATGCTCCCGCGTGGAGGGGAAGAACAGAGGGGGCTGATAACCATTAAGCTGACCTTGACCTCTGCTGTCTCCAGGTCAGTCTGCAAAACTCATCTGGAAAAACAGAGTGAACACTCCAAGAGCCCCTCTGAGAACTACAGCAGTCCAAAGAGTTGGGCGGGAGCCTAGGGAAAGCAAGGCCCCGCAGGGAGCCTCGTCTTCTGGATAAGCCTTTGGAGACAGCATGTGACCCAGCTGTCTGCCCCACCGGCCAGAAATCACACAACCACGGCTCAGAGAGTTGAAAGGGACCTTAAAGGTCACCTAATCCTCCAGATGGAAGGCTGCCACCCAGTGACGCCCACCCCCGCCAGGATCACAGGCTCATATCTCAAACGCCAGCTGGCCTCGGACAGCATGGGGTCTTGGCCTCAAACACTCCATCTGTGCCACACAGACATGGCGTGGGGGCCACTCTGGCTTCAGAGAACCTGAAGCCCAGGGTCTGTCCTGCCTCCCCTGCATACTAGCTATGCACTCTGAGCAGTAGCTTCTCCTCTTGTCCTCAGCTTGGGCATCTGAGATGAGAGACTGCCCATGACCGGTTTATACAGTCAGGGGGTGTGACTGGACCAAGCCATGCAGGGCAGAGAGTGCAAATACAGATACATACACACACAAGGTAAAGGATCACGAAAGTGATGGCTTATGGCAGAGGTCAGCCAACTACGCCTGCAAACAGCCTAGTAGTCAATGTTTTAGGCTGGGGCCAAAAGGTCTCTGTCACAACGACTCAGTCTGCCACTGGAGCACGAAAGCAGCCACAGACAATATGCGAACACATGAGTGAGTGTGACTATGCTCCGACGTCTTTATTAGAGAACACTTCACTTGCAATTTCATGTCATTTTCACATGGCACACAAAATACTATTCTTTTGATTTTTTTAATAAAAATGTAAAAGCTACTCTTAGCTAGCGGGCCATGCAAACACCAGTAGTGGGCCAGATGTGGCCCATGGGCCATAGTTGGACCGCCCCTGACTGGTGGGTGAGTCTGCGGCATCATAGGAACCCCTCCCAGGGATGCAGTGGTTGGGCTATAACAACACCTAACTTCTCATGCTACCTCTTCTAGGAAAACCTCCTTGGTGGTGTTCCCAGTGCTAATGGGCTGGTCACTCCCTTGGGGCCCCTGGTCAGCACAGGCGTCACAATGCACTGTGGCCATTGCTTGGCCAAAGCCCAGGAGCTCATCCAGGGCCGGACCGCAGCTTGTCCATCTTATATCTGCAGAGCCTGGCACTATGCTGTTGACTGAGATGCCCAATCAACACTTCTGCAATCACTATTTCTTTTGTAAATTTCTAAATTTCTTTTTCCAAAAAAAATTAAAGATACTATAGATCTTTCCAATGCTGCCTCAGGTACCTATGGACTTCACTTTCTATTCCAAGGAACCAAAGGATTAATGAGGTTATTTACAAATACACATTAGGCCCATTTTCACAAAACATGCATTTCCACTTACTTTGCATCCCGTAAGCATGCTCTCCAGCGTCACTTGACAGATATGCAAAGCTCTGGGTAGATACGAGCCTCAGTTTGCTCATCTATAAGTGGGGGGTTGTACTTGTGCCAACACTATTTAGTCACAACACTTGTGTGACTTGGAAGAAACAGTCATATAAATTACTTAGTGCACTGTCTGGCACCGAGGGAGGGCTCACTGAGGACTAGTTATTATTTTCTTAACCTCCAAGATAAAAATTGCTGTTCATATTTCCCAGTAAGAAAGGGAAGCTCAGAGAGGCTAGAGCTATGCCTCCAAATCAAAGAGCACTGGCGTCTGGACCCTGGTGTGGTCAACCCCAGACCCTGCTCCACGGGCAATGGCTGAATCTAGACTCAAGCCAGGCCTGACTCTGCCTTCTGCAAGTAGCCTGGATCTCAGAGCAGAGCAGCCTCAAAGCTGCCTGGAGTGAGGGTTCCAGGAGGCTGAAACTCAGACAGAATCAGCAGCCCCAGACAGCACAGTTAGGGAGACCTCTCAGCACCTCCTTCCTTAATCAGGAGCTCTTGCTGCGTGCCTTCCAGAGAACCACACTTGCCCTCTCAACCCCCAAGCACCTCTCGAGTGATTATGGGCAGGGCCTCCCCACTGTCAGTGCTGAGCCTGGGGCTGCTGGGAAACTCAGCCCGTTGCTCCAGATGCAGCTGACGTACAGGAGGATCAATCCTCCTCCCCCTACACACAAGGAAGTGAAACCAAAATGAAACCAGACTCTAATGAATGCAGACCACGTCCTTTGCGCCAGTATCGAGACAAAGTCTATTCTGCTGCCTGTCACTTGAGAAGTAATAGAGTAATAGTGAAGTAAGTTATAAAAACCAAACAGCAAGTCCTCTTCCTGAATACTGAAGAGAAGGCTGGGGCGGGGGAGCTGGGGCAGGGATGAGCAGGGACCCGGAGTCCTAGCCTGCAGAAGCCCGAGAGGTCTCATACGTCACCTCGACCATAGTCTCCTGCCCCCAGCGTTCTTCCCGCAAAAGGCTGAAAAGCCCAGAGAGGGAAAGGGATGCACAATAGCCACGGGACAGGTTAAGAGCAAAGTCCTAATGAGACCCAGTGCACCCTTCTCTGGGGCCAGTGCTTTCTGGGGTGCCTGCAAAGACTGGGGTACAGGATGGCCCCGAAGGAGGCTCGGTTCTTCCGCACCACCCCTGTTGCCTTTTGCACTTTTGTGTTGAGAGGAAGAAAGTGCCGACCTGCTGGCGCAGCTTGCTGGCTGCGTGGCAATTCCATCTCCTATTATAAAACTGTCAGTTAACAAATTGATCTTCGGAGGTATGACTGAGTCTCCCATTTGTCCAGGCCTGGTCGATTCACTGGGAAACAACCAGTTTAGAGTCAGAAACACGTGACTGCAGATCCTGGCTCTGTCCCTTATTAGTCAAGTGTCACAGCTTTTTCCTCATCTCTTGGGGCCTCCATTTTCTCGGCTATAAAATGGGAATAGCGGTATCACCTATGTGGCAAGATTACTAATACAATAATAAATAATCATGATGCCAGTTAACAAACAACATTCCTTGGATGCATGCTATTATGAATTAGACACCATGGTAAGTGATTTACATATGATCTCCTTTCATCTGCACAGAAATCCTTGAAGGTAGGTCCTGTCATTATTCCCATTGTACAGATGAGGAAACTGAGGCTCTGTCAGGACAAGCATTTTGCTTAAGATCACACAGCACGTTAGAGGTAGAGCCAAGATGCCCATCTCAGACTACAGAGTATGCTGAACTGGAAGCTAGGTAGTACTATGGCCCCAACTTCTTTGGACTTTGAGACTAGTCTCTTTCCCCAGCCTAAGAGAGACAGCAGGACCATAAGATTATGTGGCAAACCCTGTGAGTGCCTATCCCACCCCTGTCTTACCCAAGGAACTTCTATTTCTTTCAGAATCACCCTCAATGTGTTTCTGGGGAACTGGTTGTCTAGGTGTGATCAATTTAAGGAATGTCATCAAAAGTGTCATACACTTTTTGCAACAGTATCACATTTCAGTTTTCAATGTTTGTACAAGACAGACACAAAAATCACAATGTCTTCAAATTGCTTTCAACAGGAAGAGAGACAAAGCGAGAGAGAAAGGAAGCAACTTAGCAAATGGTTAATATATTATTCGTAAACTTAGGTAAAGGGGATACAGGTGTCCATTGTTCCACTTGTCCAGATTTTCTGTAGCCTTGAAAGTGATCAAGTACAAAAGGTGGGGAAGAGACTCAGGAAGAGCTAGCTGGTTCCCTGCCCCTGGGCATGAGGGTGTGATGCCTGGAACCCAGGCAGTTCCCCTTCTGCTGTGTGACCTCAGGCAAGGTGCCTCAGGGAGCCTCAGCTTCCTCATCTGCACAATGAGAATAAAAACAGGATCCACCTACTCGGATTGCTATGAAGAGAAAAGGAGATACATATATAAATCACTTGCCAAGATGCCTACCCACTGTATGCCCTGAAGAAAACAGAGCAGTGAAATGATGGAAGGTACCAGGTCCTTAATGAGATTGTGGAGTCACAGGTCTGACTACTCCAGGAACAGCTCCACCTGCATACTTTGGGTCACCTGAAATGATGTACTTACTCCCTTACAAGCCATTATAATTTGTTTTATTTATTACAGATAAAATCACACTCCCCCCTTCCTAAGGAAACAATCTGAAACTCAGACGAAAATGCATTCATAATGGGAAAAATGTGAAAAGATTCTAATTATGTAGGAAAAGAATGGAATTAAACAAATTATGGTACATCTGCAGGGTGGAATATTACATAGCTGTCAAAAGTGATGTCAGAAACTTGTTTCATGGCAGAGGAAAATGCTCTTAATCTAATATTGATATCTGAAATAAGCAAAAATGCAAATATTAAAGATTGGAAGAAAATAAAGCCAAATATTGAAAGTATTCTACATTTAGGTATTTAATTAAATGCTTCAATATTTTCTGTATTTGTAACGAGTAATTTATATTATTTACATAATTTAAATGGTATATTTCCAAACTCTATCTCTGACACATACAAATGTCGGAAACAAAATTATATATTTGTGTGAGATTACCTATATGAAATGCATCCAAAATTGGATGAAAATATAACACGTTAAGAGTCATCACTACTGAGCTGTGAGATTATGAGTGACATTTTTTTACCTTTTTATAAATACACATTATACATTTTCTACAATGAGCAAATGTTGCTTTATCATTTAAAACAATTCTTAAAACACCAATTTTTAAAACTACCAATTTATAACTTTCAGTTCCAGCATCATTGCCTCCAGACCCTTCATGTCCAGTACTTCAGTCCGGTCAATTCAGTGGTTGTCACTGCGTGCTTCGCGCGTCCCTAATGCAGTGTGCAACAGCACCCACCACGCTGTCAGACCCCCTGCTCCTTACTCCTCTGCATTATCTGTACTCCTCCCACCAGCCCCATCAGGGACTGAAGGAGTTCACCCTCATCTGTCTAAGGCTTTGGCTTGCCAGTGATAGATGCGGGATTCAAGTCCCAGTCTGTCGTATTTACTAGGCTGCTCAAGCTTCTCCATCTGTAGTAAAAGAAGTATCAATCCTACAATATAGACCCTGTTAAAAAATAAAAAATCTCAAGGAAGCTCAGAGAGGGAAGAAACAACATCAGGCTGGTGAGATCGGGAAGAGCCTCAAAAAGGAGGTTGTGAAGCGCTGAGCCTTCCGATGGGGAGGGCGGGGGAGAGACAGCCTTCTGGGCAGAGGGAGCATCGTGGGTAGTGGTCTAGATGAGCAAAAGTGCCATCCCCTTCTGCAGGCTGCAGCAGTGCGGGCCAGGCTGGATGACGTTCGTGAATAGGTTAGGAGGAAGGAGCAAAAATGAAAGCCATAGATTATGGTGGGCCCTGAATGCCAAGCTTTGGGGTTTACATTTTATTTGCTGGGCAATGGGGGACCACAGCACACCCTTTAGTCTCCATGGAGCGGGATGGGTTTAGGAGTAGTGTGCTTTGCTAAGAGTATTCAGGCAGGATCAGGAGGGCATAAGAGGCAGAGTGGGCATATTTGGGAGGCGCTGAGCTAAGCCTGTCTACATGCAGTTTCTCTTTGGGGGAAACTGACATACAGAGGTTTAAATAAACTGTCCGAAGTCACATGACCAGGAAAGAGGTGAGGCAGGTTTACAACTCAGTTCATCTGCTCCCTTTGCCAATCTGCCTCCGTGGAGGTGGGACGCAGGGGTGGTCCGTGACAGGTGGTGCGGGACTGCCCCCAGCACTAAGACGGGGTGGAGAGGGCTCGTGCCCAAAGTGCCATGCCTGAAGGCCACAGGCACATGGGACCCATGTGCCAGTCTCGCCGCCCAGCGTGTGCAGGAGCAGTCAAGCTGCGTGTTCGGGGCTCTGAGCCTGAGACTCTGCGCTGGAAGCTGGGAGCCAGCTTGCAGTCCCAACAGGGGCGTCCCGACAGGTTTACCTCAAAGCAGTGAGCAGAGCTCGGAGAAGCAGAAACGGCTGTTAAAGCAAAACATCGTTACGATGAGAAGAGGCAACAGCTCTAACGCCCACACAGTGCCAGCGGAGCTGTAAATGTGCCTCCGAATTAGACGTGGGGAAGAGCTCCACCAGCTCTGGCTGCTCGTCCCCAAGGACAAGGGCAGCCTGATTCACTGCGCCATCCCACCCCCAGCTCTGCCACAAGCTGCGAGTGTTTTTTCTGTGTCTACTTGAGATGTCTTATGCAACAGAACCACCTCTCTGAGAAGAGACGGTTTGCCTTCTTTCATATAATGTTCTCATCGTCAGGGAACTTTCCCTGACATGAAGCCCGGTTCGTGCTTTTGCTTAAAAGAAGAACCTTGAAGGTTCCAAGGGGAAGTGTACTTTCAGAAGATATTCAAAGCTCTAAATAGACGGAGACTTTCTTCTGTGGCAAAGTGTTTATTGAGCACAACCTCACTACTTTGTGTATGAAAGTCGGCTCGCGGTACAAAGTCCCTCCACACACTTCAATACACTGATTTCCTTCTTCCCGTCAAAGGTAGGGAGGCTGGGGGTTATTCCCTTTTTGCAGATGAGGTAATGGAGGCTTAGAGATATCAGTGTATTGACTGATAAATCACACTGAAATTAACTGGTGGACCTCGGTCCACTGACTCCAGATCCTGTCTCTTTCCAATCCCACCCTCCAGCAGGCCCTGCTCTAGGCACCGTAGGGAGCACAGTCAACGAGTTCCCCAGGAGCCAGGTATTAAGTCATTGTCTCCTGGTTTCAAACCATCCCTTCTCTGAGCTACTTTGGCTGGCTAGGATGACAAATTGTCTCTGCTTGGCCAGCTGGGTCAGGGGAGTTTCTGCCAATGGGGGCTGATAGACGAGGATTGCAAGGCTGCAGGGGAAGGGATTTCTTCTGTTTTCTGGTAGATTCCTGCTTATTTCCGTTCCTGGAAGAATCACCCCAGCAGCACTTTTTCATCCTGGTCAACATGGTTCCTTCCAAAAATAGCAACTGAACCCAATGTGCGGTTTTTCCAATACTCGGAGAACCCCCATACCAAGATATCAGCATCAGCCTGCAACCACCCCCTTCTCTGTGGTCTGAGCTGCAGCTTCAGGGGCTGGCCCCCACCCAAGGTTTCTGCATTTGAATGATTGCAATCCTTTCTGTTTCTTCCCTCAGGCCAAGGGCTGGTGGCTGCTTCCTGTAGTGGCTACCTACGTTATTTCTTACTGTTCCCTTTTACTCTTCCAGTTACTTAGTTAACAAATTTAGATCTAGTTAAATTTCCTTTTATTTAGTTCTCTCTGTTCAAATGTCAGCTGTGGTTTCTATCTCCTCAGTGACCACTGGCCCATGGACTATAGTTAAGGGCCTGTCATCAGCTGTCATGAATGATGGACCCAGGAAACAAGGTAGAAAGAAAGCACAGGCAGAGTGTCAGCACATCATAGGGCCTCAAGAAGCAGCTACTGACTGAGAAGAGAAGCAAAAGAATAGCTGAATACAGGAGGCATTAGTGTTGAGGAAATGCTTGGGCAAGAGGAGAGGAAGTTTGAGGAAATAGCTCTTGCAGAACAGTTGCAGCCATTTGGAGGATGAGGATTTACTGCGAGAAGCAGTGGCGCCTCGGGAATTGTCCCAGGTAGGCTGTCCCAAGGCCAGGCTGATGATGGGATACAACTCTTCGCCTTTTCACTGGTCAGAAACATGCAAGGTTCCCAAGTATTGACATCACTGCACACTTTGCCCTCCTCCAGCCAGGAGAGCGGGGCGTCTTGGTCCTGATGGCTCCAGCCCACCATCCTCTGGACCCTGGGTGTGGACTGCCTTGGGGTGGTGCCTGCCTCTGCAAGGAGAGAGGCTTCCAGAGAGAGGAGTCGTCTTTGTCTGTGGCCACCTTGGCAGCTGCTGCCCCGACTGCTGACCTGGGTCTAACAACCAGAATCATGGGGATTTGTTGTCCCTGTCTCTGCTAATCCCAGAGAGAAAGAATAAACATCTGGAAAATCTAAGGAAACACCCTGAAGCTAGTTTGGGTTCTGGAATGACCTCTTGGGAACTCAGCCACCATCGATACAACTCCCACCATGTCCCTGTTCATACACCCACCTGTCCCTGCATTCCAAGAGATCTAAATTTGGTCCACCCAAACACCAAGACTTTCTTCTCTGATCCAGCTATATTCCCGACCAGGCAACCGGAAGCACAAAGGCTCGGAGAAAAAGGGAAGCGAGGTGCCCTAAGAGGTCCATGGATATGGAATCTAGCCTGGCTGGAGTTGAAAGTCTGTGTTGAGGATTTATGAGAAGCCGTTTCACTGTGCTGGACTCCAGCTGTTCTCGAGTGCCCGGCATCCATTCTGCAGTTTTCTAGTGAGAGTACACAATGTTTTCTTTGAGGAATCACTGCTCTTCTGCCCTTGGACCCACAGCTCTGCCTGGGCTGACTGCACTGCTCACGTCCAGGGGCTGCTATTCGTACTGCAGCCTGGTCTGTCAGCACATTTCACCCCCTGGCTCCAGTTGCTGGTGCAGGAATGAACATCTGATGCAAGCAGGAAAACTCAGAGCCAATCCCAGGGGTCTCAGAAAAATTATTGGGGAAGGGTCATTCTCCTTCTGCTGTGGCAAGTAAGGCAGGGAAGTGTGAGCCTGTAGTTGCTGGTAGCCATCTCTAGTACTTCGTGAGGAGAGTCTGAGAATGGGACCAACACAGGAAATCAGAGCCAAGAGAGGAAGAGGGACATCTGAGCCCCTAGATCCAGCCCTGCCTGAATGCTTCATTCCTTGAACAGATACATTTCCTTTTTTTCTCAAACCACACATACACACACACACACAGTGGGTTTTCATCAGTCTAGACTAGGGGTGTCAAGCTCATTTTCACCGGGGGCCACATCAGCCTCATGGTTGTCTTCAAAGAGCCGAATGTAATTTGGGGACTGGATAAATATAACTACTCCTTAACCAGGGGCAAGGAGCTCGGCGCTGCTGTCAGGTAGAAACAAGGTGCCATGCTAGATAAAACAAGGCGGAGGGCTGGATTCAGCCTTCGGGCCTTGTGTTTGCCATATGTGCTCTAGACTAAAAGAATCTAGACCAATTATATAGGGGGGTGAATGAGTTACATACCTAAATATTTGACTGGGAGTTTATAGCAGATCAGTAGACCCATGGAGAGACTCTACCTCTGCTAAAGCCCTTCCAAAGCTTGCTGTTATTCTCCAGAGAAAACCCTAACTCCTTAACCACAGTTTCAGAGCCTTCGATGATCAGGCCCTTTCCTTCCTCGCAATCTCTCTATTCTGGCTGCCCTGGACCTTACATTTATGGAATGTGCCATGGCCTCGTGCCTCAGACTTCTCTGCACATGGGTCTCTTCCTGGGATCTGCTTGGCCTGCCTCCCTCCTCCAAATCCTTCAAATATCAGCTCAAACGCATGCCTTCAGGGAAGCATTCCTTGGCCCCAGAGAGGGCTGGCTCCCAGTGTGTTCTGGCCTCCCACAGCAGTTCTTCTAATGCGCAGCGTGCTTGATATCATGTGTTCAGTGCCTGCCCCGCCCTAGAATGCAAGCTTCGGGAGTGTCGGAGCCACGGAGCCATGCTGTCTAATCTCTTCTCTATCACCAGGGCCAGAATAGTTGCCCAATAAATACTATGTGTTGGACATCTTAAGGAGATAAATAGTGCAGCCATGAGTAGGTAGAAACAGAGGACCTCAAAACCAGGGCTGAGGAGACCTGCTGGGTCGACAATCTAAGTGCAAGGTGATCCAAGCCCAGGTTAAGGTCATGACCCTGGATGAGAGAAGACAAGGGAAGGCAAAGGAAGGAAAGATTGTATTAAGAGTGAGAATGGAAGAGCCAAGAAATTTCGATCAACTTGGATGACAGCTGAAAAAAAAAGAATCTTTAAAGAGACACCCAGATCATGGATCATATGGCTGAGCGGAATGTGTAGCCATTGGCAAAGGGTGAGGTCATCGAAGAGAGGGTCACTGCCAGTTGCTATGTAGAGAAGTAGACAAAGCCCAAGCATTTCGCGGGACCTGAAAGAAATGGCAGAAGGTAAAGGGCAGTTTCCCTGGTGGGTGGATGAAACAATCAGCAAGCACAGGAGGCCAGAATTGAGTAGGGAGTGCATCCAGGCTGAAGTGCACGGCCCTCCAACGTCACCTGGCTAAAGCTGAGCTGTGTGGTAATGGGGACTTTACAAATGAGATGCCTGCATTGTCCTTGTCCTCCTAGAAGAGGCAGCCAAACGGATGTTCATTGTTTGCATTTCTCCTCCAGAGCAAGCTTGCTGTTCTGAGAAGATTACTGGGTGGTTTGCATAATTGCCTGCTCAGGTGATGATTGCTCAAACAGGGCAGAATTTCAAACGCCCGAACTTCTGGTCTTGTTGGACAGGGTAAGGGGACATCCTCAGGAGGGAGGAAAGCCTCAACCATGGGAGCTGGGTAGCCCCCTGCTGCCACTTCATGCAAAAAGGTATCAGGATCCTCAGACCCCAGAGCCTCTCCCCACATCTGCCTTCCAACCTCCACATCCAGACAGGGGTCAGAATCAGCCACAAAGAAGCCAACTCAGGAGACAGTTCAGTCCTATGGGCCTCTAAAACACCTATTGAGCTCCTGTTGTTTGCTAGTGAAAGAGATCGAGGAGCCCACAGTCACATATGGCAGCAGGTACAGAAGCAGAACAGGGCTAGATATGTAATAAACATGAGGTGCTTTGGGAACATGGGGGAGGGGCTTTGAACCCCGCAGAGGTGAGGGTGGATCTCAAAGAAGGCTGCCTGGAGGAGGCAACATCAGAGTAGAGTCTTGAAGGAGCATAGTGCCTGGTACATAGTACATGCTTAAACCCCAGCACATGAAAGACCAAATGGAAGGATGGATGGATGGCTCAGTCTGCTCTTCACCCCAGAACGACAGCAAATTGTGCAGCTATCCCATGGCCTTGCAAACTGCACAACATTTTGCAGAGTGTGTGGAAGAAGAAATATCTCCTCTGTTATCATTTGGGGCAAGAAATAAAGTGCTCCTGCCAACTCATACTGGGGGCTCCTGAGAAAGAATAACTGAGGCACAGCTGCCTCCCCCTCCAATCAACAGCATGCTCTTTAAATATGTAAGAGTCTCACTGGGACACTGCCAGCACTATTTGGTTTTCTTGAAAGTGCATGAAAAATGTGCATAATATTCACGCTACATTCCAAAGAGCCATGGATGGGGGCCAAAGAAGAGGAACAATTTTGGGTGAAAAATGACTAATGTCATTTCATGTCTCCCCAACCCAAACTAGTATCTTTCTTGAGGCTGACCTTAAGCCACCTCCTACAGGAAGGTTTTGAAACCATAAATCCTCCCCCCGCACCCCCAAAATGTCTTTCCACTCTATTCGTTGCCACATCTGGACTTGGGGTATCAGTTACAGCACTGCTCACTGAACTTGCACATCTGTGCCCTCTCCACCCTTTACCCAGGTCTCCTGCAACATCTGTGATGAGCTTGGTTTTACAGGTAAGAATGCCGAGGCCTATAGCGGGGCCTAGTCACTGCTGGCCCAAGGTTGCACACCTAGTAAGCCATCAAGCCTGGGCTGGTACCAAAGCTCTGCTCTCCACTACACTCCCACCGGCCCCTTCCCATGCCTCACTGCCTCCCAACCTCATTTATGGTTCGCCTCTCTACACTGCAGAGTTGGTTTCTGGGTACATTTGGGTTGCATTGTCTGGCTGAGCGCCTTAAGAGCAAAGAGTGGGTATTCACATTTTCATTCCTGTCCTGTGCCATTTCCTCATTTCTGGGCACAGACTAGGTGCTGACAATGTGAAGCACAGAGAGGAAAATGTCAGCACAAAGAGAAGGCATCTGTTCTGTGCGTTCATTATTCAGATGAAAAAACTGAAGACCAGAGGGGAGAAGTGACTTAAATATGCATTGAATGGATATTGAGCAAGAAGCTAGCCTGGTCATGTCCTTAGCACATAATAGGCACTAAGTTATGTTATTGTTATGTGTAGCATATATAACTTATGCATAGCATATAGAGTATATTACATATAATATGCAATATTATATATAGCGTGTGCTTTATCACCATCATCATCATTTGTGTCTGAATGAGAACATTAAACCTGCTTCTCACAGCATTCCTCCCACTGAATGCCACCTGAGGAAGTGGCAGGAGATGTGGGAATTACAGGAAAGCATCCGGGTCACTTTCTTCTCTTAACAGGAAAGTGACTATCCCAGGGGGAGTGGGGAGTTTGGAGGAACAGAGCTCAGCTCCCCTCATCCCAGCTCAGGCCACTTGCCTGCTGCCTGCTGCTCCTGCAGTGCTGGTGAGATGCCCAGCCCGCCAGGCCCTCACTGTGCAGGCTTTGCAGAGGACAGAAGAGCTCCAGCCCCTGTGAGTAGTCCCATTATTCAAGGTGCTTCGGTGACATGCAGACAGCAGATTACCCACTATGAGCAATTTTGTAGAACAAGGTGTTCTCTGGTCTCCATCTGCACACCTGGGCAGATGGTATTGTTAGCAGGTGGGTTGGCAAGGAGGTGGGTTGCCTTCCACTTTGGAAGGCGAATTCTTGCAGGTTGTTTGTCCCGTCTCTCCTGCTTCCACTAAGTAATGAGGACAGTGTGGCCTTTGGAATGAGACAGCCTTGGATTAGAATTCCACGTCACTTTGTAGCTGTGTGACCTTGGGTAAATACCTAATGTCTCTGAACATCCTATCCATCCTATGGGCATACCAATATTCCATGCAGAATCCTGCCGGGATTAAAGGAGATAATGTATGTAAAGTAGCTCCTATAATACCAAAATCACTGAAACCAAATATATTCAAACCACTATAACAACCAGTAATGTGATAGAACGTAAGTCACTAAAATGATCCAAGAATCAGAAGTCAGAGGGGGAAGGGAAGTAAATTGTGTTGCTCATTAACATACCCAATGTTGTGAGAAATAGTTTAGATATTTTTCTCATTTTACCTGTACCCATTTTACAGATGAAAAACTCAAGGATCGTAGAAGCTCAGGTTTGTACCCTGCAGGCACGGCACTTTCTCAGCTCCACCCTCCTTTCTCAGATCAGAGCAAAGCCCCTGGTTTTACTTGCTAATTTTGTACAGTTGATTTCCGGTTCTATTTTATCCCTAGTTCCTGCAATCTGGAAATGTGCTCTGCACTGATAATTTCATCTATTCTGGTACATAAGCTATTTCCACGTGGGTCTCCATGAGAGCCCCCATCCCCCACTGAGTCTTCTGAGCCCTAATCTCAGTCTATCCCCCAATTTCCAAAGTCCTGTTTTACATCCACCCACAGAGGCCCCACCAACATTGCAGATGCTATGTGGCCAAAAGCAATCACCCCACCCGCAAATCTCCTTTTTTCTGACTCCCTATTTTTGTGAATAACATCTCTCCTCTGAAAACCCAGCAGTTATGTGTTGGGTGTCTCTCCCTGGACATGGCCTCCGTTCCATTCTCCACACAATGCTCTGACTAGAACTCTTCATCACCACCTTGTGGATGGCCCAACTGTGTTCAGTAATTCCCCACGGTTACCTTGTAAACAATGGCAAGTCAACTCTGTAACTTGCCATTTGAAGCTCATAAAATCTGGTCTTATTCAATTTATTTCTCCCTGTAATGTATGTCACAGCAAAATGGGCAACTTACTGTTCCCACAACATCGCTCATGCTTAATTAGTAATAGTAATAAACACTTCAGTGACTAAGCACTTTACATCCATTGTCTTATTAATTCTTCACCACGAGCCTATGAAGTAAACGATGCACAACCTGTGAAGATGCACAGGGCCCAGAAACGTCCTGTGCCTGGTTTAATGCTCTGCTGTCACTGTGCTGAAATTCTTCACTTTGGAACAGGAAGCCTCACATATGCATTTTGCTGTGGGTCCTGCAAACCATGCAGCTAATCCTAGAGGTGGGTACTATTAATAACCCCACTTTACAGATGTAAAAACCAATGACACAGCTAATAATTCCAGGAAGTCTTTCCTATAGCCATACTGTACTGAAGACCTACTGTGTGGCAGGCCCATACTATGTTCCAGTTTTATTAGGTGCTATCCATTCAGGCCCCCTCCCTTCATCCTCATACCCACTTTGCAAAAGTGGGTGGCATTTCCTGTCCTTTCATCTCCCATAAGTTAAACAACTTACTCACAATCACAAAGCTTGTAAGTGGCAGAGCCAGAATTCAGCTCTAGGTTGGCCTGCCCTCAAGCCAGTCAGTCCCCTTCCTGCTGTGCTGTGCAGAATAAAAACAGTGGCTCCACCATCCCAGAGCCAGTCTGAGCATCTGGTGGGTACTGAACAAGGGGCAGAGACTCCGCGGACACCTCTAAAAATAAAGCCCAACAGCACTGTGTTCTGAGACCTGAAGAAGCCTCCATCGTCCATTAAAAGCTGTTGCTGTCTCCAAAGCAGCCTCTCACCATGGGCTGTGGCTGCTGCTTTCCCATGCACTGCAGGGGAGAAATAACAGATTGCCGGAGCAATGAAACCATCACATGGGAAGGGGAGGAGATGCCATTTCTTCATGGCCTTCCTCTATATTTAGCCTGAAATCCCTCAATCTTCAGGGGGCAGGTAGAGGTGAGAGCAGACTTCGGGGCTTCAGCGCCATTGGACTTTCGTGCTAGGGGGCATCTGTCTGCCTGTGTGCGGCCCCATTAGCACCATGCCTTACAGGGGTTCACCATATGGCAGGAAAGGAAGCCCCAACTGTAAAACATGCAGTGAAAACCACAGGACAGCCCATCTAGGTGCAATTTGGCAAAATGACTCTGCAAGGATATTAAATCAACAATGGAGAGCTGGCTTGTCCCACAGGGTGTCAGCTTGCTGCAGGAGTTAGGGAGGTGTGAGAGGTGGTGATGTATCAGCCTTAAGCTTCAGCCCTAGTTATGAAAGGTGCTTCCTTCTTCTCACGCTCTCCCTCCTAGAGTCCTTGTCCACCTGAGGGGGGGTGGCGGGGAGAGAGAGAGAGAAAGAGAGAGAGAGAGAGGAGGGGGAGAGAGAGAGAGAGAGAGAGAGAGTGAGAGTGTGTGTGTGTTTTTGTAGTGGGGGGAGGTGGTGCACAGATTACCCCATCTGTGTGCACATGTGCTTCAAAGGGGGCTTTTAAATACAGATGCCAGGGCCCCACTCCTGGAGATGTTCATTCATTCTGGCATGGGACTCTGACATCTGTGTTTCTATAAAACTCTCAGGTAATTCAGAGTACAGGCTGTTGAGGAACAACTGGGCATCAAATGCATTTGGGAGTTTGGGCTTTATATTCCACTTTTGGTCCTCTACTTCTTAGGCACTTTGAACAAGTGTATGTGTATCTTGGAGCCTCAGTTTCCCCATCTATGCATGGGTATGAAATCCTCAGTTCCAGGTAGTTAATGCTCAGTAAGTGTTGTGGACTGGCCCAGTGGATGGATGAGTGGATGAATGACGTAAGGAAATGTGTACCTGCATCAGCAATCAGCAATGCTAGTTCCTGAAAGCACATGATTGCCACCCCCCTTAGGTCAGGCTGCCCCAGAAGCAAATGCTGACATAGGAATGAAGCAGTCTATTTGCAAGGTGGTCCCAAGAAGCATCAACAGAAGAATTGGGAAGTGAAAATGGGAAGGGAAGGAAGTACAGGGTGCATTAATGAGGCCCTGACCACGGTGGGCAACAGGGACTCAGTCACACGGGGACCTCTGGGAAACAGTGCAGAACGGGCTAGTAGATGAGAGGTACACAACTGTCATCATCAATGTCTGAGGGCTGCTCCTGGGGACAGGGGCTCCAGGGCACTTCTGCCCTGTCCTGCTTGTGGGCTGAAAGAATGCCCTTGGCAGAGAACTGGGGAGCCACAGGTACCTGCTGTACGATGCTATTGGTAGCTCCTGCAATGGCGAGGGCCAGGAGATGTGGGCACGGTGCCAAGAGCAACTGCCCCACTGCTGTCCTGGCAGGCACCTTCTTGAGCTGTGCTGAGGAGGGGCGGGAGGCAGTACAGGAAAGACCCACTGGTCACCAGTGGTCCAAAATTCCCACTCCCAGCTCCCACCACCACAAGGCTCCAGCAACACCAAGTCCTGTTCATCCCAACTTGCCTGTTTCCCTGGCAGTCCTGAGGCTCGATCAGCCTCTGCACTGTTGACAAATAAGCTGGTTAATTCTTTGTTGTAGAAGGCTGTTCCATGGATCGTTGGATGGTTAGCAGCATCCCTGGCCTCTACTCCCTTAGACAATAGTAGCACTTCCTGTGATGACAACCAAAACTTGTCTCCATGCATTGTCAAATGTCCCCAGGGTGATAAAGTCAACCCTGGTGGAGCATCACTAAGGTAGACAGATGTCTTGCCTTATCCTCTATACCCCAGCAGTCCCCCACTCAGACTTTCTGAGCTCTGCTTTCATCCTGACCAGGCCCTGGCTCTGCTTGGTCTTTGCTCAAGTGGATGCTATGCTTGGAACACACCAAGTGCGCAGCTGGAATCCAGCTGTGACACCTGCTGCTCCCTGCAGAGCAGAGCTACAGGTAGGGAAAGTTGAGCGGTCATGATGGCACTGGCGTCACAGTGAGACTGTGGGGGCCACGCAAGGCAGAGAAGCTGGCAGTTTCTGGCTGAGCAGTCCACAGAGCCATTTGTCCCACAGGCTGACCCAGAGGACAGACCCAGGGAGACTCACAGCTGACCCAGTCAGAGGTATTGGTGAAGAATGACAAGTGTTCAGTGAGGATATGCCATTCTCAAGTTATGCAGGGAGCAAGTACCCAGCCAGTTGGGAAGAGAGTCCAGACCAAGTGGCTCCAGATTACTTGCTCTTTCCCTGCACCAGGTGACATCCTGGTTCTAGGGGCGGGGGCTGAGACCCGCTCCCAACAGGACAGGAGCGATGCTCAGAATAAACACAGGTACCCTGAGCCACTCATGCCGACAGCTGACTCTCTGACCCTCAGTGCTCCATAGGACTAGACAATCTCCCCCTGTGTGCCTATTGTCCCTCAAGCCAGAGGAGCCAAGCTTGGGCATGCAGGGTTTTGTCTCTCCCCTTGTCCACCGCCTCCACTCCCTCTCCTTTATGCCTCCCTCCAGGATGCCCCTGCAAGGCACATGTCACTCAAAGGGCACACAGTAGCATCCAGTTCTCCAGCAGAAATGATTCACACTAAACCCCAACGCCAGCTGAGTGAAGAATCCATAGATGGGCAGTAGGGCTCCAAGCCAGCTGTGTTATCAGCACCCCACTGCTCCTGCCTTTGTGTTTGGGGCCGTCAGTGCCACAGTCTACCTGGTCTAAAAACCCCCCTGCCCCTGAGCCTGGCCCCTGCTGCAATCTTCAGGAGGCCTGAACAGAGGTATTTGGCTCCTGGAAAGAATTCTGGCAAGTCCAACGGCTGCATTTCACACACATGCACACGCATACACATGCCCACACATGCAACAGAAAGTGGCAGTTTTGTGCATCCTTATCCCTACCCTACCATTCACATAGATAATTAAAATATCCCTGGGAGATGAGAGAGATGAGGAGGAAGCAAGGCACTAGCCTGGCTAGAATTAACTCTCCACAAACACAAGACTGTGGAGAGACATGCCTGTACAGGTGCAGGGACACACAAACAACAGAGAGAAGGAGGCAGTTGTCTACGACTCTGCCTACCTCATCTATATTTATGGAAAAATCATAATCCAGAGACCAAGGGGCGACGGTAGTACGACAGAGCACTGGGACTCAAACGTGGGTCTTCCGGCGCAGGTCTGGCTACGGATTCGGAACAATCTACCTCCCTGGTGTAATCGGGACAGAGATGGAAATTCTTGGCCTGTCTTCTTGTAAATGGGAGTTGTGATCTCGTTGACACTTGCAATAATTCTTCCCCAAACTGAGCTATACAATAGAAGTAATAATAACCACTAGGGTCATGGCACTTGGCAGCCACCAAAAGCCTTCCATCCCTCAGTCACATCCATCACCTCATGTAATTCTTGTAACAATACAGAGAGGTCACAGATAGAGAAACTGAGGCTCGAAAAGATTGAGTAACGCCGGAAACCATAAACTTCAAGCTACGGACTTACAAATGTTAAACTAATATTATCATCACTGTCACCAGCATTATACCCCTTATTTACCAACTGTGACATAAGACACCTTAAGGGAGAGAGTCACGCCTTATCCATATCTGAATGCCCCACTGGTTCCACCCGACGCCTTGACACATAGTCAGAGATCAATATATATTTGACGATGGCTTCATTTACATCAGACACAACAGAAAGCCAGTGAGGAAGAGGGACAAATACTCGCAGCCAGTAACTTTTGGGCTCTAAACTCAAAAAAAGTAGTTTCTCATTCTTTAAAAAAAAACAAAAGTAAACAAAGACTGATACTGCAAGAGCTCCAGGGACCTACAGGTTCGGAACAATGCCCTGCAATTCTCACACACAGGGCGGGTCCAGCCCCTGTGGTCCCCAACTAGGCAGCATACTCTGAAGAGCACCAAAAGCACTCCCTTTCTGGAAAAAAAAAAAAACCCTCCTTTATTGTCTGAAACTGGTGCCTTCCATTCCCTGAAGCAAAGGTAGTGAATAAAGGTAGATGCCTGTGATCAGCCCACCACACCTGACTGAGGACTAGTATATAAGACCAGCTCCTGCCACACAGCTGACCCTCAAGAAGAGAACACAGGTCAGTTTTGATAAGAGTTGAGCATGTTCACAGTCTGAAGCTTTTGGTATGACAGCACCGGGGGCTTGGGACCCACCATGGACAGTAAATGGGTCCTAGCCAGCTAGAGCTGGAGGAAAGGAGAATGCAGACAAACCTTAAGAAGCATCTTCCCTCCGAGTCAAAAGTTGCTTCCGCACAGATTAGGAGTTGTGCTTGGTGCGGGACGGTATAACAGGACTAACCTGCATCAAATGGCCAGTGTCAGAGTTGTGGCTGCGGTCAGCCCTGGACCTGGCTCACCCACAGAGAGAGGAGACGTTGTGAGAATTCCAGGGGAAGGATGTCCTGGATCTCTGCCATCCCCTTTCTGGCTTGGCCATGGGCACTTCTGGGCTCGGAGCCTGAGCAGAAACCTTCTTAGCAGAGACTGAGTCAGAGCACACAGCATTGAATCAGAGCCCAAGTCCAGAAGCTATTAAAGTAGGAACAGAGGTTGTTGAATTCAGGGGGTCAGAAGCAGATACTAAATGCCAAGGGTCCAGGGCCCAGGGAGAGGGCAAGCACCAGCCATAAGTACAGTGCCTGGTCCCAGGTTGGCTCTTCAGGGCAGGTGGGGGCCATGGAGGGAAGAGTCCCCAGCCGTGCAGAAAGAGCCCTGGTGCAATGGCCAAGCCAGGGCTCTCACTGAGGAGCAGGCCCAGACTTGGGGCGACAGGCGCTTTTCTGCACTGCTCAGCAGGACAGGGATGCAAACTCCAGAGTAAAGATTGGGCAGGCGGGACTGCTCTAATTTTCAATTACTGTGTTCAGACCAAAGGGAGCTCCGCCGCTTTTCCTCCACTCCAGGGTGTGTTTGACTTTGCAACACGCCAGCTCCTGAACATATAGACACAGAGAGAGCAGTGGCTGTGTCCTGCTCACTCATCCGGCCAGGCTGCCATGGGGTGTGAGCCACAGCTTGTGTTTACACAGGGGCTTATTAAAGCAACTAGGATTTGTCCTAGATTGCAAACGGGCCCTCCTTCCGGTAAATGTATTTGCTGTGACCCCTGGGGCATTTCCCACAGAGCACGTGCCACCACAACCGGGCCCCCTGTTTAGCTGCACTGGGCCTCAGAGATATCTTTCCAGGCCTGTTCCCCTTGCCTCCAAAGATCTCTAAATATTTGCCCAAGACAAGGCACATTCTCTATGCATCCTCCTGCCACCTGGTCCAGGGGAAGGAAAGTCCTCATCTTTCTACACAATCTCCTGCAGAGACAGGCACTTCCTTTCAATGAGAAACAGTTCCCACTCTCTCAATCTTCCTGGCTTCAGTTTCCCTGATTGAAAAACATGCAAATTCCATGAGATACTTTCTAAGGGACCTACCTCTTCAGACATCCTGTGCTCCCTGAGAAGCATTGGGAAGTGGGGGACCTTCTGAGTTGGGAGTCAGAGCCCTGCAGGGCACCTTCAGTCCAGTCCCAAACTTCTCCTTTCCTGAATGAATAATTCCTTCCCAATTCCTGAGTCTCCCCATTTCTAGCTGCAAAGTGAGGGGGACAGATTTAATGATCTCTGAGCTCCCATATCTCACAGGATTTTCCTTTAGCAGCCATTGTGTGTGTGTGTGTGTGTGTGTGTGTTTCCCCTTGGGGAGCCACCCCCTGTGGCATGCCATCTTGGTGGGAGTGTCTGTCAGGTGTCCATCAAGCGTGCTTCCCAACAAATGGCAGGAGACTGTGGCAAGCCCAGGCAGCTTCTCTCTTCCAAGAAACCGACTGAATCAAGTGGCCAGAGGATGGAAGGACTGGAGCCCATCCATCCATGGAGTCCTGCCACAAGGAGACTACCCAGGAATTCCTCCCTCCTAGATCTTCAGACGTTTCGGGTTCCTCTCCCCTCTGAGGCCACCTTTTTAGCCTTAGTTCTCATGTTGAGGACTGCCTCACGTCCATCCATTCACCTGTGTGCCTGAGTCCTGCAAGTCGCTCACATGTCACCCTCTCAATAAAACCTTTCCCAGCACCCCCCCATTTCTAATCACAGCCCCTCTAGCTTGCTCCAGTTTTAATTGGTAGTACTTTGTCATCTTTTAAAATTGTGCTAACTTACTTACATGTTTCATGCATTGGCCATCTCTCCCCATTAGAGCATAAACCATGGGGGCACGCACTTGTACTGCTGTGTTTGCTGCTGGATTTTCAGTGCTCAGAACAGTGCCTGACATGTGGCAGGTGCCCACTAAACACTGTTTGAATGAATAAATGTATCTAAGTGATGTTTGAAAGTAACTACGGGTGGTTTGGGTTCTAACTAACTTACTGATACTGTCTCCTATTTTGCCCTCTGGATCCTTGTCCCTTCCCTGGCTAGGAAGCCCCTTTGCTGACAGGAAAGCAAGAAGTCTGAACAAAAGCAGGGGTCACAGCCCACATGTGGGGGGCCTGCGTAGCTCACTCTTCTCCCTCCATCGTCCTCATCTCCCCTTCCAACCCCATGTCCTGGACCACTTTCACTTAAGAAAGCTCAAAGTCCTGATCTGTGTCTAAAAAAGAACAGAAAAGGAAAAAGGGGGAAATATAGACAGATCCCAGGGGGCTTGAACCTGAAAATCCATTTGCTATACAAATGTGGGGTTTTTTGTTCGTTTAGGTTTTTTTTTTTTACTTTAATGGAGTCCCAGGCAAGCCCACCACACTATGTTTGACTCAGCTGGAAACCTGATCCCATCTCCCTGCTCTGACACCATCAATGACATCCTGTCCCACGTGCTCCCCTTGCTGGCTGTGCCCCCTGTCACTGCCTTCTCGCGGTCTGTCTCTGCATTCCTAACTCCTCAGCGTCTCTCCTCGGGCTCTTGTCTTCCTTGCTCATTCCATGACGGACATTCCTCAAGGTCCCGTTCCTCACCCTCTGGACTCCATATGCTACATTTCATCCTCAGGGATTCCATCCTCTCCCTGACATTAATCAAGCTGAAGATTTCTGCAGTCTTCTCTACACCCTCCAAACCTCCATCTGAAGAGTATCTCTACTGGAAATCTCCTTGCCCCCTGCCAATCTTTACTCCTCTGCTTCCTCCACTTCTCTGCACCCCAGATTGGATGGGCCCTATTGGATCGTCTATAAAATGGTCTAGGCATCCCTTTCTCAAATAATGTTGGGGTTTAACAATACCATTCAGGTAAAGGTGCTTTATAAATGGTATTAATGTTACTTGGTCTAATTCAATCTCAGACTGAAATGCCTGCCCTTTATTTCCACAACCTCATGCAGTGGGGTCCAGCTACACATGTGGAACCACACCCATGAGTTCCCATCCCCCCAGGTGCCTTCCCAGGCCTGGACCCACGTTCCAACCCTGGGCTTTCTACTTGCATGGGCCCCTGGTGTCAGCTCAGTCTGCTTCCCCAACCTGTGCACATGCTCACAGTGCTCTCTTCTGATGGAAAAGCCAAGGAAGAGGGTAGGGGCAGGGGAGGACAGGGGCATTGATGAACCCTGTGCCTGATGATGTCCTTGTGTGAGCCCATCCAATGCTCAGCCATTGCAGGAGGAAGGTATCATTATCCTCAATGTAGAGATGAGCACACGGAAGCTCCAAAAGGGTTAGAGACAGGTCTAAGATTATGACTCATCAGGAGGCTGCTTTGTTCTCTGTCCACCAGGCTTCCCAAGGAGAAGGGTAAGTGAGACAGACACTGGAAGCCCCCAGGACAAACTTGCTCTTGCAAAGACACCATTTAAAACCAAATCGTGAAATTAGGCAGTCCCAGGGGGAGCACTGGGCAGGAGAGGGAGAGGTGTCTGCACTAAAGGAAGGGTGGTGGGAGCAGGGTGCCTGTGCTCCTTCATGCTAATTTTGACATTTTCCTGTGCGTCTGCTTGTCATCATCAACTTATAATTTCACCTCATTGTGGTGATGCCTCTGGAATGTCAACAAGGCTTGCTGGGATTTCATTAGAGCCCCGCAGCTGGCCCCTGGTATTTCTGATACAAATGATGTGCAGCTGCATTCTGGCCCTGCTGTCTTCATCCCCGATCTAGTAACCAGGGGCATTAGGCACACTTAATCCGGAGAGATACTCCACACACCCAGAGGAGGGCTTGTCAGTTCCACTAGGGGCATTTCCTATGGACTAGTCTGCCTGATCCAATTAACCCGGAGTAATTGCTGAAAGCATTAGATATTGATGATGAAGAGAGAGAGCTGACCCCAGGGGTGCCTGGAAGGCAAGTGGTGAATAGTGAAATGGCCCCGTGTCTGCGCAGACTTCACCGATTTCAAAGCCCCTCTGCCTGCACCGTAGCAATGGTCTGAAGATGTGGGCTGGGGAGCTGGTGGTGTCCACATTTCACAAAGGTGAGAATTAAGCCTCAGAGAGGGAAAGGATGTCAGGTTCACCAGAGTAAAGAAACATGGAAAAGCTGGGCACACACTCCACGTCTAGACTTTGGACATCTTGTGTTGTTGTTCGCCTAATATTTATTGAGCACCTACTAGAGCCAGACATTGTACCCAGCCGGAGGATATGGTTTCTCCATCTTATATCCATGCCATTTGTTTGTAGAATCTTCTCCTTTGGGGTCCTCTCCTAAGAGAGATTCTTGCCCAATTCCCTACATCCTGTACCCATTTACTCCCCTTTGTCCCTCTGTTCCCCTCAAATTTGTGCTCAGGTGGACTCTGATGTCCCTGAGTTATACCTGAGCATGCTACTGAGTAACCCAACAGCAGCCTCATGACACTGATCCTCCTCAGGGAAAGAGCCACCCTGTCCTGCCAGAGGCCTCCTGTGAGCAGGATGGAGAGCCATTTGGGACCAGAGAACTTCTAGTCCCGGGAAGCCCAGTGTCAGCAGCTGCCTGCCTGGCCTTTGGGTTCAACAGGTCTCACCAGCTCTGGCATCACAGTGTGATGTGGAAATCCTGGGCCAGGGTCCTGGCGTATCTATGACTCTATGGGATGTGGAGTCTTGGCACCTCATGTGCAGGCACCAGCCCCTGAGATACTGAACCAAAGTACAGGCACAGGAGTGAGTTCCTGGCTGAGACCACACTGTGCCCAGATCTTTCCCGGGCTGGATGGCTGAATATGCCAGTGTTGACCAGGGCTCGGTGGCTTCTGTGCTGGATGTGTTCACACCAGGATGCTTGGGCAGTGGTTCCTGGGGACACTGTTCACAGGAGCTCAGCTTCCAGAGGCAGCTGATTGAGAGGACACTGGAGACCCTACCTTCCTCACCTCTACCCAGCCAAGCTCCACCCAGCCCAAGAGGGGTGCTTTCTGACCCTGGTGTCCCCTCCCTTCACAGAATCTCTTGGGGAGACACAGTCATCACACCCCAAGGACTCCATGCTGAGAGGAAGCCACCAGCACCAGCCCTCCCTGCCATGACCTCCTCAGATACTAGGGTGAATCCTACTTGGTCCTGGAAGTAAGAGGGGAGAGAAAGGCCCCAGGGTCAGCAAAAAGACGTAAAAACCCGCCCCCTCTTACAAGAACACCTCTACTTTTTCCTCCTAATAGTGCTCTTACAACACTAGGGCAAGTCACATTGGTCAATGTGAAAGTGGAAGCTCAGGGGTTCCACGGCCATTTCTCAAGTTGAAATACTTACACAAGGCCAGCCCTTGACTTACAAGGTTCTCAACCATAGGTTCTATCTCCACACTCAGAGTCCTCCATCCTTTCCTTACTCTGTGATGAACTCGGAGACTCTGTTTCGTTCATGTGGTCTTCCCCATAGAAGAGCGGCTGGAGGCCCAAAGTAGCCAGCTTTCCCGGGGCACATCAGGCCTGTTCCCTGTGTCCACTAGATGCAGCAACAGCAGGGCTCAGGTCATTTAATATTCCTGGGGTGCTGAGCTGAGCCCTAGCCAGGGTGAGCCTCATAGGCTCAGACAGCCACAGCAAGGGGTGGGGGATTGAAGCCAAGTCAGATAACATTAAAAAAATAATAATAATCAATAGAGGCACAACATGCAAAGACATTAGGACAAGAATCAAAGGTCAGGTTCACAAACACAGAGGCAGCTAGGAGGGGGGATAGGACACACCTCCAACCATAGCCATGTAATTGGCTATTACATGGGTGGGTTCTGGGACACAAGAACCCACCCAAGGAAAATCAGAGCTCAGCAAGGCTCTGAGTGGAGAGGAGGGAAGCTGGCCAAGTGTTGATCTTCACCTCCATCCCTGCCAGTTGGCCAAGGCCAGCTTTTAGAAAATAGAGATTTTTCCCAGGTGAGATTAGAACATCCAGAAATGACTCAGTGGGTCAGAAGAAAAGGGGAGACCAGAAAGGAGTAGAAGAATGGGCCTTCAAAATATGGATATGAGGATGGCAGGGGGAGAAGAAGAGGGCTCTCGGAACTGGAGAGGAGCTTTTTGGAGAACTGGGGCAGTTGAGGCAACTTCATGGCATATATATTATTTCCATCTACATGTTATAGATGAAGAATTTGGCTGATAGGTGTAACATATCATTCAAGGTCACATAGTAAGTGACAGAACCTTGATACAAACTCAGATCTGTCTTAGTTCAAGACCCAACATCTTAACTGCTACTTTCACGAAGAGTTAAGGCCTCACAAGGCTGAGGTATCCTAAGATACAGATGTGGGCTGAAGTACTGAGGAGTCCCGGGCCGATGAAGGTCCTAGGCACTGAGTAAATGGAAAGCTTGGGTAGATCAGCATCCTGGTTCTCCTGGGAGCAGACAGTGCCCGCTTGAGGACTGACCCAGTTCAGGCCTGGAGCCATTGCTTAGAAATTGCACCAAGCGAATCCCCAGCCGTAATTACCACCACGCTTGCAGCACTGGGCTGAGAGCTGGAAATAGCTCTGTATTTATTTACCCTGCAATTACATGCTACATTAAATGCTCCACAAGAACATGGCGATCACCCTGCAATTAACTGGTCCCTGCTTCCTGGGCAAGAGAAGTCTGGAGACAGTTACTGGGTGAAATCAAGTGCTGCCTGGTTTCTTAATGGGCCTGGGGGTCACCTTGTACCTTGTGCCTGGCAGAGACTATAACTCCCAGTAGGAGCTATCTTGGCTCCGGGGAAAGGGTGTTCCTATCCTGGTCAGACCTGAATCAAACTGTACTGTGAGTTCTGTGAGGGGCCTGGCGTATTCGAACCTCCTTGACCTGAGCTCTGCCCAGCTTGTCTCCTCCAGTTCCTCTCAAAGCATCTAGTAATCTCTCTGCACGTAATGTTTGGAGTTCCTGACCATCACTCCACCAACCTGTGCATGAACTAGTTCCTGTTGTGTTTACCTGACACATTCTTATTTACCTTCCAAGATTCAGCTCAAATATCACTTCCCTTAGGAAGTATTCTCTGAAAGAATGGGTAGGGTTGTATAGAGTAGTAAGATTGTATAGGGCAGTAAAAATCAGACAGACCTGGGGTCAAACACCAGTCTTATTAACAGCTGTGTGACTTCTGGCAAGTTACGTCACCTCTCTGAACCCCACGATATATGTGTGTGTGTTCACAAATATATAGAATGCCCTGACACCATGGACATATGCATTATGTGTTAACATACATGTACAGGAATGCATAGTTAGGAACAGATTTTAGCAGGTGGAGACAGCATGGTGCCTGACACAGCAGGTGCACACTAAATCTGTGTTAAATCAATGAACCGATAAGGAAACCAACCAATCAATCAAAAGTTAACTAGGAGCTGAGAATGCATGCACCCATGTTTATCTTTGTGGCTCCCCACTCAACTTCCTACACATAAACATGTATACATGTTATATATAAACGTAATGTGCAAACATGAGAGTAATTGGTCTCCAGTTGCCTGGAGATTCCAGAGAACTAGTTTCTCAGGCTGTGTGGATACGTTAAGAATGCCAGCAAAAGGCATTAAAAAAAGAGTTAATTATATATTTACTACTTCTGTCATTTTCTCCTAATTATGTCTTGGCAAGCAGAGTCTCCTGGATGAGTCTTAAATCTCAGTGTCTTTAAAAATATAATAATAAATCAATGTGAAATGGAATGTTCCCAACAGCCAAGAATGCCCAGGAATGTTTTCAATCAGTAAGAGCCCCAGTGAGCCAGGCTGGCACCAGTTCTGGTGTTTGGACTTGAGAGACCAGGTATGGGGCCAGAAAAGCAGCAGGAGAGCCAGGCAGTGTCTGGGCCGTGCCTCTGAGGCCACCTCTGAGTCTAATGAGGGTCACCTGTAGTTCCCATGGCCATCCCCTGCTGCCAATTTCCCACGAAGCAACAGGAAGAGGAGGCTGGGTATGAAAATGAATGAACCACTCTTGTGGCACTTTGCTTGGTTTCTGGACTGAGAAGATAGGGACCATTTACTGAGCAGCCTCTACGTCAGCGGTTCTCAACTGGGATGATCTTGCCTGAGGGGACACTGAGCAAGGGCTGGAGATATTTTTTGGTTGTTAAACTTGGCATTGATGCCACTAGTGGTACATCTACATCCCACAATGACCAGGACAGCCCCCCCACAACTGAAAATTATCCAGCCCAAAAATCTCACTAGTGCTGAGGCTGAGAAACCTTACTGTGTGTGAAGGCAGGCTTGGGCCTGGGTGCTCCATACTGTCCCCATTACTGACTGTGGTCCCTCAGTTTTAGACCTTTTTACATGCTTGTCTTTTCTTTTTTGTGTTTGATGATAAGGAACAGCCAGCACACACATGCTCAGACAAATGCACAGGCTTCCTTCATGGAATGCCCATGCGTCCTTGACTGCAATTATATTCATCCAGAATTAGTCAGCTCTCACGAGCGGAAGGTTGTGAAAACTCTGAAGGACCATGGACATGAGTAGATGCCAGCTCTCTCTCTTCTTGGGGAAAAGACCATGTTCCTCTCACTGGTCCCAGCAGGCACAGGAAGGGTAGCAAGGCTTGGGAGCTTGTTACTCTCCATCAGACTGACCTAGGCAGGAAGCTAGTGCATCTCCTGTCTATGAGATGACAGAGACTTACGTGTTCCTTACCAGGCACCACTACTGTGCTTAGCAATGTCTCTCCATCCCAAGCCATCAAGCACACCTACATCGGCCAAGCGATTGGTGGGCCTACTGGTTTCTATGATTTGAGGCTTGTATCTGGGATCCAAAGGTCCCTGGTACATAAAAGGCCCAAGAGAGATTTTCCTAGGATTCTCTCATGTAGTCTCCATAGACACTGTACATGGCAGATATATGTACCCCCCTTTCACATTTAGGGGAAGGGGCTTTAAGGAACTGAATGACTCGCTTAAGGTAACAGAACTAAGAAATGATGAAACTCACATGCAAACACAAGTCCGACAGACCCAAGGCACATGCATGTTCTTGCCACTGCAGCCGGCTGCTGGACACAGAGTGGAAAGGGACACTTTTGATCTTTACAAGAGTGAGGCAAATAGAGAAAGGCATGGATCACTTCTCCAACCCTGCCCTCGCCTATAAGCACTGACCCTATCCCTGACACCTGCGTGCCTCTCCGCAGGGCACCAGGAACTCCAGACACGGAAAGGAGACATGTTCTTACAGGCAGAAAGAAGAAGTCATTTGGGAACCTACAGTCGGCAGCATGAATATAAATGTGGTGATAAACATACAGGGCTCATTACTCTTAGAGAAGGCCAAGGCTTCTTCTGAACAGATGGCAGGAGGATTTTAATAAAGGCCTCAAGCCATGATGAGTTGTTAAAGGCGTGTAGGAATGTGAGGCGGACACTCCAGCTCAGTCAGCTCCAGGAACACCTGAGTCGTCCACACTGCGGATGGGTACTTGGGGAACAATCTATATGAAGTACTGTGAACTTTTCTCCAAGTTGCCACCCCCCTCCCACACACTACTTCTGACTAATCCAACATATCTCAACATGTGCCTGAGAGAGCAGCACTTTGGAACTTTGGTGTGCACAGGAACTCTGTATCAACACGGGGTCCAGAGAGGGTACTCCTCGTCTGCATGTCTACCAAGTTCCCAGGTGATGCCGATGCTACTTGGTCCACAGGCCACACCTCAAGTAGAAAGGCTTTCGAACACTGGTGAAGCAAGATATTAACAGGTCTTCAAGGGAACCTGAAAGATTCCAGAGGTGAAATGTTTGGGGAAACACTACATTAAGTTTAACACATATCTGAACTCCAGGGGAAGGGAGTGGGGCTTAACATGTATAAAGATGTTAAAAGACTTTAGAAGAGGAGGTTCCATGGTCAAATACATTGGGGAGAACCTGGGTTAAGTGAAAGGAGTCTCTTTCCTGCAGGAGTTTTCAGTGCCTTTCCACTGTGTGAGTCACACAACGGCACTCTTCTGTCTGAAGTTGAGGATATAAAAGGCCTTACTGGCCAGCAAGGAGGCCAGGGCCTCACTCCCTCCTTTTCCCACCTTCCTTATCTGCAGGCACACAGGCACGCCCCAGAGGCACACTCCAGTCCCAGGACCTCTGCCTCGGGTCTTACCTGTGGCAGCCAACCTACTAACTCCCTTGCTCCCTTCTTTGCTCAGATACCAAGGTCTAGGATTGGCTTCGCTGACCACCCTAGGGAATATCACAGCCCACCCTTCCCCTTCAACCTGTTTAATCACTTTTTCTGTTTTCAATGCATTTTCACTTTCAGGCACACCATACAATTTCATAATGTATTGTTTACTGCTTATGGTTTGTCTTCCCCACTAGATTATAAACTCCACAAGGGCAAGAATCTTTTATTTTTTTTGGGGGGGGGTATTATTAAGCACCTAGAACCCTGCCTGTCACACATGAAGTACTGTACATATTTGCTGAATCATTAATTGAATAAATGGGAACGTGGAATTCTTTGTCGGGGTGAAATATAGTGAGCACAATTCCCTGGAGGTTTCTAACCACAGAAGCTATTTTTTTCTTATTTCTTTTCCTGCAGAGGCTCTCAGCATGACCACTCTTCCTAAAGGCACATTTTTCTAGGAAACGCTGCTGTGATAACTCACTGAGGATCAGCCTTCATCCATTTTCCTAAATCCTTCCAGGCCTATTCATAACCATCCCTTACCAGGTCCCAGGGCGATGAGCTCCATAGATTTATGACCCACAGTATAAATTTATCTTTAAATCTGTGAGAACAATGTCACAGGACATTGTTCCTCTCCTCCAAAGGGCCAAAGTGCCCACCCCCGTGCTGCTGGAGAAGAAGAGACACCGGTTCCCCACCATGCCTTTGAAGCAACAGGTGCTTCCCAAATACATATTTAACCTTCAAAGTAATCCTCCAAGGTGAATCTTAATCCCACATTACACAAATGAGAACTTGAGTCTCAGAGAGATTAAGTAGCTTGTGGAACTGGGATTCAGATCAAGGCCTGCCATCCTTTAAAGCTCCTACACTCTACACAACACCAGCGTGGCAAACCGCCCAACACAGTGTCTGGACGATGCCAAACTGCCGAATCAGAGACTTGGAAGCTGTGTGCCTGTCCAGAGGGCCTTCCTTGTGAGCTAAAGCCACACCAGCAGTGATAGTAATGCTCCTTGAGATTAGACTATATGCTAATTACGTATTCTAAGCACTTTATATATACTCTTCTTTTAATTCCTACCACCCCGTGGACCTCAGTTTATAGATGAAGAAACTAAGACAATTGAGTAGTTACGTAATGTATCAACTTGCCCAAGGTCACACACACGGTTATGGAGCGGCAGAACTACCTGTGCCAGGATCAGGGAAAAAGAAGAGCCAGGAGAGGTGCAGACCTGAGCCCAGCCGCTGCTGCCTGGAGGACCTGCCCTTGCTCTCAGGAGCATTTGGCCTCGCACTGATGCTCCGAGTGCCAACCACGGCCCATCCTGCCCTCTTCCCTCCATCTTCCCAGTGTTCCCCCTCAATCATGCCCTTGCCTCTGAGTCTGCCTCCCAGCTCTCTGATGAACCTCTTTCCTTCTGGCAGGAGGACTCGCCTACGGGTAGGAGTGCAACTCATACCCTTCTGTCTCGTCAAGCCCCCAAATCTCTCTCCCATACAGCCTTCCCTAATAACCCACCCTGGGAGTCATCCTAAGAGCCAAGAAGGCTCTTAGAGACCATCCTTGGACATTTGAGGGGCCTGACATGCAGGGTAGCTGCTCCCTTGCCTAAG
This sequence comes from Desmodus rotundus, assembly GCF_022682495.2. Taxonomy (NCBI): domain Eukaryota; kingdom Metazoa; phylum Chordata; class Mammalia; order Chiroptera; family Phyllostomidae; genus Desmodus; species Desmodus rotundus. The sequence continues at coordinate 82,816,297 of NC_071395.1, forward strand.
CGTGCACACAGTCAGTGATAAACCTGGACTAGGGCACAGGCCTGGAAATCCCATCCCTCTGTCCTTTCATCCATTAACCAACCAACCAGAAAGCATTTACTGAGCACCTGCGACATAAAAGTGAGAAGGGACATGCTGTAAGATTCTGCTATACCTTTAGCAGGCTTATCATCTGTGATCACTCACACTTTCATTCATTTATCTCTTCATTCAACACATCTTCAGGCTCTGGAAATAATGATTAAAGACAACCATCTCTAATGGAGTATGAGATTTACTTTCCATTAATGTATTTTCTCCAGTTGTATTGAGATACAATTGACATATACAGTGTAACAGTTTAAGGTATACCACAGAATACTTTGATATATTGTGAAATGATTAACACAAGGAGTTAACATCCATCACCATCTGTTATTTTAATAAATAATACCACAAATATATTCATTATCATAGATGATAATGAGTGCTTTAAAAATACAGAAATATTCAAGGTTCTATGATAGCATATAATTTGTGAGGGGATCAGGAAGGAATAGGACCTAGCCTGGGAAGCAAAGAAAACATCCTGGAGGAAGTGGCATTTAAAGAGACATAAAGGGTAGTAAGAGCACATTAGGCAAGAAGGGGATTGAGGAGGAGAGCATGTGTAAAGGAAAGTCCTTTACACATGGACTTTAGAGGCAGAAAGAACCTAACATATTTAAGATTATAATAGACTAGTACAGTATTGTAGAGTATAGAATATACACATAACACATAAAGTAGAAGGCTCTTTCCGAGGAAGGCATTAACATTTGAGTGATTGCTATGTATCACTTTATCCTACCACGAAGTAGGTATGAATCCCATTTTACAGATGGAAAACCCGAGACTCTGAAAAAACAGAGACACTTACAAAACAGGTTTGCCAGCCTTAGCAGACACCGTTGATGTTCCACTCCAGTTACTAATACTCCTCTGAATCATTGCTGTGTGCCTTTCCATACACCTGTTGTGGGTTTGTGCTTGTTTCATTTTGTCTTGGTTTTGCTTCTAATGATCAGTCCTGGGGCTACTCGATCCACTGCTCCCAGAGAGCTCCAAGGCCCTGGGAGGCAAACGCTGTGGAGTAGCCCCGAGACAGTGATGGCTGGGAGCACGATGGTCCAGCAACCCGGCTTGGAGCAGGGACAAACACTAAGGTGGAATGTATACTGGAGAACCCCTCTGCAGAATCCGGCTGAGCCAGGACTTGGCAGCAAATGGATCCCTTGCCTCGCATCTCCCCCTTCTCTATCCTGTTGCCCCCATTTCCCTATTGGTTTCTCCTGGGATCCCCTCTTAATAAATCACTCAGACAGGAATTGTCACCTCAGAGATGACTTTAGGAACCCAACGTAAAACACAAGCCACGTCTGTCATGAAGGTGTCTTACTAGCAAGCGGGTGAAGGCGGAGAATTTGAGTTGATGAAACAGAGCGACGATGGTTCAGGGTAAAACAAGTAATAATGATAAGAGGTTCAAGAGCAAGGAGGGGTTTCTTTGAGCTTACAGGGAGACAGGAAAGCCTCTGAGAAACATCAGCGAAGCATCAAAGGATGTGTCAGGTACGACCACAGTGCAGAAAAGTAGGCATCCAGTGTGGGGAGGTGTGGTGCTGCAAAAGAATGGCATTACAAGGGGAACAGAAATGCTTACAGAACAGAGGAAATGGTGCCAGCCAGATGGAGTCGTAGGAAATAGAGCAGGAAAAAAGATGGAGGCCAGACTGGGGAGGACTTCTTCAGCATCAGGCTACAGAGAAGTATGAGATGGTGGGGAAGAATATGTTCTATTGTGGTAGGCACACAAGGTTCTCACGCTACACCCACCAGTTCTACAGCTAGGGGACCTAAAACAGGCCATTCAGGTTACTCAGCAATGACATGAAAAGACGTTTGCTTTGTGGATTAAATAAGAACAGCCCAGTGGAACCCCCCTGCACCATTAGTAGAGATTTAAATGATGCTGGAGTATGAGTTCGTTTTTAGTTTTTTGTGTTTTTCCATTCTAGGCGTTTGGGCTCCCTTCTGTAAGAGGAGTCACTGAAAAGCCTTTGATCAAAGAAGTAAAACATTCAAAATAAGATATTAGAGGAACTTGTACTACAGTGAACAGTGGGATAGGCAAGGACAACTCACGGGCAACTGAAGCAGTGGAAGAGAGCCAGGAACCCAAACTATCTCTGAGGTGTGAGCATCTGGATGAACAGGGATTTGAGAAGAGGCACTAGTTTGAGGGTGAAGGTGGGGGGTTTGATGTGATTTGTGTTGAGTCTGAAGTTATATCCAGACATGCAGAGTAGTGGCAGCATATGACCAGAAGAGCCAAACAGACCTGAGTTCAGATCCCACCTCTGCCACATACTAGCTGTGTGACTGGCTAAGCTTCAGGACCCTCTCTGAGCCTTCATTCCCTGACCTGCCAAAAGAGAAAATGAATACAAGTTGCTTCTAAGGACTGAGGCATATGAAATTGTCTGGCAACTGATAAACTAATAGATGCTCAGCAAATAACTAGCTTTTGAGGGGGGTTGGGATGGCAATTGAGATTGAGTCTTGGAGATGGCCTCTGAGTGGATGGTGTGGATTCGGAAAGCACTGGACTAGAGGAGCAGCTGAGGCATAATCACAGTTGAGATCAATTGTCTTTTGGAGGAAAATGTCCTGTCAAAGACCAAAGGACACTGTAGATAAATTTTAAGCTAGTTGACTACTTTTGTTTTCCCATAGGGAGCACACCTCAGTTTATTGTACAAACATTTATGAGCCAGACACGGTGGAAATGGGGGCTCTGAGATGAAGAAGACTTGGTTCCTGCCCTGGGAAGACTCACAGTTTCTTGGATGGGATGGACATTAAGAAAACCAAGCAAAATGCAAAGTGAGAAGTTATGTAAGGGGCCTGAACCAAGTACACCTTGGGTACACCAGGCTCTGGGTACACTGAGGACACAGCGTGGCTAATTTTGCCTAGAGAAATGACTGGAACATTACGATCTCTCCCAAAGTGTTAAACATATGCAATCACTTTCAAACGAATTAACTATGAGTAAGTAATACCATTCACTTAATTATTAGCTCAAAGATGGTAGCTCAAAGACAAGGAACTCTAATAAAAATCCCAACCCCAAATATCAAGATCATTGTAAAAAAAGAGTAGGGGATGAGAAATGTAGTTCTGAAAGCCAGGATTATCTAGATTCCAACTCCAACAGCTTCTAAGCCAAGTGGTGATTGGTGATACAGTTAACGAGCATTAGCCTCTAGAACGGAAACAATCATCTGTGTTTCTACGCGTTGATGGGTATGAAGCTGGCTGTCAACATAGGAGGGAAAAAATGTTTTCCCTAGTAAATGAATCTCGAGCCACCACTGCAAAAACCAGACCGATAAAACTGGGGAAACCTCGCAGGCTCAGCTAATTCTAACCCCTCTTCTGCTTTCCTGATAAGAAAAAGACATCAGAGAAGGCAAGGTCACCTAGCTGGGGACAGCCAGGACAGAGTCCTTGAGTTCCTGACTCCCGTTCAGTGCCACTCTCCAAGATGCTATCCTGCCTCTTAAGTGAATCAAAGGCTCCAAATCCTCCAGTCCATGTTGCTACCACCTGCACGTGGGCACACACACACACACACACACACACACACACTCCTAAAGTGACCCCAAGTGGGCCACCACCTCCTCTGCATGGAGCCTGCTATGCCCTCGCAACATCTCATGAACGCAGTGCTCAGCACCAGCCTATGGGTCTGGCCCCCAGAAGATGGTAATCCAGCAGAGAAGAGTTCCTCAGGTGATGGTCTGCTGGCTTCCACAACATTCCATGGAAGAGCCACACTTGATATTCCCTCCCAGCCAAGGCAGGAAGTTCTGATAATCTCATTAATAGCTTAATGAGATTATTAACCACTGCCTAGTGGGGGCAGATCTGGTCATTCCTTTTGGTTATGGGAATGCATCCATTTTTCACACAATTACAGCCTGAGAGGATCATCGCTGGGGCTGCCAATGGTGGCATTATTAGAATAGGGCAATTTTGACATAAGATTCGATTTCTCCTCTGCACAGAACCTTTTGTTTGAAGCACATGAACTGGTGTTCCTCATATTAGTATATGAATAAAATGTTGTCCAGCGGGTCTTTGATCTTTAAGATCGACCCCATGGCAGAGTCGTGAGAACACAGCTCTGGGAGGCAAGATGCCCGGCCTCTCGTTCCAGCTCTGCGCCCCCAGTGCAAGCCACTCTGGGTCTCTGGCCCCAGTTTCTCATTATGTACTGAAATAGGGTGGGGCCAGGTCAGTGACTCAGAACTCAAGGCCCCCAAGCTATGAACAACACTTCAGAAAACCTAATGGAGTGATGTATATTACTGATCTAATGCCTCACAGTCTAAGTAAGTGTGACTTCTTTTCTCTTGGGCAGAATTATGTCTTCTCGGTGTGAAACACCAGTTAGCTCAGCCTGGTCATATGCTCCGTCAATAACATCGGGGGGATTTGGAGGCCATTAGATAAAAACCAAAGTAGAAGCAGCTGAGGAAATTGATTTCTAAGGTCTGTCTCTGATCAGCTATTTATTCCTTGAAACCCAGCTTCCCCGACCCTGGCAGGCTGAATTTACGGCTGTCCCCCCAGCACTCCTCAAGGGGACTGCTGTTAACTGTACACACATATGTCTTCTCCCAACTAGGCTCTGTCTCCCTTAGGATGTGCAGAGAATTCCAGTTATCACTCTACACGGGGTGTGCCGGAGCTGGCTCACACTGGCTCGCCAGAGCCAATTACGTGCATTTCTTCCTAACTCTGAATTCAGCGACTTCATGAAATTGCTCATGGTGGAAGTATTTATAACAGGAAATCGGAAAACTACAAATCATGGCTTTGTTTCCTCCCCGAAAGCTGGTTGTTAAATATTTACTGGCACATCACGGACTATATCCTCACTGCTTAGCTTTTAGGGTAGAATAACCACATAGTTAAATTTTGATGAATACATAAATGACCCGAGTCAGCAAACTGGGGCTGACAGATTTCAGGAGGGCTGGGCTCTGTGTCTACGTGAGCTAGAAAGCTGCCCAGCCAACCGGCAGGAGGCGTACAAACTAAAGCAGTGGGTTTAAGTTTGTACAGTAAAATCACTGATGTGTAGGCCACATCCCAGTCCTGAATCTGGGGGTGGAGGGATGGGTCTTACACATCAGTATTTTCTAAATATCCTCTTATGATTCTAAAACATAGCCAAGTTTGAGAACCTCGAGAAAATTCCAAGACCGATCTAAGCCCATCCTACCACCTGTCTTCAAGCACCCAAGTGTCCGCCAGTGCCCACATTTCAGTGCAGCGAGACTGAGAGTCAGGAGGAGGGACAGAACTGCTCTGGTAGGTTAGCAGCCGCACTTGTACCTAGGGCTGGGTTATGAGGAGCTCCCCTCCCTGCTTGGTACAGTTTTGACTGCTTGGCTCATGTCCAGCATGATGATTTACTTAGGTGGTCATTGAAGAAAAAGCATCACAACTCTGTCCGAGAGTCCAGCACCTGAAGCCTAAAGAGCTTCCCTGCAAGTCACCAAGTGCATGCCCCTGACTCCATGTCTCCATGCTTGAAAGCCAGTACGATTCCCTTCCTTTCATGTGACATGCCTGTCATTTTCTTGCTTTAAAAAGACAGTGAGTTTCCCATGAGGCTCTGCTTGATCTCCAGGGCCATCAGCAAGACACAGCGGCCACAGCATGGGCTTTGGAGTCAAACTGACTCTGAGTTCCAGCTCCAGTTCTGTGTAAGAGCTGTGCTCATGGGCCAAGTGACTCAGCTGCTCCAAGCCTTGCATTCTGCCTCTGCAAAATGAGGTGGGCAGCACTTCATTGCTAGGACCTATCTGGATATGTCTAATCTCATGTACTGGAAAGGGCAGAGACTGAACCACGCTTAATTGGTTTAGTCTGTCCTGCCCCTCACTGGCCATTCATCTAGGTCAAATCACACCCCCCTCTGATCCTCAGTTTCTTTCCTCTGAAAATAATGGAGTCTGACTAGATGTTCCGGATGGGTCTTTTCAGTTCTAGGGGGACTTAATGTCTCTGCTTCTCACTAAGCATTCATCTGCTTTCCATGGTGATTGATCTCTTTCTACACACAACTTGTCTCCCCAGAGAGGACTCCAGAGAGTAGTGAACAGACCTTATATGCCTATGCATCTCTAGAGCCCAGAACAGTGCCCGAAACTTAGGACATTTATCACATTAGGCTTCTATCACCTTATCAATCTTCTGCTTCATAAATGCCTCATCAAACAACAGCGCCATCCTAAGCCTATTACAGAGCTGTCTGATGCTACGGCCTCAGAGGTCCGTGCCCCAGCAGACCCAACGCTGCTATAGCTACTTGCATATTGCTCAAGATGTATCAATTACCAGAAAGGACCTGTGGATAAGTTCCCCGCATTATATGAAGAGTTATGCAGTAAATTCCCAATGGGTTAGCTGTGGGATTTGGATGATAATCTTTCAGATGTCACCCAGCTACAACTGATGCAGAAAGAGCAGTGTAGTGTCAAAGCAAGCCACTGAAGGTCACGGCACACTTTGGGGCCAAAGAAATTTCCCAACCACTCTGCCCCATGGCTCCTTGGATACATAACTCATGAGTTACACTCAGCAATCTCTACTCAGTAATTGCTCCTTTCCCTAAGTGACGCCAGAGCCAATGTGGTTTTTATTTCTCCTTAAATGAGGATTTGCTAGCAGGCCTATATTTTTTCTCACCTAATATCAAGTGATGGCAAAGTGTGAAATTAGCTATAACAAGCATCAAGGGCTGAATTTTTCAAACTCCCAAACAAGCTGAGAAATCAGTACCTGGCCCTCAAGATCCAGTGGCACCTAGTGGTCTTCTTGACCTTAACCCACCGGAAGGGACTAGGTGACCTCCTGGCTCCAGACACCCGTGGGTTTTGGAGTTGGGCATGTAGTGATGCTACAACTACTGGCAAGTGTCACTGAGGCCAACGCTGGCCCATTTGGTCCAAGCCTCCCAGGGGACTGGGGCAATGCAAAAGAAGTGGGGCTTCTTGAAATGAGATTTCAAGCATTGCCCACTGGAGGAGTTGATCTGTATGTTTGACTTTAACTTTTCACATAAAAAATCCTTCCAGCACCGGAGAAATAACAGAGGTCCTGGCTGTGTTAGAGGACTCCACACACTCCTTCTTGCCAGCTATATGGTCTCCGTGCAGGAGCACAGCCGGGGGCCACAAAGGCGAGACCCCTCACAGGGCCAGGCTGCACCCTGCTCCCAGCAACAATACTAATGGCTCCCGCTGGGGCTGTGTAGCTTGGCAGGGAAATTTTCTCTGAGTCTAAACTTCTTCATTTGTAACATGGAGACAATCATGCCTTAAGCACAGGACCTCTGAGAGTATAAAAGTGAGCAAGTATAGGAAAGAGGCCATTTTTGGGGGTCCTCAGCATAAAATGTGATCCCTATGTCCTAACCTTCAAGGCTTGAGATCCAGAGCGTGGCAGAGTGAGACTCTCCCCTGCCCATCCCTCATTCCCCTCTCCCACCTCATCCCCTCTCCTTGGCCCCTGGCAGGTACTTGGGCTCCCGCCGTTCTCTCTCCATGCCTCAGTCCCACTCACATCCTTCAAGATTCAGCCTCCTGAAAGTGATGTCACACCTTCCAGGAAGCCTCCTGTAGCCCATTCAAGATTTAGAGTCTCTATTCTTGTCTATGACTGTCTCTCAGCTTCAAATCCACCCTCCTACACACCGCTTCACGACAGGACCCCGCAAACCACTTTTCTACTTTGCGAGCTGAACCCCTGTTGGGCTTTGCCAATACATGCATACGTTGTTTTATTGTGCTCAGCTTTATTGCGTTTCCCAGATGTTGTTGGTTTGTTTTTCTTTTTTTAACAAATTGAAGGCAAGACCCTCCACCAGCAAAACGATATGACTCACTTTATTGTGGTGCACTAGAACCAAACCCACAGTATCTCTGAGGTATGCCTGTACAGGGAGCTGCAGGGAGGCTGCAAGGTAGGCGGAGGAAGAAGAAACTCCATCTTTCGGCTTGTTTCCTGAAGGTGGCCTGTCTGCTTCCTCTTCCTGTCAGCATCACCCCAGTCCAGCTCCTGCACCTCAGCAGCAGTAGTCTGGTGCAGTAAGAGTTAGAATGGGGTTTCAGTTTCTCCCACCAATTTCAGAACTCACCTCACTGTACTGCCTTGGAAACAGCAGCGCCAGCTGGTTGGTGCTCCCTCCTTCATGCTCAGGGCTGTGAGCATCAGCAGGGAAGGGCCCTTTCCCAAGAGGACTGAGTTTTAGCTCTGCGGGGTCTGCACTCCAAGCGTCCTGGTCAGCAACTTTCAACCAGTGCACCACAAGGATTTTTAGAGCATGCACTACCTGACTAGTCAGGGGCACTGACCTCTTTTCCCTTAGGCTGTCAAATTAAAAAATGACACTAGCCAACACAACAATAACCGTCCCATGTGAATGAATTAAAATTATACCTATCTTTTGTCAGATCAGCAAAATATATATATTTTTGGAATGCCGCAGAATTTTAGTAATTAGTTTCTGTGTGCCACGAGATGGAGAAGATTGAAAACCGCTAGTCTAAGTTTTAATTATGCCAACATCTTGTGTCACCCTGGTCCTAGGGGTGGTGGCTGCTTCTGGTAGTTGCTATATCTGTGATAACATACTGTTCTCTTTGTCCTTTAAGTATCTAGTTTAAAATGTATTCTTTCTAGGTAATGATTCTTTTGAATTAATTCTCCTTGTTGTTTTTTTTTTTTAAGTAGTTTCTTTCTCCTTAGTGGACACTGATAGATATACATCTACATGCAACCCGTAACTTACAGCTATCAAAGTGCACATCGGACACGCTGCTGTGATCTATCATTCATCTCCTAGTCTTCCTTCTTTCTATTATTAGGGCAAGATGTAGCATCCAGATCAATGAACCCTGGAGAATTTGTGAATAGTAGACTAAATTAAGGAATGAACGATGCCTGTGAGGGCCAATACAGTTTAAGGCACGATTGCTGGGACGTCTGCCTGACCTCCTTGCTGGGACGGTAGTGGGGCAGACTTCATCCTGCCATGTCCCAGGGCAGTAGCTGTTGGAAACTTTGGAATCATGCCCCAGTTAGCTTATGAGAAACCTAATGGGTTCAAGAACGAGCCTTAGGGTTTTAGGGTCAAATCTTAGCTGTGCAACTTAATCACTAAGACACTGAGCAAGTAACTTAACCTCTTTCACCTCAGTTTTCTCGCTCATAAGATAGGGAATGTAAGACATATTTCAAAGGATTCTTACAAGGATTAAACTTTAAGTGTATGCAAATGAACCTGTTGCAGTAGACGGCACAGAGGAGAAGTTAAATATTTGTCATTCCTCTTCCCTTCCCCACCCATCTCTTGACTGTTGCTGCCTAAACATTAGAGAGAATCCAGGAGATTTCATCTCTGAAAGATACCCAGGAGGAAGGTAAAATGTGCTCAGTCTCCATGATCATCATCATCACCATCCTCATTATCACCCTCATTATTGTCACCATCACCGTCATCACCATCATCACCACCACCATCACCAGAACCACCACCACCATCATCATCATCAAGCGAAAACTCATGCAAGGCTGCTTTGCATATTTCCCTTTACACAGGGTGCAGTAGAAGTAAGGCCTGCCTGAGTGTGGTTGGTGGGGTAATAATATGGGTATAATAATTTATAGTTTTAATTTGAACATTTCACTTAAAATGTCATATGGTGTGTGTGCTTGAGTGTGATATCGATGTTACAGAATTACATGCTTATGATTTTTAATAAAAGACTATAATAAAAAGGGGGGCGTTATTTGTGCCAGACCCTGTATACCCTCCAGATCAGTATTTTCCTCAGTATTTACAAGTGAGGAAACTTTTAGAGATTAAAGGACCGCATCAGGTTCCATAGCTAGTCATCAATAGTACTAAAAGTTGAACCCACGACTGTCTGGGTCCAAGACCATGGCTCTTCCCCAGCACTGTGAACAAGAGTCAGACTTCCCCCTGTGTCCTCCCATTAAGCAGCTGTTGACCCCAAAGCCTGTGTGTTCTGTTTCTCTGTCACTGGCATCTGGCCTGACATGCAGCCCTCCCCGGCCCCGCTTTTCCTGCCACAGCCATGGCAACAGCATCTCACTGCAGCTGAAGTGTAATTGCCCCCTCACGCCTGACCCTGTGGTAGACAGAGACGCTAGCACCCGTGGTCTGAGTGCCTGACTGTGCACCTTCCTGAAACACCTTCTTCTCCCATTCCTTCCTGCTCAGGTTAACAGCTGGGGCAGAATTCTTTGTATGAGACTTTGCTGACCACACTGTCTCTCATTCTCAGCCCTGATGCCCAGTAGGTAAGTGGAGGGCTGTAGTGTGGGCAATAGGAGCGGAGAAAGAAATGAAGGCTGGCAGTTTATGCTAGTCACGTGTCACCACCTCTCTGGGGACAGGAAAACAGGTTTTCATAGTTCTGCAGCCACCACTCCCTCCTACCACCTCACTCAGTGGAGAACCAGGCACTTAACAGCCATGGACCAGAAACACCCAGGAAGCAGTGGCATGAAGTGGGAGCTTAGAGACCTGGTTCGTTCTGCCCCTAAATGACTTCGGATAAGCTGGTCTCCATCTCACTGGGCTTTAGTTTCCTCCTCCGAATCAGGGGGAGACTGGGCAGGAGCTATAGGGTCAGAGACACCTGATTTTGAATCCAGGCCATGGTGTTTTTTCTATGACCTTAGATGAGATTCTTAATTTCTCCTAGGCTCAGTTTTCTCCTCTATAGAGTGGGAGTAAGTAGGAATAACTGTCATACATAGTTGTGATGAAGAGTCAATGACTGGTAGAACTACAGACCATATGAGCTCCCTGCCCCTTCCTAGATAAGGGAGTGGACTGGGTGATCTCTGAGGGTTCTTCTAGGCCTGTTCTTCTGGTCACATAGATAGCCTCTCAGTTCCGTGTGGCACTCAGTGCATTTCTGCACACAAAGAAGACCCCTTGCTTCATAGTTAACCTCAAGCATGACGGCAGGACAGGTGGAAGGGGATGGGGAGACAGAGTTCCCAGGGTTCCTGCATTTCACCCTCTTACCATGAATTATGTTCCTGGGGCATGCTCTAGGTCCACAGGAAGTGTCTAGAAGAGGCATCAAATATCCATGTCTCTGCACAGTGCTGATAAATATGATGCACAGCTCCTTTTGGGGCAGGGGGCGGGGGGGACGACCACAGTCCCCTTTTACCTCTGCCCATCCTAGCCTATGAGAGTTATCTTCAAGAAAGTTTCCATCATTCATTTACATAACTAAGGCAGAAACGGTAATCATTTAGATCCCTTACTCTGCCTCAGACCACAAGCCACTGGTCCCGGTAGAGTTTCTCCCTCAATCTACTCATGGCTACCGCCTTTCAACCTCCATTCCCTGTGTTCAGGTTCAGGCCCCTTGTCACCTCTCCCTCTTTACGGTAAAGAACTCCTCCACCGCCAGTCCCCGCCCGCTCCAACCCCTTCCCTCGCTGGCTGTCAGACCTGCTTCTTGATGTTTCCATTATCTTCAAATTTTTCCACAATGAAAATGTATTATTTTTATAATTTAAAAAAAGGTTTTTAAAGTTAACTTCAAGTCGGATCACTTCTCTATTTACTACCTTTTACTCTCTTCCCCATTATCTTTATCTTCAGGATGACATCGCATTGTCTCCTGAGTTCGGAATGGCAGCCACATCTACCTCACCTCCTGAAGTTTCCCCCAAGAGCTCCTGGGTACACCTCACAGAAAGACCCTGACTTTTCCCCAAATGCCTCATTCTTTCTTGCTTACCCCATCTCTGGGCCATTGTTCATGTTAATTTCCCTACCTGGACAGCCTTGAACCGGTAAATCACTATTTAGTCTTGAGAATATCACTGAAGCATCACCTTCCTTGGGAAGTCTTCTCTGCTACAGCACAGTAACAACTTTTGCAGAGTTAGCAACTGTCTTCTGATGCTGTTGCATCACTACTGGAGAAAAGATTGACCTTGACTGTGACCATCTTTTTTGTGTGTCCCTTCCTGATTAGATCATGAGAGCTTTGAAAATGTGGACTTTCTTCTTAGGCATCTTTACATTGTCAGGGCCCTTCACACACGCCTGCTTTCCACATGTGCGTGTGCCATGCACTGTCCTGGCCACCAGACACATCTGGGCTGAATAAACAGTCATGGCCCTGCCCTCCTGGAGCTTACCGTTAAGTGGGGAAGGCAGACAAAAAAAAAAAAAAAGAAAAGAATGAGCTAGTAACTAAATTAGAAATTTAAATTGTGAAACATGTTATAAAGGATGTTATAAATTGTGAAATGTGTTGTGATGAAACTAATTGGTAGGAGGGGATTACTTAGGATTCTCCTAAGAGGGCTCTTTAAGAAGATGTCATTGAAGCTGAAATCTTCAGGCTGTGAAGGAGCCATCCAGCTGAAGGGCTGGGGGCAGCTTTCCAGGAGGAAGCCTCAGCACCTGCAGGATTCACCGGATGGCCAGAGCTTGGCACGTATGAGACTCTGGCAGAAGCCAGGGAGGCTGCAGTGTAGGGAGCAGGGCTGAGAGCAGGGAGAGACTGTGTGTGTGGTGTTGGGGGTGGGGGGTGGGCAGAGTGCGGATTCATTTGAGGAGCAATGAGAAAGTGCCGACATGTTTTAAGGTAGGAAGTGACATAATTGAATTTGAGTTTTAAATGATTACTCTGACTTTCAGGCTCCTCACCTGAAAATATGGCTAGTATCACCTACTTCTCAGGGTGTTTTCAAAGATGAAAATCCTTCTTAGGATGTTGACCTCTAAGCCAAGACCTGAAAGATCGAAGAAGACAGTCCTGTGAAGAGTGAGGGCAAGCTTACAGCGCTGGTCACGAAACAGAGCTCCATGAGTCAGATTTCGTTGGGTTGTTTTTCTTCCAGTGTTTTTTTATGTTTGTTTTGCAATCGAACATATAAATATCTTGAGAGTTGCTCAAGGTCTCTCTATAGGAGTGAATTCTACTTATTGCTGGCAGCTTAAACACCTGACCATTCAGTGTTGCTTTCTGCAGAGGTAAAAAGGCTGCCTATGGAAGAGTCCTTGCCTTACCAAAGGGAGATGGCGTGACATGGAAGACCACCATGCTAAAGACTCCTTGAAATAAAGTATACTATATCTATCATCTCATGAAAGATAAACTAAAGAAAACCCAGTGCTGGCTGGTGTGGCTCAGTGGATTAAGTGCTGGCCTGCACGAAAGGTCACCAGTTCGATTCCTAGTCAGGGCACATGCCTGAGTTGGGGGCCAGGTCCCTAGTTGGGGGTCCATAAGAGGAAACCACACATTGATGTTTCTCTCTCTCTCTTTCTCCCTTCCTTCTCCTCTCTCTGAAAATAAATAAATAAAATATTTTTTACAAAAGAAAAAGAGGGAAGAAAGAAAAGAAAACCCAGAGAGCAGAAGTCAGAGTAGCAAGCACTGAAATTGGTTTTGGAGCTCTAGTCTTCTGACCTAAGTCTGGAAGTCATTCCTCTGTACCAACTTGTCAAAATGGGCGACTCTGAGATTGAAGGCTGAGCCCCATTAGGGAGCTTTTGAACTCACCTTGAGCCAAACTCAAGCTTCAGCATCTTTACTGTTGCTAAATGACTTGCCCTGGGGAGGTGAATGTGCTTCTGAGGTGAACAGAAATCACTCCTCTTGACTGCTGGCCTAGCACCGGCATTGCTCACGCTAGCAGAATAAGCAGGTAGCTGTGTTCTAGGCTGGAAAGTGCTGGATGGGCTGTTTACGCTGAAACCCAAGGCAGTGTTCAAAGGGCCTGACAACATCATCTGGCATCCAACTTTAGCCTAACACAGAAGGACACTCAGGCCCAGGGGAGTGGAAGCACCTTGCCCGACATCAGTCAGAATTCATAGCAGAGTTAGTCTCATCTTCTAACACAACCTAGTGCTCTTCCTAGTGTGCTGTGCCCCCTCCCCTCCCCAAAGTGGAGGATGCTATGAAACTGCTGCCTGGCCTCCTTCTAGACCATGCACCTCTGAGGGCTGGTATCACAGCTCCTCTCTTTTTTCTCCTATCCCTTCTTCAGGGAACTGCCAAAAGCATCCATAAAAAGTTTGCTGATTCTGGGACTGAACACGCTTTACAATTGCCTGATGGTAATTCCTAGGTAACTACCCAATGAAAGGGTATTTGGTGTGTCTCACATAGGAAGATCCCTGAAACCCATACACATATATACACACATACTCAGAGGAAGCAGTTGGTGAAATAAGACCTGACTTCTTATCTCATGTCTGCACTTACCACACTCTGTGACCGTGGTTCATTCCTCAACCACCCTATCCCTTTGAATTAAAGTTTCTAAGTAGCCAATCCACTAATTCCTCTTTCCCTCCTTTAGCATGGATGAGGCTAAGGAATTGTGAGTGAGAGAGTGTGTGTGTATATGTTTCCTCATCTAGCTCTCAGAACAATCCAACCAGGCAGATATCATTATTCATCCCACTTTACAAATGCATACATGTAGTCATTTCCCAAATATCTATGTTATTACTATGTACCAAACACTGTGCCCAGGAGACCTCCTGTTCTCATGGAACTGACACAGGATCAAAATGGAGAAACTGAGGACCATAAAGTAGAAATTCAATAGCAAGCCAAGCCTTGAACTGGAGTCTCTTTTTTCCAAATCTCATGTTCTTTCTATGGCACCAAGTGGTATCTTGCTAAGAATAAAGACTGAAGCTGGAACAAGATGATCCCAGGGAAGGGAATCACTCATCTTCTTTGTCCTTCTGAATCTTAGAGTGATGCAAGGGCATGAGGGTCATCTCCCCTTGCAAGCAACTGGAGTGCAGCAACTGTCAATAAACCACACCATAATCAGGAAGAACAGAGGAAAAGATCAATGAGCTCAACCTGTATGTGTGTGTGTGTGTGTGTGTGAGAGAGAGAGAGACAGAGAGACAGAGAGAGACAGAGAGAGAGAAGACAAGACACGACAAGACAGAGGCAGGCCACAGCTGGGGCTTAGACCCCACAGGCCTTGCCATTTCCTCCAAAGCATAGAGAAATGGGTCTAAGCAGCCACACCAACCTCATTTCCATTGGGACAAGGGGAGGAACTTCCCTCTTGGCACACACACACTCAGTGCCTGTGTTGGAGGCCCTCGTCCCATTTCTCCATGCTTCGAGAGTTCCAGAAAGCCTAGCGTGCTCCAGGTGAAGCAGTGTGCAGGCCTCCAGCCGCAGGCCTGCACAGAACCACCCTCCCGCACCCTTGACTCTTCCTACAAACGGTAAAGACCCCAGCTCTCCCATCCCAAGCACATGTGCTATACTTAACATTTTGCCAAAAAAAATATATACATATACATTTGTTTTTTAAATATCAAGAGCCGTCACAGTGGAGAAAGGAGAGGTGGCCAGTGGGACATTTGGGTAGGAGAAGCATTTGACAGGGGCCTCACATTCAGATTTAGCCTCAAATTTAGAGTTTGGATTTCCCTTTGGAGGTTACACAAACACATGCTGCTAGTTTAGGGTGTTTGAAACATTCACGGGCTAAATGCAAATATGCAACACAGTCTACCATTTTATAATCCCGTTTTATCCTTTCTCAGAATAAGAGCTCTAAAAATGGAAGTGCTCAGCACACTTGACTTTGAGAGACTGTAAACGCACCCCTGGGAAGTCAAAAAAACCCCAAAACAAAAAACAAACTACAGAGTATCACCCTCACTTCACGCATGGGAAAACTGAGGTCTAGAGCTCCCGGCTCAGAACCATCTAGAAGACCAACCTTGTTGCACGTGGCCGGTGGTAGCACCAGCGAGATGCCCTGAGGCTTCTCCTGACCAGAGACACCAGCCACGCGTGCCTCCCATCAGGCACACTTGCCAAGTGGCTGGTCTGAATTGAGAAGTGCTGTAAATATAAAATACACATCAGACTTCCAAGGCCTAGTACAAAAAAGAATGTTAAATCTCTCATTAATAATTTTTATATTCATTATACATTGAAATAATATTTTGGATACAATGACTAAATATAATACATTATTAAAACTAGTCCTACCTCTCCTTTTCACTGTTTTAAATGCAGCTATGAGAAATTTAAAATTACATATGAGGCTCGCATTACATTGCTATTGGCTAACACTGCTCTAAGGGAAGTAAGTACCAATTATCCCAAGTAGGTGCTGGCTCATATTGTAACAGGGGGCATTCTGGTTAAATGTGTAGAAACAGCCTTGAGGATTTTAGCTGAGGTCATGACCACATCGGAGGAAATGACCTGAATCTGGGGGTTGGGGTGGGCTAGAGCCTTTCAGATGCACCCGACACTCCCCACTCCCCATATTTCTGAGTCCGTGTACACCCACTGAGTGGGATCAGGGTGGTAATGAGAGTAGTACATCTGGGGGCTAGCACTTCAGATGAGAATGTCACACTAAATGCAGACTTGCTCCCTATAAATCACCTTGATTTATCACCAAATTAGATGGCAAAATGAAACATCCAGCAGGCAATGCAATTGCAGCTATAACAGCAGCGTGAACTCATTCTGATTCGCTGTGTGGAGACAGCTTATCTCATGTGAGCTTTGAGCACTGACATTTGCAGGGTAAAGGGTGGGGTAAGGGGGGCTCTGCGTGCCCAATTCTACCCCAAGCAGGTGTGAGTCAGCCCTCAGCTGCCAGGACAGTGGACACAAGGCTGGGCTCTGGGGACCCTGGTCACCTGTCCTCCTCAGGATGAGCATTTCCCAAGGCCCATGCCAAATGGGAATGAGTCCCCAAGTAGGGGACTGGGCCTCCAGGTTCAGACTGAGGGGTAATTTTTTATATGGTCCAAGCGAGTCTGGGCAGAAAGGCATGCCAGGCCCTGTGGGGTCAGTACACTGCAATGTCTGTGGTGGCCTCCCTTTCAGAAGAGACCTCAGCCATGGGCTCCTGTCCTAGGAGCTCGGATATACAAAATGCATCTGGAGACCAGAGTCTGGCTGGTTCTCTCCTCTGCTCTCTGTGACCTTGAGTCAGTTCCTCCATGTCTCCAGGGCAGGTCCCTTCTTTTGGACAACTGGGGGGATTTTGGCCTAGATGATGGCTCAGGGTCTTCTGAACTCCGACACGTGCCTCGTGACCTCATTCCAACACACACCGACTCATACAAACGCACAGAGAGACACAGAGATGTGTCCACCCCAGACTATGTTTACCCTCCAATTCCCATGCTGCTGCACATCTCCAGCAGTGGCCTGAGTATGTCCAGAGGGAGAGCAGCCTTCCCCTAGTTCCTGGCTCTCCTCAAATATTCAGCAGAAGTGTCCCCCATTAGGGCGCATTCCTGAAGCCCTCTCAGCCTCCAGGCAGGGTGAATAGCGGCTGCCCTGCTCTCAGAGTGCCCTGTGTACATTTCCAGTGCAGCCCTTATGCAGTCCAGTACCCCCCTATATTTGTATTTGCATTCTGTACCTGCCACCCACTGTATTGAGCTACCTGTGGACAGAGACTGATTTATTTATGAATCCCTAGAGACTCACATAATCTGTACCATAGAATGTACTGAATGATAAACAAATGTTTATTGAATGAATGAATACATAAATGAGGCAGACTAACTCAGCCCAAAGAGAGTTCAGATCCTGCTCAGGGCCCTGCCTTTTTCCTGGAAGGTCAATCTCTAGTGCAGTGCTGGTTCCCGGTGACGCCTAGCAACAGTTGCCATGACAACTGAAAGCACCATTTTTCCCAGGGCAATCCTCCCCACTTTGCCTTTCCCCACCTGGCTCAGCAGATCCAAGGAGGCACCCCTCCTACTTCAGGAAGCAGTAGGACTGGGTAGGCTCCCTGAGATAGCTTATCAAGAGGCTTAGCTCAAAACCCCTGCAGGGGGGAGGTGGAGGGGCTGTCCTGATGGAGAGGGAGAAAATTGGATTGGAGAGGGGGTTTGGGAGCTCTAGGAGGAGGGACAGGCTGGGCCAACTGGCAATGGAACCATAAGAGTACCCAGAGGGAGAACTCATCAGAGAGGTCTCAGTCAGCAGAGGGCTGGGCAGAAATGCTGTCACAGGGGGTGGGCAGAGTGCAGTATTGGGAGGGTAAGAGAGAGCTGGCTTGAAGGCTCCTTCCAGAAAATAGACCAAAGAGCCAGAATACTCAGCCTCCCAGGCCCACACCCTGCAAGGACCCTGCACCAGGCCCCAGCAGCCCTTCCAGGGACAGCTCCAGGCCATGTGTGAGCCCCTACAGTTCACAGATGTAGAATAGGGGGTTGTGAATGAGTAAAAAGCTGTGCTGAGACAAGAAGAGAGCAGTCCCAGGGCTGGGGGTCCAGAAGAGAAGCCACTGAGGGCCTATTCTGTGCAGGCTGCACTACACAGATGGATGGATGTCTTCACGGAAGAAGAGGAAATGAGGGCTCCAGAAGGCCAAGTTGCTTGCCAAGGTCACACAGATAAAGGGGTCAAGTGAAGATCTGAAGAGGCCCCTGGCTGTTCTACCCCATGCCAGAGCCACAGCAGCAGAAAGATGCCTCCAGACCTTCTCGCACCTGGTTCTCCTTGTTCCACCTCCACCCCGACGCTCTGTCTAGGCAGGGAGCACCTGACCCTGCAGCCCTCTCCCGTGAATCAGAAATCTTCCAGGTGAGAGCAGCTCTTGCTCTGTTCTTGTCCCTTTCAGTGTCCAGCCCTGATGGATACGAGGTGCTGAATACGTCATTGCCAGAGGGACCCTGCAGGTTCAAAACAGGGAGAATGCTGGCATCTCCAGCTACGAGATCTTAGGACAGCTACCACCCCTGAAAGGAGAATCAACTTCATAAAAGGTATTCTCCTCTTGCCCTGCTCCTCTCCCAGAGCTGGCTTTGGTTCATTCTTGGCATGCTGCAGCAGCCTGATGGATTCCCATTTACCAGGTGCTCCCCTTGTGCCAGGCACTGCTCTCAACTCTTATGTGAACTAGCTTATTTAACCCCCTCAGTAACCCAAGGAGGTATGTACTGCTCTTGTCCCCTTTCTGCAGAAGAGGAAACCAAAGCACAGGGAGGTTAATTTGGCCAAGGTCACACACAGCCACCATATGGCAGAGCCCCAAGTACAAACCCAGGTGGTCTGGCCAGACCCTGAGCTCTACCCTCACACCAGCCTGCCTAGCTATCTGGCAGAATGTTTCCAGGCTTTGGATTCAATTTGGCCTCCACCACCCAACACTAGAACATTGGATATGCTCCATAACTTCTCTGAGCAGAATGTAGGCAAGTGGGTGGGCAAGGAAGGGTGTCCTGAATATGGGCTACTTTTCTCAGGTGTTGGCTGGCTTCCAGTCTCAGCCCAAAGGCACCCAGGTGCTGCTTTGCTCCCCAGCACCAAATACAGCCCCAGACAGACAGGGGTTAACAGCTTCAGGCACAGAATCCAGTACACTGCTTGGGCAGGATGTTTGTGTCCCCCTAAAAGTTATATGTTGAAGCCCTAACCCCCAGTGTAATGGTTTGGAGATGGGGCCTCTGGGAGGGAACTGAGTCAGGAGGGAGGTGACCTCACGATGGGATCAGTGCCTTTGTAAGAAGAGACAGAGAGAAATGACTTCTCTCTCTGCCACATGAGGACATGGTGAGAGAGTGACAAGCCAGGAAGCTGGCCCTCACCAGAAAATGAATCTGCCAGCACCTTGATCTTGGACTTCCCAGCTTCCAGAACTGTGGGAAATAAGTATGTGCTGTTAAAATCATCCGGTCTGTAGTATCCAAGCTGACAACACAGCACCGTAGCTGCCAATCTGGTCCAGACCGTGAGGCTCAATTGTAAAATCTGGATGCCTGAGTGTCCTTGTGTCTGAAATGGGACAAGAATAGCCCCTCATGCTTGATGCGAGGCTTTAAGGTGTCAATGCAGGTAAAATGCTTGGCTCAAAGTAGGTGCTCACAGTCAGTAGCTCCCTTATTCCCATACCCCGCCACCTGAATTCCCCTGGAAATAATACCTCTGCTCTTCACCCAGTTAAATCTGGGGGCCCAGAATTGATGTGACAGTGAGGCTCTGACTCCTAAAGTGTCAGGGCACAGACTCCAGCTTAAACCTTTATTTCAGTCCCAGTCCCCTGGGGAAGTCCCAGGCTTCCTGGCCAACCTGAGCTCACAGCTGCACCTCTTGGTGGGAGCAGCTCCCACAACCGAGCCCCAGCTTGGAACCCAGGCTGGGGAACACCGAGTGGGCCCATTGGGGTGCCACCAGCCGGGCCCGCCTGACTCACCTCCACTTCGTGGGCCTACATACAGGGCTCCTCCACAACACGTCCCCACCCTGCCGCCGGGCCTGTTGCTGCCACCACCTACAATGACCTTCCATCTTCCCAATTTCCAGATCTCAAATTTTGGAGAGATCGGCTACCATTTTATGACCACAGAGGAGTAAGTGGATGAGAAAGTTAGAAGTCTGTACTCCATTTGTAATGAGATTTTCTTAGTATGTCTTTGGTTTCGGTTTTGCCAACCTCTTATATCCCCGTGAAAGGTTAATGCTGTTAAGAAAAAAGTTTAAAAAACTTTTTTACTAAGTTTACTAGCTGTGGGATCTTGGGCACATGCTCCACTTCTCAAAGACTCAGTTTCATCTCCTGTAAAATGGGAAGACAACTCACCAGCTATTGTAGGGCTCATCAGAAGCAGGGATTGATAGAAATGGCCACAAAACCCTTTTTATATTAGAGTTCCAAAATAAATGTACCTGTCGAAACGTAACAGGGTGAGCCAAGAGGAGGGCCCCAAATAGGGATTTGTAATGGGGTCCAGAACTCAAGGTGTCCAGAAATAATTAGAAAAATATATATAGGATGCCCTCACCCCCACAAGCCTGAGCTGGGGAATGGGACACAGGGAGCAGGGCCATTGAGAGCTGTTTTGTACAGCAACAGCTTTGCAGCTAACCTCTGGCATGGTCATTTAACATATCTATAACCTTTAACTGGTTTCATAGATATGTTAAATAGCCGTGGTCATGCTTTGAGCCAGGGAGATGGGAGTGACTTCAACCCAAGATGTAACTGGGAAGCAACTCCTCCTGGTTACAGCACCTGCATGAGAGCTTGGAGAAGATTGGCTCCATGCCACGGGGACACACCTGTCCAGACTTAATATGGCATCCCAGTAAAGCTGGAAGAATAGGGAATGCTGGCAGGTGTAACTGATTGTAGGAGGAATGGGAAATGGGGCTGCAGAGGAAGATTGGCACTGGGATTTAAACCCAGGCGTGGCAGCCATACCCGGGGCAGAGGACCACACTGCTTTGGCATAGAAGGGGGAGAGGGAACCACACGGCTTTGGCAGAGTGGGGACCTGGTGGTGGTGACACAGCTGATGGTGCCGGGAGCCCGAATCACGGACTTCTACTTCTTCTCCTGAGATACAGTACCCCAGACTGGGCAGAGGGAGAAGGAAGGACTGTGTGCATCTGTGGGTATTCTAAAGGACTTCAGTATTTTAATGAAGACATTAAATCATTATTCTAAGTCTGTATAACTTTTAAATAAATAATTTCTTTCCTTTTCACCAGTCTCTGGCATTGAGAGACATCTTTTCTCTGGCAGTGGGCAAGGTAAACCTAGTAGGTGGTGGGGGGGACCTCCAGAGAGAAAAGGGGAGTCCTTTTGGTAATAGTATACTGTGCACCCCCACAGGTCTGTTCTGGAACAAAAAGGTAAAATAAACATGAACTTTGACCCAGAATATGTCAGCAATATCTGTGGATAGGCAAGCCAAAGCCTATCAATGTGTTTATATGTATATTCAAAACTGAAACGGTGCAACTGCCCCTCATGAGTCTATCTTTACAGTGAGACACCATGAAACAGGTCCCAGGCGATGGAAAGGTACTTCAGATAAATCATTAGCAGAAAAAAGAGTATCAAAATACAAAGCAGTGCATATAACACGGCAGCTGCAAATAAAAAAAAGGAGACGGTCGCAGCTATTGGCATAGCCGCAGATATGCAATTGTACATACAATCCTTCTTTCCTGGAAGGACCCAGAAGAAACTGTGAACCGTGTTTACCTTTGAGGAAATGGAGTGGGGCTCCAGGTGTGGAAGACAACTTCGGCTTTAGTTTTCTATCTTCCTGAGTGTTTGAATCTTTGTACCGTGTCTATATATTACTTTTAAATAAATGGAAGGACGGACCACAGGTAGATAAAAATCATTAAGTGCTTTTCTAAATTTATGGGCCCTGAAATATTTATCAGGAAGTTTCACATTTTAGTTTCTCAAAATGAAAAGAAAACTTGAAGTGTACTTCATCATTTCAGTTGTCTCTTGCTGTGTTACCACTCACTTGAAAACACAGTGGCTTACGACAACCAGGGTTTATCCTTTGTCTTGACGGCTGGGAGCAGGCCAGGCACTGCTAATCTGGGCTTGCTGGAGTGGCCGCTCTCAGCTAAGGGTTGCCTGGGGCCTAGGCTCCACTGGGATGTCTGAGACTGCTGGACCTCCCCCACTTCCTCCGACTGCTCCGTTGTTGTGTGAACTCCAGGTTCTGAGAGGGGGACACAGAAGCTGCAAAGACTCTAGAGGCCTAGACTCAAGAACATGTCACTCCTGCCACACCCTTTGGTTGAAGTATGTCACAGAGCCAGCCCAGAGAAAAGCGGGTGGGAAAGGAGATCTCAACTCCTGCTGAGAGAGTTTGCAAAGAATTTGTGGCTACATTTAATCTACTGTTTTAATGTTGTTGGCACAGTTGCAGTTTGCATGACCAAAGTCATTGTTTTTATTAGTGTGTTTTGCCCTATTCTACAGTATCCAGGGATTCCCACCTAAAAGCCACAGGACAAGGTGGGCTTGGCTTAATAAATATTTGTTGCATGAATGAATGAACAAATGAATGGCTCCGGTCCCTCTGGCAGCCTAACTGCTCTAATTGCTTTGACATCCTACACCTTCAGATGTCATCAATTCCAGGTCAGCCTGCCCTGGAGGGCCATTGCCTTGGGTGCCAGTTCAGGAGTGTGACTGAGCTAGGCTCTGTGACGGGTAAAGTGGGTCATGGGGCTGTAGCTTCCTTAGAACCCATCATCACCTGTCCTCTCCCCACCCCCACTGCACAGAATCCCTGTGCATGTTCAGGGGCCTTGGGTCAGTCTAACCTCTTTTGCCTCCTCTCCCCTCTAGGTTTCTCCAGGTTCAGCCGGCCAACCTTTCCCATGCCCCTTATCAGCGAAGCACCTGACTTGAGAGAAAGGGTGTTGCACCAGGAGTCAAGAGACAAATATTCCAGACGAGGCTCAGTCTTCATCTGACAGTATGACCTTGGGAACTCCACTTTCCACCTTGGGGTCTCAGTTTCCTTAGTAATAAAATAAAGAGCCATTGGAGAGCCCAGAGTCTCAGTGTGGGGTGCAGAGTAGGCGTGGGGGGTGGCAATCTGAGTCTGCTCTGATCTGATCAGAACAGCTCCAACTTTAATCTCTCCTGTGTTGGATCTTGTTATTTTTACAGACTTCAGTGACATGCAATTTACATAGCATATAGCTCACCCACTGAAAGTGTACAATTCAACTGGTTTTGTTCAACCATCACCACAATGGGATACCTTTTAAAATATGTCTCTGGTCTTAAATAACACTAATACCAATAATAACAATGACAACTTAATTTTCAACCAATTTTAAACTGCTTACAAGAAAGATGGTTTTTAACATACCTTACATGTATGACATGCGTGGGAGTTACCGACCCCCTGAAGGCGATGGTGGGGGCAGTATGTTGGACATGGGGGTTAGGCTGGGACCTGTAGACAAGGGAGGGATGCCAGCGCCAGGGAGAGTAATCAGCCACTCAGCATGCCCTCCAGTGATGCGGGGCAGGGGGCCCTCTGAGTGGCAGGCACAGCGGTGGCAGCTGCCAGAGAAAGGATCTTTCACATACACAGCTTTCTGCAGGAATAACATTGACTGATTAAGCCTCCCTCCCATCTCTCTCCCAGGACCACAGCCAAACAGGATGCCTGTTTCATGTATTAAGTCTGGAGAAAACATACCTAAAACTGGCTGGAACAAATAAATGCACTGACAGACTCAGTGACGGAGGAACAGAGCTGCCTCGTAGCCAACTGCTGGCCCCCGCCCACCTTGTGCGCAGTCTCAGAACCCCAGACCAGCGCTATGAAAAGCAATGAGGTGAGGGAGCACTCTGGCGTGCTCTCCCTATTCTCCATCAGTCAGCCGGTGACTGGCTCCATTGAACGCCTACAGTGGGAGCCAGCCCACTGCCGCAGAACAAAATACAGGCCAGGTTTATAACTTAGCTTTGCAGTTTGCTAGTGGTGTACACTTAGCAAGTAACATTACCTACCTGTGCCTCAGTTTCCTCAGGTGCAAGGCAGGTACCATGATGCACACCTCAGTTAGATAATACATATCAAGATGCCTGACACATGGTCACACCACCTATAACTTCCCCATCCTCTTCTCTCCACTAAGAACAAGCTCTGAGCTCAAAGCTATGAAGAAGGATGGAGTAAGAGCCATCTCTGTCTTCAGGAGCTTACAGAATACTTTGGGGGGGGGGGGGGAAGGAGATAGATGTGTAACAAATAACCTTAGGGCATCAAGGTGTAGGCCAAGAGGATTGGTGAAGGTAACTTCACCTGCCTGCCTTATCCCCTCCTGCATCGTTTCCCTTCTCTGCAACCTACAACCCAGCTGTGTCCCCTAGTTCTGTGCCACCTGTAGGCTCAGTCCAGCCCAGCCCCTGAGCCAATGTGAACCTGATCTGGCAGAGGGGGTAGGGACATCTTTGTCAGCAGTGACAGTGCTTAGGGCACCACCACCACCCTTATCACCACCACAGAACACTCCACCCAAAGATTCCTGTGCCCTAATCCCTAGAACTGTGACCACAGTACATAGCAAAAGGGACCTTGTTGATACAATGATGGTTAACCGTGGGCCTCAAAACAGGGAGAGCATCCTGGACTGTCCACCCTCATCCTATGTGCAGTCAAAAGCAGAGCACTTCCTCCAGCTGGAGTCAGGGAGATGTGGCAGAAGGCACAGACTAGAGAGATCTGAAGCCATTGCTGGAAGGAAGAAATGGAAAGCAGGAGAAAAGGTATGAAATGACTCCAGGAACAAAGAGCAGCCCAGGCTGACAGCAGGAAATGTGAGCACAGCCCTACAACCTAAAGGAATAGCATGCAGCAACGACCTGAAGGGGCTTGGACGTGGATTCTTCCCCTGAGCCCCTAGTGAGAAACAACCCTGCCAGCACCCCGGTCTCAGTGTTGTGAGACATTTAACAAGGGACACAGTGGGGTCACGCAGATGCCTGACCCACAGAATCTGGGATACAAAATGGGTGTTAAGTTGCTAAGTTTGTGGGTAATTTATTACATTCAAATACAGTTACCATCACCCTACTAACAATATCATTACCACCAAATTACTATCGCCCAGTCCCACGCCGTCATCACCATCACTCCCACCCATTACTGCCCCCACTCCCACCAATATCTACACTACCTCCACCACTCCCTCCACATTGCACCTTCTTCATCACCCCACCATCATCTCCACTCATCACCACCATCCTGGGCCCCAACCAGCTCTGTTAATCTCAATACTATTTATCAACTAATGAGGCAGAAAGTCTTCATTTGGGATCCCCAATACCTGCACAAATGGACTGGGGAGAATTCCCTGCTATAGAGTTAAAAGGACCTTGTTTTTTTCCCTTCCCTTGCTTCCTTTCAGGCAAACCATAGGCAGGAGGGTGGCCCCAGGGGCAGGCAGGGGTGCCTGCAGCGTGGTTGCTGTCGATAGCATTAGCAACTCTGGGCTGCTTTCTTTCCATTTTCTTTCCCTCTGGGCACTAAAAGCCCATTAGGGCTCAGACAGAAGAGAAATGGCCAGCGTGAGGAGAGAAACTCTTCGTTTCCCAGAAATTCTGCTCTGGGCTTCTACTGCCTGTTTCCTAGCAGGCTGGGTCTGCAGTGACCCCCAGAGACAAAGCAAGCCCTGGCCAGGGAGGGGGGTCATGCAGCGCAGGCCCATCCAGACCCTGCAGTGTCATATAGCACTGGTTTGATTTCAGGCCCCAATCTGTTGTGGTTTAGATTCATTCACACCTGGATAGGGCTGAGATTTACCTGAGTACTATCTGGGAAGCCACAGTCTGCTGAGCAAATAAATAGTGTAAATGAAGCTAGGGAGTGGGGGAGTGTTTAACCTACTTAAGAGAATCTCCATTCTCAAGCATTTTAGCTCCTTCCTTTTGCACGGAGGAGAATGACTTGCTGAATGCAAGCTCTTCCAAGCTGGCCTACATGGGGCCTCTGGGCCTCCCATGGACAGCACTTTGTTCTCACTGCAGTAGGCCCTGGGAGCCATGTGGAAGAGGCTTCGTGCTCAAGGGCAACACCGCTGGCTGAGCCTGAGACCCAGCTCCTAGACCCCACTCTGCCCCATGTGCTCCCCAGGCTAATGCCTTGTTCTCTCTGGGCCTCTGAATCTGGATCTGGAAGGTAAGAAAGCTGGAGAGGTGATTCTGAGACCTGGCGCTGCCCTTGCATGCACTCGTAGTTTTCTGTGGCATCGCAGATTCTCTTAAGAATCTGATTAATTTCACCAACACCTCCTGAGAACCCACTGCGTGAGAGCACCGTGTGGGTGGCCAGACATCCCATGCACTAGAAAGTCACAGGCCCTCCCATCACAGACTGCACAGCCCAAAGGACAGGCTCACTGCTGTGTGAGGCATTTACAATTATAGCCGCATAAATGTTCGAGGATCCGCTGAGTCCCTCCTCACACCTCAGAGGACCAACTCCTCCTTTAGATTCTCTCTAAGGTCCTCTCCAGTCCTACAACTTTATGTTACAAGGAAATGCTTTTCTTATTAAATATCCTTCACCCCACTGTTAATTATAAGTAAGACAGTATAAGAGTGTGCAGGAGACAGAGTCAGATTGGAGTATCAGACCCAACTTGCTAGTCATTTAACAATAGCCTTGGGCATTAAGTCTCCCCGGGCCTCAGTTTTCTTAGCAATAAAATGGGGATAAAAATGTCGCCTTGTATATGTCAGCAAAATGGTGTGAGGATCCAATGAGACTCTGTATCTCAAAGGGCTTCAGAAAGCCCACAAGCCTGCGTGAACAGAAAATGCTGACGCGGCCTTGCCCAGGATCAAGTCTGTCACACCCAATGCACAACTTTGTCTAAGTGACTTCGCCCTCCAGCCTCAGTGTCCTCAGCTGTGAAATGCGCATGATGGGTTTGATCTCATAGAGTTCTGAGGATTAGAGATAGTCTGGGCAAAGGTTTATTTATGAGGGCTCAGCGCACAGGAGAGGTTTAGCAAACAGTAACTGATGGCAGCTGCTGTGCAAGTACCGGATTTGGAGTCTTGCAATAACAGTTTGCAGGTATTTTCTGCAGAAATGGGAATGCAGCCTGCTTCCCTCAGCCCCTTTCACCCCTGGAGTCCAAGTCAAGGTGTGTATTTCCAACAGCAGCATGTCTGCCCCGAAGTCTTAATGAGAACCAAGAGGCCTGTGGCAGCTGAAGGTGCAGCTGCTAGCCATGCATGAAGTTAATTTCACTTCTGTAAATATCTAGTGGTTTAGGGAGCAGGAGACAGGCCCGGGCTGCAGAGATGATCCGTGCTCTGCCTTAGAAATGATGGGGCGAGCAGCCCTCCCAGCCGAGGAGCTTCATTCCTGCAGAGACTAAACCAGAACCAGCGGAGGCTCTCTGTGATCTGGGGCTTGTTTTCATCTTCAGTTGGAAAGGTCTCCAAAAACAATCATGTTACTGCTTTTCTACTCACTGCTAACTCAATAAAAGTAGGTCTTTTAATTAATTTTGTTGTTTCTCAATGTGCTATCTTTGAACAGCATAAAAATGTTTTTACTCTCTCTGTGGCTTTTGTAGCCTACAGCCAAGTCTTTCTCTGTGTCCACCAACTCCCTAAATGCCAGGGATGGGGGAGACCTCAAGAGCACTTGGGCCCACCGACCTCGTCTTGCAGGCAAGGAAACTGAGGCCCAGAGAAGGGCGCTGATCTGTTCGGGGTCACACACTAAGGTAGTGGCTGAGTTGGGATTCAAATCCAGAAGAAAAAAGGCTCAGTGTGCAGTGAACAGCTGACAGTCTTTGCAGACTTCACTAGAACACATTCTCAAAGAACAATGGTTAAAAGGAAGTGGCCCGATGCCGTTCTCTTCATTTAAACAGATACACATGCATACACACACGGGGAGACTATCTTTCAGCTGGAGCTATCCTGCCATTTAAAAAGGAATACACGAGTTCCTGGATATTTCGCTATAAAGCAAATTTCTATTTCAGCAACCTCTTTCTTCCTATTGATTTTCCTCATAAAATCCAAGCAGTAGAATGTTGTAAAAAGAAAATTGGCCTTTGGATTTACTAAAATTACCCGGGAATGTGGCAACACACTCTAAATACAGGTTAAGGGGGAAAACAGAGTGCTCCAGTGAAATATTAAGAAGAGCCCTGAAATTATTAACAGTACCTGGTGCTGAAGATGACGAAGCAAAAATACGAACGGTGACAGTGCAGGCCAACACCAAAAACGGGGCAGTTTTATGCCCTGCCTCACCCAGCCTCCTGTTTTCCTCCCATTGGTGAAAAAGCTTGTCTGTGGAGGATTAGGAATCAGCAAAGTTTACTTCCCCCAGCCCCCAATCTCTCAACACCCCCAAGTGCCCACCTGTACTTCCCAGTCACTTAAATTCCCTGGCGTCTCTCCAGACAGTCTTGCCTGGTTACACGGCCATGGATTTTACAGCATCACTTGGCAGACTTTTACCGTGGACACTCCTTCCCCTCTGTTCATTCAGAATCCACCTCTTTGAGGAAACCTTCCCTGATTCCTACAGTCAGACTTTATCTTTGCCTCCCTGGACCAACCGGAGCACTTTATCTGTCACTCCCTAGGGACCCTGAGGACCAGCTGTATATTCTTTCAGTTCAGATGCTACTTATTTTGTACACTGCAAGCTCCTTCTGCACTGTGGCCATGCCTCGTTCCCACTTAAAGGGATAGTGGAGTGCTGCCAATCAAGAGAATCCCCTCTCCTTTCTTTTCATTCCTAATATATGCCGCCTCTTGGAGAGATTATATTTTTCAGCAAACATATTTGCAAAACCTATATTGTTCGAGGCACTATGTTAGTAACTTGGGCTGACACAGAGGTGTCCCAAACATGAACCCTGCACTCAAGGAGCTTCTAGTCCTATTGGTGTGTGAAGGTGTTTTGTTGAGTTAATCTTGCTTCACACACATTCGCTTCTAGCTATGGATTTACTCCTTTAATAATGCATGGATATGATCTCATTTACATACTCTACTAGGAACATTTTTTTCCACCCACAGTCATTAACCATAGCTCCGCAGGAGGAGGTGTCTGGAGTCACAAAAATATTGGAAGGAGTTTGGGACCGGATGAGGACTGGCTCCCACAGGAGTTCCTGGAGATGAGCACAGATCTTCAGTGGACAAATGGAACCTTCCCCTGCTCCTCTGACGCGCTCTCCTGTTGGTCTTGTTAGGGCTGTCCTGTCCTCCTCCCTCAACAAGCACGGAGAGTGCGTCCGCTCCTTGGACTGCATCTTTCTGGCTCCATCTCCTACCCCTCTCCCCATCACTCGCTCAGCGCTCACTGCTCACCTCTCATGGCTGTTCCTCATACACACCCAGTTTTCTGCAGCCTCAGAGACTTGCACGGGCTCATCCCTCTGCCTGGAACACTTTTCCTCAGAGAGCCACACGGCTCACTTTCTTCTCTCTTCAAGTCTTAAAGTCTTTATTCAAATAGGATCAACCCTCAGCACTTAAAATTTAAACTATTCCTCACTCTTCTAAAACCCCCTCCCTTGCTTTATTTTCCTTCATACCACTTTCCCCCGTCTCATAAATGATATATATTTGACTTGTCCACTTTTTATTTTCTGTATTCTGGAAGGTTCCTGTATTCTCCATGAAGATGAGGGTTTTTGCCTGTATTCTCTGTTGCTGCCACCCCAAGGTCTAGAATGGTGCCAGGCACAAGGTAGACACTCAATGAACCTTCGTTAAATAAATGAATGGATATCCTGAGGAACATCTTAATACAGTAAGACTTTTAAAAATATTACCCCGACCACCAGAGCAGGGGCGTAGCTACTCATAACTCATGAAGCATATCGTTATCAATAATCCTGTCTATGAACAGAACGGCACCCTACAAAGTTTACACGCTGGAGCCCTAGCCCCGTTGTGACTACATCTGGAGAGAGGCAGGGGCTCTGGGGGGTAATTAAAGTTAAGCAGGTTGTAATGGTGGGGCCCTAACCTGATAGGACTGTGGCCTTTTAAGAAGAGAGGGTGATCTTTATCATTTCCAGGCCTGTGAGGACACAGCAAGAAGGCAGCAATCTGCAAGCCAGGAAGAGAGCTCTCACCAGAAACCCAGCCGGCCTTGATCTTGTACTTCCAGTCTCTAGAACTGTGAGAAATACATTTTTGTTGTTTAAGCCGCCCAGTCTATGCAAATTTTTTTTCGTTATAACATCCTGAGCGCACTAAGATACCCCACAAAATAGACCCTGTCAGGCAGATTTGATCATCCCATTTTTAAGATGCAACAGCTGAGGCCCAGAGAAATAGAAGGATTTTCCCAAGTTCACACAAGCAGCAGTAAGCCTGTTCTGATTCCACTGCACCAGAGCATGGTCTGTGCCCACTCCAAGCCCCACACACTTAGCTCTTCCCTTCATGACTGTCTCACCACCATTGTCTCCATGCAAAGGGCCTAGAAAAGGAGACAAAGGCATTTTTCAAACACATGCCTCATGGCATGAAAGCTGTGAGGATTTCTCATGAGCACATTGTATACAAGTCCAAGAAAGAGGTCATCATTTAACGGGATAACAAGGGTTTCAAGAACTTCTGCCTTGCTCCTCACAATTCACATACTCTTTCGGCTCTACTTTCGGCCATTTTTGTTCATCCATCCATCCAATATTTTTGAGTACCTACTACATGAGTTATCATCATTTGTGAAGTTTGATTTTATCAAAAAGGACCAGCTAGGGCAGGTGGTAGAACAAACATTTATCAAGGGCTCCCGGTGGGATGGAGACTATGTTGACACCTTGAATTTGTGTTCTCACCTTGAATTTGTGTTCTCACTCAATCATCAAGCAGTTCATCCACGCATTACAGAGGTGAAAACCAAGACTTAGAGAAAGTAAGGTGACTTGCCCAAGGTCATAATGCTACCAGGTGGCAGAGCCATCATTGTTGGCTCCACGGCCTGAGTTTTCTTCATCACGTAGTTCTACAGGTGAGAGCTGTGAACCTGGAATGACTTCAGGGGTGACATGCAGCTTCTTCCCCTCCTGTCTTCCCCATATCACACCTCTCATCCTTCCAGAATTAGCTAGTTCTTATCAAAACTGAAGCAGGCAGACAGGCTTGAGGGACAACCACCTAACAGAGCACCAGTAACAAAACATATCATTAGGTACTCATCATGCAATTGCCACAACTGTCTGAGGAGGGAGCCACTACTATTTTCATCATTTTACAGATGACAGAACAGAGCACGAGAGAGATTAAGTAATTTTCACAGGGGCACACAGCTACTATAAGACAGGGCTGAGATTCAAATGCTGGTCTTTCCAAAGGCAGCTGGAGCTCATGGGAAGTGGGACAACAGAGACCTACAACAAGGACAAACACCAAATGGGTCTACCATATGTGAAGCATGAAGCTAGAAGCTGGGCTCTGTCAGTGTGTGGGCAGGGGGCTGTGAAATGAGTAAGAAAGTTCACAGTGCCCTGCAGAGTCAGAGAGTGACTTTCAAAACATGAGAGCTTGGGCAAGGGGCAGTGGCATTGACAAGACACCCTTTAAGGTTCCAAGTGCTATACCAGTGACACTATCTGAAATCCTGTCCTAAGCATCCTGGGTTGGGTGCAGAAGAAAAGACTGGCTGAATTGCCCAAAAGCCTCTGAGAATGAAGCCAACAGTCCCGCATGAGAAGAACCTCTCAGCATGCACTTCTGCTCACCCACTCAGCTGTGTCTTCCTTGAGCACCAAGAGGCAGGACGAGCAAAGGCAGACAAGGCATGTGGTAGAAAGAATGAGAACTCTGGCATCACTGAGGCTTGTAATGAGCTCCATCTCCCCTGATTCTGAAACCCTGGGGAATTGCTCATTTCCCCGAGCCTGAGAAATGAAATAACAAATGTAGAAACACATAGCAAACAGGTGATCCTCAAAGAAGGTTAGCCCTTTCCACATCCCAATTAGAGTAACATGTGGTGTGAGCTCCTAGGGGCAACACAAAGAGCGGTGATGCTTTTTACTGCTTCTTAGAAGCTTATCATTTAATTGGGATGCAAGACACAAAAGAGAACAAGCAGAAGAAAATAGTAAATGTTCCAACCTCTGGAGTGTTGTTCTGCCTTCAACATTCCTCCTGCTAGTCCGTCTTCTGGAGCGCCTGTTTCAACACAAATCTGATCGTGTCCCTTATGACAAAAGAATTATTCTCTTAGGCATATACTCAACAGAAATATGCCCAAATGTTCATTAACAGACATGATAATTTGCTCAGCGTTAGTCATTAGAGAAGTGTTCAGTAAAATCATAGTGAGATTCTACCGCACAGTTCTCAGTGTGTCTTAAATCAAAAAGACTAACTACCACAAGTGCGGGTGGGGATGTAGAGCAACTAGAACACTCATGCTTTGCTGGTGGGAAGGTGAAATGGTGCAGCCACTTTGAAACCAATTTAGTGCTTTCTTAAAATGTACACATACCTGCAAGATGACCCAGCCATCTCATTCCTCTCCATCCTTACCTAATGAAAAATGAAAGTACATACCCCCAAAGGGCTTGCACAGGAATATTCATAGAAGCTTTATTGGTAAGAGCCCCAAACTGGAAATGACCCAAATGTCCATCAACACATGAAGGACAAGCAAAGTGCGGTATATCCAGACAACGGAATACTACTTAGCAATGGAAAAGGGCAGATTATTAACACACATCAACAGAAATAAATCTCAAAATAATTAGGCTGAGTGCAATAATCCAGGCAAAAGAAGAACAGTACACACTGTATGGATTACATCTGTTTAACATACTAGCAGGTGCAAATTAGTGAACAGTGACAGAAAGCAGACCTGCAGTTGCCCAGGGATGGAGGTGGAACATGGGGTGGGCAGGCGGGAAGCGTCACAAAAGGGAATGAAAAACTCTGGAGGCTGAGAATCTGTCCACTTTCCTGATCGTTGTGAAGGTTTCATGTGTGTGTGTGTGTGTGTGTATGTGTACTGATTTATTATATATATAAATAATGTATGTGTCAGCACTTGTTAAGTTGTACACTTGAAACCCGTGCAGTTTAATGGTAATTTATACCAATTACAATTCAGCAAATCTGTTTTTTAAGACACTTACAAGAATGTTTACAGCATCTTTATTCATAATAGCCTCAAACTGGAAACACTATAAATGTCCATCAACAAAAAAATAAACATCCGTACTTTCATATAACAGAACACTATGCAGTAATGACAATGGACAGACCACAATTACGCGCAACACCATGGCCCATTCCAACAAACAAGAATGCACAAAATGAGTTAGAGACAAAAGCGTACAAAGCATGTGATTCCAGACACAGAAAGCTTAAAACGTATCTGAGAATAAACCTGTGGTGTTAGAAATTAGGGGAGTGGTGACTTTTGGGGAGGAGGGAAGAAAGGGGTGTGATGGGAGCCCCCAGGAGGCTGGTGATACTGGGTTCCTTGGGTAGGTGATTCCTTTATGGCTGTGTCCTCTCGCGACAATGCTTTAAGCTGTAGACTTGTGATTTCTCCATTTTCTGTACATATGCTATGCTTTAATAAATAAGCTTAGTTTTAAAGGTTATTTAATGGCATGTGATAAAGGGAAGCGTTGAGTGGAGCTGAAAGAATGCTGCAAAGGAGATTAAGAAGAGGAAAGGAGCTGGGGGTTGGGATGAGATAGAGTAGGGGATGGGGTACAGAACAATAATATGATAGTGAGTTAGTAAAAAGGGGGTGTGGGGGAGTGAGGCTGGGTGGCCAGGAGTGTATGCCTGGACACTTTGGGCTTGGCAGGAATTTTCCCAATCCTGCATATGCAAAATCACTTCAACTATATACATCTTACAACTGTGCATTGTTTAGTACTCCACAATTTAGTTTGCAAGGTTGTGATCCCCGTAAAGATAAGAACACTGCTAATCTATGCACAGAGTGGGCTTCAGCAAATGTTTGGTTGAATGAATGTCACCTTCACCAACTCAATGATTTCTCACAAGCATTCTGTAGGCAACCAGAGCGAGGGCTACTAGTCTCCCTACACAAAGGGAAAAACCAAGGCTCCCAGGAGTTAAGAGACTACTTGTAGAATGGGCCAAAGCATGGGTGCAGTTTGAATCTTGGCTCCATGCCTTCAGCCCTGTGCACGTGGATAAGGCTGGAACAAAAAGCCCAGTGCCCTTCCCCTCCAGCTGTGGATCCCTCCCTGGTCCAGCTGTGAAAGCAAACATGGGTCGAGCCTTAAGTCCCCGAAGGAGAGGCATACGGTACAATGTCTTACAGTCGGATTTTCTCTTTGGTTGTGGGTGACCTTTTACAGTTCCAAAGGCATGCATACCCTTCCTGCTGAGGCCACACGAAGATGAAATACATTATCACAACAGCTCATACAAATGAAAGTGGGCAATATCTTTAACACACACACACACACACACACACATTCAAGAAGAAGGCCTGAAGGACAGCAGCAAGTCCCCTGGAGAGAATGGGAAGATTCACTGCCAGAAGATGCCCAGGTGGACGCTCAATTGTGCTGTCCCTCGTGAATGTTACTGAGCATAATTATATCCCAAGGGAGTCCAGGCTTCCAGATGGGCCTCAGAGCATCATTTACATATAGTATTTTAGGCCAATAACATCATTCTAATGAAGCAGGAAGGAAGAACAAGAATAATAAAATTAAAAAGTCAAATTTCCGTCCTTAATCTCCAGGGCTGCAAATAGGACATGTCTGTGGTTCAGAGGCCCAGTGAGGGTAAGGAAGGAAGCCCGTTTCAAAAGGGGCCAAATGTTCCATACAGGGTTGATGAGAGCAACACACTTTAATCCTGTTCCTGAGGCTGACCTGCATCTTCACAGTCTGAGAGGAAGCCTGAAGGAGGCACAAAAAGGGAAATTGCAGCTTGTCTGTCTGCTTCTATGTCCCACTTCCCTTGGGGAGGCCCCTCAGGATGCAATCTTCATCAGATCCATTTGTTTCTGGTGGAAGGACAGGTGTCCAGGGATGAATCCAGGAGTGTTTACGGAAATTTTTCAAGCAGGTGAGTCCTACTCAGTCACAACATCCTGCCCACAGAGACCAACTTCCCTCTTGGGCCCCTGATCATTTGTTGGAATTCCCACAGTTCAAATGCCTCTGGGAAACTATGACTTGGAGCTGGTTCTCATTCACTTTTTTAGCCTCTGCTCTGAGATGCACACTCAGGGCCCTAAGTTAAACACAACTTCTGCTGCCCTTGCCCTCAGGGAGCTCACAGCCCTGCAGGGGAGAGGTTCTTAGGCTACATTTAGTGCTCTCATTAAAAAA
This sequence comes from Desmodus rotundus, assembly GCF_022682495.2. Classification (NCBI taxonomy): domain Eukaryota; kingdom Metazoa; phylum Chordata; class Mammalia; order Chiroptera; family Phyllostomidae; genus Desmodus; species Desmodus rotundus. The sequence goes on from NC_071395.1 coordinate 82,852,047, forward strand.
AAAAAAAAAAAAACAACTATGAATGAGATGGGGTGGGAGTGAAGGCAGGTGAAGCACCCTTTACACTTCCAGTTCCTGAGAACTGTGTGGGACTATCCCAGGCTCCACTGCAGCAAGGAATCCCACCTGGCCTCTGAGAAGGCACTGCCACCCTCGTCCCCTGCCCCTCTTCATAACCAGACTCATAGAGCCACGTTCCGGAAGCACATTTCCCACTCCCAGGGTAAGGTGAACTCCACTGTCACCCCAGGCCACTCTCAGCTCTGCCGGGGAACCAGACAAGTTCTAAAGCAGCTGGTTGTAGGGAAACAACCTTGTAAGATGACCAAGAAGTCTTGTTGGAGACCTGAGGCCCCCAACTCTTCTACTTCTGGAGACTGTTCTGGAACTTCACCTTGCGTTCACTGACTTTGTCTGCCTCAAGGTGACTGCAAAACTGCAAGGCCATGAGATGTGGAGTTGGGAGGCGCAGGTTCCAGCCCCACTGCTAATGCCCACCTGCGCGCCTTTGGGAAAGCTACTGCCCTGTATGGACTGCAGGTTCCAGCCCCACCGCTAATGCCCACCTGTGCGCCTTTGGGCAAGCTACTGCCCTGTATGGACTGCAGGTTCCAGCCCCACTGCTAATGCCCACCTGTGCGCCTTTGGGCAAGCTACTGCCCTGTATGGACTTCTTCCTGATCTGCTACAGATGAGGGGCCTGAAGAGATCATATAATGTCCAGAAAAGGTGAGGCCTCAAGGGCCGCAAAGTAATGCATCAGCAAGGACTAATTTCTATCCAACTGAAAGCAGACTGGCCTTAGAGATGACAAGTGCAGGAAACTGTGGACGTGGGTAGTTCTTATACCAACAAGTTCAACTCTTTCTATCCCTGCGTATATGTGACACTCCGCCCATCAAAACATGGAAGCCATGTTTCCTTCACTTGGGCTGCCTTATGAACTGCTTTGGCCAACGGAATGTGACGGGAATGACGTTGTGCCAATTTGGGGTCAAGGCTCTTGGAGGCCAGAAAGCACGCACTCAGCCCTGTTAGAGTCCTGAGCTACCATCCCAAGAAGGCTGACAACCCTGCCAGAGATGTTAGCCCCCCACTGAGGGGGGCTATTCTAGCCATCGCAGCCGAGGCAAAACACATGTAAAGGAAACCACTGAGCCTCCCAATGTCTGCAGCCATGTGAGGAGGTAGGATGAGCAGCACTGCCTCGCTGAGTCCTGCCTGTTAGAAGAATTCATGAGAAAATGAATGGTTGTTATTTTAAGCCACTACATGGAGGGGCGGTTTGTTATACAGCAACAGATGGGTGAAAGAGGCGCCAGAGGTAAATGCTACAGGTACACAACCTTACAAAGGCTGGTGACGATAGCTAGAGGCTTGGGTTAGGGTAAGCAGTTCTGGGTTGTATACTGAGTAGTACCTGGGTAAAACAGATCACTGAAATCTATTGTCTCAAAGACATTTAAATATTATGGATGTGATGTCACAGGAATTAGACGATATTGGTTGGCTGAGCCCATGCAGATGCCCCTGCAATGTGGGCTGGAAGCCCACTTGGTTCCAAATATGGAGGGAGTAAAATTTTACACATAAATGCCCAGTTTTTTTCCAGGCTTCCCTCCTCCCCACTCTCATTCAAAGGGCCTGAGATGGAAAGCCACGGAAACAAAGGGCTTTGTGAAGCACTGAATGGGAAACAGAGCATCTGGGTCTTGGGAAAGCAAAAGCTGTTATGTTGTTAATAACATTTTTATGGGCGATTTTCTTGTCTTTGTCCAAGGAGAGTAGACAGACTCAAGTCTGTTCTCCCAGGCCAGAGGGATCGGTGGCCCTAGTAGAGCTCTGTGTCTGTGGGATTTACTCCCAGCTGACCACACCACACTCCCCCACCTCAATATCATTCGCAATAGGTACCAGTTTTCAAGAACTCCTCATGCTAGCCATTGGGTTATACAGTTTATTTCTTCTAGCTCACTGAGTCCTTATAATGACCTTTCAGGCCATACTTATTATCTCCCTTTTTACAGTTCAGAAAGCTGAAAGTCAGAGATATTAAACAATGTCTTATATTCGAGACATTTTAACTGAGAGCTGCAAGGCCCCAAAGCCCAAGCTCTTAACAATTCCCTGAACTGAAAATAGCTCTTAGTCCTGACCATTATTACCAGGACCACTCAGACATGTATATATGTATCCATTTATTCAACACACACATTCACGTAGTTAACCCATATTTAATGATCACCTACTCGGTGTATGAGCAGATACACATTAAGAGCAAAACAGACAGTCTCCACTCTCATGGAGCTTACAGACTCTAAACTGGAGATACTCACCGTGACCTTTACCACCGTGAACTCTCTCTCACTTTACAACATCCCTGAATCTCTTTCTACATTTTCACCCAACAACCTCCCATCCTCGTCTCTATCCCCAGTCTAGCTAAGACTCTAACATTCCACAGTCTGGCCCTGACTTTGATCTTTCCTGTATTCTTGACAGTCCATACCTTTCTCACCACAATTCCTGTCACATTATCCTGAGTTGCCTCTCCATCCATCCAGGGAACTTTGCAGGTGGAGGGGGAAAAGGCACAGGGATAAGGAAGTGAGAAGAGATAGACTGAAGGGGCCTGAATTAGGGACTCTAAAAAACAGGGACCAAAGAGCAGTGCTCCCCAACCTCAGATGAAGAATCCTTTTGTAAGAAATCAGAATTCAACACCTTCTGTCACCTCCTCCCCTGCCTCCATCCTGTGTCTTGGAAATTTTCTCTTACGTCCCTTTTCTCTCACAATCCTGCAAATAGGCTTCAGCCCTGGACCTCAAAATCACAGAACTACCTTTCGTTGCGGGATCAGGAATAGGTTAGTCACATAGGTGAGCATATAAGATCTTTATAGCCTCTCTTAAAAGAAGACTTGTATAACTAATTACAAACCTGGGCCCAATTCCCTTCCCCCCTGCCTATACCCATGCCCTTTGCAATATGACTGTATAGCTCTTTCCACCAAGAGGTAGAGTCTATTTTCCCATTTTCCCACTCTCCCTGAATGTAGAACGGCCTGCTGACTTGCTTCAGCCACTAGAATGCAGCAGGGGTGACGATGTGCCCGTTCTGAGTCCATGTCTTAAGAGGCCTGACATGCTTCAGCTCACCTTCTTGCACTTCTGCCTCCACTCTGAGTCTGTCACTCTTATGGGCCAGGTAATGTTCTAGGAACTGAAGATAAAATTATGAAAGAAGCAAGCATGGTCCCCACCTGGAATGAGTTTACATTCTAGTGAATCAATGAATGATGGATTAGAATCCGCAATTTGCCAGGTTAGAAAGTACCATTATTCAACCTCATATAACACAAACATTTCTTTCTAGGTTGCCAGTTTATTTCAAAAGAATGTAGTTCAGGAAGAGCCAGATGGAATAAATACATAGGGCAAGGTATGTGGGAAGGTGCATGGAACCTCCACACTCTCTCCAAGCACACCACCCTCCCCTTACATCCACGTGGTCACCAACCCAGAAACTCCTGCTTAATCTTACATGGTATTCCAATTGAAGTTCTGAGCCCCCCAAAGATAGGCAGTTCCCTATGTGCCAATGTAACAGTTCCAGTTTTAGATAGCTCTCACTCCTAGGAAGCCAGCTTTCCTTAGAGTGAACCGAAGTCTATCCATCAGATGCCCACACTTTGATTTATGGATCCACCTCAGGGGCGCATACAGCATGTCTAACTATAACACATATCTATCCTGATCTCACTCTCCTCCCACATAAATCTTCCTCTTTCCCTTAGCTGTTCTCCAATGTCATGATTTTGAGGTCTCTTGCCATTCTTCTGAACTTGCTACATTATTTTTCTACATTCTTCTAAAATTTGGTTCACAGGCATAAACTCAAAACTTACCAATTTGTATGTCCTCAAGTACATTATATCTCCTATTTTGGGGGGCTTAAGATCCTTTCATTTTAAAATGAGGAAATTAAACAATAGCTTCCAAGAAGAGGCAGCAGTGTGCAATGGAATAAATCCTAGATGCTCAATAAATATTCTCTCCTTGCTCTGACTGAATTCCATCACTGTTGCTGAGCCAGCCCATTCACTTATCATCTCATAACACATCCCACTCCCTTTTGTAACCTGCAACGTTGCTACATGAATATGAAATCAGAAGACCTGGGTCTGAGGACCAGCTCTGGCACTTAACAGCTACATGACTCTGGGCATATTATGACCTGTTCTATCTCAGTTTTTTCACCCATAAATATGAACCATTGCTCCTTTCCTCCCGGCTCACAAGAACTGTCATTAGGGCTGTGGGTGAGGATGGGGAATGCTCTAAATGAAAGCGCTCTTCCATAAGGACGCTGGGCAGTTAAGAGGTGGCTCGTTGGTGCTGTCTTGAAGTGGGAACTCCAGACCAGCGGCACAGTGGACTCCATCCTATTTTTTCAGATACATTTATTGAGCCCATTTCCAAATGCACTTAGTGGCCCTGTTTCCACATGAAAATTCAGTTCTATTTAAATAATTCTAGAGAAGAGATTGTGTGGCCATAATTGCCCCTCCTAATGAGCGCATCACATTCTGTGATGTTCTAAGAGAAGAAAGCGATTGAGGAAAATGCCACATTAAATATTTTCATAGGTAACAGGCTTGGCAAGAGAAAACTTCAGGATGGTAGTAGAGTCCTCCTGGCTGCATCTAAGATGCAACTGGCCTGAGGTTTTGGCCCCTGCTACAGGGGCCCTGCCGGAGGACTCTCTTCCCGCACCGTATGTTATGTTTCTCCAGTCCTCCCTCCACACTGCCCTCACATGAGCCTTCTCTACTTCCCACCTCTCCTTGCCCTGCCCTCCGTTCCTGCAAGATCAAGCCCATACCCCCAGCAGGGCTCACAACCACCTCCCATTCAGATCCCATACAGTCCCATACAGTCATGCAATTCTGTCCCTCCTTCATTCAACCCACTCTAATAATTTGTGTCCAAATGCCAAAAACATGCAATTCCTTCCAACCAGTAGTCCCTTTTTATTCATTTCCTCAATTCTACGCAGCCTTTAAAACTCAGTAGAGAATTTGCCTTCTTCAGGAATGTCAGGCTGATAACCTGCAGGAAGGTAGTTCCAGGGAGGTCATTACTTCCTTTTCTGTGCCCATTTTGAACCTTAAATAGCACTGTGTCTTCATGCATTGAGATTCTCTGCTTATCTGCCTGTTTCCTTCTGGACAGCGAGAGCAGAGTAGGAGCCTCAACTCTCTGAGTCTCCAGCACCTAATAGTGCTCGGCGCATGGGAAATGTCTAAAACAGACCACAATAAGGCATAAGTATCTCACCTAAGCACAGATATTAAAATGAGGTTGCATAATAATGACTACACTCTGGACCCCCTCCCCAAAACTGAGCACGGTATAACCTTTCCATGTGTCTGAGCCCCAGACAGCAAAGAATGGACCCAGAAAGAAAAAGCAGAGAATGTAACCCAGCTCCTATTCTTTCATGAGACAAGAATTAACGATTGCCAGGAAATGTATAAATTGCAGTACAGATTTTTGTCACCAAGTCAGGAAAGGGCAGAACAGAGCTATTTTTTTACAATCTCAAATGCATGCATCGGTTTTGGCTGCTGCAGTGTTAATACCATGTTTGCTTCACACAGATAAGAGGAGGTGGCGGAAAGGCCTGCTTCTCCATGTGTGAGGCTGACGTGGTCACTCACAGGCTGCTTGGCTGTAAGGATTCTGGTGTAACCCACATGTGTTTAATCTGAACACCAGAACTGCTGAGTTCAGAGGGCAGGAGCCTGTGGACTCCTTCTGGGTTGGGGAATTTCTGCTCACTTATCTGCTCATAAAATCAATTTATTTTTAGTTCCTATTTCCTTAAATGCAAAAGACCTTTACTGAGCACCTAGTATGTGTTTGGTCGAGAAGGAGAAGTAAGTGTGAATCCATCTCCCCAGCCTCAATACGGGGCCTGTTTGAGTTGTGTCACAATCACGTAACACATAAGAAAACGTGGCAATCAACCCTCCAGCTCCTCCTCACTATGTCCAAGGCAAGGGCAGCCTATAAATGCCTGGAAGACCAGTTGAGATGAGATGGGTTGCAAATGAAACTTGCAGGTAGGTGTTTATTCCCAGAAATCAAACCTGCTTTCTCTGCTGCTGATTTGGGGAAAGACACATTCCCCAAACTGGGACTCATTTTTGTGAGATAGCATTTCTGCAGCTCCTGGGTGCTGCTTGCTTTCTCCAGAAACACCAAATTCCTAAGAACTGCAGAGGAGAGGAATTTTGCTTTATAATAGCAACATCACAACTAATCCCTTTGTCAGAGGAGCCTCATGGCATCAAGCAAACTGGCGATGTATGACTTTTCTCTAATCCCATCAGCTCATCTCCCTCCAGTGAATCCAAACATTATGCCGGTGCTAGTACTTGGCAGGATGCAGCGGCCATGGAGTGGTGGAAAACACACAGGATCTGTTGTCAGAACACTTGGACCAGTCCTGGCTCCACCACCCACCAGCTGTGCATCTTTGGGTAAGTTGCAGCCTCCCTCTGCCTGCCTCAATGTCCTCACCTGTAAAATGGGATCGATGATCTGAGGATCGGAGTAGGCAGTGTATATGCAATCACCTTATTAACTGTAAAGATTTACATAAATGAAGGCTGACGATCAGTTCTTTTCAGATTGTGCCTGTCAGCTCTTCTTAAAAAGATGGGTGCCTTCTGGATAAGAAGGTCCATGCCTCCTTCATCTTTGCATTTCCCGAACCTGACACAGTGCCAGGCACTTGACGAGTACCTCGGGAATATTTGTTGAATTAGTAAGTGAACAAATCGGAACATATTTCCCTGGAGGTTAAGGTATGTATCCTCTCTCCAAGCTAAAAGAAAAAAGAAAGAACAATTAATCTATAGAAAGTTTGGAATCCTCTGAATGAATTTTAAAATATTTAGTATTTTCTGAATAGAAAATGTGCACATGTAATTGTGTGTGTGTCTATTATTTCCTCTGAGGCTGGAGTCCACATTAAATATGAATGACACTGCCCTGAAAAACTTTTGGCTCCTGGTGATGTGAATGTGTTTTGCTCAGCATTAAGAGAAGAGATAGAGATGGGCTAATAGGTCATGCCCTGGTTCTCATTCTTGATTCATTCATTCATTTCTTTGTTCATTCATTTATTCACCAGCAGCAAATGTTTCTGCGCAGAGGCCAAGCCTCATTACCAGGTGAAAAATGTGTGACCCAGCCTCTTGGCTGATGAACTCCCACTGATCCTTCCCGATCTTATTTCTTCTGGGCCTTGAAACAATTGAAATCCTACTACTGTATCTACATGTGGCATTTACCACCATCCCCTATTTTAAGTTTTATAATTTCAGAGCTCGAAATGTTGACACTTTCCCCCTATAGATATAATTTCTATTACTGGCATATATTGCCAACAGAATTCTCCAAAAATCCCATCCCTAAAAAGACTGTTCATGGTTAAGTCTGAGTCAATATGCAGAATGACATTGACGGCTTTGGCCCTAAATCCAAACTTTGGACTGTAGATCAGGCAAACTGGCCACATAGCCAAGGTGTCTATAACCCCCTCACCATCCCTGCAGCTGCTCTGTCTTCCCAACCTAGGCACGCCCCTGCTATCGCCTCCGTTTCTATCCCTCATGTCTCCTCCCCTCTCCTCCCCTCCACCCTCACATCCCTGGTCCACTCCAATTTGATACTGAATTCCCATGCACCAGGCCCAGGCTGGAATGCATAAAACTCTGCTGCAGTGCCTGCTGTTCCCAACTCACCGTACCCCTTACTCTTTATTTCCACCCTTTCATGTCTCAACCCCTGCAAAATAACATTTCTTTCCCATGTTTTATGCTTCCAAATTTTGTTCTCCCTGGGCTGCTGCTTCTACCTCAGGCCGGCGGCACCATTATATTATGATCATATATTAAGTTTAATGTGTCCACAAGGCATTTTACACTCTCATAAAAATCAGGCCCTCTAAGAGCTCCCCGTGCTAAAGACAATGGAAATACCTTCCCGGGCCTTCGCTGGGACATCATGCCATTAGGGCCTCTGAAAGGGCAAAGTGGGGTGGCGGTTGTTTACTGTTGTTTGTGTGACTCCTGATGACAAATACAGCATTTTGAAGAGGACTACATGATTTTCCAGCTTACAAGCGGAGCCGAAGTCTGATCACCACCATTTGGGCGACATCCCATAGCATTAGTGACATTAATAATAGGTGACATTTATTTACTGTGTGTCAGACTGTGCACTAAACATTTTATATGCATTGTCCCACATAATCTGCTCAATGGCCCTGTACAACAAGCAGTATTTAATTTAAAAGTATTTAATAAAGGAAGGAAATTGAGAGACAGAGAAGTAACAGGTTCAAGGTCAAACGGTATGGAGGCGGGAAAAGTGAAATTATTAAAACCCAGATGGTCTGGTTTCAGGGCCTGCCTGCTTAAGCATACACAGACACTGGCATTGGAAGAGGCCCATCTTTAAGGTCTAGGCTCACAAATGAGTTAAAGACAAGTGTGGCCAATGAGGTGGGTGCTGTAGATGTGCTCCTCTCTCTAAAAATGCTCTGCCCAAAGTTCCTTCTCTGTCAGTCTCTGGCAAGGACTCAAACACTTGCACTACCTCCATTCCGCAACTGAAGAGAGTTTATCTGTATCTTCCCTGACCTAGGAGACAGACAACGGGCAACCAGAGCAGAGGCCTCAGACGGAAGCAAATCTCCTTGTACTGGGGGAGTTGTAAGGGCTGCAGGCCTGCACAGGAGACAGAAGCGCAGTGAGCCAGGTGCTCCTTCCACAGAATACTAGCTCCATTAATAATCTTAGGTGCTCGCTAGTAAAGTTTGCTAACAGCAGATAATGGATCGATTAGCCAAATGATTTCCATTGTTTATCTATCCTCTTGATTCTTCAGTAGTGTTTGCACTTCACTTACCCCTTTCCCTTGTTGCTCCTCATTTTCTTCACTTGAGGCATCTATGATCTACCCTCACAGTATGATTTTGCTTGGGAAACATAAATATCAATGAAGTACCACTTTTCAAGTATGAGGAAGCCAGAGCTCAAAGAGGATGCTTTGCCCAGAGCCAGGAAGCCTGTTAGTGTAGAGATTGGACAGGATTTGTACTTCCTGGCTCACAGGACAGTGCTCCTTCCAAGCAATGTGGGAAAGTGGAGACACCTCCCCCCACCAGATTATGTTCAGAGTGGGCTGCTAAACCCACACCAGCGGCACCCTATCCAGGTAACAGTCTTCCTGAGAAGTCTCCCAGTGTTTCAGTTTACACGTATTCATTTTGCCAGACAGACTCCAAAACATGTCAAAATACAGGGTGGGGCTAAAGGACGTTTATAGTTGTGAGTACGTGAAACACTGAATTTATTCTTGCATTATTATTTACTAAATATTGTATTATTTTCCATACAAACAACTGTAAACCTACTTTTGCCCCACCCTATCAGGTCCTGCCTGACCTTTGCTCCAACGCCACATCCTTGGTCCCAAAGCCCGTAAATTGCTGCTGTCTGGGGTGCTAATTAAGCAACCTACAAGGACACATTACCCACAGGGCTCCAGGAAGTGAGGGAGCGGAAAGACAATATTCACCATTGCATAAAGACTCAAAACCAGGAAATAAGGTCCTGTTCTAGGAATTCAGTATAAAATGACTAGAAAGAAAGGCATCATGCCTGTCTTCATAGAGTCTGTCTTCTAGTGAAAAGACAGACAAACAAGCCACCAAAAGGTGTCAGCTGGGAGGGCCTCTTGAAGATTTGAAGGATAAGAAGAAACCACCATGTGAAAACTGGGATGAGAGAACTCCACTGGGAAAAAAATGACTCACCCCACGGCCCTGCACTTAGAAAAATCTTGGCATGCATAGGCACCTCTCAGATAGTCTAGTGGGACTGCTGCGCAGCAAGAGAGGCTGGAGGAAGACGGCATGGAGCTCCTAGATGGGGCAGGACATAGCTCGGGCTTTTTCCTGTATAAAACAGCAAGTCATTAGGAATTGAAAACTACAAAGAGCCCTGGCTGGTGGATTGAGCGCCAGCCTGTGAACCAAAGGGTCGCAGGTTCGATTCCCAGTCAGGGAACATGCCTGGGTTGCAGGCCAGGTCCCTAGTAGGGGGCCCGCAAGAGGCAACCACACACTGATGTTTCTCTCCTTCTCTTTCTCCCTCCCTTCCCCTCTCTAAAAGTAAATAAATAGTCTACAAAGAGAAGTGATTTAATTTAGACTTAAAATAATATTTTAATATAGAAAATTTCAAACATATATAATCAAGAGTATAATGAACCCGCCTACTCATCACACAGATTCAACAATAATCAATATTTTGCCCTTCTCGTATCATCAATATTTCCACCTACTCTCCCTCTTCCAACTTGTTATTTTTTTACTGTCCTATTTTCCTCTTTCAGGCTTACTTAGAGGAAATGTATGAATCTTAGCTATATTGTTTTGATGAAAGAAACCCATACCCTTATCACAGAGTACTTTCATCTTCCTACAAAGTTCCTTCGCGTTCCCTCTCAGTCAAACCCCACCAACTCCCCACCCCAAGAGGCAATGACTGTTCTGACCTCATTATCTTAGATTGGTTTTGCTTGTTCTAAAAGCTTATATTCATGGATTTGTATTGGATTCTTTTCTTGTGCCTGGCTTCTTTCACTCAGCCAAATGTTTCTGAGATTCATCCATTCGTGTGTATCAGTGGTTTGTCTTTTTATCTTTAACTGATTACTATTCTATTGTATAAATATAAGACATTTGTGTTGTTTCCAGTTTTTGGCCATTGTGGATAAACCCATTATAACTGTTGTACAATTATTTCTGTGGACATATGTTTTTGTTTCCCTTGGGTAAATTCCTAGGAATAGAATTAATTTATACCTTTGTTAGGTACTGGGAATAAAGTGGAGGGGTGAGGGATAGTGGCAACAAAAACAATTAAGAGGCAATTACAGTAGTTATGAGAGTAATTATGATAGCTTACACTGGGAAAAGACTGCAGGAAGACTCGAGGGAGACAGATATGAAATATTCATATGTGTAGGTAAATATAATCAGTTATTGCTGCTGAGGTAAATGTGGGGGTAAGAGAAATGGAAGCTTTAAGGATGACTAGTAGGTCTCTAGCTTGACTAAACTGGTTGCATATTGGGAGCTTTTACCACAATTTAGAAGGTTGGAAAAGAAAAATAATTTAGAGAGTATACAAGTGTTTCATTGTGCAATGCATGAGACATCCAGGAGGAGACATTAAGCAGGAACTTAGAGGTTGGAACTCAGGGAAAAGGCAGACCCACTGCTACCCTTGCATGCAGCTTCCACCCTGCCTGGAGCCAGACCTCAAGACCTGGGAGAGAAATGGAAAATGGATTTTATTTCATAGTAACTTTTTACTCCAGTACATTGGTGAAGAGCTACCTGGAACACTGCAGAAAAGGATTCTGAGGCCACATTCAGGGTTGGTAAGCAGAAGTGATGGGGTGGATAGGAAAGGCCTTCAATGGGCATGGAATCACAATGAGGCAGAACCCAATTCAGATATTGTCTCTGCCTAGTCAAGTAGGTATCCACAAGCACAGCAATCAAAGAAGTGAAGAATCTGATCTGGAATGACAAAGCCACTAATAATACAGATAAATAATACAATGATGAAGCATTTAAATACCTAGACTGTGCAACTATATACCTTGATCCAATATGGTGCTCTCTCTTTACTTCTTTATTTCAATTCCTGTACCACATTACCTGACTTAGTGTCCTACGAGTCTGCAGATAATGTCTTTTCTCACCTGATCCTCAAACTGCAAACATCCCAGAATACTCTGAGTTTCTCAATTTTAGCTGGAATCCTTTCATGTCTTGAGGTTAAATAACCTACTCTTGTGAAAACTCACTCTAAACGATTTCAAAGTTTGAATTCAATGATCAATTATGTAAACACCTTAGGAAAAACCCATTTCTTGTGAAAACACCACCCCAAAGGATTTCAAAGGTTTGAATACAATGATGAAGCATTTAAACACCCTGGGGAAAACGCCAAAGAGTAGATTAGATAATCAATGTGTAATAGCTGGCTCCTTCTTCCTTCCCAATAGAAGGCGTGGGTGAGTGTTCTTGTTATCAGTAAAACTACCTGTGCGTTTATTGATTCATTCACTTAATCATCAGGCTTTTGCTGATCACCTAATCCATGCCAGGCCTTGTACTTGGACTCAGTTATAAAGACAGGTAAATTGTGAATGCTGCCTTCACAAAGGCTTGGCTAGACACATAAGTAAACCCAAGGAGAGTTGGATATTTACTTTGTTAATATTCCAAGGTAATTTAAAAATGAGTCCTCAGAGGATGGGAAGTCTAAGCTGAGTCTTGAAAGAAAATTAAAACTTTCTCTGGAGGAACCTTGGGAAAGGGCATGTCAAACACAGAAGCTAGCGTGGAACAGATCTGCACAAGGAAAAAAAAAGCAAAGTTGGCGATTGGGAAAATACTAGAGCAGCAGAGGTAGGCAGGGCCTGTGTTCAGGATTGAACGTGATGCAATTCTTGCTGCAATGGTAAGTGCAGAATCAACTCACAATTGTCCCGTCCTGTTTAATAAATATACTGAGTTGCTTTTCAGAGACAACAGACGAGAGCTGCAAGTCAGACAGCTGAGGCATGAACAGGGGAGAATAATTTGACCTCCAGCTGCACCCAGAGCCAAAGTCTTGCAACCCCACCCCCCACCCCAACCCAACATACACACACAAAACCAAAGGACTGGGCCTTAACAGGAACTTTAATGCTGGAATCCTTTCAGAAGCAAAAAGTTCTTGTCCAGGAAGATCGGTGCTGAAGCCCCTTACCATAAGTGGCCAAGTCCAAGGTCTTCCAATTAAAGCTTGCCCTGCCAGTGTCTCTGCATACCTGCTCACCCAACCCCTTAAAAACCAGTCCTGAACCCCAGATCAGGGAGTTTGACCTTTTGAGTTCCCCTTGCTTAGCTAGCGCTCTTCAAATAAAGCGACTCTAATTTCTCCACTGCAATTCTCGGTGTAAAGTGTCTGGCTCTGCTAGCGCCAGGTGGACCAATCTGTTCGGTAACGCAGCGCAAGCCATTACTGGGGTTTTACAAGGAGAGGGACGTAATCAGATATGAAAGATGGTTGTGGCAATGCAGTGACCAGGTAGGGAAGCAAATTTGCCACTCTTAAAATGTGTGTCTCTGGCATGAAGATTATTTTATTTTTAAGAAACAAAAGACTTTGGAAGAACCATTAACCTTACTCCTTACTGTCTACGGTTTGTTACAGAGGGCCTTTTCCAGGAAGGGAGTTATCACCATAGGTAACTATGGTGAACAAATATGAACACGGCCTGGTAAGGGATACACATGTGTGTTGCACGTGTGTGTGCATTCGTTCCTCTACCCATCGACACATGGCTGACCCCTGCTTTTTCTTTAAAGCTGAATTCAAGTGTCTTATCTAGGAAGACTTCTCAGCTCCCTTCACCTGAAAATAATATGTTTCTAAACTCTATTTACCTACATCTCTGTTTACATTTTAGCATAGATTTGAGTCAGTTCTGCACATGTCGTGTTCTGGCTAGACTGTGAGGTTCTCGAGGCTGCCTACGTGGGATTCACCTCTGAGTCTCCTTCAGGGGTCTGATCGTACTGAAGAAGACAACCTCTCAGGGTTTGCAGAGTGTCGCTGCCTGTGACACCTCACTGCATCATCACAATAGCTGGGTCAGGTTTATCAGCAATGGATTCCCACCACCTGAGAGAGGAGGTGGCAGTCTAAAGGGACAGCCCTTGAATCCAGATCTCCTAACATGTCCTCTTGTCTCCGTGGTCTTCATTCCTGGAAGCACCCTCTGTGACCTGAACATGGGGGCCTCATAGATGAAGTGAATTATGAATATAGATCTTCAGGTCCCACTTTCATCCCAAAGACGGACAGCGGGCCTTGAGATAGTGTCCTTGAGGCCTCCTCTCTTTCCCACTCCTCTCAGGTAACCTGACTCCCTGGGCCCTAGCTAATGGGTTAATAGTTCCTCCCATGTATTTAGGGACCCGGGTGACCTTGCCCCTTTTGTGGGAATGTAGGCAGATAAGATCAGAGGGGAGAGAAGAGACCCAGCCAGTTTCCCATGGAATTTGTATAGGGGGCTCATGTTCACTGGGCAATTACCAAGTGCCAAATACCACTCTGGGCATATCCTTTGGGTTCTCTTCTGATAACCCTCTGAGTAGGCTGATTCATAGAAAGCATTTCATAGAAAGGGAAAGTAGTCATCAGTAACATGAAGGGCCTTGCCCAAGTTCACACCACCAGTAAATGGCAAAACCAAGATTCAAACCACTTTTCATCTGTTTCCAAAGCCTCTCCCTCTCCCTTTCTTCTATGCTGTCCCCCAAAGCACAAAAGATCTCTGGGAGAAAAGAGGAGGGTTGTTCTTACAGGCTACTTGTTCTAATGTACCTACACTTACAACTAGATCGCTGGCATGAGAGAGGGCTTTGCCTACAGTCCTGATTATTGTGTTCTTGTTACTGGACAGAGGGCCTGGCCCTAAGCAGGTCTGCCTAAGGTCAGTTGGTAGTGTGTGGGTTCTTGACTTCATGTAGAAAAGATTTCACAACATGAATCCAGATGACTATGAGGATGCATTTATTAAAGCTGCAGACAGTTAAACAAGGAAGAGCTTAGCATAGAAGAAGCAACAGGAAAGCCTGAGCTGGGCTGCCTTAGTTCACTGGGAAGTCAGAGAAAAGGGGACCTGGGGGACAGGTTCAGGGGGTTTGCCTGGGACAAGCTGCCAGCTGCCCATTGCCTTAGAGTTTAGGAGAGACATGCCTGAGGGGAAAGAAGTAGATGAAGAAGAGGGGAATGGAAATGGTGAGGGTTGCTCCCCAGAGAAAGAGTGTGTGTGTGCTGGGTCCTTTGTCTTGAGGCTTTATCTCTGTCTTGCAGGCAGGAGTCTTAGGGGAGGTCTCAGGAGAGGGTTTGGGTAGAATATTCATCAATTCTCAGGTGTGCCAGGTGTTTTCAAGGTCATGGTCTCCACTGATTGGTCAGTGACAGGGCAGGGAGTCTTCCGTCATTAAGGTTGGTTCTGACATCTTTTTGCTACTTTTCTGGGTGTGGAGCTGAAATGCAACTGAGCCTAGATGTTATCTCTAGGGAGGTGACCTTTTGTATACGGCTGTAAATTGCTTGGCCATTGTACTCAACTATCTGTTTCAGTTTCCCTATTCCACTTGCCAAGGAATTTTCCTAGCTTCTTACTGTCCTGCCTCATTCTGAGAAAGAGAGAGGAAGGCAATTGAAAAGTAAACAAACGGGAGGAGAAGAGTAGAAAAACTGAGAAGAAAAACCAGAGGAGAATAATCAGGATTGAGAATTCTAGAGAACTGCTTGGTTTGACCCTGAAAGTTCCTTCTCCTAAGTGGTGAGAATCATAATGTTTAGAGTGCTTACTTTTGCCAACCACTCTTCTAAGTACTTTGCTTACAAGAAACTTATTTAATCCACTTGTACCCTTGAGATCGTATTTTCTGCAACTTTAGGTGAGAAAACTTAGGCACCTAGAGGTCAAGTATTTTCTCTGGAGTCCTTCAGGTGCTAGAATACAGAACTGGCATTTGGGCCTCAGAAATCTGAGTCTATGGTCCACACTTCTAACACAGAATGACTGGCCAGAGCAGGCCTGGCTGAAGGGAATGAAAATCTCAGGTTTGAAGTCTTACACTCTACCTTTGAAGGATTTAAGGAGAAGACACACCATGGACACAATACCGTGACCAACACAGGCAACAGTCCTGAACCACTAGGTAATTAAGCTGTTCATCTATTTGAAAATCCCCCCAGGGATCTCTACAGGCCAGTGGTTTCCAGCCCTGGCTGCGTGTTAGAATTACCTGGGGAATTCTTACAAAACACTGGTGCCTGGGCCTCATGCCAGACCAACTGAGTCAGAACCTCCTGAGGGAGCCTTAGCATCCCAATTTTTTAGAGCTCCCCAGGTGATTCTGATGCACAGCCTGGGCTGGGAACCACTGACGCAGGTAAATGAAGGGGCCATCTGCGAGTGAAGAACCAGCTTTGACCAACTGTCTGGGTTTGCCTCGACTGAGGCTTTCCCAGGATGTTGGAAGGACTTTCAAGGCTAACACCAGGATAATCCCAGAGAAACCAGGATGAGTTGGCCACCCTGGCAGGAAGAAGAGACACCCTCATCTCTCCCTTGTCTGAGAATCTACAGTAGCTTCCTGCAGCATTCTGCATCAAGAGAACTGGCTGCTAGATGTCAAGAAAGATAGATTCCAATCCCAGCCCTGCCACTACTAAACAATTTTGTGATATTAAGCAAGCCACGAACCCTCTCTGGGCCTTAGCTTTTTCCTGTAAAATGAGGAATGGGACTAAATGGTTTGAAAGTCCCTTGAAGTTCTATCACTCAAGTACTGAGACTTCTTTCTGGGCTGTGGCATTATTCTGAGTTTCTGCGGGACAATGTTCATTGTTTCTTGATCACGGCCCCTTAGCTTTCCAAGGACAAAGGCCATGAATTTCTGTATGTATGTGCCCACCCCGGGGCCCTGGCATAGTGTCAGAGATGCACAAGTTGGCTGTCCTCAGTCTAGTGGGTCCTCAGGGAAGCAGGTGGTCATTGTTTTCTACAGTTCAAACCTGGGAAGCCCAAGTGGGGCCCAGCTTGGCAGGAAAAACTTTATTACTGTCAGAGGCTTTTAGCAAGAAGGTAAAGTGTTTTCAGAGGGAGGAAATGAACATAATGATGGCAAATCCATTAGCTGAACTCCAGTGGAGCCTCCCAAGCCCAGTGAAGGGGAAGCATTGACGGACTGAAGCTGGCCCCCACTGGCTCTGGGGAGCTGATCACGCTGATGAGTGCCCAACTCTGCTTTCAATGAGTTCACCTTGGTGGCTCGAAATCAGCTACGGTGGGAATGGTGAGGATATTTATACCATAGAAAGTGGCAAGTACTAGAAATCTAGGCTTTTTTCCCCCCTTCTTTCTTTTCTTTTTCTTTTTCTTTCTCTTTCTTTCTTTCTTTCTTTCTTTCTTTTTCTTTCTTTCTTTTTCTTTCTTTCTTTTCTTTCTTTCTTTCTTTCTTTCTTTTTCTTTCTTTCTTTCCTTTCTTTCTTTCCTTTCTTTCTTTCCTTTCTTTCTTTCTTTCTTTCTTTCTTTCTTTCTTTCATTCATTCATTCATTCATTCATTCATTCATTCATAGAAACAAATTTTCAGGACATATCCCTAACTGGTTAGCTCAGGAAGGAGAAGGTAGCTTCCAGCCTAGGACTCCTTGGGGATGCAGGAGTGCCCTCCAGCTGGGGCACAGAGTTGTCCCTTCATAAGAGGAGCCAGGGGCTTCTCCATCCGGAGCCAGGCAGAAGTGTCAAAAGTCAAGTGAGAGTAGGAGAGGGGATGAAAGGACGGAAAAACAGGGAAGACGTAGCCAGTTGCCAATAGGCCTGAGCAAAACACTGACCTCAGTCACCTCATAGGACATTTGGGGAAGTAGTGAGTTTCTCAACATAGTAGGTCTTCAAGCAGAAGCTGGCAACCATTTTGCAGAATGACATGAGGACAAAGGGAGATTTTAAAAGTAGAAAAAGAGGCATGGGCTTTAGAGTAAGAATGTTTAGGCCTGAAGCTCCAACATGACTAAACCACCTGTTTGATCTCAGGTAAAATCACTGAGTCTCTCTGAGAGTCAACCTCCAAATTTTTCCAACGGCAATAATGAAATTTTATTAACAGGATTTGTGCCAGTTACATGCATGCTTGGCCTACAGTAGGTACACTAAGCAGGAGCCACTGGCTGAGACATAGAAATAGATATCTGGCATGTGACACCTGTGTACCTTGGACCTAGTTTTTGAATAAGCAGCTTGAGACTGGGGAAGTTTGCAAAGCAATTTCCAGGTCTGGTTGGCATACACTTCTCAGTGGCTGTTCATAGTCCCCGAGTTAAGCTAAGCTGGTGGGCAAAGGAATGTGGCCTTCAAACTGACCACAGGGAAAAAGCAATAAGCCCCCCTTGGGAGGTGGCCTTACAGCCCACCACCAGCAGGCTTTGCTCAACCCTCCTGAGTACTCAAACAAGCAGAAGATGGGAGCTTATCTGGAGAGATTATCAGGTTGTGGGAAAGATTTGAGGTAGGCTCTACCTGAGACTTTTCAAAGCTATGTCCATTCAAGTATATATAACCTTCGCTCTTGAGCCACAAGTAGCATATCCTCACAGTACCTTCTAGAAACCCAGAGGAGATCAATCCAGAGAGAGAGGTTAGGCCAGAAGTCAGAAATGGGACTTAACTCTCCCTGTAACCACATCAAGGGGGAGCTTCCAAGTCTCCACCAATAAAACAAGAGCTGGAGGAAAGCTCCACAGGTATCCAGAGTCTGGAGTGACGTAGAGACATCACGACTGGGTCACCTGCTGACCACTCTCCCACCACTGCCCCACCACATAGAAAACCAGGCCAGGAAGGAGACAGACACCCCTACCCATCATGGACTCACAAGCTGTTCACAAACCAAGGTAGTCCGTGCTTAGAAAATGCTAGCCTCCTCTTGCGCTAGCTCATGGCAAAACCCATGATGGCTTCCTTGCGTCACAGGCACTGCCTTGGGCTGGGGACTCAGACTTCCCAAGAAGGTTGGAGGCAGCACCCCAGAGGCAGAGTCTACAGCTCCACTTTTAGGAAGCTGGTAACAGGTTGACTTAATTAGTGACTTTTATCTCCACTGCTCCCAGTCCAAAATAAACCCCTTCGATCCTAGGGCCCAGTCTTCAGCAGATTCCCCAAGTTCTGAGGCCAAAGACAGGTGTGACACACTTCTCAGAAGTCCCGGAGTTAGTAGTACCCTCTTGGCATTTCAGGTGTGCGTGGATTGTTTAATGCACCACCCTGGGCAGGGGCCTGGGATTAGGCCTATGTCTACATATCCCTGGACAGCAAAGAGAATGGAGAGGTGGGGCGGGAAGGGCTTTAATAGAAAAGAGATATCCAGGTATTGACATATACCCAGAAAAGGCAAGAATGCAGACCTAGATATCCTGACCTTGGGGCATATCATAACCCCTTCCTGGGCCTCATCTTCCCATGTGTACCTCCTGTGGATTCTGTCTTCTATCCCAACCTATCTACACTTCACCATCTGCACTGCCCCCCTCCTGAGACCAATTTACCTTCTGTTTTACTGACCTCCCTCATTGACTCTTGCCTCCCCTAACTTAATAATTAGAAGGAAAATTTAACAACAAGGGTGCTTCTAAAAGAAGAGGAGGAGGAAGAGAAGTAGGAAAATCAAGTAAAGACATTTTTCAGCAAGGCGGAGAGGAAAGAGCAGAAAGACTGGCTAAGAAAAAAATACAAACTAAACCTCCGTTGCAAGTACACATGAGGTGCGATCTTGAAGGAAAAAGAAAGTGGCAGGCACAGGCTGACGAGAGGCAGTGAGAAAACAGGACAGGGTGGGAGGTGTGCAAGGTCAGGCCCCAGGCCTCTCAGGCTGGAGCAGCCAGTTCAGGGTGAAAATGAAACACAAAAGGCACGGTGCACTGGGCCCAAAAGAAGCTGGGGGCTTCCGGGGCAAGGCTTCTTTCACAACAGCCACCCTGGTGGTAGGTTGTGAAAGCAGCATGTGCTGCCACTGAACTTTAAGGCAGCCTCAGCTCCATCCTGCTCCATCACAGCTCTGCTTCAGTGTCAAAGTGCCAGCTTGGTCTCGTTCTGGTGGGAGCTTCCAGACAGCCCCCATCTCACCACCAAGGAAGGCCTGGCTGCTGCAGAAGCCTGCTGGGAAGAAGGGCATTTTGGAGCTTGTTAGATTGTTTCCAAGATTAAATTAAAACAACCCTGGAAAGAAGGCCACACTTTCCTCTATATTTCAGATAAGGAAATTGAGGTTAGAAGAATTTTTAAGGCCACAGTGTTAGAACGTGGTAAAGCCAATACAGAGCCAGCTGCTAGTGTTTTAATAACCTATACTTTCCCCCAGTTCTAAAAGCAATATATCTTTATTATGAAAAAGATATAAACTAATAAAATAACAAAATGAAAGCCACCCATAACCCTCTACCCTGAGAGGAATAAAAATATTGTATATTTCCTTCTAGTCTTTTTAATTAATTCACCTGCATATTTACTTCCTTTAAAAGGAGGACTGTATTATGTATACTTTAGAAGCCTTTCTAAAAACTTTATGTGATGGCCCATTTCTACGCAGCCATTATATATCCTTAAGAAAGTGACTGTATTTGCTACATAGTAATACTTCATATGGCCACACTGTAGTTCACGTGACCCTTTTCAACGCTTGGACATTTAAGGTGCTTCCTACTTTGGGGGGCTTTATGAATGACTTTAAGGAATGTCTTTTAATATAACCTTTGGGGTCCCTGGCACCGACACTTGTGATCTCAAAGAGCTGGCAGTGTAAGCATACAGATTCAACGATAAAAATATACATGGAAAACCATTATGACAAGTCATAAAATCATAGATCAAAGAACTGGTAGGTGTCAGGAAAGCAAGACGAGCGTAACTTGGTGGGATCCAGTAAGGTTTCATCGAGAAAATGTCACTGCATTTGAAACGGGGTCAGCAACCTTCTTCTGTAAAGAGCCAGACGGAAAATACTGTAGACTTTGCAGACAGGACGGTTTGCCGCCAACGACTCCGCTCTGTCACTGCAGCACAAAGCAGCCCGTAGACAATACAGAAATGAATGGGTGTGTCTGCGCTCCCCAAAACTTTATTTACAGAAACAGGCTGTGGGCTGCACTTGGCCCATTGGCTATCGTTTGTCAACCCCGTAATTTAGAATAGAAAAAATAGAGACAGATTTTGTTAGGGCCTTATCAGAAAGAGGACATTTCCGCTGGACAGAATCGTGAGGGCAAAACATAGAAAGCAAATTCAGAGATAGGGAAAGACATTTAATGGTTGGCTAGCGTAGGTTGGGCCCAATCATACAGGGTCTAAACATCAGGGTGAAGTCTATAGATTTTATTATGCAGCACACAGAAAATTCACTCATTTTCATGGGACCATTTTAAGTACTGGGGACCCAAAATGCTCCCAGGATGACACCCATCTCTGAGAAATTACGGGAAGGGATCCAAACACAGAAACATGGGTTTGACTTCATCTCTATTTTGGTTTTTGGTTTTCTTGCTCATCTCCTTTAGCACCTCATAATTCACTCCAGTTCGATATATGTAGAGGCTCAGAGGCCAGAGGGTATCCAGCTGGAAGAAATCGAAGTGAGGCAGAAGAAGGGGAAGGAGTTCTGTGTTGACTGTTTCTTCTTTGGCTTTGAATCTCTGTGCATGTGATGGAGCTTGTGAGAGAGCAGCTGGCCATCCAGGTGTCAGAAGTCAGCTGACTCCCTGGCCTAGAACACAGGCCTCCTTCTGGGTACGCACCTCTCCATCTGGACTGTCTGCTCATCGAGCCCATATATGGTCTTCATTTCCTTCTATTCCCACAGCTCTCTTCATGGTCAAAGACTCTGGCTCTCAAGAGTGACTTCACAATAAGTAGCATGGTATCAACTGGGATACTGGTTAGAAATGAAGAGCCTGGGGCCCCACCCCAGACCTACAGAGTCAGAAACCAGGAGTCTGTGGGTTTTTTTTAAGATTGTATTTATTTACTTTTAGAGAGAGGGGAAGGGAGGAAGGGAGAAAGAGGGGGAGAGAAACATCAGTGTATGGTTGCCTCTAATGCACCCCGTACTGGGGACCTGGCGCGCAACCCAGGCAGTGCCCTGACCAGAAATCAAACCATTGACCTTTTGGTTCACGGGCCAGTGTTCAATCCACTGAGCCACACCAGCCAGGGCTAGGAGTCTATATTTTATCTACCCTCCAGGTGACTGTGAGGCACATTCAAGTTTGCAAATCACTGCCTAGGATCCCTCTATCCCCAGCAGGACTCCATCCCAAGGGGCTGGGCCTGTGCTACTGAGCATTGTATGCCATTTTATCCTCCTAAAAATCCCAAGATCTCATTATTATTTCCATTTAAAACATACAGACAGTGAGGCTCTGATATGTTAAGAAATTTGATTTGAACCTGGTCTTCTTTATTCCAAAGCCCATACTATTGACTATTATGCTCTAGTGCCTTCTCCTTATGGACTGGGTTAGAAGGTCCATGGATGAGGATTTTCCCAAAGGCTGTCATGATTTATTTATTTAATAAGCACTTACTGGCCGCCTCTCCTATGCCAGATCATATCCTAAGGTATTATGTACATTGTTCAATTTCATTCTGGTCTCAACCTTGTGAGTAGGTAACTTGCCTCAGCACTTACAGAGCATGAAACCTGGGCTTAGGAAGACTATGTGATTTGTTTGGGGATTACTGGCGCTCCCAGTGCTATAAAGTTTCACAAAAAGGGCTGGTGTTGTAGAGGAAGAAGTTGAATTGAGAAGAACCACGCACATGGTGGGAGAAGACAACAGCATGGGCAAAGGTGCACAGGTTCAAGTGCACTGCAGTGGGGGGGGGTTCTGTGGTGAGCCCGTGTGAACTATGTGTGTCTCCGGCCCTCACCACTCCAAGACCTCCCATGGCTCTGACACAATACGAAGAGCCCTCTCCAGGTGCCCTAGGTTTGAGTTCCATTTCTTCCACTGAGGCTGTTTCCCAGTTGGTACAAGAACAAGTGGATTTCAAACACCTTTCAAGTTGCAAAAGCCTTATTTAAATATCTGTAGAGGGCTGACCACCATTAGCCCCTCACAATCCCTGGCAGCACTTTGGCACCATATGGAGAAGTTGTCCCTGCAGCGCATTCTTTCTAGTCCCCATTACCACATGACATTTTCTGTACCCTCCCCTTCACTCCTCTCAGTCACACTGGCCTTCTTGCTATTCCTCAAACTTGTCAGCCACACACTCTCCTCAGAGCCTTTGCACTGGCTGTTCCCTTTGCCCAATATATTCTTCCTCCAGACATCCTTCCCTCCTTCCAGTCTTTGCCCACACGCTGCCCCTCAACGAGCTCTTCTGTAACCCCTATTTAAAAATCACAACCCCTCCCCCACCCACTGGGTTCATTTTCCCAAACCCTTATTACTCTCTAAATTCATATCTACCTTTTATTGAGTATATTGCTTATGGCAGGTCTCTGTCAGGAGTAAGAAGCTCCTTGAAAGCAGAGATCAGCATCTGCTTGTTCACTGATACATCCCAAGTGCCTAGAACAGTGCTTCAGAACCCAGGGCCCCGGATAGCTCTTTGTTGTAGTGAAGACAGGAGCTTTGAGAGCAATCCTCCTTTACAAGCTGTCTTCCCCGTGGGCACTTCCAAAGCCTCCACCCCATGCACTTTGTCTGCTGCAGGGCCAGACGCCAAAAGGGCCCAAAAACCAGTTTAGCCTTCTGACTCTCTGAAGCCAAGAGCAAGGCCACTTGCTTTTTTTCCACACCTTCATCTTTGAACTATGCAGTCAGAAAGTGAAAGAGGACAGTGGAGAGGGCACACAAAGAATGTAGGAAAAGGAGGGGAGAAAAGAAGGGGAAGCAGAGGCTACTATTGCAGATGGCCCAGCCAGGATCCAAAGTGGGAGCTGCATCTCCCACAGCACCTTCTTGTATCCTAAATAGGAATAGGACAGGGGGCACGTGGTCAGCACCTACTAAGAGCCAGTTTTAGAGGTGCGCATTGTCTATGCGCTGTCTCATTTTTCCTTCTGACTACGCTGGGATGTCGAGATACATAAGAAGGTGAACCCCAGAGACTGATGCTGCCCAAGACCATACAGCTAGTAAGGCATGCACACTAGAGAAACAGCTGAGTGTTTCTCAGGGTGCAGAGAAGAAGTTGAGGAATCCATTATGTGTAGCTTTGCTTTCCCTACCTCATTCGTCTCCTGAAGTCACAGCACCCAGGGTCTGCAGTTTGGGAACCTCTGGCCCTGGGTACCTCTCCTGTGATCCAGCCCCTCCCAGGAAGGCAGCCTTTGCTCATGCTCCCTGCTCTCAAGTCACCACCATCACCACAAGGAATGTTTGCCCACATCATACCCTTTCCCTTAGGTGCCCGAGGAGGCTGTGAAGCCAGCCAGGAGATGTTTTGTCTGGCTAAGCTTTCGACTGATTCAAAGTCTTCAGAACCTACTCCTCCTGGCACTGCTCTTCCTGGAAACGGTTGCCATGGAACACAGTCATGCAGCCTTCACTGTCAGAACTAATGAAAGTCGAAGAGCTATTAGGGGAAGGATGTTTTTTTCTCCCTCCCCCTAGCACATAATTCTACTCTTCTGGCGAGGTGTTTGCATTTCTGTTCTGTTTGTGAGATGTTAATTGTGTCCTCACTGTAATTCCTCGCCCACTGCCATCACCTCATTTGGAGCTCCAGTTCCTGAAGCAAAGCCTTTTTGAGATAATGAAGCCAAGTGACCAGAGAGAGGGCTTCCAGCCTCTCTGGAGTGATCTTTCCTAAGCATGCATCTGACCAGATCACATGGCTGCTGAAAAGCCTTCTTTCTGTCGCTCCCAGGGACTCCAGGACAGTAATGCTCAGAACCAGGTCCCACCTGCACTTTGCAATCTCCCTCTCTTTCCTTCAGGACATTCTGAACGAGAGTCACAGAGGGCCAGCTCTACCCTCTGATACACTCAGAGCTCAGTTTCTGCTGCTCATGCCTTCTGTCTAGAATACCCTCTAGGCCCTCTTCATCTGCTAACTCACTCAGGGTTCAGCTATATGGGTGGCCACCTTGCTACAGCCTCCGTTCCTAATGCAGGCAGACCTCTGGCTCCTTCCTGTTCCCTGGGTGACACACGTCCCATCATAACGATTGGTTGCACACCTATCTTCCTCTTCTAGGCAGTGAGATCCTGGAAAGCAGAGCCAGGCTCTGATTCATCCCCAACGTCCCAGTGCCTATCATTGTGCCTGGTACTTTAGTAGCTGTTTGTGGTGCTGCTGCTAACTTAAATCTTCCCACTCTGCAAGTTCACTGGGGCAAGGTGGGCACAGGCCAGCCTGTGGGAGGTGAAGAAACTTACGGGTGAAGTTCTCTGCAGACTCCACCTGCCCAGTACTGCCCCACCCACCACAGAGGCACTGAGGAAGAGAAGCCAGTTTTGGGGCCCTAGAAGCTTATCCTGGTGGTATTTATAGGAGGTTAATTAGCTCCTTTCCCTAGCACCTCTGGAGATGCAGGAAGAGAAGATCTGAGAGGCAAGAATGAGGAAAGTAAAGTGAAGTGATTGCCATAGAAACGTGGAGAAGGCTCTCAAGGACCAAGGAGAAGGGGATCAGCTCCCAGCCCTTGGGGTACCCCTCACCTGTGAATGGAGGGGCTCAGTCCTGGAAGAAAGACTCTCTGGGAAGCCTGGGGGCTTTTCCTCCCATGGGCAAAGCGGCACTCTCACTTCAGCCCAGGCCTGAAAGTAGCTATCTGTTCCCACTAGGGAGACCCTGGTTCTGCAAGAGGTTCAATGTCAGGGAGCACGAAGAGTCCCACAAGTTCCCTCCGTCTAGACTCCTGAAGAAGCTCACTCTCACCCCAATAACTGCAGTTTCTGTGGCTGTATGCCCAGGCATGGGAAAGGCTGAAGGCAACTTCCCTGCCCGGGGACAATGTAAGGGAGTTAGGACAGCTGATCAAAGTGCCTTTCCATCTTGGGGCTCTCAGATCTCTCATCTGGACTCTTGTAATCACCTCCCAATTGTTCGTTCAGCCCTTGTTCTCACCTCCCTTCAGTCGATTCTCCACATTTCCACCAGAATGATATTTCTAAAATGCAATTCTGATCATGTCACTTTCCTGCTCAAAATTCTTCAGCAGGTCCGCAAGATGGTCAGGATAGAAATCCTTATCGCTTTGCATTGAATACAGGCTCTGTCATGCTCTGGCTTTCTGACCACTTGCCACTCCCTCTCCCCATACACAGCCCATGATATTTCATCTCATTCATACTAAGTAATGTGTGATTTTCCAAACACTCAGCTCTCTCTAGCCTCTGGTCTTTGCCCATGCTTTCCCACTGCCTGTAATGTTCCTTCCTTCTTTCCTTCCTCTCTCCCTCTCCACCTTCAATCTCCTCATCACCCTTTAAGTTTCAACTCCAAGGCCACCTCTTCTCAGGGAAGACTTCCCAGGCAGACTAGGTGCCTCCCCTGTGGCTCCACTGGACCTCCATGTCCCCACTGAAGCAATCTCATGGCCAATCATAGTCACTGGGCTTCCTGTTGGTTTTCCAATTGTCTGTCCTCATAGATAGGTCTATGTTTTATTGATTTTTGTACCCCAATACCTAACACAGAGCTGACATCAAATTAATTTGAAACATCATAGAGCCAGGAATAAGGTGAGGTGAACGAGGCACCGAGGGTGCAGAATTTGAGATGCTCTCAGTTTGTATAAAGACAGGCTGTTCCTCTGTTTGTCAGGTCACATCCAGGCCCTGGTGGCAGAAAGGGTGCCCTCTATTTCAGAGAAAGATGGAAGAGACTGCAGTTTTCTGAAAGGGCCTAATCTCTGCTTTTATAAAGAACTGAAAAGCATCTTTCCCTACACCAGAATCTCCAAGTAAATCTCCAACTTCTTGGATGTAAGGCAAGATAGGGAAGGCTTATCCCTACCTAGACACTGTCCTGGACCCCCAAGCCAATGGCTTTTGCACTTAGCTAAAATGAACTCTATAAATACTGTCTGTGTCTACCCATACAATATCTTCTAGCCATGGACTTGGCTATATTGAAGAACTAACCACCACGCTTTTTATAATATGCAAAGATAGTCCCTAAAAGGAACAGCCACTTAGAAGGAGAGGGAAATACCACCAAGACTACACGCAAACTCTGGGATATAACATCACCACTCAGGCTACTTGACACACAACTCCAGGGGGCACCATTCACATAGACTACAATGTCAATGGTGCCCCCAGAGCTGTGCAATGTGGTGTCTGTGTGCACCATGATTCCTCAGCCACATGCAACAGCGGTTCGGATTTCCTCACACTAAACTCAAGACACTCCAAAACCATCCTCACCAATAGCCCGAAAGAGGAGCAAACTCAGTGTTGGCAAGCTGGTTCCAGAGACCACAAACACCTAGCTTCTCTAACTTTCCAATGGGATGGCCTTGACCAAATCACTATATTCTCATCCTCTGTAAAACTGATGCCTCAGGTTAGGCCCACATAAGGACACTAGGCTGACAGGCACCTGTGGAGGGAAGGATAGACAGCTCCCTTCAAATTAGCAATGGGAGGGTCTTGTCTCACGGGAAGTAGAAGGAGACAGTGAGGATTAATAAATGCTTCAGGAGCCTGAGCACTTTAGGGTACACCTACTCCAACCCCTTCATTTTCAGATACAGAAACTGAATTGTAGCAATCAGAGGAGTCCTGCCCAATATCACCAAATGCATTAGCAACAAAGCAGACCTTTTGTGGTTCAGTTAGAGCTCATTGAGCCATATATCTCCTTTTTTGATAATGGCGGTGTTGGGTGAGTCTGGCTCACAGCTTCTATAGGTTTTCATTCAGAATCAATTGGAGTAACCCCATTCTCTTTAGTCCCTGCTAAATGGAGGTCCTCCCACCCCTACAGTAAGGGCCTGTCCCTGCCCTTTTTAAAGGGTCCAAGAATTGTCTCAGTTTCTTGTATCTAAAGAAGTCTTTGCCCAGCACTCTTCGGTGGCATCTACCTGAATTGCTGGCATATAGAACCCAGAAGGAGATGCATACCTTCTGGAGCAAAGGTTCTCTTAGCGTGATCCTGAGACCAATTGCACTGGAGCCCCTCAAGTGCTTGTTAAAAATCTAGTTTTCCAAATCAGAACCTGGGTGTGGGAGATATTTACTGACAGTTGATAAAGTTTGAGAACCAATTCCCAGCTATCACAATAGGAAAATGGGATCTATTGGGCATTGAGTGTTTACTCAGGCACTGAGCTGGGCATCGTATATATACATTCCCGATAAATGATAGAAGAAGAATAAACAAGACATTATCTCTCAGCCACAGAGGGAGCATCAGTGCTGAGGGTAGCATCTAGAGCCCACTGCATCAAAGTCCTTCCTAAAAGGAGGGGATGTATCATGTGGGAACTTCAACTTGAGTTCCTACTCTCGGCCCTCAAGCCCAGCACTTCACTCACTTTACTGTATCTCCTTCCACCTAAATTTAACCCCTAGCTCTCAAAACTTCTTGAATCTGAACACTCCTGTTACAATCTTGGTTCTGCCACTTACTAGTTATATGACCCTTGATGCCTTGTTTTATATCTACAAGCCTTCATACTTTTCTATGTAAGTTAGTATGAGAGGTAATCATAGGAACTGAATAAATTAGCTCTCTTCCCTTCTTAATCCTATAGAAGACCGTTCTGCGTGGCGTGGGCCCAGCTCCCACTCAGAAATGCCAGTGGAAAGCCATGTCCGGCACACAGGACCCATGCCCACAGACAGGTTCTCCTGTGGGGAATCAGGCCTGCATTGTACCTAGGCCGCTTTGAGACTTGCTTTTTGCTAAAACTCCCTCACCCTAAATTGAGGCAGCAAACATTTACTGTGTATCTTTAAAGTAACTTCCTAAAATCTATGCTAAACCTTCCAAGGACGAGTGTAACCAGTTCAACCACTTTTCCCTTTACATTTGCAAATATCCTCCCTTTTTGATGTAATTAGCAACATGCTCTCCTTTGTTTTCTGTAAAAGGTAACCACCTAAAGCAAACCTGTGCATGGTAAATGAGGACCATCCTCAATGTAATGTGCCCAGAAAAGCAATAAAAGCCTGTCAAGGAAAGAGCTGGGGTGCTCTTCTCTTGAGAAAGTGGCCCTGCCCTCCCTTTTCCTCCACAGGACTCGGTAGTCTGTGTGAATTTGTCTCATCTCAGCCACAACACCTCGGATATTGCGGGCCAGTGTCCATATCAGCTGGCGCCTGGAACAGGGACCCAGGGCTACGAGCTGTCCTTGTGGACAACACACCAACTTGGTTAGATTGCGTGCATCAGCCCAGGTAAGGGCCAAAGACACCGAGTGCTTTTCAGTTGGGTCGTAGGGTGTGTCGGATTTCACAGAAAAAGGGTTTTCTTCCTACATCACCCTTTCTTGCAACCACTTTGCAACTGTACCTTCTTTAGTAAGCAGAAGCCTTGCTCCCTCTCCCAAGTATTTGCCACAATCATAAGAGCTACAAGGGCGCTTGCTGCAATAAAGACTTCCATGAGAGGATTAGCTAGACGTGGACCGGGACAAAATACTAGGTTTCCCCACCAACTGCAAGCAAAAGTCCACACAACAAGAGGCCCATCCCCTCTTGTAAAAACACTCACAAGCCCATCCCCGTGGCACAACCCCCAAATAGGTCTATGCTTGGGAGGGAGAGCAGAGACTTTCCCTTTAATAAGCTTTAAAAACATCAGCTAGTTACAGGACAATTTACAAGCATCTCAGCAAATTCTTCCTTTTAAGCCACCTCTTGTGGTCCCTTTGATTTTGCCTTTTCCCTCTCTCCACCTGCATAAGGATTTAAAGGTGCAGGTGGAGAAAAAGCAAAATTGAGACTGGTTTTGTAATTGCCATACTTGCAGTGGGAGGAATTTCAGAAAAAGGTTCTTCTTTTTGTTAAAAAATTTCTTTAAAGGTTTCTGCGAATCCTCAACCATGGGGAACAGGCTCTCTAAGGAACAAAAGCAAGTCTCAAAGTGGCCTAGGTACAATGCAGACCTGATTCCCCACAGGAGAACTGATCTATGGGTGTGGGTCCTGTGTGTCGGACCTCACTCCCCACAGGCTTTTCCGAGTGGGAGGTGGGCCCATGCCACGCAGAACAGTCTCTTATATAATCCCACTTTTGGAATGGCATATCCCAGCTTAACAAACCCCAGTGGCTTTCTGGCCCTTGTTTACTCCCCCACAATCCAACATCACCAATTCAACCCCTCAGCACACCTGGCTCATGTCTGCCCCTGGGCCTTTGCTCAGGTTGTATCCTTCACCTAGTATGACCACACACTTTTATCTGCCAATGCAAATCCTACCATGTTTAAAAGCATGTTCAAGACCTTCCTGCTGCCTTGGAGAGCCTTCTTGAGGTCCAGGCCAACAGAGGCCTCAGTCCCCTCTGTTTCTCCCCACTGCTCTCCCTCCACTTCACCTCCTGGAGATAAGAATATCAGAGTCAGCAAGATCGATGATCTGTAGGTATTGAGATTTCCCATTCTGATATTTTTTAATGGATCAGCATCAGGCTGCAAACTTTTGTTTTGCCAGGTGAGGATGTAATTTTCAAGGCTTCCTTCTAATCTCATCATCACATCACAAAACAATGATACTGTAATGCCAAAAGAAGTAATAAGGAAGAGTATTTCATACAAAAGGATTGTCCTTTAAATGGAACACACTCAGCTTCATGAAAAGCTCACTGCACCGTCCATCTGTTGCTCCCTTTGCTTTGGACTAATGAAAATGCTGTCACAGGCTGGCTCCTGGACAAGTGCTCAGTCACCTGCTCCACGCAGGAATACACCCTGGCAATATACTTACCACATCCTCAACAGCTTCCATTTACTGAGCACTTGCTGTATACCCAACCCTGTGCCAAGCACTTCATGCATTATCGCACTAGTCCTTTGCTTCCATCATTACTTCTACCATGTTTGACATGAAGCTTAGAAAAGTTAACTAATCAGGCCAGGTCACAAACAGTAAAGTGGCTGAGCTGGGCTTACAATGTAGGACAGCTTGACCCCAAACCTGGGCTCCTTCTTGTACTCCACGCCTTGTCTCCTACAACAGGAAGAATGTTTTGAAGGCAAGAGTAGAAAGGGATAATGCTTCTCTATCTCCCCACAGTCCATTTCCATGGCATGCAGATATTTATTCATGTATTTGACCAATAACTATGAAGGCACTGTCCTAGGTGCTGAATCCAGTGACAACAAGGGCAGACACCATGTCTGCCCTCACAGAGGGTACACTGGGACATGTATGAATATGCCAAACCATGAGCAATAATGCAATGTCTTACTAGTAGCTCCCCCACTCAATCCCAAGGGCTTTGTAAAGACCAAGGTGACAGGCAGGTGTACAACTGTTAAAAGTGCCCTGGGTCTCTGAAGGCTCAGTAATGATCTGATTCCCTTAAACTACCTACCTTAGCTATGGAAATTGATGAGTCAAAGGCGCTTTTCAGACTGACAAACTCCCACACTCCAGCACAAACTTGATTTATTAGAAGAAGAAGTTGAATTCAAAAGGGACAGATGTAGTATTGATTTTGCATGCACCTGAAGATAAACCTCCCCCAACTCCCTGCTGAGCCCCAGGCCCCCAGCCCCCTTTTGCTGCAGAGCCAATCACAGCAAATCACTCTCTTCAATGACTTGTTTCATCCCCTCACCACACTCTGTTCTTACAGCTCTCAGACCTGCTCTCCCCTTTCTCAGCATCCCTGTGGCTTCCACTTGCCTTTACCTCATAGCTCCAGAGTGATGCACCCATATGGCCCTTTAATGCTCACTTTTAGAAAGCCCAGAAGTCATGGCTACTATAACAGGCTATTCAGCCCTTACCACCAAGCAGCTCCCAGGCTACCCATCCCCAGCTGTCCTAACTCCTCCAGGACAATGTCCCCAACTTGCTAACCTCACGACTGAGGCCTCTGACCAGAGTGATATCACACTGTTGGCATATATATCATGTCACAGTCTGATGTCCAGCTTCACAGGGCTATGCCTGACAGACAAGATCATAGCCAATGGGTCTCAGCAAAAGGTCTAACAATCTTCTCACTGAGGGCACTGCTGGCATGTTAGGAAGAAAAATTCCTCCTTGTGTGGGGCTCTCTTGCATGGCAAGAAGACTTAGCATTTCTGACCTTGTGCCCTGGAAATAAATCCCCAGTAAAAACAAAATATGTCCCCAAACATATCCCAATGCCACCCTAGAAGGGCCTGCAGACTGGAATGACAGTGGCTAGGGGTGGTTTTGGGTCTTCCCATTATGTAGCCAGGAACTAAAGACTGGGGGAGCCCTGAGAGTTGGAGAATGGTGCTCTGAGAAATGCTGTTGTAGGGAAGGGAAACAATACACTCAGACTCCTCTATCACCTCTCTTTCCCAGGTAAAAAGCATCCTGAAAAGACGTCAAAGAGGGAAAGAGCGTAACAGACCAGGTTCAAGAATATTCACTGGAGGTAGTCCACATCATGACTGAATCAAAGCGGAGAAAGTTAAAATCCTCATTGGCATATTTCCAATCAATGTTCAAGAGGCAGCAAATGTAAAGGAAAGAGTATGCATGGGCATTGGGGTCAGAGGAACGCAGACTGGAATCCCAGCTCTGCCCTTTATTAGCTGAGGCCTTCATCAAGGTATTTATGTGGGCCTCAGTTTTTTCATCTGTAGAGACACAGCAGCATACGTCTGGTAGGAATGAAAAGCAAGCATAATTGGAATTTCTCTCCCCAACTTCAGTAGGGCAGGTGGTTTGGAGCAGCTCAATAGTATGCTGCAGTTGTGGGAATGGGGGTGGATGGGAGAAAGGGGCAGACAGGGGAAGGTCAGGGATGAGCTGTGGACAGCATATTCCAGAAATGGTAGGAGATCCTGGACACCAGGACCCCAAAGATGAAGTCATGACCTGTGCAGTGAGCACAAGTATTAGAGATTTTGACCCTGGAGCCAGTATTAAGATCAAAAACCAGCACAGTAGAAGAGGTCTCAGGAACAGAATGGGGAGGGGCAGGGACATCAGTGGACAACTAACTGGAGGGCAGGGTGACACAGGTCAGACACACTGGTCAGACCAATAAGAAGGCAGCACCCCTGGGTCATGATGGGAATATAGTTCCTTTGGCCACGAGGCTGCTTTTCCCTATAGGCAGAAAGTCAGTGAACGTAAGAGTACCTAGGAGTACTTAAGTCTCACTCCATTCTTCACTACCAAAGTCATTGCGCTGCACCAGGGGAGGGGCGAAAGGGGTGGAGAGGGAGCTTACCGGGCCAGCAGTGGGTCAGTGAGGGCCATCTCATTTGGCACATCTGAGCAAAGCTTTCAAAGACACCCAAGTTGGATGCCTAATTGACTAGAAGGCAGTGGGGAGGGTAGAAAGTAGACCCTCTTTTCTTAATCCACATTATTCGCCTTACTTCCGCCTTTTAAAATAAACTTTATTATGCAATATTTGAGACATATTAAAAGGGCATAAATAATAATACAATAAAAAGCCATGTTTCTACCACCAAATGAGGAAATTAGGCATTTCTGGTCTAGCCAAAGCCCTCACCCACCAGTACCTCTTCATGACCACACCCTTCCCCTCCTCCACCCACCGAAGTCAACATAATCTGGAATTTAGACTTTCTCATTTCCACAAATGACTTTATACTCTTTTTTTTTTTAATTTTTTTTTATTGTTATTCAATTACAGTTGTATGCCTTTTCTCCCCATCCCTCCACCCCACCCCAGCTGAACCCACCTCCCTCCCCCCTCTCCACCCTCCCCCTTGGTTTTGTCCATGTGTCCTTTATAGTAGTTCCTGTAATCCCCTCTACCCACTGTCCCCGCCCCCACCCCCCACCCCCGCCCTGGCTATTGTTAGATTGTTCTTAACTTCAATGACTCTGGTTATATTTTGTTTGCTTTTTCCTTCTATTGCTTATGTTCCAGTTAAAGGTGAGATCATATGGTATTTGTCCCTCACTTCCTGGCTTATTTCACTTAGCATAATGCTCTCCAGTTTCATCCATGCTGTTGCAAAGGGTATAAGCTCCTTCTTTCTCTCTGCTGCGTAGAATTCCATTGTGTAAATATACCATAGTTTTTGGATCCACTCGTTTGCTGATGGGCACTTCGGTTGCTCTTACTAGATATTTATTTACCCCTGAACAATATATAAAATTGGTTTTTGTGTTCTCAAACTTTTTATGAATGGTATCATAGAATTAGCATACATTTCTGCTGCTGCTGTTTCTCCTTCAGCATTATGTTTATGTGATTCATCTCCATTGACATGTGTGGCTCTGATTTATTAGTTTTCTCTGATACAATTGTATTATTTGAGAACATCACTATTTATTTGTTTATTCCCGTTCAAAGATAATAATGTTTTTTTCCCCAAAATGTTTCTTACAAACTGCTGCTGTGATCATTCCCCGGCCTGACTGTACGCACAAATGGGCAGATGCTGCCATCCATCCCGCCCATCACTCCTGCACTTCCTTTTCAGCTGTACACCTTCCTCCACTTCCTGCATCCAAGCCACTCTGCTTGGGCTCTGCGATTAGATTCCTCTCATCAGAAGAGTCCCTTGTTTCCTTGATTTGGTTTGGGACTTACCACCTTAACTTTGTCCTTGGGAGCTCTTATCTCTGCTGTCCATCTTCAGACAGAAATCACTGGGTAAGTAACCTACCCCAAGTCCAGCAAAGTCCTATGGGACTTACCTTTACTGTATCAGCTCCTTCCTGACTCCTGTCTAACTAGACGATAAACTCCAGTGGGTAGGGGTTTGGTCTGCAGCACTCAATGATAGAGCTCTATCCCAGGTACAGGACCTGGAACATTATACGATGCCCTTTAAATACTTGTTGGCTAGGTGAATGCATGAACAAATGCTTCATGGAGAAGGAGTATCAGATAACCAGGACTATTTATACACTTGCATTTACCTTCACCTGGATACACAGCCCCAACCTATGCATCCATGGCAATCCCAGTGAATTCCATGTGATCACTGGGTCTTCTGCAGACTGAAAGTTCCCTCTCACCACTTAGTGAAGTCTAGTTAAAAATACAAACACATCCAGTCTTTCCCACACGAGCCCCCCAACAGCCTAAGTCACCCAAGAATGTTGAATCCTTAGAGTGCGCAGCCTGTAGAAGAAGCCAGTGAGGATGGCCTCCCTTTAGCTGGTGAGGTCGCTCTTCTTTCTTTGCATTAATTTTTACTTTTCAATTACAGTTGACACACAATATTATATTAGTTTCAGGTGTACAACACAGGGATCAGACATTATATAACTTACTCAGTGATCATACCAATAAATCTAGTACCCATCTGACACCATACATAGTTGTTACAATGTTATTTACTATATTCCCTATGTTGTGTTTACATCTCCATGACTTATGTAACTACCAATTTTTACTTCTTTAAATTTTTTTTTAATTTTTTTATTTTAGAGAAAGGAGAAGAGAGGGGAAAAGAGATGGAGATAAACATCAATATGAGAGAAATACATTGACTGGATGCCTTCCATATGTACCCCAACTGGGGACTGAGCCTGAAATCCAGGCGTGTGCCCTGACTAGGGAATCTAACTGGAAACCTTTTGGTTTGTGGGACAACACTCAGCCAACTGAGCCACACTCACCAGGGTCCAATTTGTACTTCTTAATCCCTTAATATTTTCACCCATCCCCTTAACCTCCCTCCCATCAAAATGTTCCCTGTGTCTATGAGTCTATCTCTGTTCTGTTTCGTTTTGTAGATTCCACATATAACTGAAATCATATAGCATTTCTCTTCTTCTGCCTGACTTATTTTACTCAGCACAATACCTTTTAGGTTCTTCCATGTTGTTACAGATGGCAAGATTTCATTCTTTTTTATGGCTGTCATAATTTATTGTATATATGCACCACTTCTTCTTTATCCATTTATCTATGTGATGGACACTTAGGATGCTTCCATATCTTGACTATTGTAAATAATGCTGCAATAAACATAGGGATGTATATGTCTTCTCTATTTAGTGTTTTGGATTTCTTCAGATAAATACCCAGAAGTGGAATTCCTGGGTCCTTCTTTGTATCCTGTTACATGCCCTTTGTTTTAAAGTCTATTTTGTCTGGTATAATAAGAATTGCTACCCCAGGTTTTTATTTGTTTGTTTTCATTTTAATGAAATATCTTTTCTCATCCCTTTACTTTCAGTCTGTTTGTGTGTTTTGATCTGAAGTGAGTCACTTGTAGACAACATACGTAAAAGTCTTGTTCTGTTATCCATTCAGCCTCCATATGTCTTTTGATTGGAGCATTTAATCCATTTGCATTCAAAGTAATTGTTGATAGATATGTATTTATTGCCATTTTATTATTCATATTTTACTTTTCTTCTCCTCCTCCTCCCCCTCCCCCTCCTTCTCCTTCTTCTAGAAGATTCTAATATTTCTTGTAATACTGGTTTGGTGGTGATGAATTCCTTTAGCTTTTTCTTACCTGGGAAGCTCTTTACCTATCCTTTGATTCTAAATGATAGTTTTGCTGGGTAGAGTAATCTTGATTGTAAGTCCTTACCTTTCATCACTTTGAATATTTCTTGCCAATCCCTTCTGGCCTGCAAAGTTTCTACTGAGAAATCAACCGACAGTCTTATAGGAGCTCTCTTGTTAACTAACAAGCAGTTAACTAACTGCTTTTCAGATTCTCTCTTTGTCTTTGGTCTTTGGCATTTTAATTATGATGTTTTGGTGTGGGCCTCTTTGGGTTCATCTTGTTTGAGACTCTGCCATTCTGAGACTTGTATGTCTATGCCCTTCAACAGGCTAGGGAAGTTTTCCATAATTATTTTCTCACATAGGTTTTCATTCCTTGCTCTCTCTCTTCTTCTTCTTCTTCCTATACCCCCATTATGCAAATGTTGATATGCTTGAAGTTGTCCCAGAGGCTCCTTAAACTATCCTCATTTGGGGGGAGATTCTTTTTTCTTTTTGCTGTTCTGATTGGGTGTTTTCTGCTTCCATATCATCCAAATCACTGATTTGATCCTCTGATTCATATACTCCACTGTTGATTCTCTGTAATGTAGTCTTTGTTTCAGTTAATGTAGTCTTCAGTTCTGACTGGTTCTTTTTGATGTCTATCTTTGTTTTTATATTTCCTATCTCTTTGGTAAAGTTCTCACTAAGTTCACCTACTCTTCCCCTAAGTTCACTGAGCATACTTATAACCAGTGTTTTGAATCCTGCACCTGGTAGATTGTTTGTCTTCATTTTGTTTAGTTCTTTTCCTGGAGTTTTGTTCTGTTCTTTCATTTGGACATGTTTCCTTGTCTCCTCATGTTGGCTGCCTCCCTCTGTTTGTGTTTATGTATTAGGTAGAGCTGCTACATCTCCTGGGCTTTGTAGAGTGGTCTTACGTAGTAGGTGTCCTGTAGGTGTCCTGTAGTAGTGGCACAGCCTCCTCATTCACCTGAGCTGGGAACTCCTGCTGTGCCCCCCATGTGGGCTGTGTACACCCTTCTGTTGTAGATGAGCTTTGATTACTGTTGGCATGTCGATGGAGGCATTTACCCCCAGGCTGATTAGCTGTGAGAACTGAGACCACTGTGGAGGATCAGTTGTGCAGCAGCCCACCTGACAGAGCAGGAGTTACTTCAGCAGGGCTCTGCTGCCCACCGAGTCCTCCCTTTCAGTGTGTCCCTTGTGGAGGTGACTGGGTGTTGCTTTGACATGGTCCAAAGCTGTACACCAAATGTGCCGGCTCTGGTGCCTCCCAGGAGGTACAAGCCAAGGTCAGCTGCCACCTGTTTTTTATTTTCCCAAGGCACTGGGCATGAACTACAAAGCAATCTGAAGATGGCTTCTACTTGTGCTGGCTTGGAGGTATGCAGGAGAGGCCAAGCTGTGAACCAAGGCTGGATGTAGCTAGTGCAGGCCTGGGGCCACATAGTGAGAAGCAAGGTGCATGCCATAGCCAAATGCTACTTGTTTGAAAGATTTTAGCAAAGTCCAAAGAATGAACCAAGACAGGCCAACTAGGGTGGGCCCACAAGTTGGGTTGGGCATGGTCTCAGGGAATCAGCAGGGTGTGAGGAACAGTGTGAGTCAGGCTGATGGACACTCAGATACAGCACCCACCTGCCAGTTCTGTGGGGAGAGGGCTCAGTAAAAGAATAATGGCCTCTGTCACATCCTGTCTCAGAGAAAGCTGCCCTTCCAGTCCTTCGCCAGAAACCAAACAATTCAGTTCTTCCCTGTATGTCCCTGGCACCTTTTGAGCTACTGTCCCAGTGCTGATGCTCAGACCTAGTGAGTCCAAGTAAGTCAATGTGGACCCTTTAAGAGAATTGCCTGGGACCCCAGGAGCCCTTTGTCTCACTCAGATAAAATCCCTGCTCGTTTTTACAGCCAGAAATTATGGGAACTTCTCTGGCACTGGAACCTTGGGCTGTAGGGTCTGGTTTAGGTCTGGAACCCTTGGCTCCTAAGAGAGGTACTCAGCAGCCTGAATATCCCTCCTGATTTTTATCTACCACATGTGAGTGTGGGCACAGCCATTTCATGTCTCCTACCTTCCTACCAGTCTTGATGTGCCTTCTACTTTATATCCTTTGTTGTAGGACATCTGTTCAGCTAGATTTGAGGCAGTTATGAACAATAGTTATCCTGTAGTTTAATTATAATTTTGATGTGGATGTGGGAGGATTCGAGTATCACATTTCCCTACATCGTCATCTTGACCAGAACTTCTGTGAGGTCACTTTTTGATGTAAAACACATGCTACAGTTGAAACATCTGATAGCAGTGCTGTTCCTCACATCAGATATTGAGAGGAGGAAGAAGCACAAAGCCCAACGGGCTCTTGGGGGAAAAAAAAGGAATAGGAAAAAAAGTTCAGATTTCCTGGGAGGGGAAGGGAACAGAGATGCAGCCACAAGAAATTGCAGACATTCTAGTCAAATAGCAGGTTGCAGTGGAATAAAAACCACTGAGTGTGGAGAAAGGGGCCTTGCCATTAATCCTCTCTCTGCCATGTACCAACCTATGACTTTGGTTAGGTCATTTAGCTTCATCTGATAACAGACATTAGCTAACATTTATTGTGTGCCAACTACGTACAGACAGTCATATGCATCAGGTAGCATTCCCAGGCTGAATCGCAGGATCAACTCATAGACTCCACATTTCCTGTAGGCATTTCTGACCGCTTCACTACGCTGCCTCCTCACTGGGCATACAATCCTACAGGATCCTCGTAACAACCCTGTGGGGCTGATGATGATGATAATAAACAGAGATACTGAGGCACACAGCTACATGGTTAGTGAGGATGCTGCAACTCAAACCTAGGGTTGCTGTTTGGCCTCAGTAGCACATGTTACTTGGGATCAGGAATCACTTGCTAAAACCAAGGTACTTTAGCTCAACCTTACAAATTATTTCCAAAGTCCATGGGTCCCGGCCCATCTTACTGGAATTCCTCCACTGAGCCCATTTTACCACATGGAGCATTAAAGGAAATTGTGGTGTCACTGCATTTCTTCATTAGTAAATTAATTTAATAAATATTAAATCCCTGCTGTGTACAGAGTACTGTTCTAGACTCCACAAATGCAGAGAAATAAAAACCACAAAGTCTCCCCTTTGGAGATTCTCAGGCTGGAATATGCAAAGGTTCAAGTTCAATGGAATGATGACTCCAAGGGATTTAGCAACTATGTGCAACAAGAAAAATCCTGGAGGAAGGCACACCTGATTACTTATGGTCCTGGATATGGTCCATACTATGTGGCCTTGAGAAACATACACGGCATGTCCCACCTCTGGGTCCTCAGTGTCTCCATGTATAAAATGGGATCATAGCCCTGGCTGGTGTGGCTCAATGGATTGAGTGCTGGCCTGAAAACCAAAGGGTCACCAGTTCGATTCCCAGTCAGGGCACATGCCTGGGTTGTGGGCCAGATTCCCAGTAGGGGGCCCGTGAGAGGCAACCCCACATTGATGTTTCTCTGCCTCTCTTTCTCCCTCCCTTACCCTCTCTAAAATAAATAAATTTTTTAAAGTTTATAAAATGGGATCATAACACAGGATGATCTTTTGCTTCTCTCTGGCTTCTGTTCCAGAGCTCGTTTCCATTGGTAGCGACCAAACCTTGGGCATCATCAGTTCCTACGTGGCCAGCTAGACAGAGTTCTGGAGCCCCAGGTGGCACAGTCGACAAGACCAACCTAGACCAGGGGATTCCATGCTGTCTGTCTCCTCTGCAGGACTTAACTCTCCTCTTGACCTTTCTGTAGGCATCTGGGGTCTGAAGCTGGCAGTGCCATCAAAGGCAGGCTGGTAGCTGCATTATAAAAGGGTTGTATTTCCTCTTATTGATAAATAAATCCTTTTTTCCCTAAATAGCCAAGTTGGCGGGTTTCATTGTAAGTGCTTTGCACTCAGCAGAGAGTTGGTACTGGCAACACTGAATCCTTCATCTTTGCAATATTAATTAGTTTTCCATGACGGTTTATTTTAATAACAAAAAATTGAGATTGGTTAGAGAACCAGTCTAAGGAAGAGTTGGAAGAAGAGGGCAAATGAGACGCAGAGTAGAAAGGAAGTACATACAGGGTGGGGGAAGCAGTTAGAGATGGAGGGGGGAGGCACAGGCTGCGAGGTGAGGAAGGGAGCTGGTGTTTTATAAACATCTACTACGTGTTGGGAATGGTACTATGTTCTTTGCCAGCATTGTTTCAGACAACACTGAAATCGTTCTGCATTTTAGCCTCATTTTATAGATGAGCAAACTGAAGCTCAGAAAAATTAGGTCTCTTTCTCAAGGTCAAAATTCTAATACAGGGAGGATCCAGAGTTTGAATCCTAAATTTTTTACTCCATGCCCGAACTTCTTCCAATTACATCCATACAACTTTCCACAAATATGAATCTGGCAATTATCGTGCCCAGTATAGCACCAGGCATGTGGCATCTCCAGCCCTAAAAAGCACACAAGAAGGGCACTTGACTCAATCTTTATGCAAATGGCACCATCGCATTTGTATCTTGGAGACATCCCTCAGTGTGGTGCAGAGACTGGACTTAAACGTGGGCAAGACTGTTGCAGCTGCCTCTTTTAGGGTGTGGCTGTCAAGATGGAGAGAAATAACCCTGCAAACTCTCTCAACTCATTATCTCTCCGCAGCTCAGACAGGATGAGGTTAGATGAAATGAGAATAATAATACCCCTCTAAGGACCCAGAGGAAGAATTTCAAGAGAGGGACAGTGTAAAAGAAAATGCGGTCAGTATTTTCTTCTCCTTTGTTACAAAGCAATCCATAAACACGTACTGAGACTCGGGATATGTCAAGCAGTCTTTTAGTTACTATAAGGATATCTTGTATCTCTTTACCTTCAAAAAGCTTCTAGCCTGGTTAAGAAAGAAGGGCATACTTTCCTAAACAGATACCTAGCAATACACACCAGATAGGCACAGACAAGAAGTGGGACACAGGAAGAGTGGGCTGAGCTGGCATGATTGGGGGTGGAGGGGATGACTATTTACCAGAACATACTGTGTGTGTTATGAATTGAATTATGTTTCCTATGCAGGTATGTTGAAGTTCTAACCTCCAGTAACTCAAAAGGACCTTATTTGGAAATAGGGTCATTGCATATTATAATTAGTTAAGCTAAAATGAGATCCAACTGGATGGAGTAGGGTGGCCCCTAACCCAATATGACTAATGTTTCTATGAGAAGGAAGACAACCACACGAAGATAAGGCAAAGATTGGAGTTATATTGTCACAAGCCAAGAAACATCCAGGGCTACCAGAAGCTGGAAGAGACAATGAGGGACCCTCCCCTAGAGGCTTTGGAGGGAGCATGGCCCTGCAACACCTTGACTTCCAGCCTCCAGAATGGTGAGAGAATAACCTTCTGTTGTTTTAAGCCACCCAGTTTATGAAAACTGGTACTGTGTGTATCTCACTTTATCTTCCCACAAAACTGCATGAAGTGGGCACTTTTAGTTCCATTTTACAGGTCAGGAATCTGAGGCCCCAGGATCACTGTATTTGCCAGGTATAATATGCTCCCATGTATAATGTGCACCCACATTTTTGGCCCAAACTTTCAGGAAAACAACCTTTCATTTTAATTTTTTAATTCAATTATTATTTATTTATATTTAGAAACAAAACCAATTACTGTATTCCAGGGTGTTATTTTGCATATGGATATCATTATTGCTCTCTAAGGTTACACTTTTAATGCCTAAGCATAAATAAAAGAATTAAAAAGATTTATATAGATAAGGAATTAGTACTACCCATGTATAAGGCGCATCCTTATTTTTCCCTCAAATATGTGGGCAAAAAAAGTACACATTACACATGGCAAAATATGGTAACACATGCAGACCATCCCACTAACATGTGGCATGCCTGTGCTCAGCCATCTGCTACAGACGTGGTCCTGGAGTGAAGCTGAAAGGACAAATAGGAAATCGAAGTTACCGGAGTCACCAGACCAGCATGTGGACAGCAGGAGGACTTTCCTCCATCATGTCCTGCATCGTTTTAGTCCCCAAGATAAATGAGTGCTCACGGGGTGGCAGGCACAGACTTGAAGCTGAAGAAAATTGTGGTGGAATTGGATGTGGTTGCCCTTGAGGAATTCACGGGCTAATGAGGGAGAAAGACAGTTGACCAGACAGAACAAGGTGAGCCCCATATCCACTTTGTGAATAAAGCCGGTGGAAACACAGCCCGCAGGTACTTCCTATTTCCATAACCAAAAGACACCTTGATGGTGAGGCAGCTCTGGACTCAACAACAGCTTGCAGAAAAAGGAAACCTCAGCACATTAAGTGAACATATAGCAGTTCAAACATCAATATTGTAAATTCCCAATGAAAAGCAACAAGAACAGTAAAATGTGAGAAAGTGGGCATCTCAGAATCAAGAAAATACTGCAACTTTTTCCAGGATGGACACAGAAGGCTTCTTAATGATGGCACTTGAACTGAAACTCAGGGAAGAGGGAAATGTACCAAGGGGAGGGCACTGGGAGGCCAACTGCTCACAGGCTGGCAAAGCTTCTCCCCCTAGAGTCTCTCAACCGAAACGCCAGCTCCCCCAAAGCAGGGATCCAGGTTGCTATGACCTCTCTCTATCCACAACACCTAGAAGAGAATATAGTAGGTGCTCAATGTGTAGATAGATTTAATTAGTCCCATTAGAATGAGATTGTATATGAAATGTCTCTAAATGCTCCCGGAATTTTGGTCTCCATCATTTGAACACTTATTCCTTCATTTGTGAACACCTTACCCTATGCCCCGTCCCGAGGTCTGGGTTGCTTTCTGGGAATACAGAGGTGGGTAAGACAAGCTCTCCAAGGGCCGTCCATAGACTGAGAAGCCAGAGAAGCGATTCCCATATTTACAGTGTGGTATACATACTCTGATGGAAGAAACAGGGTGAGAGAGCAGGCAAGCCTTGGTAGAGGAGGTGACGCTCAGCTGAGATTTAGAGGGTGAGCAGGAAAGTAGCCTGGCAGAGGAGGGAGAACGATGCTCTAGAAAGAGCAGTGGCTACGTCCAAAAAGGAGCTTGTCACCTCCTGGGAACTGCAAATACAGAGTGACCTGAAGTGCAGACTGGGAAGCAAGATGCAAGGTGGATGTGGCTGACACGGCTTATGGGAGCCAAAGCACACGGGAATGTCTTTGAGGGGCCAGGACTACGGTAGAAAAGATATCTGCTACCCGTTTTGCAAGCCTCCTCTGGCCAGACTACAGTTCACTCACCCTCGGAACAGGGAGCCCAGTCCCTCAGGGCATCAAAGGATGCGAAGCAATGGCAGGAAGAGGGAGAGGCATGTGTTAACATTACCTTAACATTCTTTTTTTATCCATTAGTGATTAATAGGTATTACATGTCCCCCCAATCCATTCTCAAGAGAGGTGTTAGAATAACACATCAGGGAGGTGTGGATAAGCGGCATTAGGGAGCCTGGTTTATAATGCAGTTTGTAACAGATGCTAACATCCCGATTATGCATTCCGGCATCATTTATACTCGGCTCCATGGTACGGTAAGGCTCGTCACATCATAATTCTGCAAAGCAGTTGCTATTAATCATTCATTCATTATTAAAACACATTGTGTTCACTCTGCTTGGCCACAGGAGTGGGGCTGGCTCTGTTTATCCAGAGCCGTCATCCCACGACGCTGTCAGCTGCGGCCCGGAGGGCTCCAGCCCTCCAGAGTGACTGAGAACTTCCGACAGACACCTCAGCACAGACGGGGACATGGGACTCAGCAGAGAGGAATCTCATCCAAAGGGATGTGCATCTGTGAGAGGGCTGAGTGTTCCCAGAAACCACAACCATCTGTTCTCTTGGGTGTCTCCTCGGGCCGTTTCTCCCTCTGAGTTGAAAGCCCCCTTTCCAGTGAAAGAGCACTTCCCCAGGCTCACTTCTGTCCACAGGTGTCTCAGTATCACCCACTATCAGGGTTTTATTTCCAAAGTCACTTGATCCTAAGAAGCCATAGGTGCCATAGTCAAAGGTAAAGTTTTTAGGGTCAAATCCCTCCCTGTCTTCTAGTAGTAGCTGGGTGACCTCGGATAAGTAATCTAGCTTGTTGGTCCCTCAGTTTCACCAGCTGTCCAATGGGGTTGATAATAACAGAACCAAGCCCATAGAATTGCTCTTAGGGTTAAATGAGTGAATTCTGACAAAGCCTTTATAAGATGCCTGAAACATAATTCATATCAGCCCTTGTTATTACTTATTAAAACAATCCTAACCTCTTCTAGGTGGCCCCCCACAGCCTTTCACAGGTGGGGGGATGGAATCCATAAACAGTTGTTGAGCATTCCAAATGTACCAGGTATTATTTTGTGTACCAGAGGTGTGGAGACATGTAAGGCATGACCCCTCCTTCAAGGAGCTACCAGCTAGTAATGCAATGTGCTAAAATTGCTCTAAGCTCTTAAGAGGTCTGGAAGCCCCTCTAACTTTCCTCAAAAGTCTCTGCATTTGATTATGCTTTACAGTTTACACGGCACTTTCTTCCATTTATAATTTCATTGGTGCTCACCTGAAAGGTGAGCGGGCCACAAATTATTATTACATCTTTTACAGTAAC
This sequence comes from Desmodus rotundus, assembly GCF_022682495.2. NCBI lineage: Eukaryota > Metazoa > Chordata > Mammalia > Chiroptera > Phyllostomidae > Desmodus > Desmodus rotundus. The sequence continues at coordinate 82,896,985 of NC_071395.1, forward strand.
AAACACCCCTTGTCCCCTCTCACTGTTAGGTCAGTGCCTAAGGGCCTCGATGGTTCCTGTACTTTTAATGAAATATTTCAGCCTAAAATTGCACAGAGAATAATTTAATGAATAAATAGAATAGTAGAAAGGCCTTTGTATCCTTCTTTTTGTGCTATCCAATAGTAGCCATTAACTTCAAACCTGGTGTTATGATTTCCATGCTGTTTAAGAAAACATTTACTACAAAAACTGTATACCTACACATAATGTATATAATGTTTTCCAACCTGATATCAACGATACCATATTGCACATCACCTGCAGCTTGCTTTTTTAAGGAAAGCATTCATTACACTGAAGATCAAATGTATACAAGTAAGCAGATTGTATCGTGAATACCCATGTACTTATCACCCAGCTCCAGTTATTAATATTCAGCCATTCTTGATCCACCTGTACTGATATCACACCGTCCCCTCCCTCCCTGGGCTTAAATATTATATTTGACAATTGTGCTTTAAAGTAAAATTTACATACATTTGAATGCATAAATTCTAACTGTATACTTTTTAAAAATAGATATATCCTATATCTCTATTTCTATCAAGATTCAGAACAGTCTCATCTCTACAGAAAATATTCTTCTTTTCCAGCTTTTTTTTTTCCCCTGCACCCTAGGAAACCACTGTTTTGATCTTTCACCTTAGATCAATCACATTTGCCTGTTCTATAATTTTGTATGAATAGACTCACAGAGGACACAGCCATTTGTGTCCGTTTGGGGTGAGGCATTATCTCTGAGATGCATCCCTGTTGGCGTCTGTATAAGTAGATGGCTCCCTTTCCCTGCTGAGTGGTGCTCCATTGCATGAACGCAGCACAATGTGTTAACTCATTCGCATTGTTCGTGAACATTTGCGCAGTTGGCACTGCTTGGCGATTGTGAACAAAACTGCTATGAACATTTTTACACAGTGCTTTTGGTGGTTATTGGTTTGCATTTCTTTGGGACAAAGGAGTGGACTTGCTGGGTCACAGAGTGGGTATATTTTAACTTTTGTGAAAAATTACCAAATTGTTTTCCGAGGTGGTTGTGCCATTTTTCCACTGTATGAGCAATCCAGTTGCTCTACATCCTCACCAACCCCTGCTGTGAGGCATATTTTGTTGTTCAAAACCTTTGCCTATTTTTATGCAGTTGTCACTTTATTTTTCATTTGAAAGAGTTTTTACATATTCCGAATAGAAGTTCTTTGTCCAAAGTGTGTTTTGGAAATATTTTCTCCAGGTCTCCCTATTCATTTTTCATAACGCCATTCGTTGATCACAGTTTTTGTTTTAATTTTTATGACGTTTAATTTATAATTTTTCCTTTATTATCAATGTTTTCTGAATTTTGTCTTAGCAACCTTTGTCTACTACTCTGAATCTTCTGAAAGTCTTACAATTTTAACATCCACATTTAGGTCTAAGATCCATTGTGTGTGTAACTATTTTCTGAAACATCTGAGAGTAATGTACATGCACCAAGGACCTTTACCTCTCAATACGTAAATGTGTACTTCCAAAAGTATGGTACTTCCTCACACAACCATTGCAATTATCAAACTCAGGCGTTTACATGTATGCTATATTTTTAACTAAGATACCATCCAAATCCCAATCCTGTCAATTTACCTAAAAATGTCCTTTATAGAAACTTTCTCTTCTCCAGTTCAGGATCCCGTCTAGTGGCCAAGTTTCTTTAGCCTTAAATAATCTGTAATATTTCCACAGCTTTTCCTTGTCTTTTATGACAACATTGTAAAAGAATACAGTCCTTCCATCTTTCAACAGAAAGTTATTCACTTGGGGGTGTGTGACATTTCCTCCTGATTAGATTCGAGTCATACACGCTTCGGATATCACACCTGGAAACACACCATGCCCACCTGTTCCTTGTTGGTGATGGTCATTTTGATCGTTCAATCAAGGTGTTGCCAATTTTTTTTAGTATATACAATACTTATCGATTTCTTTTCAACTAATAATCAGTGTGTGGAAGACACATAAAAAGTCACATAAATATCTTGCTCTCGCCAAAATTTCCCCCAAGATGTAGTATCCACTGACGATTCTTCCCTGACCATCTTCACCATGATGGCTGCAATATGATGATTTCCAAAGTCCAGCACTCCTTTCATACTGACCACTCAGTCCACAGCATTCTAGTGTAGCAGAGAGGGTGCTCTTCTAATGCATGTATGTATATATGTGTCTAACCTATGCAATGAGTCTACTGTATCTTTCTATCTGGTATGCACATGGATTCATGAATTCCTGCACTGCATTTGCCTGGTTTATCACTCAGTGGTGTCCTTAATTATTTTGGTGTGCAAATTGTATCAAATTGGATCAATGGGAGCTCCTGACAGTTGGCTCCAGTACATTCAGTTTCTCTGCTGTATCACATACCATAGTAAGAATATACCAAACTTATTTTTGCATTCTGTTGATTGCCATGAGGTTTTTTTATGATTTTTCATATGTATAAATAATGTCAAAGTATGAATTCTTATTAATGTCTCCTATGTATATCTATGTTCCAGGACAGAGCTAAGTATAAAACTTCTGGTTCTTAGGAAGTGAAAGTCATCCATCTTTACCATATAACTATTCACTTATATGACTACAAAGTAAGTAGAACTTCCGGTCAAGATGGTGACATAGGTAAACAGGGCCTGCCTCCTCACACAACCACATCAAAATTACAACTAAAATATAGAACATCACTCATAACTGTCAGAAATCAAGTTGAATGGAAGTCTAACAACTACAGAACTAAAGAAACCACATCCATCCCAACTGGTAGACAGGGCAGAGACAATGAAATGGGTGGATAAAAATTTAGGAGGGATATCTTGGGAGCAAGGAGTCCCAGCCCCACACCAGGCACCCAAGCCCAGGTTCCAGTACCTGGAAGATAAGTCCCCATAACCTCTGGCTGCAAAGCCAGTGGAGATTAGTGGGTGAAAGAAACTTCTAGAGCCCCAATCAGTTCCCCTTAAAGAACCCACACACGGACATACCCACACTCACACCCTCTGAGCTCCAACACCAGGGTAGCAGCTTGAAAGGCACCACTCGCATACAGGGAAAAACTAAGGTGTCTGGCATCAAGGCGGGAGCTGGGAGTCAGCTTTCTCTGGGACAGAAAGGCAGGCAGAGGTCATCATCCCATTTCTGAGTCCTCCCGTCACAGAGCCACAGAGCCAGCAGGCGGGTGCCATATCTGAGACTCCATAAATCTGGCTAACACTGGTTTGCCCTCCCCTGGAGATCCCCTGAGACTCTGTCCCACCTAACTTACAGCTCCATCCAAACTGTTAACCGTGACTTTTCCATATGGCTCATACTTCAAAACTCATATGGTCTTGGCTTGTGTTCTGCAACTTCCTAAAACCTATCAAACAAGCAACAGCCTGCCTCAGTGAGTCCCCAGCCCCTGTAACTCTTGCTAAGCAGCCCCAGGCCTGGCACTAGCTGCAGCCAGCCTAGATTCACAGCTAGACTTCACCTGATAATCTCCAAGCCCAGCAAAAGTAGTAGCCATCTCAGATTGCTTTATAGCTCGTATAGGGTGGTCCCGAGAAGAACACAGGTGGGAACTGACCTTAGCCTGCATCACCTGGGAAACCCCAGATCCTGCACACCCAGTGGACAGCTACAGACCATGTTGGAGCACCACCACCCTGCCCCTGAACAGCTAGCTGATCCTCCAAAGAGGGTAGAGTTGGCAGTTGGTGATCATAGTCAGTGCTTGCAGCTGACTGGCCTGGGTAAAATGCTACCATTGACCTGCCAACAGCAATCAAGGATGGACTACAAGAGGAGGGTGCACTCAGCCCACACAAAGGGTGAACCTCGAGTACTCAGCTTGGGTGATAAGGGAGGCTGTGCGACTGGACCCTACAGGACACCTACTATATTAGGCCACGCTGCCAAGACAAGGAATCATAGCAACTCTACCGAACGTATAGAAAGAAACAAAGGGAGGCTACACAAGTGAGGAGACAAAGAAGCATGACCCAAATTAAAGAACAGAACAAAGCTCCAGAAAAAGAACTAAAAATGGAAACAAGCAATCTATCAGACACAGAGTTCAAAACTCTGGTTATAAGGAAGCTCAAGGAACTTAGTGAGGACCTCAACAGCATAAAAAAGACCTAGTCAGAAATGAAGGATACACTAATTGAAGTAAAGAACAATTTACAGGGAAACAACAGTAGAGTGGATAAAGCCAAGAATCAAATCAATGGTTTGGAACATAAGGAAGCAAAAAGAAAGAAAAAAATCAGAATGACGAAGAAAAGGGAATCCAAAAAAAGCGCAGCCTCTGGGACAATTTCAAGAGGCCCAACATTTACATCATACGAGTGCCAGAGGGAGAAGAGAAACAGCAAGAAATTGGAAATCTGTTTTAAAAACTAATGAAAGAAAACTTCCCTAATTTGATGAAGGAAATAGACATGCAAGTCCAGAAAGCACAGAGAGTCCCAATTATAATGGATGCAAAGAGCCCACTCCAAGACACATCGTAATTAAAATGCCAAAAGTTAAAGACAAAGAGAGAATCTTAAAAGCAAGAGAAAAGCTATTAGTTCCCTGCAAGGGAGTTCCCATAAGACTGTCAGCTGATTTCTCAAAAGAAATTTTGCAGGCTAGAAGGGATTGGCAGGAAATATTCAAGGTCATAAAAAGCAGGGACCTATAGCCAAGATTGCTCTATCCAACAAAGCTATTTAGAATCGAAGAGCAGATAAAGTGCTTCCCAGACAAGGTAAAGCTAACAGTTTGGTGATGAGTTCATCATCACCAAACCATTGTTATATGCAATGTTAAAGGGACTTATTTAAGAAAATGATCAAAACTATGAACAATAAAATGGCAATAAATACATATCTATCAAAATTGAGTCTAAGAAACAAACTAAGCAAACAAGAACAGAGACAAAATCATGGATACGGAAAGAGTTTTGATGGTTGCCAGTTGGGAGGGAGGTACGGAAAATGGGTGAGGAGGTGAGGGGATCAAGATGTATAATTAGGTAGTTATAAAATAGCCATGGGGATGTAAAGTACAGTATGGGAAATGGAGTAGCCAAAGAACTTATATGCATGGCCAATGGACATGAACAATGGTTTGGGGATGGCCTGAGGGAGTGGGGGGTTCTGGGTGGAGGGAACAAAGGGGAAAAAAATTGAGACAACTGTAATAGCATAATCAAAAAAAAATCTGTAAAAAATAAAAAATACTAAAAACACCTAAATAAGTAGTTTTGCCAACTTATACTTACATTAGCAATGAATGAGAGTTCATACTGATCAATATCTTTCCCAACACTTGGTGATGTTATACATACTCACACTCACACACACTGTTTCTCTCTCATATACACACACACAGACACATTTGCCACTCGACAGGTTTTAAGTGGAATCTCTCTGTTATATAAATCTGTGTATTTTCAGGTGTGTATTGGCCACTAAGCTTTTCTCTTTGGGAACTCAGCCATATATATTTATTCTCATTTTTTAGGTTGAGAAATAAAAACTCAGATGCCTTAAGGAATGTGCCCTAGATCACAGCACTGTTATAAACTGGACATGAATCCAGGTATTCTAACACTGGGAAAAACTTCTACTATCTATCGTGATGCTCTGTAGATTTATGATTAAGTACATGTGTCCATTTGGGTGTGACTGTGCATGTGTCTGATGGGTAGGCCAGTATTCGTCTGAAATTCACATTTTAACTTGAGGTCTTCAGAGCCACCCCTGGATAAATATAACATCCCTGGCAAATCACCTCCAATATACCCTTTTTTAAAAAGATTTTATTTATTTATTTTTAGATAGAGGAGGAGGGAGGGAGAAAGAGAGGGAGAGAAATATCAGTGTGTGGTTGCCTCTCACCTGGCCCCCACTGGGGACCTGGCCCACAACCCAGGCATGTGCCCTGACTGGGAATTGAACTGGCGACCTTTTGGTTCACAGTCCGCACTCAGTCCACTGAGCTACACCAGCCAGAGTCAATATACCCTTTGTACTCAATCTTTTTCCTAAGTAAATCAGATTAAAATGAATGAAAATCAAGAACAATCTAGAAGAGATGTCCTCAGAAGACAGCTTCCCCCCCCTTCTTGCCTATCCTCACCAACCATGTGTGTGTGTGTGTGTGTGTGTGTGTGTGTCTCTCTCTCTCTCTCTCTGGCATCCTCTATAGGACACTGACCAGATTAGGACAGGACCCAGAATACTGGCCCAATTTATGCCCAGAGACAACTTTGGAAAAGCTTCATTCCCCAGTTGCCCACAGGGAGACAGCAGCTACTCCTAGCCTGTGGCTTTAGCAGCTATAGTTGCACACCCCCTCACCCCCCCACTTCTCCTTAACTCACCCAGGCTCACGGCTCCCTCTACCTCAGGACTGCTCATTAGTCTGGGATTAGCAACTGTGTCAGCAGCAAGTCCAGCAAAGCTCTGCTGTACTGGGCTGTAGCTGCAGAGAGCTGTCTGTGGAGGGAGGGCTCAGCTGCCCGAGTGCCAGGCACTTGTCAAATCCAATTTGGGAAGAGGATCTTGTTAAGCCTCCTTATCTGATGACAAGTCCTCCTTTTAAAAAAAAAATCATCAGTTAAGAAGGTTTTGCCAAGTCCACCAGCCACCAAAGCTCAGGTCAGATAGTATTTCCTGTCAAGAATACATTCTTTATATTCCATCAGTCACTTGGTTCAAGGGGATTTGATTAGTCATATAGGATAATATACAAGCCTTGCTGGCCAAAAGTCAGTCTCTGCCCTTCAAAAGCTTTGTGACTCATTTGTATGACTGTATTAGCCCGGGATCTTCACAAGTCAAAAGCACAGAGCCAGTTTTTAGTCCTATCTTATTATCCTTTCAAAACTATGGGTGCCAAAAATAATAAAACCAATTGCTTGTGAGCTTGTGGTGAAATAGTGCTTTCGCACATTGCTAATGACAGCATAAGTTGCTTTAACCCTGCTGAAAAGAAATTTTGCAATAGGTACCAAAATTCTCAAAGGCATATGTACGCTGACACTCTATTATGGACTTTTCCAAAGTAGAGAGTCAGGCTAAAATAGATCACATATCTATCACGGGCAAGGCATGTTTACAGTCATTCTGCTGGTGATTCTGCACGTCACGCACTCCCATTTGATAGATGAGGAAGTTAGAACAATGACTAATGACTTATCTGATGTTGCAGCATTATTATGAAAGAAAGCCTGCCTTCAAACCCAGTCTGCTTGAGTCCAATCCCCCGTTTCTTCCTCTATAAAATACTGCTTTGGGAGAAGCAGTTGTACGCATGACATCGTTACTGCAGCACTAGTCATAATAGCAAAAAGTGAGAAAAAGCAAAGTGGCTCATAATAGAGGAATGTTTTAGCAAATTATGGGAAATTTACCCAATGGATTATTTTGCCATCTTGTAAAGGATAATTTTAAAGATTATTTGGCAATATCAGGAAAAGCATATAACTGTCAAGAGAATAGAATACAAAAGTATTCCTATGAAATGATTATAACTACATTACAATGCATGCCCATATGAAAATACATGTTCATGGGAACCTGGAAAATAAAAGACTTTTTAAAAGACGCTAATAACTAAGCATTGGTTCTCATAATATCCATACTGTTATGAGTTGTATTTAAAGAGAGGCATGAGTTTGGGAGGAAAGAATATTGTACTCAGAATAGAAAAGTCCAGAATTTGAATATTAGCATTGCCATATTCTAAATTTGTGAAACTGAGCAAACTGTATAATCTCTGAGATTCGATCTTTTTGATCTGTAAGATGGTGATAATAATTTTAACTTCACAAGGTCATAGGGCAAAATAAATAAATTAAAACATCTACAAACACTGAGCCCACCATAATAAATTTACTAACAAAAATATCATCCATGATAGCTTCATTAACAAAAAATAATTAAAATGATGGTCTTTCTCAAGCTTCCATCACCTCTAATCTTTTCTGTAAGTTTTCTGGTACAAGACAGGGCTGAACAGAATACAGCATTTCGGCCCACACACAAATGCATGCTCACAGGGCAGCCAAGGGAGGCGGGTAAACACGAGAATTCACTCCTTTCCAGCATCATTCTTAGCTCAAACCAGCCACAGATCTGATGTTTCATCAACATTGAGTGCATTATATATTAATCCCTAGGCCCTGCAGTGAAGCCAGCATGTGAAACTAACCCTTCCCTGGCCTTTCAGGCATTTATAAGATAAGACCTTGTTATTGGCTAGGCAGCAATACTCCCTGAAGCCTCCAAGAATGAATGTCGTTTGTAAGACATTGTAAGCTCTTTTCAGTAGGGATGTTGTGGGAAGATTCTCCTGGCTTCAATACTGCTAAGAGAGCAAGAGACACTCAGTAAGATGGGACCTTTTAGTGTTTCTACATGGTCTTATGGCTGGGCAGCTGTGCTCACTAAGCTTGAAGTTGCTGTCTCTTATGTCCCTATTTCCCAAATCAAATGTAGGGTCAAGTAGATTGGGGGATGGGTGAGGGGGAGGCATCAGAAATGAAACAAATTTCACCAGGAGCTATACAAGCACTGATGGGTGTCTAGTAAAAATTAGTACCCTGATCCACAGCATCCTGGCTGTTCAGTCTTCCCCTGGGGTCCCAGCAGCAGGCCCTAAGTGTGCAATGGCTGGTGACTGTGTGAGTGACTCAACCCGCTCCTCCAAGAAGAGGCGCTCCCTGCTTCCAGCCATGGCTCAAAGAGGAGACTGAGGAAAGTGGAGAGTGGTGGGGTGAAGAGAGAATAATATCATCAAAGATTTAGTACATATCAATGACATAAGGAAGAAATGAGTTTGCTGTTTTGGTACTCATCACCTGCCACAAATATTTTGTTACCCCATCATTTTAAAGACGAGAAAAGTGAGGCTCCGTACTTGCTTTAATTATCCATCATCTATCTGATGAGCACTTACCACAGTCAAGGAACCAAGAACTCTGAGGAGACATGATAGATAGTCAGAAAGTGGAATTTCTCACTCGACTGTGATGCTTGTTCACGAAGCTCCTCAGAACACATTGTTCCCTTGGGCAGAAGCTCCCGGATCAAGAAGAAATTGGCAGTGCAGTTGTTCTGGCTGTCTGCTCCTTCTTGCCTGCACCGAGCTGAATGAAACAAACCCGGTGCCAGGACTGGGAACAGCACTTTAAATGGCTGCACTGGAAGCAGTTCCTTAGAACAGCTCTTGGATCACAGCAAAGGCAAGTACACCCGGCAGCCACCAAGCGGGGGGAGATCGCATGCTGCCCTGGGATGGCTATGAGAGCAGGGAGCAGGCTGCTGAACAAGGTGACTCGTTCTTCCCATGAAACATGAAGAGCAGAGGATCTGGAGGCAGGAAAACACACGCACACACACACACACACCCTAGATTGAACATGACTCCGCCACTTCCTTGCTGTGTGTTTTGGCAATTTTCCTTAGATCTTGGATCCTTATCAGCAGAAAAGATTTTTGAGGGCCTAAAAGTGAGTCAGGTATATAATATAACCTGCCCAGCGCCTGGCACACAGGCATCAATCTTTTCCCTTGAACAATGTTCCTGTGCTGAGAACAGTGAAGGTTAGGTGGCGGTCACCATCCTGAGAAGGGGTAACAGGTCCAGCTTATGATCCAGAATGGAGGCCCAGACACAGACAAGGCTATTCCCCAGAGCTCATGGGAAAACTGCTGGGAAAGGCTGAGAGCTGTTGGCCAGGGGAGGAAGACAAGAGATTAGGAAGCAGGACAACCAGTTAAGATGGCAGACTCCAACTGTTATGAGTACAATTTGAATAATCTATTCAATTCTGATTTTAGACCCTAAGGCTATGTCTAGTGAGTGTACTTTAGTGCATACACTCTATGGCTATTGTCTTTTAGAAATGGGCACCCAAGAGATTTCAAGGAACCACTTGGGACAGAGAGACAGCTTTCCCTCAGATGCTCATTTCATTAACAAGTCCTCTTGTGAGTCAGCATATTAATTTGAGCCAAATCCATTCTGCTTTCATTTCAGCCCTCTTCTCATTTAGTTCTCTTGGGCCACAAAGAAACAACCACTAGCATGGTCACCCTAGCTTGGCTACTTGCCCTGACAACCTTGCACTGGAGAGGACAGCTGTGCACTGCCTTAGCCAATCACTCAACAATTACAGTAGCAGTATCCTGCATTTTGCATTTCAGATGGCACAAAAGATGACGGCACCTCTCTTTAGGAGCTTTAGACATTTGAATTGCGGTACGCTAGAACTCATCTCTTCCAATCATCCACTCACTACTGGAATCCCCTTACTTTTACCCATGACAGGTAGCCATTCGACTCCTACTTGGGCTCCTCCTGTGATGGAAACTTCCTGCCACCCAAAGAAACCATACCCCACAGGCTCTAGTGCTGGGTATAGAGAATAGGAGACTCGCAATACATATTGAATATACAAACTGATGGCTTGAGTTTTTCTTCATTTATTGATGAATCCATTTGTTATAAATCTTTCTCTTCTTAACTTCTGTGCTTGTCTCACTTGGAGCTGCTCAAATATTTCAAGACACTCCAGGACGAACATTTCTGATTCTTTCAAATACTCTTCAGATGGCTCTGTTCCTATCCCTGTCCTACCTGCCTGTCCTATCTTGGTTTCTCTCATCTGAACAGTGTTCCTTCCAGATTGTGGCATTTAGAACTTAGCAAGTTGAAAACACTGTGTTTCAGCTGTAACTTGGAACCACACTCCCCTTACTCAGAAATCTACAGGGTCCAGCAGAAGTAAGGCCTGCTCGAGTGTGGCTGCTACAGTAATAATACGGGTATAGTAATTCACAGTTTTAATTTGAACCTTTCACCTAAAATGTCATATGGCATGCTTGAGTGTGATATTGTTATATTATAGAATGACATGCTTATGATTTTATAAAAAAGATTTTGTAATAAAAAAGGAGCGATATTTGTGCTGGACCCTGTATATTTTTACTAATATAGCTCAAACAGTACAGACAGGTATATACATGGAAATATGCTCCAAACACATAGAACAATGGTCTTCAGGAGACCATGGGAAGAAGGTTGATGGTAACCACTCCATATGCATTTTTGGAGCCCAAGACTAAAGACACAAACTCAAGAAGGACAGGAAATTATATGAGGCAGATGTGGGGCAGCATGAGATCAGCACCAAAACCAGTTGTTGTAACAAAGGGTTAACAGTAGAGATGACTCTTGGCAAAGTCAGAGAAAGCTGTTGGACTTTGAGGCCCCCAAGCTGCCAGAGCCCCTTCCTCCCTCCTGATTCGGCAGATGGAGTGGAAAAAGGAACAACTTTACAGTCACGCTGATCTTGGTTTGCATCCTCACTCTCCCAGGCTGCATAGTGTCATACAAGTGCCTCTCTCTCACCGAGCCTGTTTTATTTTCTGTGTAATGGGAACAATGATGTCTCTGTCCCCGGGTGGCTATGATAATGAAGGAAGGCAACAGATAGGGCCTAGCAAAGCACTGGAGTGTAGGACATTCAGAATTGGTTTTGCACTCTCCAGCATGAGCACTCTCCACGAGCACTCTCCATGTTGATAAGGGAACGGCCTTACGTCAGTGATTTACACCTCAGTGTGGGCCAGGGAGGCAGTGTGATTCCTGAGGGGCGGGGGCGTTTGTGTGCTGCTGAGGTGTTAAATAAATCTTACGCTCCAGTCAGGGGGTGGCAGTGATGCTGGTTGTGGCATTTTACTTTATTTCTTACCAAGCAGCTTTCATGAAGGCTCTGAAATAGCTGCTCTCCCTCCACCACCTGCTTTCTCTACACCCTGTCCCTCTCCCTATACCACCTGCTTTCTCCCTAAGGGTGGGACTTAAAAGATGCCATCCGCAAGCTCATGACTTGCTTGTAAGTCTTACCTAACGGGCAGCATTTTCCATGATTTGGTTACAGACATGAACCGCTGGGCAGGATTAACTAAGCCAATTGCAAGACATTCCAATTCTATTGCAAGTGTGTGCTTGTGCATGTGCACGTGTGTGTCCCGACTGCATACGCTGTGAGCCACCATTTATTCAACCCTTTACTTCATATATATTATGGCCTAAGCACTATCCTAGAGGTAAAGGAGAGAAAGACGAATACAGTCCTGTGCCTGGTGGAAGAGAGAGATAGAATCAAATTGTAGAACTGTTTGTGTTGGCCAAATGTATGAGTAAGCCACGTCAGAGCACAGAGGAGGGAGCAGAGAGCATTCCCCAGGGTTGGAGAAATTCAGAGAACTCACAGAGGAAGAAGCTCATGGTTGGGGCCTTGGCAGATGAATAGGAGTTTTCCCAGTGTTGCAATGGGAAAAGGACATTTGAGGCAGAGAGGACAGCTTGCAAAACACTGAGAGTTGCAGATGGGCACATCATTTTCAGGCAACAAGAGCACCTGAAGCCTTCAACTAGTGGCGTGTAGTGGTAGAAGAGGTGACTGAAGGAATTTAGGGGTCCAATGTGGGAAGGACCTTAGTGAAGGAATTTTAGCTAAAGAGAAGTGACTGAGATCATTTCGACAAAAGATGCTCACATCTCATACTCAGACACGGGCGTGGAGAGAAGAAAGGCTGGATTCAAGATATGTTTGCCAGATAAAAAATTGCCGGCCTGGTGATGGATTGTATGGAGGAGGGGCCCTGAGAGGAGGGAGGAGTTGAGGATGACTCTGAGGTTTCTGGTTTTGGAGATCGATTGGATAACGTCATCATTAACCAAGATTGAGAACACAGGGAGAGGAGCAGGTTCCGGGGGAGGTTAGATAAATAACAGCAAGGGGCACATCTCCCATCAGCTTCAAGGACTTTACTCTGCCCAGGCCTCAGAATAAACATCAGCTCCACAATGCCCTTGAATGATACCCTCTAATGCCAGTTCTGAGCCAGGACCTTAGAGAGCTCCCATGGGGCTGCAGGACACACTCCTTTGACTGCCAGCTGTGGTTCCCCTGAGTCATTTTGGTTGTCATGGTGAGTAAACACAGAACAGTAGCTCACCATATACTCCAGGATCTGGCAGCCCTGGGTTCAAATCTCCCTACCACCACCACCACTAATAGACTGTGTATTCTTGCAATTTATTCAATCTCTCTTAAGCCTCAGTTATTATCTATAAAATGAGTGTACTAATTATATCCACTACATAGAGCAACAGGGGATTAAACAAGTTAATGTATGTAAGAGGCTCAGAGAAGTCTCAGGCGTGCAGAAAGAACTCACAAAGAAATGTTGTTATTGTTATCAGTATACTCTTTCCCCTTTTCCTTTCTTTTTTTGAGGGTGGGTGGGTGGAGAACTCCTCAGCAGACAAGGTCCAATTTCATGTACCTACACTTCTTCCAGAAGTTCCCATTAAGGTTGGCACAATGCAGCCATAAAGTCCACCCTTTAGACATATAAACCAGGCTCCTGGCCACTTTCAGCAGGATATGCTTCTGGCCACACTCCCGGAGGTGGGGCAGATTTGTGATGATTGCTCATGAGTCCCTGACCAGGTCCCCTGTCCCAGAGAAAATGCTGGTCAGCCTGAGGAAATAGAGCAAGACTGTCTGACCTGGAAGCTGAGAGGTCTCTGCAGGTCTCTTGTGAGATGTCAAGACTGTTTGGCCTCTATCCAGGGTATGGGTGCTCTAGGGCTGTCCAAGTCCAACATTATGGAACAGCCTAAAGTGACCTTGAACATAAAAAGACACCGGTGCTGCCCTGGTTGTGTCCACTGTGCTGACAGCCAGGGGCCTGTGCGTGGGAGTGTATTAAGTAGAAATTTTCTCTTGCCCATTTCACAGTCTCCATGTTGGAGGTCAAAGCTCTAAAATCAATTCCTCTCTGAACTCCCCTACACACACACACACACACACCCTGGAAGAGATCACTTCTACTCCCTGTGAAGTCCCACAGCAATTTATCAGTTCACAGCTCCTGGTGGTCAGTCTTTTCTACCTTGCACTACAACTGTTTGTGGACTATAAACTCCTGTCCAGCTGCAAATCTTGTCATGACTGGAAGCTCCATAAGGATGGGATTTGTGGCTGGTTCATCTTGAGGCCCCGCATGGTCTTTGATAGAAGGTGACACTAAGACATAATATCCAATGAATAGGAACCATCTCGGCTGCCACCACCCACTGGCTTTCTCTCTTCTCCAGTTCCACTGTAGAACAGGAGGCAGCCTCACTCCTGCCTCAGCCGGTTTCCTGTGCACTCCTGCCCCCAGAGCCATTACAGTTTTGGCCATGAGGTTTCTGGAGGTCTTTTCTGATGATGATGGATAACAAAGTTAAAGGAATATGCAGTATCCAACTTCCGCGTGGTGGCCCACGAGCCCTCTTAACTCAACACATCCAGAACTGAACTCCTCAGTCTTCAGTCTTCCTTCCTCTACCTCTCCCATCTGCCACCTGCCACCTGTTCCTCCTGCTTATTTTCCAGCTCAGTGGGAATCTCTCCCCACCCCCTCTGACTCATTTAGATTTTCAACTTGGAGTTGAAGCTGGCAATATGCTTCAGGCAGATGTTGGCATAGCATGAATGTATTTTTTACATGGAACGAACAAGAATTTAGGGGGTCCAGAGAATTTACCACTATAGGTTGAATTGTCCTCCAAAAAGACATGTTGATATTCTACACCCCAGTGCTTCAGAATGTGACCTTATTTAGATGTAGGGTTTGTTGTAGATGTAAGTAGTTAAGACAAGGTCATGCTGGCGTAGACTGGGCACCTATACCAATATGGCCGATGTCCTTAAAAAAAGAGAAGAAATACACAGGAAGAACATAGGCACAGATCGGATCTATAAGCCAGGGAATGTCAAGGACTTCTGGCAAACCCTGGAAGTTGGAAGGGGCAAGAAGGATTTCTCCCTACAGACTTCAGAGGCAGCATGGCTCTTTCAACACGGTGATTTTGGATTTCTAGGCTCTGGAACTCCAACAATTAATTCCTGTTGTTTGAAGCTACCAGTTTGTGGTGCTCGGTTACTGCAGCCCCAGGAAACTACTCCACCCACTCCCCTTCAGCCGTGAAGAGGGACTTGGCCTCCTCTCTCTTCAGCCCCCACAGCTCGTCTCATCCCAGCCACTCCCCACCTCTAGTGTCCCCAGCTGCCTCCTCTGAATTACTCCCACCAACACACTCTTATCTGAGTCTTTCCTCTCTTCACTGGGCTATGACAAAAGCATTAAAGTAAGCGTCCCTCCAGTCTGTCATTGGCACTGCTACTGGAGAGATCTTTTCAAAATATCGATCCGGTCGTGCTCTCCCCGGTCATGCTCCCTCTGAAACTTCAGGGCACTGGAAAAGGAGTGCAAGCCTCTCTGTCACTCACAACCCTTGACAAGGAGGACTGCAACCATCTCCCTGGATCATCTCTGGCACCCACACCCACATGCACCTCTTGTTGCAAGCCCATGGGAATATTCTAACATCGCTGAGTTTGTCCATCTAAGGGTCTTCAGGTGCTCCTGCCCTACCTTCAACCCTACCTTCAACCTAACTCCTCTTCTTCACCTAACCAGCTCATACTCTTTCTTCAAAATCAGCTCAATTATCATCTCCTTTGGGAAGTCTTCTCTAAGCTTTCCTTTGGGAAGCTTTCCCCTCCTGGTCTAATAGGGTGCCTCCTCTCTGTACTGTCACTGGGGTCTGCTTCACCCAGCACATTTCTACCACTAGACTCAACTACTTTGGTGCTAAAACCATCTCTGTTACTTGTATCACCAAACCAACATGGTCACAGAGCAGGTGCCCAACAAGTGATTATTTACTTATTTTTTTACTTATCAACTTTTAACTGTTGTATGTACATTGTTGGGGGCCAGGCATTGAGCCAAGACCTTGCATTTCCTCCTCCCACCAACCCTATCTGTCGAGAATGATTATGTTTCTGTTATTACTAAGGAGGCTGAGTCTTAGAGAGGTGAAATAACTGCCCAGCATGCACAGCTGGAAAGTGCCAGAAGGGTCTGGGCCCAGCCTCCAGACTCCGCCATCCTGCCAGAATGATGAAAGAGGAGCCGATGAACATGGAAGAACTCGCAATGAAAAGTTATTCCCTGCAGTTCATCGGAATGCAGGTGGAGACCTCCCTAGTTTCACTTGCCACTTCAATATCGACTTGCTTCTCATCAAAAGAGAGAGAGAGAGAGAGAGAGAGAGAGAGAGAGAGAAGGAGAGGGAGAGGGAGAGGGAGGGGGGAAGGGAAGGGGGGAGAGAAACAGAGAGAGAGAGAGAGAGAGAGAGAGAGAGAGAGAAACTAACTACTCTCCCATGGTTAAAGGAGTTATAGTCCTCATTGGTCACACCAGTATGTGTGTCTCTGTCCGCAGAGGGGAAGAATGAACACAAATGTTATAAACACTAGCAGAGGCAAATGAGGAGCTATTTTATCTCCGCAGCACAGAACATAAAACCAGAGCCAGGCCTGCACCCCGAGCTTTATTTACAGTGTGCAGTGAACAGAGTCCTGATGGGGGAGGTGCCCTCTTTACACACCCCCGCACCCCACGCCTTGTTAGAGGCAAAGATGAATTTAAAACACAAGCTGCTCAGAGAGAGATAAATCAATTTTCATCAGATCAGCACCCCTGACACCACCTCGACAAATCAATATATTTCTCCATAATGGAGTCACTAAAGCTGCAACCAAGTCACTGGGAAACCCGAAGCAGCTGCGTAAAGAATATCGCAAAGTGGCAGAATACCCAAATCTGAATTTCACTTGTCTACCTTCAAGGGCACACTAACATCTTCAGTAGGGGAGTCCATCCAAAATTCATAAACCCTGGCTTCACTGACCCCAGGCAACAGGTCTGGGGGCGGCAAGGGTTCCCACTGCTCCAAGCTGACAGCATGTGAGTCTCATCCAGCCTAGGAGAAAGAATCTAGACTTCCCTGGAAGGTGGCCCGCTGTAAGGGAGATAGAAGGCTCCGAACAGTGGATCCTGCCGGTTAAAACACACCCTGCCAGCCCTGGAGGCCCTGAAGCCCAGAGAGCACCACTAAATCAAGCCCACCTGGCACCATCACCCAGGAACCCAGAAGGAGCCTACCCAGGCCTAGAGGGAGGAAGGCGGTGCCCCATCCTGCTGCCCCCTCCCCTCCTGCCATCTCAGGGAGTGGCAAAGGGCTCACGCCTGAGAATGGCAGCCAGCTGCTGGCAGGTGTCTCCTGAGAGTCACCTGGGTCATGTACATGCCTCTCGCTCAGATCTTTGCATCATTGCGACAGTAGCAACAGCCACACAGGTAGCATACTGGCTAAGAGCCTAGAGCCGATAGCCAGACAGGCTAGGTCTGAAACTTGGAGCTGCCACACATTACCTGAGGGGTCTTGCAAACCTCAGTTTCCCCATCTATGAAATGGAACAGTGCCACCCCACCTCATAGGGTGGGTGTGATCCTTGACCACCTTTATTGACTGGGCATAGGGATCATTCAAAGTTCTTTAAAGGTATCAAGCCATTTTATCTTCACAACAACTTGGTGAAGTTGGTTTTACTTGTCTGGCCATTTTACAAATCAGGAAGTGGAGGTACAGAAGTTCCATAAAAGTAATAGCACACAGAAAGTGCTTAGCACAATACCTATCCCCTTGCAAAAGCTCAATGGGTGTTATCACCTGCTGTTACTACAACATTTAACATACCTTCTAAGTAGTCTGAAAGCTGCAGCAGGCTCCTAAGCATCATAGATCTATACAATATCAGGTCTAAAATCCAGATTACTATGAGAGCCTTATAAGTGGCCTCCTGACCCTCCAATCCATACTCTTGAGTGCTGCCAGGAAGATCTCTCTGAAACTTCCACATTCATATTCCTTCAGTGGATTCCCCATGCCCTTTAGATAAAGTCCAAACCTTGACTTTGTGGGAAAACATCCCCTTAGTCTGGCCTTGGTTTGCCAGTCCAGTCTCGGTTCCCAACGCTTGCATATCACGGTTACACTCCAATTATCCACCAATTCTTTCAGAAATATGTTTTATTCACATACACATTAGGGCTTTTATGTAGGTCATCTCTCTACTTATAGTGATTTCCCTTCCTTATTCCTGTACACACCTTCCCTTCCTGATAGAGGTGGTGCCTCCTCTGCAAAGTTTGCCCTGCACCCTGGGGCAGATCGGCACTCTTAGGTCTCGGGGTCCCCAGTGAGCCTCAGTGCCCTCACCACGTCACGCCTGACACTGCATGTGTCTGCCCACCGTCTGCCTCCTCTGTGAAGCCAGGGCCTGCTGCATGGCCAGGCTTTGACGTCAGGATATCGAAGCTCCCCAGCTCACGTCCTGGCACACAGCAGGCACTGTGTGCGTGTGTGTTGTATATTGCTTTTATTTTGAATTATGGTGGGGCAGAGATGACAAAACACCATAATCTTGCCCTCAATCAGGAGACAGCTGAAGGTCTTAATGCAGTCTTGGAGACAATATCAGCTTAACAGAACCCACTGTAGCTAGTTTAATCAGAAAAGCAAGTTATTGAAGGATGTGAGGTAGCTCGTGGAGCCTCTGGAAGACCAGAGAATCTGTCTCAGAAGGGAACAGCCTGAAAGGATGCTCAACTTACAGTGCAGGCTGTTCCCATCGAGTGGCTGCCCCTGTCAGCTCTGGGCAACGGCGCCCCAGCTCCTGGTCAATGTGATTTAATAAAGGAGTAACAGTCATCTGTAGTGATAGGTATTCCTATCTCATCAAGGAGGAAACTGAGGTATAACAAGACCATGGGCTTGGCTCACAGCCCCACAGGTAGTGGGTGTTCTGTTGCCTAGATGTACCCACTATGTGGCAGCCACCTGGACATGGGTGCAGGGGTGGGCATTTCTGGAGCTGAGGAGCTGAGTGGGTGCCCAGACGCCTGAACCCGTGGCTGCAGAGAGCACTGAGGAGACAGGGTGAGAGGCAGCCAGTGGCCCCATGCACATTTCCCCTCTCAGGCACAAAGCTGGACTGCGTGTCTCAGCCCCCAGTGGAGTGGAGTGGGGCCCTGGGATAGAGTTTTCTGCTTAGCAGAGTATGAATTCAAGAGAAGTGAGCCAGCTCTGGGCTGGAGCATCTGAAAACTGGTGTATCTTCTCCACCATCTCATGGCCTGACACAGAGGACCCAAGGGAGGACTAGAGGCCCTGGGGGAAGCAGAGCTGCCACATAGGAACAGCCCCAGCTCCAGATCATCATGAGCAAGGCCGCCGTCCCAAAGCTGCGATGTGAGGGAGAATTGAAGGTTATCATGGTTACAGGCTGAGTCAGTAAGATGTAGGGACCATGAGTTAGAGCTGTCGGCCTACCCTCACAGGTGAACATGGGGCAGGTGACCCACTGGCTCACACTCAATCCTGAAGGGCTGCCTGAGACGGCAGAGCCCCAGGCTGGCAGGCAAGCAGGGAATGAATGAGGTTCCACACAGGTGGCAGCCTTCCAGGTTGGTGACCACACCAAGGTGTGGGGGCTGACGCCCAGGAAGGGCGTGGAAGCTCCGTGCCCCTGCTCCCTTGCCCTATATATCTCTTCCATTCAGTTGTTCCTGAGTTGTACCTTTATAATAAACCAGTGATAGTAAGCAAAGTGGTTTTCTGAGTTCTGTGAGCCGTTCTAGCAAATTATCAAACCCTAACAAGGAATAAGGGGAACCCTGGTCTGTAGCCAGGGTTAGAAGTTCCAGGAGCCTGAGACTTGTGATTGGCGTCTGAAGTGGGGGCAGGCTCTCAACCTGCAGGCCTGCTCTATCTCTGGTAGCGTCAGGATTGAATTGAACTGAACTGAAGGATGCCCAGCTGGTGTCCTGAGAGTCACAGAATTGGCTGGGGTGAGGAAAAACCCCATGCATTTGGTGTCAGAGTATAATGAGAAGAAATACATCAAAGACGTGTCCGAGTCAGGGCTTCTCAGCCCAGAAAGGAGGGCTGACTATCGCAGGATCTGGCCTCGTCATCTCTGCATCTACCATCTACTTATCCTACTGATTCGTCTCTCTCATCTGCTTATCTCTCCTTAGCTTCCTTCGAGCTCTACAAAGCAAACAATGGGATGATCTTTGGAGCTCCCCTTCTATTATCATTCTCCAATTGACTCTGAGCCAACAGAAGTGTCAGGCCTCAGCCAGTGTGGGTCCCCACAGCCAGCAGCTTCAGTTTGGTTGGGGGATGCAACCCCTTCCTCGATTCAGACCGTTAACCTCACCCCATTCCCAAACCAGTCATGTGGCAATCAGTTCTGCCCCACAAACAAGCTAGAATCAAGAAAGAAGACCTGGGGTCAGGAGCCTTTCTCAGCCTGAACACAGGCCTTCCCCTTCTGTGGAGTCAATCAGGAGCCTCAGCTCTCCCCACCCCCACCTGGAAGATGCCATCAGCTCCAAGGAGGAGTCAAATGTCACCTGAGTCCTACACAGGGAGGCAGGGACTCACAAGAATGTAGAACCTGTCCCACTCAAGGAAAGAAGTGCGAACATGAAGAAAGGGTCGTCGGGGTGTACAGAGTGCAGACTCAGAACCTATGGGCTCAAAGTGTAGCCTAGAGACAACCTGGCCTTTCCTGTGTTAAGCATCCCAGGCTTTGGCAAAGGAGGCTGTCCCCCTTAGACCCACATTCCAGCTCTGTCATATTGTGGCTGTGTGACCATGGGGAATTCACCCAAGCTGTCTGAACCTCTGATTTCTCAGCCAGTAAAAAGGGGATTATAATCGTTTCTGCCTCACAGGTTGTTGTAAGAATTAAATGAGGAAATGCGTGGGGTGTGAAGTGCACACTGAGCCAAGAACACGGTGAGCAGTACCGCACTGCGCCCGCACAGTGCCTAGTGTCTTACACAGTTGTAGGAAACGTTTGAGAAAGGGAGGAGGGAAAAAAAGAGAGAAGGAAGGAAAAACTAAGGAAGAAAGGAAGGACAGAAATGGGTGGTAAGAGGCTCAGGCCAGAGCTCTAAATAATTAACGCATGATCTGTGCAGGTTTCTATGGAGTGGGGATGGAGTCTCATAGTCTGATCAAAGCACCCCACGTGATTCCACTCTGTCTGCCTCCCCAGCCCTACTGAGAAGCCCCACCAACCAGCTCCCAATGACCCCTGGTGTAAGGACCACCCTCCCTCTCCCCCTGACCGGGGCCTGACATCAGCAGGGGAAGCTGTCCTTGTGAGGGAACCAAGTGGACCCAGAACCTCCCTGGGCCTCACTGTGCCTGCAGAGGGCCACCTGCTACGAGCCAACTGCTTCCCTGTGCAAACCACACTTGCTCAGTGTGATAGGACTGGAGGGGCCTGTTGATATCACTGCACAGCCTCAGGCAAGTCACTTAACTTCTCAGAGCCTCAGTTTCCTCATCTGTAAAATGGGGAGGGTTGATAGCCCCTGCCCCGCAGACCCTCAGGGGTGGGGTAGTTCTAGCACTAAACTAGTTGCTAGATAAACAAGTTACTATTGGTAGTGCCTCCAGCACTGTCTTTGCACAAAGCATTCATTGGTGTCCTGCAAATGTCAGATAGTCAAGAGTTGGTTTCCTCCTTGTTTTGCAGAGAGCAGGGGTAGGGGTGAGAGTGCATCAGTAGAGAGTGTGCACCAGCTCCAGCTCAGTTCTGACAGTGGGTTAGAACCTCCTGGGGAGCTGCAGAATCACACCAGAAGCCCTGGCCCCTCTCCAGCAATTCTGATTTGGTGGATATGCGGTGGGGGCATGGGCTAGTTGTCTTTTTAATGTTCATAGATGTTTCCTATGAAATGTTGAGAACTCCTGGGCTCCCCAATGAAGCGAATGTGAATAAACCAAAAGAGGAGAATAATCTAAAAATCAGCCTTGGAGTGATGAATAACCCCCTCCCCCAGAGTTCAAGGGCCTGTGAACCACAAGAATGAAACATTTATGAATCTAGTTTTTAATAGCTCAGATGTATCATATGCAAATTACACGTCAAGCACTATGCTAAGCTCATGATAGCCTTTATCCCAGTGAACCCTCACTTTGGCCCTATGGGGTGCGGACTGGTATCACCCCATGTACAGAGGCGGAAACTGGCAGCGCTTCCTATTCCTCATCACTGAGGTGGAACCAGCACCAAGCCTGGTTATGCCTGACCCTGAGGCCAAGCTCTGCGCTCCTTCAGTCCACTGACCAGTGCTAGAGAGAGAGACTGGGACCCTCACCCTGTCTTGCACTTCTGTTTTTCTTTGGGCAAATCACTGTTCTCTCTGAACCTGTTTCCCCATCTATAAAATGTGCCAGTTCTGTCATTCATACACCTACAATCTTGTGAACCCCTCTTGCGTAAGTCCACTGACCCTTTATTCTTCTTCTCATTTCAATTTCCTTAACCTCTAAATGTATTTGAAACCAGCGTAACTAGCCTAGACACCTGCTCTAAAGAGAGGTTACTATAAGACTTTGGCTCCTCCAGGATTTGAAGCAGGGACTCCTCTTTTTGAGGGTCCCCCCCACCACAGCCTATAAAATCCAAGAACTCTGGGGAAGTGTTGCTGGGAAGAATCAGCTTTGGAAAACCTGCTATGACATTTGAGAAACACACACATCCTGGGCTGGAAAGCCATTTAGGATACAGTCCTAAAAGGCTGTATCTCATGCTCTACCTGGGATTGAAAATTCCTCAAAAATTTGCTCTGGGGTGTTAAAAGACTGTTGGCTAAGAAGGCACCTCAGCACTTACTGATTGCATATCCACCCTCCTGGAGATTCACAGTGTACGTCAGTCACAGTAAAGGTGCTGGTAAGTCCTGCAGTCGAGAAATCTGGGCAGCTTTGCTTCATCCAGATTTTTCTCAAGCTTCCTTGGCCACAGAACCCTTTGATTGAATACCTAAATTGAATACTTAAAACAGGGCATACTTGTCCCTGCCAAAGCTACATCCCATCTTCTTGACCCCAAGATCACGCTTCCTTGACATTTAGAAGATAAGCTGTGAGCAAACCACGTGCAGAAGGAAGGCTAACGCTGGCTGTCACCATCCCCGTCACACCCTCTCCCGCCTTACAAGCAGGTCTGATGAGCTGGGAGGGCTGCAATTAACGAGGCAGCTGCCTGGCCTGGTGGTATAGGAAGCACTGTCCTCCCACAGCAAGGTGGGCCCAGCTAGGTGACAATAAAGCCACTGTGGGAACTTGCACCTTGTCATGTTAAGGGTGGTTTCTCATCCTCCAGGCTGTCTGTGGGGTTGGGAAGTTAATTCACTTGCATATGTAACAGGACTAAATTAGAGACACCAAGACAGACAGAATGACCTAACTGAACCTTTCACATTCTTTCCAAGGTAGGCCCGGCTAGGGGACAGTCATCGCCACCCTTCCTTCACCCAGCAAAGCTCCATTAAACCCTAGCTCTGTGCAGGCTCTGGAGATCATGCAGGATGAACCAGATTCAATGACAGCCTTCCAGGGGCTCCCAGCTTGCGTGGAGAGAGACGTGCGAACAGTTAATCACACCGGATACTTGAACCAGGAGGGAGGACAAGAGCTCAAAGGAGCCTAGAAAGAGGAGAAGTGGCTCTGCCTCTTTCCAATACAACACACATGTACCAAGAATCTTCTGTGTCCCAGACGCTGTTCTGGGCATGGAGGGAAGAGGCAAGAAAGACAGGGTCCCTGTGTGGAAGGTGCCTTTGGCTTCTGAGGTGTTCCAGGGCCCACACCCTTCCTACAACAGAATAAAACATTTCCTCCTCTAAATTTTGGAATTCCCCTCCTTGGTACTTGTCACACCACAGTGCTTGTCACACCACAAGGAATTTGTTAGAATGTTTGTTTTCCCAAAGGGCCTGCAAGCAGCCCAAGGGCCAGCCCCCCACCTCCACCCCCAACTACTGATGTTTGCATAGAAAGTACACCGCTTAGCAACCACCCGGAAGATAGCAGATGCTCAACAAACGCCTTTGCACTGCAGAGATGAGGGTGGGGGCAAGGAAGTTTATAAATCAGGGCATTACAAGGCCACTCGGGTGCATTCCCGGGAAGGGAAAAAGTGCCAAGGCGTTCCATGCAGGGAGAACAGGGATCCAGTCTGGGGAGCAGGGAGAGAGCCAGAAAGCACAGGGGAAAAGGGTCACTGACTTGGACACTGGAAGATGGGCAGACTGAGAACAAAAGAATACTAGGGGAGAGGAGAAGAATAAATCCTAAGGATGAACAGTGTGAGCCAAACTGAGGAGTCAGGGCAGGGTGGGGGTGGGAAGCAAGGATCCAGGAAAGAGTGAATTCCAGTCCGACCAGAGTTCAGAGAAAGTATCATGAGGAATTGGAAACTGAGCCTGGAAATGCAGTTTGGGGAGGCAATGGGCACCTTGATTGATTAGAGCAAAGCAGGGACATACGGAAAGCTGAGTTTGGACACGGCCATGTGATAGTGGTGAATAATGGGGATGGGAGGGAGAGCAGCTGGGGAGAGACTGCTTAGAAATATCCATTCTGAGTCTGTCATCATATTCCTTGAAGAAACTGCCAGCCCCCAGCTCCACTGCTCAGGCCTCAGAAGAGTCGTTCTGGCACCGGTACAGCTCCCTGCCCTTTGAACTATAAATAGCCACACACAAAGGTCTGGGCCACCAGCACAGCAGACACAGATGCTCCAGTGCTGAGCTGTTACCCACCAGGACCTAAGCACAGCCTGCCCTGGCTCAGCCCTGACTGGTCACCCCTCTGCCCCATGGGGGAAGCCAGCCCATGATCCTCTGACAGCATGGGCAGCAAGTAACAGGAAGTGGCATCTTCCTGAGCTGAATCCTACCCCCCAATCCCCAAGGTCCGTTGCACTCCACCAAAAGAGCGAGGGAGGATGACGGCAGCCTGTGGCTGTGCGTGCCTTTCCTTTAAACCCACTCAGGGGCCTTGCTGAGGAGCACTGCTCACCCGGGACCAGGTCTGAGCACCTGGAATGGAGTGTCTGGAAGTCTGAGTGCTGGCCCCTCGGTGAGTTACCTTGCGCCTGGCTCCTGCCCTCCTCTCTGGGACAGTGTCCTGGGGACTTGTGAGACAACTGTGGGTGCTGTCCTGGAATTTGAGGTACCCAGAAGCTTCAGGCTGGGGTTCACTGAGGAAGAAGATCCTAACACCTGGTGCAGGGTATCACAATAAACGGGAGGAATGACAAGTCTGACCTCAGTCCAGATCCTGACTTCGCCACCTGCTTGAGCATGACTTTGGATAAGCCCCTGCACTTCCTGGGGCTTGAATGTCCTCACCCGCAAGGCAGGACGACCCCTGCCTGCCCGACCGCCGTGCGCTCGTGAGTCAGATGGCAAGTGTACACATGAGTGTTCTCTACAAACTAAGGGCTCGGGAAGCGTAGTCTGTGGCACACACCTCGCTGGCCTCTAGCTGGGTGGGAGGAGAGGGGGCTCTCAGGAACCCTAGAAGGCCTCCCTAGAAACACAGTCTCCCCTAAAGAGAAGCCTAGGCCCCAATCTGACTGGTGTCACCCCAATTTAATACCTGCCTCCCTCCTTCATGGAGAAGAATGAACTGAGATCACCCTTGTAAAGGGAGGAATACTAAATATCTACTGCTTACTGTTTGCCAGACTCCACAGTGAGCATCCATTGTCTGAATTAATCAAACGTTTGCACTCATGCTATCATATATACCATATATAAAAGATATCATATGTATAATACATCATATGGCCTATATGATATGTGTGTGTGCGTGTGTGTATAGTTCTCATTTAGAGGCAGAGAGAGGATTCAAACTCAGGTCTCTACTGTTTTCCTCAGTGCTTTTCTCCCCTTCTCTTCCTGGTGCAGAGGAGGGGGATTTTGTCCAGGTCGCTGGGGGCAGTGCCCTGGGAATGCTCAGTGAACCTTAACTCTCTCCCCTTCCCTTCTAAAGAAGGTGCTGGGACGAGCCGCACTCCTGGGAGTTTCCAGGGCCAGGAGGCGGGCCCTGGGCAGCCCAGTCCACTTGGGCTGGGAATAGAACATCAATCCACGTGCCCGGGAGGGCAACCCTGCTCTGGGCTGTGGGACAAAAGCCCAGAACGATGACACCCACATGCATGGCCACAGACCAGAGGACCAGAGGGGCCAACAAGCCTGGTGCCCACCTGGCTTGGGGAGCTTCCCAGAGCCTGGCACCAGCAGGGGAAGCTGTTCTTGTGAGGCAGCCAAGGGCCCCGCAGCCTCCCCGGGCCTCGCTGTGTCTGTCGTGTGCCAGCGTTGTCTCCTATAAACCACCTCACTTGTATCTGAGGATGGCCCTTGAAACGGGCTTTCATCCCGGTCTACAGATTAAGCCAGTGGCTCTCAGCTAGGAACGATTTCGCCCTGCAAGAGACACTGGGCAGTGTCTGGAGATATTTTGGGTTGTCAAAACCGGTGGTGGGGGGTGGTTGTTAGGGGGTGGGCCACCACTGGCCGGGAACACCACCTAGCATCCTACAATGAGCAAGACAGCCCCATCACTGAGCAAGTTTATACCCCAAAATGTCAATAATGCTGAGGTCGAGAAACCCTGAGGTGAGGAAACTGCCTCTCAGAGATACTTCCGAAGTTCCCATAGCTGCTGGGCACTGGACTCAACTTCCAGGTGCTGCTTCTCTGATCCGAAGCCAGGGCTACTTCTTCACCTCGGGGACAGGGAAACTCAGCCCAGCCGAGGCCAAGGAAACTGAAGGGGGGTTAGCCTGAATTCCTTCCAGCAAACAGAGTCAAGGGTGCCATGGGCCCTCCTGAGACGCTCACCTGAAATCTGAAATCCCTGGCAGAAACTGCCCTGAAGCTTCCCAGGACAATGTTGGTGCCCTTGGTTGTACCAGAGCTTTGGGAGTTGTAAACGGTGAGTTATTTGCATTTGGAATTGTCCAAGTGGTTGGCGCCCTCTATGACCCCTCCACCCCCACTCCTGGGCACTCGTCTGTCCTTAAGTCTCATGGTCAGGGTGAGCTCCCTACAGTCCGGAAAGGAGCCACGAAGCCCGCTCACCAGGACGCCACCTTGACCAGGTTCCTTGTGCTGTCCTCAACGACAGATAATACAGGACAAAGCCTGACACCAGTCAGCATGCAACCAGGGAAGGAGGGACAGGCCAGCAGGGGTGAGTGTAGCTGTGGTACAGATGAGGTGGGAACGGCCAGCACAGCTGGGCCATGAACACCAGGGAAGTTCAGAGGGCGGACTCTGCCCGAGTCCTGTGATGAGACAGGATGAGGTTCAAGGCCAGAGAGGGACCTGACCATTTCTCCATGCCAGTTGGCATCATACACCCCAGAAGCTAAGTCTGTTCACGGCAGTTCCAAAATTAATTAGGTCTGACCTCAGGCAGGAAGCCTCCCTTCCCACCACTCTGATGGATGTACAGGCCGCCTTTCACTCCTAAGACAGGGCAGCTGAGCATCAAGCTGCAATCCTTACTCCGACTCCCTGGATCCTCCCCCCAGCTCATACCTAGGCAGTGCCTTCTGAGACACCTGCAGTCCACACCCCTCACTCTGACACAAAGAACACCATCTGGAACGTAGAAGTCCAAATTCAGCGGGCAGCTCATTGCCAAAGACATCACTGAGACATTGGCAACCAGAGAGTGAGGTTTAGCCCCCACAGACAGGCTTGTCAGAGCTCTGGCAAACAAATGGAATACTGTGCTGAAGATAAGCTCTTCCTGCTAGGGAAGTTGGAAAATCCGCTTTGAATAATTCCAATAGCAGAACCTCACAACTTCTCCAGGTTCTGGCCAGCAAAGTCTCCAGGTTCTGGCCAGGAAAGCCTCAGCCAGTGGCCAGCTATGTATGGCTTGGCTTCCCTAAGCCAAGAACTACATTCGTTTTCTCTGGCCAAGTGGTCACACACAGGCCAGCCCCTGGATAACTGGAAAGCTGAGCAGGGGCATGGCAGGCACAGACGATGCGCTACAGGTAGAAAGTGGCTAAGGACCAGGGCGAGTGCTAGCACCTCTGTGGGAGAAGACCAGTCAGTTCGCCCAGCACTGGGCTTTGCTTCCAACTCTCCAGGCTGCTGTTCGTCTTGCTAGCAGTTTTCAAACCTGGCTGAGCACTGGAGTTAACCTGGTGAGGTTTGAAAAAATCCTGATGGCCAGGCTTCAGTGCAGACATCTCAGGGGTGGCTTCCGGACACCAGTCATTTTTCAAGTTCTCCAAGTAATTTCACTGTGCAGCCAACATGGAGAATCATGGGCCTAAATCTTCCCTTTATGCCTTGATTCGTTCTCTTAGCCCTCGATGAGTTCTCACTACCTGGGGATTGTTTACACTCTGTAGACAGCAATCCACCCCCAAAGACTCCAGCTCCACAAAGATGACTTAAAGGTAAGAGGTCCAATTAACATAAGACTCTTATTTTTTTTTGAATAATAATAACTAAAGCAAATGGAAACCCTTATTTTTGCAACATCTTTCTTACCTAAATCATCTTCAACCAGAATGCTGCCAAGCAGGATTTTTTTAAAAAAATAAAATGTAATCACGTTACCCAGAACCCTCAATAGCTCCCCACTGTCTACGGCACTTGGCACTTGGCCTCCCCTGGTGGCCTTCTCTCCTGTTCCTGGCTCTACCCAAGCACATACCTGGCATCCACACCCTGGGCCCACCTGTCCCGCAACTTTGTTGGCACAGTTTCCTGGCCCTGCAATGCCCTCACCCGCCCCTTCCCTTTGTCAAAATTCTACTCCTCTTGAAGGTCTGGCTAAAATGTCATTCCAAACCCCCCAGTTAGAATGAATCCCTCCCTCCTCTGCAGTCCCTCCCTCCGCCCCCATGCACAGTACAGACACTTCTCTCCTCCTGACAGTTCTAATTAAAAGAATGTTTACGGGGGAGGGAGAAGGGTGAAAGAGGTGAAGGGGAATGAGAAGGACAAACTTCTAGTTCTAAATAAGCCACAGGGATGCAGTGTGCAACACAGGAAAGATCGTCAATATTAGTGTAATAACTTTGCACAGTGATAGACGGTTAATGGACTTATCCTGGTGATCACAGCATCCCCCTAAAAAATGAGCTTCCCCTAGGGACAGGGGATGTGCTTTATCTATCCTGACCCAAAGTAGACCCTCGGGAATGCAAAATGAATGGATGCCGGAACAGCAGGTTGAATTAACTTTGCATTGTGGATATACACTTGGCTCTCCACAACTGAGATCTTAGTAAGCACATGCTGTTTGGTGGTGAGGTGGTTTTCCAGAAAACAGATTGAATTTATTTTCCCAGGAAGGGAGATTTCAATCCATCCAGTGAAATCATCATCACCCATGTTCTGTGTTAATCCTCTGGGCTCATTAGCGTGCGGGATAATTAGCGTCCCTAAGCAGGCAAGGCCAAGAGCAGGTTACATGGAAGCAATGCTGCATCTGCTGTGGAATATCAGGTGAGTGATGCCAGGTAAAAGAGCCACAATGCTAAGGGCTCCTGGGGACAGTCATGCTTGTGTCCACTGGGCACCTCTCCCCTCTGGGAGCCCCACCCCACTCCACCATTGCACCCCCAAAAGTCCCTCCCTGCAGGCTCAAAGCCAGATGGCTGTTGAATTACCTAGTCATCCGGGAAGATACAGGCTGAAGGTAGGAGAATGTGAAACTGCCTCACTTGCCCCATAATGCTCTGCCACCTCCGAGCAGAAGCTTTTTCATGCACTGCCTAGAAAGGCAGAATAGGGCAGTGAATGGGACCATGAACTTGGAGACCTTGGCAATTTCTTAAGTTCTTATGCCTCAGTCCTCATACACATGATAAACTGGGAGAAGTAAAAGGACTCCCGTCATCACACTATTGTGAGGACACAATGTATCATTTGGAGATGCTTTTGACACTGCCTAGCACATAGCAAATGTTCAGTAAATGTTTTCCTCCCATCACTTACCCAGGTAGTACAATTACATGGAATTCACATGAGAAACTTCCCTTCCTGCCCCATCTCCTCTACTCCCACTGAAGAGGGTCTGCGGCATGAATTTCTACAGATGGGTGCAAGACAGCGCAGGTATTAGGCATCTTCTTGAGAAGGCTACAGGGAAATGAGGAGATACCAAGGGACAGGCCAAATAATTAAGATCCTTACAGTTGACACTTCATGACCTGCCTCATGCTACGCGGTCAGTGTTATCACAGCCCTATTCCACAAATCCCAGTGCCTGTCACCTCTGCCCAGTGAGAACCATGTCTATAAGAGGAACATCTCCATTCTTGATTCTATGGGATCTGGAAAGAGTCTGTGGTTGCCTTGACTACAATTAAGTTGAGTCCTATTGATCTTCCCTGTTTCCTTATTCCTTGTCCATCTGGGAATTTATCACCCCTCAAAGCCCTACATGGCAATTATTACACCAACTCTATCCTCTGTAAGACAACAAAAATAAGCATTTATCCTTCCTTCATAGGAGCAACTGTGGCTGATCTCCAGTTGATGAAGGAAAGCTCTTCTCTACTAAAGAGCATCAACCAATAAATGTGGAAAGAATAACAGAGTTGGGAAATCAGTATTTTGCAACCTCTCATGAAACTGTCAGTTCAGGTTCAAATAGTATGGTGAGCAGAGTACTTGCAGGGTACCATGGTATCTATCATGTCACAGATGACGGGAGACGACACAGTGGAGAGACCCCAGAGTTGCTACCTTAACCAGGTGATCTAAACTAGCATCTCTAAGAGTGGGGCAACCACAGAACATGCCCCTCCTGCTGGATGCAGTACGAAACACACAGCTTCACTCATGGAGTCCTCTTGCCAAAAACATTAACCTGAATCTCATCGAGTTCTTAAACCTGACTCCCAGTTTCTAAGAAATATAGGGGAGGGAGGAACAGGTTAAGTAAAACCACAAGTAAGTAATCAGACAGATTCATAGTGTGAAATAATTGTATAGGACAACTGGTCTGTTTTCTTCCAGACCAGTTGTCAATACAAAAAGAAGTGTGAATAGCAGCATTATTCATGATTACAAAAAAAACAAAAACAAAAACAACCCCCCCCTTAAACATCCATTAGCTGATAAATGGGTAGATAAAATGTAGCATATCCATATAACAGAATATTATTTGGTAATAAAAAGGAATAAAGTACTGATATATGCTACAATATGGATTAACCTTCCCAACACTATGTTAAATTGTACATCTGAAACCTACATAATTTTATTAACCAATGTCACTCCAATAAATTCAATAAAAAAGAAACAAACACTGTGCTAAACAAAAGAAGTCTGTCACGACAGACCACAGGGTGTGTGACTGCATTTGTGTGAAATGTCCGCAACAGGCAACTCTGTAGAGACAGAAAGGAGATTAGTGATTGGTGATTACCTGGGGCTAGAACGGTGGGGTTTGGAGCAAAGGGGTGGTGATGACTGCTAATGGGTACAAAGTTTAATTTGGGGCGATAAAAGTGTTCTAAAATTAGAATACTGTGAATGCACAAAGTCCTAACTCCACTGAATTTTATACTTTATAGGGGTAAATTATATAAGAGTTGTACTTCAAAGCTATTTGTAAAAACTGTGTGTGTGTGTGTATGTGCATTATGCTGAGGGAAAGCTTTTTTTTTTTTAAGATTTTATTTATTTTTAGAGAGAGGGGAAGGGTGGGAGAAAGAGAGGGAGAGAAACATCAAAGTGTGCTTGCCTCTCGTGTGCCCCCTACTGGGAACCTGGCCTGTAACTCAGGGATGTGTGCTGACGGGGAATGGAACCAGTGACCCTTTGGTTCACAGGCCAGCACTCAATCCACTGAGCCACACCAGCCAGGGGACTGGGGGAAAGCTTTTTGATTAAAGAGACAGAACAACCAAATGCAACACAAGAATCTTGATTGTATCTTGAATGGGTCCCGAATGTGTAAACTAAAAAGCCATAAAAGAATTGGGGAACAACTGAGGAAATTTGAGTAAGAGTGGAAGGCAGCCAGAGTACTCCCAAGGGGCACAGCACGGTGTGGCAGGAGGGCAGTGGGGTGAGGACCAGCCCCCTGTGAGGAAGCATCCAAGAAGAGGGGGAGTCTGGGGAGACAGGAAGATGGTCGCCATTCCTGGAGCAAATCAGTGATTAAGATAATGGGAGGCAGGTTTCCTACGGCTGGAGAAAGGAGGGACCGGCATGGATGAGGGCAAACCTAGAGTGAGTCCTGGGGTGTTCGATCGGAACTGGAGGTGCCAGTGTGAACTCTCGGGTTACAGTGAAGGTGTCAATACCCTCTCTCTGCCCATGGACCAGGGCCAGGAGCAGCAGCACCGTGGCAGCGATGAGCACGCCCAAACCCACATCTTCTAAACAGCATCGCCCACCGAAAGCAGCCAGGGCGCACTAGAAAAGGTGACTCATTACAGGAGGAAAAGAAAACGGTGAACCTGGAATATCTAGCTGGGCCGGAAATGGCTGAAGTGCTCAAAAGTTGCAGGAAGTGCCAAAAAGGTCCCAGAATCAGCTGGAAGGGATCCCCAGATATGGGGAAATGGGAGTTTCGAAATAAAGAATGATATTAACTCACTGAATAAAAAAGTAAATCTGAATCTAGTGATACAAATAAACAAATACATAAAAGGGGAGAGGAGAGAGCTCTTCTGTATTTTAGAAAGCCAACTAATAAACGTAGACGGAATGATGGAACTAGAAAAATCACCATTTGGCAAGCATTCCTCTAATAATTCTGGCAAGAAAAACCAATGGCTAATGAAACTACAGGGTGAAAGACGGATGAGGAATGGGTTTTACATAGTCTCAGAGTGTCTCCCTAGAAGATGCCATATTAATCAAGTGATAAAAGTTAACACTGTTTAAGTATTGGGACAAACGGACATCATCATGTGCCTCTGGACAGGATGCAATGAGAAGAACCCTGCGTCAGCTCTGTGAAATTTGGCCAAAAATTCATTATCTGGCTCTGATCAAGACAGAACATCGGACAAACCCAAACTGAAAATCATTCTGCACAATGGTCCTCTTGAATTATAAACAATGTCAAGGTCATAAAGTCAGGGGGAAACTGAGAAGCAGTTCCAGAGTCAAGGCATCGAAGGAGACGAGGCAATCGAGTGATGCAGGATGTGGTCCTTCGGCAGAAAAGGACATCACTGGGACCGCTGGACAAAGGATGCACAGGACATCTTTACACTGGCCTCGCAACATTTGTACGTTTGAAATGATTTCCAAGGAGAAAAATACATAAGAACCTCCATCTGGAAGACTGCTGGAGCCTACCCTGTGTCGCCTCCGGACCGAGCGCAAAGAAGCTTTGGCTCTTCAGTGTAACCTGCTTACTGCCTGGCCTCTCCACTAGACTCCGAGCTCCTCGAATTCTTCGACCGGGCCTTATTCATCTCCATTTCTAAAGCCCAGCACAATGGCCAAAACATAGAAAGCACTCACTGGGGTGTGTGTTGAATCAATGCGCTGGGCCTGGCTGGCACCTCCCTGCACATGCTGACTGTTGGTAAATTCCTCTAGATATTAAGCTGAAATTCGCCTCTCTGCAAACCAGAGAACATCTGTCTGCCCTGCAGCAATGAGCTATGAGTCCTGGAACAGTGTCCTGCTTCCAGCAGCACAGAGCCTGAGATCACAGGCTCCAAGGAGCAGCACTCTGGCCTCGCTGCTTCGGGGAGAACAATGGCCCTGTTTGTTGAATCCCAGACCACGGCGGCAGCCTTGACTGTACAGTGCTCACTCGTGATTCATGTGAGCGTCATATGAGCTCCCAGAGGTTTGCAGCCATAATTCAACATTTGCTAATAGCCACTTAAAATGTCCCTGAAATAGCTAAAAGGCCCAGGGGATAGAAGGTATTCTGCTAAGAAATCATCCCAGGGAGGCAGAAGCAGCCTTGGCCCAAACTTTAGAAGACACTGTTACTCCCAGTTCATGGAGATTTTTCTCTCTCGTTGGCTGCCTTCTTACATTCCATGAAGAGAGGGGTGACATCCCTCGGGGCCACTATGGAGAAAGTAGGACCTGAAATTCTCTACATCACCATGGTGGACATGCTAGAGCTCCTTCCTAGTTGTTCCTGTGCAGAAGGAGCTCCCTTGAGATCCGTGTCCAGTGTCGGGGGAGAAAACACAAGAGAACACAGTCCAGAGGATTCCAAGAGGAAGCCCCCTGCTCAAAGAACAAGAAGGAGGAAACAGAAAATACAGTTATTGGATTGGAAGCTCAAAAGTTTGTGCATAGGGAGAGATGGCAAGAGGCAGAAGGGTAAGAAGAAACTCATGTAGGTTGCGGTCTACTGTGCTACACAGTTTACAAATGATGTAATTCTCCCCAAATCAAATTACATAAATTGTCCAAGGTCATCTAACCACTATAAGAGTGTAGGACTTAAATAGAGACAGTCTCACTCCGCAGCCTGTTCTACTCTTAACCATTATACTGCACGGCCAGCCGCAAATTGGTCAGAGCACACTTGGACTGAAGGTTCAAATTCAAGTCACTTGAGTCCAAGGCAGAAGTTCAAGCTCCCAATGCCAGGCGCTCACATCCTGGTTCTTTAAACATATCTATTTCTCCTAACGTTATCACTTCTGCCACCCAGAGTTGGATTTAAAATGGGGCAGTGTAGACAGAGTGAGCAGGGAAGAATTACCTGCACAGCTGAAAACTGACGACCGTTTGCTAATGTCACACCCCCTGAGCCCCTCAGTTGGCAACTTGGAGAGATATCAAGTGTCACCCTGGCCAGAAGAGACTTCTCCATCTACTCAACTTTCCTGAAGAGGGTGCTGCGGAATTGTGTGGCCCTTCTACCGGTGCATTGCTGAGCCAAAACACTTGGGGGGAGAGAGCAAAGGATCACGTGCCAATCTGCAGGCCTGGGAGGCCAGGAGGACCAAGGCATATGTCCAGCTCCTGGCCATGTGGTGCTTGTGATAGGCAGACATTATGGCGGCAGGACCCAAAGTTTACCTTCCTCTTAAAAGGGAAAGGTGAATTCACAAAATTGATGCACAGTGCCCCGGCTGGGCAACCAGTGAAACCAGCACACTCAAGATGTGTGACGTAAGCCCAGAAACCAGCCATCAAAGGAACAGGTCTGGAGTGGGCCACCTCTTAGGACCAGTCTTTTGACAGAATCTGGGCAGGTAGCTGGAAGGTCTTCTTCTGAAAATTTGGAATATTCAACTGTAGCATAAACCCCCTCAGCTGGCCTTGAACCACAGAAAGCTAGGCTGCCTTTGCCTCCTCTCTGTTTACCTGCCCAAGGCAAGGGATGCCAGTTAGAGCTAGAGGGCTGCATGGACAGCGGAGCACCGGCAGCTTCAAGCTGAGGCTTCCTCTGTACCCCACTCTGCAGCTCTGGGTTCAGCCCTGGTGGCTGCCAGGCCTGGTTCCTAGGGAAGGATACAAATAAATTGAGGGATCTTTGGCCTCTGCTTTAACTCTTGAGCTAAAGAATTGCTGATGAATGGCCTGAACTCACTCAGCTCAGTCCTGCACAAATAAGCTTGATGTCTTCCCAGAGAACCCCCAAGGGTAATTGAAAGGCATGACTTCTAATCCCCAATGGTGCTACTTTGTTGCTGAGAGACCTTGTGCCAGTAACTAAACCTCCCTAAACCTTAATTATGTTCAACTGTGAAACAGTTACATTGTTACTTTTTCTACTTTCAGGATTATTGTGAGGCTCAAATAACATCTTACAATAAAAGCATCAAGGATCTGGAACCAGAGTACCTGGTTCAAATCCCACTCCCATAATTCTTAGCTAAGTGACTTTAGGTCCATTGTTTAACCTTTCTGAGACTCAATTTTCTCCATACAAAAGAAGCAAAGCTATAAATATTACATATTTCATAAGGCTGCTGTGACACCTGAGTTTTTCCATGTAAAGTGCTTAATTTAGAACAGCATCCAGGACATAGTAAGTGCTCAGAAAATGCTAACAATAATCAGCAGGCTTTGTAAATTACACAGTGCTGGTCAAATGGAAGGAATTCTATTTTTGACACGGTGTGGGTGTCTACCACAGCTTACCTCCAACAGGAATGCAGGAGCTGGGTTCCTGGCTCGATGGCACCTCATTCCCCTGAGTATTCAGGATTTGCTGATGTCAGTATGGATTTCCAAAAAGTCCTTTTGCTTTTGGATGCCCTGTCTCTATGCTTTATCGCCATCTTACTAATAAGAAAAATAACAGCAACAAAAGAGCTGACACTCTCGTCCAAAGCTAAAAGTTTCACTTACATTATTTCACTCAACTGCTAACAAAAAAAATCCTATGAAGTAAGTGCCAGTATGATTATTATTTAATAGGTGAGAAAGCTAATGCCTGCAGAGGTTAAGTAAATTTCACAAGGTCACTACCAAGATCTGTTTTTCCCTCATAAAACACTTCAGGTCTGACACCAAGTGTGTGGGTTCCCCCTCACGCCAGGCAATTCTGACATTGCCCAGCATGCGTGCAGACTCTGTGGGTTAAGGGCTCAGTCCCAAGGGACCGGCCCCCCGCTTCAAATGCCAAGCACAAATCCAGGCCACCTGTTCTTCTGACCAACGTGCTGTCAGTCAGGGATTCGCATGATCCCCTCCTCAGGTTCAATAAATTGCTGGAATGGCTCACAGAGCTCAGAAAAAGTTTGCTTCCCAGTGCTGCTTTAGTATAAAGGATATAACTCAGTAACAGCCAAGTGGAAGAGATGCATCGGGCAAGGTGTGAGGCAAGGCCACCCTCCCAGCACTTCCCTGTGCTCACCAACCCAGGGGATCTCCAAATCCCTTCACTTAGAGGTTTTTATGGAGGTCCCATCACAAAGGCAGAACAGATGAAATCACTGGTCATTGGTGGCTGACTCAATCTGCAGCCCCTCTCTCCTCCCTGGAGGTCTGGGGGCGGGGCTGAAAGTTCTAACCCTAATCACATGGTTGGTTCCTTAGGCAACCAGTCCCCACCCCAAAGTAACTGAGGGGCCCATCAAGAGTCACATCGCTAGCATAAACTCTGGTAGGGTTGAAAGGAGCTTATGAAGAATAACAAAATATGCTCCTCTCACCCCGATCCCTCTCGAAATTCCATGGGTTTTTAAAAGCCCCTGTGCCAGGAACTTGGGATGAAGACCAAATATAGATCTCTTATTATATCACATCACCAGTCACACACGCCTGGAACCTGTATGTGTCTTTCACTAAATTCCATGGTTGAACCATGAGGCTAAAATATCTCAGATGCCAGAGCCCCTTTATCCTGCTAACACTTGCCACCATCCCCTGGTGCTCCTGAGCAGGCATTCTCCCCACCAGATGAGCCTCCTTTCCAGCCCCACCCACTCCAGAGTTACACTCATCCGTGTACCTCTCAGTACCCCCCAGCCCCCACATGGAACCAGGCCAGGGCCAACCGCATCCAAGATTTGCTCTCTAGGATGACATCTAGCACCCAGAGCTTTATGACAAATTCCTCTGGGAACTGCCTTTCAAGGAGTTGTACACACTCAGTTTGAGAGGCCAGGACACTGAATGGCCACTTGAATCCCTGGCTACCAGCACCCACACACTTCCTGCACTCTCTCTGAATATCAGCTTTTTTCTCCAAGGGTTCTCCCCCAGCACTATTCTTATTCCCAACTTCTGAAACACACAGCCTCAAGGCTACGCATTTTGGGGAAATGGGGTGTTTCTGCAGGCTGCAGGTGCTGCCGGCTTACACCTATTATCAATTCTTTCTAATACCATCTGCCTATGGCTCTTACCTTGGACACCAAGTATCTGTTTAGGAAAGAAAGAAATCAAAGATGCTCAGAGTTGGAGGTAACTTCAGAGGTCATTAAATCCTGCTCTTTACCTGACATCGATCCACCTCGACAGCACTACCAATAAGCAATTCCACAGCCCCAGCGAGAGCTGACAACAGGACACAGGTACGCTACACTTCCAAGACAGCTCCTGCCAATCAGCTGCCGTCGGCCTCTCTGAACTCCTGGCCACCCACTGGTGCGAGCGCTGCCCTCTCGCCCCGCACAGAGAAGGCCTCATTCCTCTTCCCTGTGACTGCCTGCTAAGTGTGTGAAGACGGCAATCATTTGGCCTGGAGTCACCCCCTCCCCCTTTTCAGGCTAAACAGCCTTAGTTCCACCCTACTCTCCTCATCACTTATGGTTTCTGTGACATTTGAGGAGCATCACCCCTGGTCAACCATACATTTCTCACTGCCTCCTGCTGTATAGATGGGCCCGAACCGCTGCCAGCATCAGGGGCAGCCTCTCCGTCCTTGTGGCTTGAAGCCAGATCAACACACATTCAGGAAGCAATGGCAGTGGAGGCTGGTGGGGGTGGGAAAGAGAAGTTCTCCGAGGGAGAAGAACGGGGAAATGATGAGAATATGGGCATGGACACAGGCATGCGCTCAGATGGGAGCAGCTCAGGGGACAGCAGCTGGAAGTGTGAGGCTGGCTCAGCTCTTTGGGTATGGGCAACTCTGGAAAGGGCTTCCCTTGGGCAAAAAGCTTCAAAAGAACAAGCCAGCTGTGCCGAGAGTAGTGAATCCTAATCAAGGAGAGGCTCATTTGAATTATGAAAAATCCCCTTGAGAACAGTTACAGGACCCAGATCTAAAAAGTCCAAGGTTTAAAAGACTTTTGAAATGAAATGGGTATTTCCTTCTTTCTAACCCAGACATAGGTCCACATGCCTAGGTGATTCTCTGTTACTAAACAGATGAGAAACTAAAATGAACTGCTACACAGGTTGAGTTGCTAGCCGAGCCAGAGGTGGGGCTTCTTGTCCAGGTGAGTTACTGAGGGAATGACACTGGGAAAAGCCTGGAAGGGAACGAGGCATGCAGGCTGGGGCAGGAGAAAAGCTGAGCCACGCTGTGGCTTCAGGAGAAGTCTAGCTCAGCCCGGCCCCTTTTGAGAAGCTCTGAGATGTAAACGGCACCACAATTTGTGTGGTCTTGAGGCCAGATGACTAGCATTTTGTACTCCTGTGTCAGTAGGTCACTGGCTTCCCCCAGGCAGTGGGGAGGGGCATAACTTCCTGGGTATCTCAGAAGAGACAGCCCCAGTCAACTAAGGGCACACTCCTGTCCTCAGTGCAGATATGAGAGGTCAGGGGCTGCACCCCAACAGCAGTACAGGGGACCTGGGAGGCACATTAACAGTGCCTTCCATACACGCCCTTGCTAATTTATATGTGAACCCCATGTGCCACTGCAGGATTAGTGTGATGGGAACACTTGGTTAGACCGAGGAGGTACAGCTGGACACACAATGGCCCGTGGACGGGGTTGTGACAGTAGGTGTCTGTGCATCCCTTATCCCACCTCAGGCCCTGAGCTCCACCATCTCAGTGTGTCTCTGCCACCACTGTACCGCTCTATCGAAATAACACAAACAGACCCAAAAAACGGATAAATACATCTAGTTACAAAACAACACCAACTCTCTCCCCCCATATATAAATTAAGTTGCAGTTGCAGCAAACAAATGTGGAGTCAGAAAATAAATTTTGATTATGTTCTATGGCATTAGAGTTCTACAGGTTGGAGAGTCTTTGGGACTCACCAGTTCAACACCCTCATTTTATAGATGAGGAAACTGAGGTCCATAGAGACTCATAACCTTGCCCGAGGTTGTACAATGCAGTCAACAGAAGTCATTAAGTCCAGGCAAGTATGTTTCTTCTGTGTTTCATGCTTTATGTCTTCCAAGTATAAATTGCCATGGTCACTGAGGTAATCAACAGAGAATGTACCTGAGGCATGAGACAGTAAGTGCTGAGAGAGAGAAAGATGCTTTAGAATCCAAAGGATAACACT
Source organism: Desmodus rotundus (assembly GCF_022682495.2). Lineage (NCBI taxonomy): Eukaryota > Metazoa > Chordata > Mammalia > Chiroptera > Phyllostomidae > Desmodus > Desmodus rotundus. Next base: position 82,936,729 of record NC_071395.1, read on the forward strand.
TTTCAGGATGCTGTGCCCAAATAAACAGGCTTCTATTGCAGATTTCAGATTCATCAGATAACCAACATGTATTTCCAAGCACTGGAGGCACCCACTACCCAGTAACCACTAAGCCCAGTCTGTACGAACTGGTTTTCAGTCCACTGCACGGGAGAAATGGAACTGCAAACTTGCAGGGATGATGCAAGCCATTAGTTTCACACTGACATAGATCATGGGTCAAAGGGCCCTGCTGGTCAAGTTTGATATTTCAACCCAGTCCCATCAAACATAAACACTCAGACTAAAAAGTGTGCAGCACACTTCCAGATAGCTCTAGACCCAGGTGGTATGTTTTTGTTCTGATGCAGAGAATGGAACACTTGGTGCTTTGAAATACAAACTGCTCCACAGAGCAGCATCTCTGACAGCAATCTTAGTGCTAACAGCCACCAGTTCAGTCTTTGGGGGACTTATTTCAATGGGATCTCTTACTACAAAAATCAGCAGCAAACTAGGATTCACTGAACAGAAAATTTTCTTGAACTCATCTCTTCATTAAAGGAAAGACTTTCTGTAAAGAGTAAAGGGAACCACTGTAGAAAGGGGGAAAGGCACTAGTTCCAATTCAGAAAAGCCCACAGGGGGCCTCCTTTCATCAGCAGTTCTGAGGTCTAAGAAGTCCGCAGGATGGAGGCACAGACATCCAGACTCGCCCCACAAGCAACTGGGCATTAATTCAGCAGCCCGAGCAGTGGCTTCAGCTTTACTTTGCAAATAGATGGCATGAGTCATTATGATAGTTAGCTCCCAGTCACTGTCTGCCCCTTAATCCCATCAGATGGAATTCAGCACATCCCTAACAGCTTTACTTCCAAAGAGCTCTGCAAGCTAGAAGATTCCCAACCAAAGGCTGGCACCATGGCAAAGTAGTCACCCAGCTTGTCAGAGGCCATCTCTCCAAAGATGGGGCAAATGCTCACAAAACTTCAAAGCATCTTAAGGATTATGCATGATCATCTAATTTGCATTAGGTATCACTTAGATTATTTTGACACAAAACTAGAGACTTGTGTCACAGGTCGGGGAGAGCCAGAGCCTACATGGGAAGGCTGAGGCATGCAGTGTGGGTGGCCATGCGCGGAGAATCACAATTGGTCCTCAACCAGGGGCAAGGCCAGGCCTCATTCAGGAGGATAATGTGGTGTCCATGAACACACCTCTGGTTTGTCCTCGCAAGCATCCAACAGACAATGGGCTTCAAGTAAATGCACAGATGAACGGTCAATATAGCAAAGTCATTGGTGTTCAGTTGTGAACCTAAAACCCAAGGAGTAAGCTAAGAGAGGGATCTCACAAATTATCCCTGGGTGCTTCTTGCAGATAAGATAAAACATACCCCACAAAGAGGGTAAGAGGTCAGACCCATTGAGACATTATCTTTGGATTTTATTTGTATTCTAAATGACCTCTGAGGAAATCTCTAACACCATGGGTGCCACCCTGGGGACCAAGAAGAGAGCAAGCTGACTGACGGGGTGTGTACTGTGTGTCAGACATGGGGCCAGAAGTACAGGTGGGATCACAGACATAGGGACACACACACACACACACACACACACACACACTCATTATCTGATTGAATGGAACTACCCCCAAAATGCCAACATAATACACGTAGTGATATGTGGGATGTTATTGTTATGGGCAATTTTTCTTTCTTGGCCATTCTTTCTCACACTTCTCAAGTTATCTCCAATAAGCAAAGATTGTTTCTATAATCAGAGAGTATATTACTAAAATAATAACAATTATGGGACAAGTCACCTCAATGCAGGTGGAACCCAGGTACCTATCCTGAAAAGGGAGGCTGAAAAATGGCTACTTCACTTCATTACAGCTATTGAATCACATTACATTAAAAAAAACTTTAAGTCCACTTAGCGTACTCTAAAGACACATTTTAAAAGCTCACCATGTGCTAAATAGTTCTAAGTCCTAAGAATAAAAAGTTAGTCAAGACATCACACCTTGCAGGGAGCAGAGACAGATATAGGCAATGCATAAAAGTTATCAGTGGTTAGAGAATTCAAGCATTAAATTAAATTATCTCCAAAGTCCCCTTTAGCCTAAACACTTCATGATTCTATTGCAAGGAAAAGCATAACAACTGCTCTAACCGAGGAATAAGCCAAAATGCTATTTGGGAGACAGAGAAGGAAGAGATTAGTTTAGATTATGGTCACGGGGAGACAGACCGGCAATAGTTTCCTGGAGAAGGCTACGGCAACACTAGAGCTGGATTTTAAAAGATGAGTAGGATTTAAATAAATAGACATGGGGAGAGAGGTACAAAAGGTAAAAAAAATAAAAGAAGTAAAGTAAAGAAGAAAGGCCCATGAGCAAAGAATTCTGGGTCAGTTCGGGAAACAGCAAGTAACTATTTCACCGATAAGCCTTTACGGGGGACTTACATCCTTATATTTGCCATGATGTTTGCAGAGAATGTGTTCGGTGAGACAAGACTCCTGCTCTCGACTAGCCCGCCATCTGGAGGGGATGGGAAATGGGCTGTGAGCTCTCTGATGGCAAGAATCTGGTCTGTCTGTATCAATGCTGCAGAGCACGTGCTCTACCTCATTGGCAAGGGAGTGGAGGTGCGTGCATTGACACGACACTGTTACGAAAGCCGTGTATCTGGTCCATGGGTCACTCAGCTCCCATCAGGCGTCGGGCATGAGTTTCCTGGGTTGGGTTTAGGAACACTGGCTGGAACACGGAAGCCAAGATGGTGGGTAAGGAGAGGACGTTTAGGCAGCAGGACTGATGTGAATGAAAAGTACTGGGCGAAGTGAGAGTTTAACATATTAGGAAAATCACAAATCCCACAAACACAGAAGATGCACGTGCTCTGAAGCTGTTGCTGAGTCACAGCATGGAAGAGTGGGAAGAGCACTAGATTGGAGTGAAGAGAGCCAGAGTCAGGCACAGGCTTGGTCAGGATTCCTGTGGGACCCTAAGCAAAGCAGGGGGCCTGCCCTGTAGTTGGCTTCTACCACGCAATAGAACTTGACACACTTATCCTCCCTGGATGAGTACCACAACTCTAAGTGGTAGCTATTATTTCTCCTGTTTTAGAAGTGGGGAAAGTGAAGTTAAGAAACTTGCCCAAGATTACAGAGCAAATACAGGGCACCATTGTAATTCCAGCTCATATCTGCCCAAAGTTCACATTTTTTACACACACAGCTCCTCATGTAATAAGAAGTAATTTCAAGTTAGTTATGGACTCACCAGCCATGTGCAAAAATACCCAACACACGTGCTTCCTAAACCTTTCTTCCACGTCTCTACAATGCTATGCGACGTTGATTAAAAAAATATCCATCGAAGTGCCTCTAACAAGATCTCAGTGGAGAAATCCTTCTTTCAATAAGAAAAATGCTTTTCCTAATAAATCTCAATTTTAAAGTACAAATATACACAACTATAGAAATAAGGTTAAACATGCCAACTGATGAATCATTTGCATTCCTAAACGTGAAGGCAGGTGAATCCCAAAGTGTCAGCCGAAAGCAACACAAAACAGTCGTGAGCTAGTCACAAACAGTGGGGACGCCACCTGTCAGCACTGCTTAGCTCCTGAGCTCAGCTGTGACCTCTGTGCTAAGAAACCCCATCTCAATAAGACTGGACTTTATCCCAGGCTCCAAAAATATAAAAAGCATCAGTTGCCTCTCCCTTCCTGGTTTATGCTGAAAGCATTACTCACCAACGGATCCTATGGTGGGCTGCAAACAGGGCAAGTAGGTTGGAAAATAACCTCTTACTAATATTGATAATGACCTGTCTTATATCTGCATAAATGAACCTTTGCATATATTGCCTTGGATGATTCATCCTTCCAACAACCCTGTGAGCTAGAAAATCATGTATTACTGTCCTATGTCACAGGGCCTAGAGAGAGTGTAAATTATAACCAGGAAATAGGCTAGAAAAAGATGGAGGTGGGATTGTCTTCCTGCTCCTAATCTTAACCTCAGATCATCCAATGTGGCCAGAGAACCCCCCTCCCCCAACCCAACCCTCTTAGCCTACTCCACCTCCTTCCATTCTGGGTCAGTGGGGGAATCTCCACTGCATGGACACTAAGGAATCAAAGCCCTCTTCTGCTTTCCTGGGAAGGAAAAGTGTGCACCTAACTGAAGTCAGATGGTCTCAGATTCGGGCTAACCTGCCTGAGATGAAGCACACCTGTGTACACGGCAGTTGGAATTCCACACCTGGCTTCCTGGAGATGTTTAACCTCCACAAAGTCTTTCTGCTAAAATCATGGCTCGTTCACAAATTAAAGAGTATTACGCACTTCATTGCACACCAGCTAAGAACTTGGAATAAGAAAGCTTATGTGAAAGTATCAGCCCTGGAGATGGCATTAGGTATGCTTCATCGGAAAAACAAACAAACAGGAAAAGTAATCCACCTGTGACAGCCCCTCCCCTATACTTACCTTCTCTAATAAGTCAGCCACAGTACTTAGAGACAGAAGCCATCCAGCTTAGTAAATAAGTCAAGTGGAGAGGGATGTTCAGCAAAGGGAATGAAAGAGAGGCCAGTGAACCCACTTCTCCAACAACTACCTGCAAGGCTCTCTGCTCCCTTCTGGAGTGGGAGCCCAAGAATAAGCATGCCTATCCCCCAGGCCAAAGAGGACAGGAAGACAAGGCGGAATGGGAAGGTTTACCCCTCACTGCAAAGTCTTGGAACAAACTTGGCATCATGTTCCCTCTTGCAGAGGCTCAATATCGCTGCTCACGGTGATCAATGAGTGGAAAAGACAAGCCGCCCATGTGAGGTCTCCTCCAGGTTTCCTGAAGTGTGTGCCCTTTTTGACCCTCCCTCAACAACTTGAAGATACAGCCCTGAAGCTCATGCCCTTTTCAGTCCTGGAGGAGTTCAGACACTGAGGGTCAGTCCCAAAAGGGACTTGGTGAGGATGGCAGACAATGACATTTCACTTACTGAGTAATAAACCTTATCCACAGGCAACTTCACTACTTGAGAGGCATTGTGGAGAGGTCAAGGCTCAGGTAAGGCTATAAAAGCTGATCTTTAGCCTCTTGGGACCCCAGCAACTCAAATAATGGGCCAAATGCAGCCCGAGGTCAAAGAACCTTTACTTTGAATTGGAACTTGGTCATGAATTGAGAGGAAGCCATTGATTGAACATGTGGTTATGAGAATGCTTGAGAACTCTGTCCAGGGTCTGCCACTGACCGTAGTATCTCTCTGTGCCACCCTCTCTCTGCTATCTGTGTTCCATGTGGTTGGGCAGACAGAGGAACAGCTGAGTGCATTTCAAGCTGCATGGTGCAGTGGTGAAGCTGAGCGTTGCTACGGCACTAGAAAGAATGGGCTGGAATACAGGGATGGTTGCAGCCTCCAGAATGAGGCATTTTTCCCATCTGTCCCCAAGCCAACTAATACATCATTTGTGCGTGACGTGTTTTAGGATCCTGTTTGCTTTATTTAGAATGGCTTTCAGTACTACTGGTCCCGTCTCCCAGCTCAGACTCACTTCTTTAGTACACACTACTACTGATTTTGCTGTGTTCCCCCCCACCACTATGTTTGAAGCAGATACTACAAAACAACTCCACCAGGAAACAGAGCTCTAAAGGATGTGAGAGGCTGTGCCCCCCGGCACTCTGAGCTTTTCCAGAATCACAGACAGCCACCAGCAAACATAGAGGCTGTGGGCAGAAACTGGTTGTAGCATTTTTTTAAAATTCAGACCAAGATGCTGGTAAGCAGTGAATCTGAGAGCAGAGGGAGAATGGGTGCACCATAGGAAATGTAGGGTATGTCTTCATTAGGCAGAGGGCTCCAAACTAGTGCTGATGACAGTCTTTTTGCAACTGCTGAACCTGCCATCCCGAAGTTACAATTACAGTTTGGCCCAAGGTTCTGAGACTCCAAAGCTCTCGATTTTCCCTAAGGCAGCAACAGGAGAAGCAGCCACACTGGGGCTTCTGGAGGGTCCCACAGACCCTGATGCCCCAGACTTGCCTAGAAGCAAGGAGTTGTCTGCAGCTGCAGTCTGACCTGTTATGCCAAGTTATGCCTAGCAACCCACTAACTGGGCACACAGAGGACCCTAGCAGCAACACCTCCCCTCCTTTCTCTCTTTGCCCCTCCAGGAAGCCCCAGCCTGAATGTGAGCCACATCCCCTCAGCTCTGCCTCTTTACTCACCTCCACACTCCTTCTCCAGGCTTCCCCATCCCACAGCTGCTCACCCCTCCCCACACCACTCCTCTTGCATCCACATTGTTAAGTGGTTGTACATACAGCAAACTGAGCCTTTCGGTTTCAAGCTGGAGCTCTCAGACAAGCCAGCCTGGACCCCTTCAACCTCACAGCCATGTCACTGACCATCCTACACACAGGCCTCCGCCTGGACCCTCCTCTTTGACCGAAGCAGCCTGCACATCTCTTTGCTTCTGATCTTCCACAAGGCCAGTGGAGACCCAGGGTCCCCAGCCTCTCCTCTCCCCACACGGAGCTCAGAATCCACACAAGAAAAGGAAGCAAAGAGCCTTCCACACCTTTGCAGCATCATCTGCTCCAGCAAGATCCCAAAGCCACTGGAACCATAAAGGCTGCCCAGGGCCCCACACCCCCTTCTCCGGCAGGTTTTAGCTCCAGCCCAGCCCACAGGATGCAGTGCCTGATAGCACTTCCGAGCAGAGAGAGAGAAAAAAATGCCACCTCGTCAATGACAAGCTGTTCCAATCACACAGCTCAGACACCAAATGCCCTGGACAACAGACAAATCAGGCCTCCTCCCTCTGGTGGGGAGGAGGCCAAATCAGCACATCTGGAGAAGTGAACCCCACGGCAAGCTCCCTTCTCACTACCCCCCCATTTGAGTGGACAACAGTGCCCTCTCCCAGCAGGCACACTTCTCCAATCAGTTCCAACAGCTCTGGCCAACTACCCTCTTGGCCTTCAACTGAGGCACAACTCTCTCTCCTGCTCCAAAGTACAGGGAGACCCCAAACCAAGCAGGAGACCACCAACACAGCACTTCTCAACAGGACCAAGCACAAGAGTAAGCTGAAAACCAAGCACTCACTGTGGTGAAGTCCTGGTGGCCGCACTCCTGCCCTTTGAACTTGCAGTAGAGCATCATATCCTTCAGGTCATGGCCCACACGATGCAGGAACTCCAGCATGCTGAACTGCTTGGGTTTGTAGTGTTTGAAGTTGGCCTTCTGCCGCAGGGCCTCCAGCACTGTGGGGTCAGCCAGGTGTGGATCCGGGATCTGCAGGTTGACATCGAGCAGGGCCAGCAGCTCCCCAGCATGGTACAGGTCATTGGTGGTAAGCCTGGAAAACCGGAAGCCATTGAGGTTGCAAAGGGTCACAGCTGGGAAGACCAGGCTTTGGGCCACCACCTCGTCCACCTTGGTGACATGCTGGTAGGAGAAGTAGTAGGACACCCTCTCCGAACTCTCCACCAGCAGCAGGCCCAGGGAGCCCACAAAGGCCACAGCCCAAAGCACACGCCGGATGGTCAGCGGCCCATACACGAAGATGTGGCGGATGCCGTGGAGGGTGGAGGTGTTGGCAAAGATCTGGAGGCTAGAGGGCTGCAGGCTGCCCTCGCTGGGGCTCTCCTTGAGGTCCATGGGGACCCTGTGCAGTTCGGCAACTGGCTTCAGGCTGATCAGATTTCGGAGAAGGGTTCCCAGTCCTCGAGCTCAGCTTAAACCTTGACGTCCAAGGCAGAGAACCCAAGGCGAGCTTCAGGCCAGGCGCGGTGAGTTTATCCTGAGAGCCCCGCCGCAAGCTGACAGGGGTGAGTGTTTATATAAAACCCATTCAAACTCTAGCTCCTGATTTTTTCCAGGCGATAAGGAGGGCTGGTTTTATTTAGGGAGACACCAAGGTGATGTGGAAGAGATGTGGGTGGGAAGGGAGAGCTTAGCCAATGGAAATAAAGTCCTCCCCCCTACACACGCCACTAGAGACAAGATTAAAAGCGAGAGCGAGGGAGAAAATGCTTCAAACAAGTCGCTGAGCAGCTCGGAGCCTGTTAACCAGTGCATAATGCCCCGTGTTAACCATCCCGGGGACGTCAGGGCGGCCACGCTGATGCACTGCGGGCGGGCAGCGCAGGGCCGAGCCTTCAGAGCCGCCACTGCCGCCGCTGCCACTCCGGTCCTCTCCCCCGCACTGTTTTGGACTCCGGATTCCGTTTCTCGCTGCCGGCCTCCGTCCCTCTTCTTCTCCTCCTCCAGGCCCCCTTTTTTGGGCAAAATTCCAAACGCCGGTGGACGTGGCTAGCTCCTCGGAGAGGAAACAGCGCGCGTCCGCGGAGAGGCGAGGACTGACCAGGAGGCTACGGGCAGGGGGCTCGGACAGGGACTCGTCTCTCCCCGCCTCCCGGAAGAAAAGCAAGACCCCGAGCGTGCGGAGCGAGCTGGCCTCTCTCACCCCTCCTCCACCAGGCTGCTGGGGGGAAGGGCGCCGCGGGGAGGGTGGGGGCTAGGTCTGGTGGGGGCTGGGGACCCGGCGAAAGTTTCTTCGTAGCCTTTTTTTTTGCAGGGAGCTAATGTGGGGGGAGGGCTTCTCCCTGAAGGTGGAAAACCAGCGCTGGAGTGAGGACGTGACACCCCGCCCCCACGATGGCAGAAAGACACTTGATAAACTCCCAGGAGCCAGGTATGCGGGTGCAAGCAGCATTCCTTTGCACCAGTGTCTGCTCCCAGGCCAGGCTTAGCCTGGGGTTTCCAGAGGGGAGGTGGTGGAAAGGGGGGAAGGAAAGGCGCAGTTTAAAACCACAGGACCTCTGCTGCCGGCGGGAGGGGGACATGCCAGGGAGCAGGAGCCCCTCTTGGAACAGGAAAGCCAGGCGCCCCTCGGAGGCCCAGAGAAAGAGCAACAAGTAGCCCCCACCCCGGCGGAGCCGGCAGGAGATTCTAGTTGAAAATGAAAAGCAGCCCGGGTTCCAGCTAGGGCTGGCTGCATTCCCTGTGGGTGTGTGTGCCTGCGTTTGTATGTGCACGTGTGTGTATTCTGCCCCAGAATATGCCAGATGGAAGCACAGCTGGAGCCATAGGTGGGAGCAAAGGATTGAGCTCCCAGCCATCTACCTACCTCTTTTTTTCCCTGAAAATCCACTGGATATCAGCCCCTGCTAGCAGGTGGGTGTGGCTTGGCAGGGCCAGAAATCAAATGACTGGAACCTAATAGAATCAGTGATGCTAAATCTTTCTCAGGAGTTAAGGAACAGAAAGTTGCAGTGGCCAACCCAATGCACACTGCCTCGCTGGGGCAAAGTGACAGGGAGGAGCCTTTTGGAGCTGACCCGGTGTCCCCAGGGCATGCCAAGCTTCAATATCGCTCCTTAGAACATGGTGGGGAAGGAGGCAGCTTAGGGAATGTCCCTCCTGGTAGGTATCTACTCTGAAATATTTTTCTATACCATCTGCCCTCTTGCTAAACCAGGTCCAGCCTGAGAACAGTGTCCGGATGTACTCTGAGGCAACATGTGACATTAAGTCAGTGGTTTATTGATCTGGGCGCTCAAAAGCAGAAACAGTAAACACCAATGACAGAGGCTAGTCAGCCTCATGTATGAGCCATCCCAGAGGTCCCAGACTCTGCCTGTAGGGCTGCCTAGAGGGGGCACAAAGGTTTCAAAATGGGTGCAAAAACTAAGAGTCTGTTACATGTAAGGACCTGTGTGAGTGCGCCTTATCATCTCCCTTAACCCTCACATCCATCTTGACAGGTGTGTGTTGTTAGTCCTCATCTACAGATGAGAAACAGGTTCACAGAAGGAAATGCCCTGACCGCGTTACAAGCTAGTACGTGCCAGAGCTGGGACTTGAACTCAGAGGCACGTTTGCCTTTAAAACATAGCTTCAAAAAGCAGATCCAAACCGTTCCTTCCCAAATGTAGGAAGGGGGCAAGCATTTCTACCCCACTTTCCCCGCTACACACACAACTGCCTGCCAGAATCTTCAAAGGTCATATAGCGGCTTTAACCGGGCTCAGTCCTCCAGATGGTCTCAATAGCACCTTGCTCTCCCAAGGCTGTGACCTGGAGGCAGCTGCTAGAGTAGGGAAGGCAAGTGGCATGTATATTTTAAGGACATGGGAAAGGGAGAGGAGCCTCTGGTTGCCCGGGCCAGTTCTCAGGCCAACGGACAGACACATCCAATGGGTGACCTCCTCCAACCCTCCGTCCCCCATGACAGCTCTGACAATCTCACACGACCTCCTCTTCTGCAGTCTGTGCCCAGGGGGTTTCAATGGCATGGAGATGGCTCATTTTCCACAGCTGTCTGGCTGCACTGGAGGCAGAATCCACAGCACCAGTGTAGGCACGTTAAAGAGAAAATACTAATTAAGATAATGATTCCCAAAATAAGTAACCATTTCTCCAGAGAGAGCCCCGAGATCCGAACCACTGGCTCGTTAAGTCCCCCAGGTTGGGTGGCAGATCACAAGGGCTTTCACTTGTGTCCTCACGTGACCTACTAATGATAACAGTAACCATCTCCTCAGGTACAAATCACAACATCTGTGTGGGTGATGGCACAGGTGCCTCCTTGCCAGGCAGTAACAATGTCCAAGGCCATCCTGTTTCGGAGGATAGCTTTTCTCAGAGACATCTCAGCGTTCAGTAAAGACGGGCTTTGCCAGCTGTCATTTAAGGCTTGCTCCATAAATTCAGTCAGGGCTACTATGTGTGTTATAATGTCCCCCAGGCCAATAGAGGGGAAAAGACAGCGGCCAAATGATTGCACCGGTGGGAAAAAGAAGTGCCCACCCGGCCTTGAGAAGAGGGAGGTTGGCGGCTTTAGGAACTTGACCTGGCTGTACACACCATACATATTGCCAGGGCGGCAGCACTGTCAGGTGTGAGAACAGGGCCCGGGGTTAGGAGATGTGTGACCAGTACCCTCACTTTCTCCCCTCTTTTAATGGTGTGGGTTCCATTCTAAGTACAATGCATTTCAACAGGTCCAGTTTGCAACATGACAGTGGGATCCCAGTGGAGATTGAGTAGCTCCCTCACCCAGGGGTACCAAGTAACTCACCCATGCTGGTGGATGTCCCATTGCAAATTCTAGTAGATAATGGCTCTCTCGGGTGTGGTGGGTGGTGTTCTCAGCAACACAGCATGTTGACCCACGGTGAGAGTTGGGGCAATGGCTGTTTCCCACAACTGCTATACCTTTGCGGCGCTGGGTGTCTCGGTAAGGGTCCCCAGGCCAGCATATGAGGCAACAGGCTCTAGTGGTTGATCAAACGTTTTAAGCCTAGTACAGTACTTGAGTCCACCCCATCAGCCATTGGAGCCAACGTGAATCCACAATTTGGGGGTGTGGTAAAGGAGGAAACTTAAGCACCAACAAGTTGATTGTGATACATCACACCTGTGGAACAGCTCAATTATGAAACAGCACAACTGTGGAATGGCTAGGCAGTGAAGCAGCCCTCAGGCGGAGCCCCTCTTAGGCTGGATGGCGAAGGGTCTCTCCTCAGCTCTTCTCTGCTCAGGTCTGCCCATTCCAATCCACAGACACCTTCCCTGAAAACAGAAAGTGCACTCCCTAAGCCAACAGGGAGCTGACTTATGTAGCAAGAAATCCCTGCCCCTGATTCCTGATTGGTCTCCCCTCATGCAAATGAGGACTCCAAAGCTTTACAGGTCCAAAAAGCACTGCGCTGATTGGTTGGAGTGGAGCCACTCTAATTGGTCAGTGAAAATGAGGATATGGTGACAGCTCTGATTGGATGAGGAAAGTCTCAGTCCTATTGGTTGAAATGCAATTCCAAGAACTCCTTTATAAGGGTTGGTTCAGAGGCCAGGAAGACAGTGCAGACTAAAGCATGGTTCCCGTGAGAGATCTGTTTGAAATTGGCTGCTAGGCTCTATTTTTAAATTTCAGCCCAGTGAGCCTCCAGGAGTCTTTCTTGGTAGGTATCTTCTTTCTCAGGTTCTACCTGGCCAAAGTGGTTTTACCTGTGAGTTATTTAGTCTATTGCTTTAATATTCCATTTTCTCCTTTACACTCACCATGCTGCCTACAGGTTTTAGGGGAGAGGGAACCTCCATTCAATGTCATTTTCTTTTGCCCAGTCTTGTACACTATGACCTTTGAAATGTGACCCCTAATCACTGTCTATTCAACTTGGGTATCCACAGATGGTACTCAGCCTCTCTGACCCTGTAATGGTGATAGGCTGGTTTGCACAGCAGCAGGGGAAAGCTTAGGTTAGGCCAGATGCAGTGGCCACACAAACCAAGGCATATTTAGAACCCTAAATATCACCTGAAGGGACCAGGCCCATGTAATCAATTTGCTAATCTTTCACAGCTGGGAACTCCAGTGGATGGCCCCAAACTCCTTTGCCGTGGGCATTGTTTAGAACACTCGGGATCTGTTTTTAGTGCATTAAACAAGTCACTGTATTTCAAGGGCACTCTGGCACCTTTGGCAATATGCCATCCCACCCACGCCCTACAGTGGGCAGTCTTTCTATGTACTCAATCTGCTGTACCTCCCAAAGGGTCAGTTGCTAGGGCTCAGAGCTGGGCTTCCTGATGGCCACTGGGTATCAGAGCATTATGATCCAGAACACGGAAGACAATGACAACTGCCTCTGGCTCTTGCAGGCAAACACAAACGTCTTTCCACCTATCCTGACTTTCCCAGGGCTTATTCATGGTCATCCACGCCTTGGCTTCCCATTGTCCGAGCCATAGGTTAATCTCTTTAGAACAGCCCAACGGTCAGTGCAAAGGGTTAATGTCCAGGGCTCATGAGTGATCACTAGCTAAACCTCTCTGCGTTCAGCCCACTGGTTTATTCTTGCTTCCAGGTATCTGTTTACCAGATGTCAGTGGGAAGTTCCCCTCCTCTCTCTCTACAGGCCACAGGGGCTGCCACAGAAATAGGGGAGGGGACATTTGGAGTAGCTGCACACTCTACAGCAGGGGTGTGAAACTGATTTTCACCGGGGCCACATCGGCCTCGCGGTTGCCTTCAAAGGGCCAAATGTCATTTCAACTCCTTAACAGTTAAGGAGCAGTTACATTTATACAGTCCTAAAATTATTTTGGCCCTTTGAAGGCAACTGCGAGGCTGATGTGGCCCCTGGTGACAATTAGTTTGATACCCGTGCTCTACAGGGCCTAGGGGGCACCTGCATCTCTTAGGATAGAGGGCTGGTGGACAGGGTGCTCTTCTGCTGCAAACGGGTGTGCCATTAGTCAAAGTGGGAGTTTGAGCCATGGCAGAGGTGGGTCAATGAAACATATTCTCCATCCACCCCTTGGTAGGAAGTCAAGTTCTTGCCATGATATGCTGTTCCTTTCCAAGAGGCTCACCCTGGAGGAACGCTGTATACACTGCCAGAGAGGAGTTACTGCGCTCTGGGAGTTTATAATAGGCTTCTGCCCCCTTCCAGAGCTGGCACCAAAATCCTGGGGAGACTGTCTCCTGTTGTCTCTGCCACAGAGTCCAACCCATACCCTCTGGGGTCACAGGCACATCTAACTCAAATGGTAGCCATGCCTGGGAGATGCCCAGAGCTTTAACCTGTTTCATTAGTAGTTTTGCCTTCTCAAAGGCCTCTTGCTGCTCTGAGTCCCAGTCCCACACATGCCCTTTCTTGACCAGGCAGCACAGCAAGGGAGGCCCTGTGCCAGGTGGGGAATAATAGGCCTCTAAACCCCCAAATCCTTTGCACTTCTTTCACGGTCTTAGCAGTTGGATAGGCTTGCACTTTTTCAGTCACAGTCTCTGGGACAGTGTGCATCTCACTCAGCCAAATGACTCCCCAAACCACATTGGTGTTTGGATTCACCTTGCAGATGTTCCAGCGAAGTCTGCAGAGTGTCCTACACAGAGGCAAGTCTTCACGTGTCAACATGACATCATCAAAGTAATGGGCCTGTTTTATTGGTGTGGGGAAGGTAGCAGGGACAGGTCTCAACCTACCGTGTTATCACATACTGTGGAACTGCAGGTAGCCGTGGGAAAGCACTTGAAAGGTCCAGTACTGCCCGCCCTCAAGAAGGCAGATTTATCTTAGCTCTCAGACACCTGTACTTGTCAAAGTCTAGCCAGGAATCTCCTGGAAGACAAGCACATTTGCAGGGATTTTTGCAAAAGCACCAGAGTAAAACAGTAACTGTCTGCAAGTGACAAAAGACTCAAAAGTGGTCATCATCAAAGATCCGATAAGAGGTCGTTGTAATGCCATTGACAAGGAAATTTGATTATTCCTGTGACATATATTTTTAAATTATGACCAATAACATTATATCAGAACATATCAGATTTTTAGGAATTTTATACAAATATACCCTAAAGAAAATTTAGCATCACTTATTTGACAGTGCTTCCCATGTAATTTAACATATCAAATAAGCCTACTGAGTTTAATCTCTCTCTTTTATATGGAGAGGCAACATATCTTTTGATGTGTTCCAGGTGCCCTCTGGAATATCCCAAAATTAGTTCAAGGTCAACAAGAATTCATTTAGAATTTGATTTGGGGAAAGTTTTTCAAATATATCAAAAGGTTTTAAAACACTTTATTAAATAGGACTCTAAGTCACTGTGAAACAATACGTCATCCATTTAACCAAAGTGATAAAGACTTTAAAGGCAAACACAGACAGTTACACAGTTGTGAAGAAGAGAAGAGGAAGAAGAGAGAAAAAGAAAAAAGGAAAGGAAGAAACTTAGCTCTTTTAATAAAGACTCAGTTTTCTTAAGTAATCAAGACCTGGTAAAAACAACATACAGCATAGGAAATTGTTTTGATAAAACACAGAACCTTTGTTTTCTAGGCAGATTACTTAAAAGGTAAAGAAGAACCTTTCACAATCTTATCAAGAATAGACACATAGTCCAAGAAAATTACGTTTTAGTTTTACATAAGTATACTGTTGATTTTACAGATTATTTTTCTTTAAGCCAATTAGAGCTATTTTACAAATTAATTTTGGCAATACCCTCCAGAGGTAGAAAAACAATTAGCAGTATGGCTTATGTATAAACATCAGATTTCCCAGGATCCTCAGAAATGCTTTTGTGGTACTCAGTTGATTAAACATTGCCCTCTGCAATCAGATTTACAATTCCTATTTGCTCTGCGCTGTGGGTACGTGTAGGAGGCAGGGAGCTGAGGCTTAGATTGGGTCCACTTGGCCCAGACTTTCAGGTACTGCCCTAATTGTGGGTAATTGTGGTCTTTTGATGAAGGCAAAAATGCTAAGTATACAACTAAACATTAAAGGACTTTCTAGATACATTAATTTGCAATTCAGGCCATTTAACCCCCTATTAGACAATGTGCCCAGGTTTTGCTGTGATAAATTTATTTGCTTATGAATGAATAAATGAACGCATGGGCAAATTCACTTTCTCTGACACAGAAACTGCTTTTCTGAGATGCACGAAGAACTGGATGCTCTTCCAACTCTGGGGAACCCGGGCTTGTCTGGGGCCTGGAGCCCAGTGTATCAGAGACTGTGAGAAGCACAAAGTGCAGCCTCCTTCCTTCTCCAGATAGTGACAGGGGGAAGGTTAGGAAGCTGAGGTCTACAATCAGCTCTAATGCTAATTTGCTACTTAACATGTGCCAGATGCAGGGTGCTGCCACCATCACTCCCTGATTAAAAAAATAAATAAATAAATACCCAGAAAGAGAGAGAGACATTCTTTTCTAATACACAGATGACATTATTATTTCCAACTCAGAGGGGCCTCAATATACTACAATTTTCCTCCTGGCTTGTCATCACCATAAAGAAAGTTAAAAATCAACAATTATAAACCAAAGTATTCCCTGCTGTTGGTTGGTTTATAAATAAACACCTCATACAACAACCATTCCCATTTAATCACCTCAGTGTACACTTAGCAAATAATTTTTCATGAAGGGTATACCAGAGAGGAGCATTAAGCAAAGCTGGGCACTTAGTACATACCTCATTGAGATTTTATTTATAGTTGTTTTATTTTTTTTCTTCGAGGAGAAAACGAGAGAAGCCAGACCACAAAAAGTGGGCTTCGGTGGCTCAGCTGCCAGTTGCTCTGAGCCTGGGAATGGACTGAATTTGCTGTGTGGCCTTCGGAAAACCATGTAACATCTCTGTGCTGTTTCCTCGTTTATGCTAAATAATTGCTGAGGCTTCCACCTGCACCAGCTTCTGTCCCCTGCAATTTGACTCGAGCCTTGACCAAATCATAAATGCATAGTTAATGGGACAAAAATTAGAATTTGGGATTCTGCTCATTAACCCCATGTCACCATCTGCCGAAGCAGTGTGCCCCGTGAATTTGAATTACCTAACACTTGGTAAACCTGCAGATTCCTGTTCTGCTTCCCCTATCACCCCCTGTGCTCCACTGAATCCCAATCCCTGGGGCTGGGCCTGGAAGGCCCCTCTTCTTTCAAAGGGTTATTATGGAGGGCAGAAAGGGCCCTCCACCCAGAAGCAGCCGTGCATCAGGAGCTCCTACTGCCTCTCAGGCACCCCAAGCTGGTTTCTGGAGTTTGACACTTGCATTTCCCTCTGCCTGCCTGGAACGATTTCCCCTGTGGCTGGCTTCTCATTTGTCATCTACTCAGGGAGGCATTGGCTGGCCTCCCTAACTCCACCCTCCACCCCACCCATTGTCCCATCACAGGTTTCCTTTCCTCCTCATTACTAGTCGTTGTCTGAAATTCTTCTCATCTCCTGTGAATTGTCTGTTGCTCCTACTGGAATAAATGCCCCCAACCTCTACCCCTACTCCCACCCGACACTCTTTCTGCGGGGCGGGAAACCCTGCCTGGCTTATTGGCAACTGTACCCCAGCTGGGAGCACATGGGAGGTGCTCAGCAATTGAAGAACTCATGAGTAAACGAACACTGGCTGCACTCACTTCTTTCTGATGCTGAGACTGCTTCTCTGAAGCACAAGAATGAGGACCCTCTTCCGACCCTGGGGAGCCTGGGCGTTACCCTGAGTCCAGTTCCTGAGGAAGGTGAGGGGCGCCCCCTGTCACCCAATCCTGTCTGCTGTTCCCCCAGCACCTAGGGAAGGCCTTAGAGGAGCCAGAGTCGGTGCACCCAGCGGGCAGCAGGAGGCTGTGTACCCGGAGAATCTCAATTGGGGTTACCTAACCGGAAAAGCCTGACTTCAGAGCTCAGGACTAAGTTCTCCCTCATCATCTACAAAATCATGGGTGCGGGTGGGAATATGAACTAAGTTTACCCACTCAATTAAAGGGTTATTCCATCTTTATCCCCCTTGACTTTGCATGGCTAGCTGACCCTGACACTTCCCAGACAAGCTTCTCTCTACTGTCTTAATCTGATAGGCTAATGATGTCAGCAGGAAATAACTTAAACAGTAAATGTTGAATAAATGCTTGCTGGTGTGAAATAGGATGTCAATTCACAAGAGGACCTCCAAACTCTGTCTTACCATCCACCCATTTTTTGATAACCAAAATTTAGTCTGTGCTATGAGCACTTGCCTCTTTGTACAGAATCAGTCAGTGGCTTCTAACTTTCCCTAATGTTTGCTTTCAGTGAGACACAACTACTTATAGTCCCTTAGTCCCACATGGACTGAACTCCCAGGTAGGCTGAGGAGACACTTCTGGACTACACCTGACCCACCCATTTTTATCCCGAAGGCCTTTAAACCAACCCCTCTGTTCATAAAGACTGAAGAGTCCTGTTATCTAAATGAAACAGGCCTGGTTCTAATGTACGCCACCGGTGAAACACAGCTCCCAGGGCTCGGAGGCCTTGATTTCTGCTTTGACTTCATGTCATTTCCCTTCTCCTTGAGGCTGTGAAAGTCCACTGCACCTCACCTTTCTCCTGCCCAAACTCTCTGCTTTGTTTCTTTTCTCTAAAGATTCTTTATTTCATCTTCTTTTCTTTAATTGTTTATTTTTATTTATTTTTAGAGAGAGAAGGGAAGGAGAAAGAGATGGAGAGAAATATCAGTGTGCAAGAGAAACATCAATGTGTGGTCGCCTCTCACACACCCTCAGTGGGGACCTGGCCCACAACCCAGGCATGTGCCCTGACCAGGAATTGAACTAGCGACCTTTTGATTCTCAGGCCAGCACTCAGTCGACTGAGCCACTCCAGCCAGGGCTCATCCTGTCTTTATGCGTCCTTCTCTTTCAGTCTCCTTTGTCTGTCTTTCCCCAGGGAAGGAAGTAGAAGAAAGAAACCATCACTGCTTGCTTTCTCTCTGTCTCAATCCCTGGAGCCAATGGCTCCACATTTAGGACAAAGAAGCAGAGAAGCCCTGAAGTCAATAAGCCATAGACAGGCTTTCAACAAAAACTTTATTAGCAACACCTGGGCCATGGGTGAGCTAGCACACCACAGAAGAACACCAGCAAAAGAAAAACAGTACCTAAGAAGCTGGTCTGCCTTGCTTTTGAGTGGAGCTGCCTCTCCCCCTTGTGGTGACAATGACTGATCTTGAGGAACAAGTCTTTTATCATCCTCTGATCTCTTAGATTATTACACAACCTCTTTGACTCGTTAACCCTGGCTCACCCACCCACCTACCTTCTTCTGTCAGTGCCCTCCCCTCTCCATTCATCCACCTGCCCCTTGAAAAAGTGCTTCAGCGTTTATGGGTAGGTGTGCCCTTTATTTGTGTACTTATTTGCATTTGGTGACTTTTCTGTATCTCCCGCATTCCTTTTAATTCAATGTGTTACTCCCTAGCTTTCATAAAACAACATGAAATAAAAGTAATGAAATAGGAATAAGAAAGCAGAAAACAGGATTAAGAGAAAAGGAGCAATGCATTTACATTTATGATCACGTCCATCTTTTTCTCTGCATCGATATGCATTCCCGTCCAAATTCATGACACAACTTTTAATGAGTCCAGCCCCAGGTGGGCTCTGCAAGGGGACAAGCAAGGGGTAAGAAGCATGGCGCCTGTGCTCTGTTCATCTCACGAGCAAGGCACTGATGTCACGCCCACAGCACACTTGGTGGGAAACGTGACCCCATTCAATTTCTGTAAGCGGAAGAGGGGTCATGTGTCCGTGACAGGAAAGAAGACCCTGAGAAGATAGCAGGAGAGGTTGGGGCTCAAATCCTGGTTTCCTGCCTCCAGATTTTGTGGTATTTCCACTCAGCCTGTATTGGAATCAGGCTCCCCCACAGAAGCCTCGGTGCCACATCGGCTGGCCATGACGCTAAGAGCTGGCTCCAGGGAAAAGGAAATCAGTGAGGGCTGGAGAGAGTGAAGAGAGCAACAGGGAGGGGTGGGTGGGAGACGGAGCCAGGAGGAAGCTCCAGGACTCTGTCCGAGCGCTATCACAGGGAGGTCCTTCCAGGCCCGCTGTGTCCTGTGGGTGTCACCCACAAGGGCCACAGGAAAGCCACCTGTGGCAGGGTTTCCAAGAGCTTATGGTAGAAGGAGTGAGAATGAGGTAAATGTCTTGACCCTCTATCTCTGTATGTAAAAATATAAATATATACACATGTATAGTTTCCTTTTTCTGGGTCTCATTATACATGCCAGGTAGTGAGGTTTTATTGCCTGCCAGTTTTGGTCCAGTCACTCTGATGCAGCAATGTGGAAGGACACCGATAAGCAAGAGACATCATTTCACTGGTGGAGGAAGTCATCAAGCAGACCTAACCGCTCGTTTAGCCGCAAGCTGAGCCTGTTCTGGCTCCCATTTTACAAATGAACACACTGAGTCCTGGATTGACAGGGGAGAACTGCCCCAAGTCATAGGGCAGCCAAGCCACCAGAGTCCAGGCTTGGACCCTCGTCTTGTAATTCTATTCCCTCAGCTGCTCAGCGAATGCGGTAAACACACCAATTAAACTACGGAAGGCAAGCAAGAGACTTAATAAAAAATAAATGCAATCCAGGATGATGGATATATTTAGGGGATAAATTATTATGTGATGATGTAAAAATAGATCAAGAAAGAGCACATGAGATTACAAGCCTAACTGTGTGGAAGACAGGGAGCTACACAGAGAGCACTGGGTGCATTTAATTAATTTTGCTGGGAAAACATTCTGAGGCTGCCACCTGAAACCAAAACATTCAATCTTCGCTTACAGTAACAATACCTGTGGTCCTATGAGGAGGAGTTAAAATCCAATGGAGCTTGCAGTCGTCGATGAAAATAATGCCAACACTCGAGTGCTTTGATGGACAGTCCGATCCCAAAGTAACCACAAACTTGATGTCTGTGCATGCAGTACATCTGCTGGCTGAATCCCCACTGACATCGCGAAGTCCTACTAAGTTTCTGCACAGACTGAATTTCCACCGAGGGAAGGGAATCAACATGGACTGGGAGCCAAGACCTCGCTTCTTCCTGTGAGGGTATTCTGCCTATTGTAGAGGCAAGGAGACCCAGGTTTAAAGATGTTAAGTAAATTGCTGGTGGTCCCACTGCAGGTGAGGGAATGAGCTTCCAGTAAGAGCCCAGCGTAACTGAATCACGCTGCTGCCCATGCACCTTGTGAGACTGGAGTGCTATGGCCCCAGGTTCAGGGGCTGGTGTCAGACGGCTGTAAGTTTCAGCCCTAAATCCACCTCCCGAGCTCTGTTACTTGAAGCATGCTGTGTAACTTATCTAATCCTTGCTTTACTTGTCTGTAAATAGACCCAGTACCACCTCTTAGGGCTGATGGGAGGATGCAATGGGCCAAGCCATGTAAAGTACTGACAAGTATCTAAGAAGAGATCAGTAACTATAGCACCATTATTAACATCATCATTATGATCACTACTGTTGTCAGAGGAGACGCAGCTGACGTGGAACCACCCCCGGGGACCTGTGAACTTTCTCGGCCTCCAGGCTGCTCGCCCTGTCCCCATGCAAAATGGGGAGGGTGCAGTCACGAATCTGGCTTTAAACATGACAGCAGACAAGCAGGGCGACATCAATAATCATAAACGAGGCTCCACCCAGCTCCCATGGGCAAAGAGAGGACTCCCACAGCTGGTCTCGGGCCTTTCCCCTGAGAGGGGCGGGACAGTCTGACAGGGTCCTTTCTACCCCCTGCCACTTGAAGGTCCTCCCTGCCTGAAGGTGCTCATTCTGAGCTTCCCTCCTTGTGGAAACACCATCACATAAGGATCCACATTTAAACCTACATTTAATTAAGCCCCGAAAGATTTTCATAAAACAGTCATATTTTGTTTTCAGAAGAAACCGTGATCAGGCATTCCCTGGGCTTCAGCTCTTTTCACATCCGTTTTATCTCGACATGCAACAGCCCTACCGGTATGGTGATGCTCATCTGGCAGGTGAGGCCCAGGAGGGACGTGGAAGTTAATTCATTCGTTCACGGTTTTGATGGAATTTTGAGCATTAGGAAACGGTGGATGAGTGTGCATATGTTAGAATTTCTCCTAAGGTGTGTTAAATGTGGTTGGAAAAATGGAGAAGGCTTGAGGGGTCTATTTGTCTGAACAGAAAATGAGAGAAACATAGAGAAGGATTATTGACTTCGCCATCTCAGGGTAAAATCTAAAATGTTTCAATGCCCTGCACTTGCTACAGTGGAACGTTCCTGATGTTTCTCATATTATTTATTTCTCTCTTATATTATCTGCCTCCCCAAATGGAATATGAACTTCGGGAAGGTAAGGATTTGGGGCTACCTATTCCCACCGGTTCTCTAGCACCAAAAACAGCTTCTGACACATGAGAGAGTCTCAATCAGTATTTGCTGAATTAATGAATGAACCTGAAAACAAACAATTGTGCTCCTGATTTTCCAAAAGTGCTCCAGGTCTTGTAGTCTTCCATGTAAACAGGTATCCAATCCAAAGTGGAAGGATTTCTTTAAAAAGCAACAAGGCAGGCCTATCATGTCTGAAGGCCTCACTATGTCATTTTGTCTCTGTCTCTCAAATAGGAGCATTGCCCCACTAACTATAAGCCTTTTGGGGATACAGAACATGCCCTATTTAGAGCATTCTATCCTCAGAGACTAGCAGAGAGCTTGATATATCAGAAAGGTTCAAGACTATTTAGAAAGATAGAAAAGCATGGCCTCAAAGAAACAAAGCTTCAGCACATCGTCATCCTTTTATTCAAGTAGTCATTGACTTACTCCCACGTGCCTGGCTCTTGGGTGCAGTGTGCACTTGGAAAACGTGCCGGCTCCCTCCCCCCTGGCCAGGTCTCCAGAGTGCTTCCACAAAAATGAGCTTCCAGCAGTCACATATTCTCTGATTCTGCAAGATGGACCACAGGCTCTGATGAGGGGTGGCGGGGGGGGAGAGGGAGAGAGAGACAGAGAGAGGAAAGAAAGAAAGAAAAAGAAAGAAAGAAAGAAAGAAAGAAAGAAAGAGAGAGAGAGAGAGAGAGAGAGAGAGAGAGAGAGAGAGAGAGAGAGAGAGAGAGAGAAGAGAGAGAGAGAGAGAGAGAGAGAGAGAGAGAGAGAGAAAGAAAGAAAGAAAGAAAGAAAGAAAGAAAAGAAAAAGAAAGAAAGAAAGAAAGAGAGAGAGAGAGAGAGAGAAAGAAAGAAAGAGAAAGACAAAGAAAAGGAAGGATGGAAGGGAGAAAGAAAGGAGGAAAGGGAGAAAGAAAGAAAAAGAAAGAAAGGAAGGAAGGAAGGGAGAAAAAGAAAGAAAGGAAGGAAGGAAGGGAGAAAAGATAGAGAAGGGAGGGATGGAGGGAGGCTTAATTCCTTGTTTTTGGCCAGAACAGACCAGAAACCACTAGCAATTATGTGGAAGCTGTTACTGCAATGCCAATTTGCTTCTAGAGTTATAGCTGTACTCCAGGAACTTGAGTTTACTCCAGAGAGGTCATTAGTGTCTGTAAACACGTTATTGAGGGCAGTAGCGTCCTTTCCAGTCTGGGATGTCCTCAGTCAAGTGTGACAGCAGGAAATGGGGGTCAAAATAATTAACCTCTTGTGATTTTGGCAGGACTCCTTGCAAAATTACCCGTATGCACTTCATGTTTCTTTCAGTTGAATAAGCTAAAAGTATCTGTTTTCAAAAGGTTCTTCTTTTCCTCTCTCCTTTTTCCACCACTGTGCCAATTTTTTTTTTCTGGCTCTTGCTCCATATCTTATGACTTACTTTCTCTCCTTTATTCCCCTCTTCCTTCTCATCCTCCCCACCCCAAAAGGGACCATTGGTGATAGTTCTGCTGGGGTTTTCAGCACCATAATTCTCACACCAGATCATAACTCTCAGGAGAAAATCAGGATTTCTGATGTGGTAAAGGCCTTTCTTGACTTTGTTTTAATTAAATTACTCTTTCTATTCCCAGGCCTCCATGAACTATAATTACATCCAAACATTCCTCTTGACCACCTGTACCCGAGGCTGCAGCAGCCATCCCTGCAGCGTCCATCTGGCCAAGGACCAGCATGGCACTGGGAGCCAGCTCTGGGCTCAGATACTGTTCCCACCATTCGCTCCTCTAACTGGACTCTTGAATGGCTCATCTGTGAAATGAGATTGATGATAATTACCAGGTTATGAGGAAAAAATGGGAGAAGTAGCTGAAGTTTCTTTCAGGAGAGTGTGAGTTTCAATGAGTGTTAATTCCATCCATCCATCTATTCTCTTTGTTCAACAAACATGCATTGAAATCCAGTTAAATGCAAAGCATGCACGATATATAAGTTTTGTAACTGGGATGGCCTATTTCACCAAGTTGGGGTACATTTACAGTCACGTTTTTATTGTTGTGAAATGAATCACTCAAGCAATTTCTCCTAATCGACATGAAGTCCAGAATCTTTCTCCCCCTTGATGTTATTTTATTTTATGCTGGCCTCATTCCCACCACTTATCCAAGGAACCCAGGGCCGTAACTATCTGTGGAATACCCATGCAAATTCTTTACTGTCAGATGGCAAGTTCAATTTCTCCTCATCACCACAAGAGGTCACTGCTGAAGAATGGCCCAGTGTAGGTCCAGAGCCACTCTCCTACAGTAGTTGAGGTCATGCCCATAGGCACTGGCCTAGATTATTTTACAGACTATGGTGGGCAATTGTGCTTAGGTCAAGAGTTTAGTTCTATTAGTTCACAAGCCCATGCAGGGAAGCTAGGAGCTAAGAAGCTTCCAGACTCACTCACACACTGAGCTTCAACCAGACCTGCTCAGGTCTCCCTGAGTCCTGATTAGAGTCCAGTCTGCATGGCCCCTCCTCTCCATCCTGCAAGCCTGAGGAGGGCCAGCACTCTCCATTCTGCTGATTTCCTTCCTCACACACCTAGGACCAGGGTTCCCATCTCAGCCCCGTTCCACCACACGGGCCTGCAGGACCCCTTTGCAGACCAGTCCACACCATCCCAGGCCCCTGCGATAACAAGGAGAGAGGCAGCTTCTGCTAAGTCCCAACATGTCCTCTAGCAGAACACACAAAGTCCTGTTAGCACCTTCCCACATGACACAGATTCCTCTCATAAGAGGTCGGTTCCATGCTTGCCCCTATGTTCTTGAGGCTTCGCAGAGAAGGGCTGCAAGATGTTTTCCCTACACAACTGCAGTTGTATAGAGCAGGTGCCTGGTCTCGGTTTTTAAAAACATAAAATAAAGCAAAACAAACAAACAAAGCACAGACCCCAGGAAAATGTCAAACAACCCCCAGAGCACTGTTCTATGTACTTAAACCAAATCCCTCTCCGTCAGAAACACCTTGAGAGAGACAAAGACCTCCTAGGTGTCCAAGAACAACTAAGAAGATGGTCACAAAGGCATATGCAGGGAACAGTCACCTGGAGCCGCCCAAGACTATTTTCGTCACCTCCACTGCCTCCCGACCCCTGTTGCCCCACCACGAGACAGCCCTTCATAGGGTTTGGTGCCGGGAGACGAGGAAGGGGCTCATGAGCTCACAGGGCTGTGGACAGGCCTGGCAGAAGGGCCAATTTCTAAGTCAGTCTCCCCTCCCCACCCTCACACACTGTCAGTAACTGTAGAATTTAGGAAGTAAAGGGATGGGTGCCAAGGACAAACACTACCTCTTCTCCCCTTCTAGTTAATTCCCTTTGAAATCACAAGGCCTGGAGCACTTCAGTCTTAACCTGTATTCTCCGCCTTTGCTTCCTTTCCAGGGAAACCCAGGGAGGCGCTGCCCTGCCGTGCACAGGGAGAACGTGAGGGGGCGGGGTTAGCCGGCTTCAATAAATGACGCAGATGAGGCTGAGCAACTTTGAAACATGAGGAAACTGCTTCCAGCCGTTTAGAATCTTGCTTGACTCATAATTTAACCTTGAATATAGTTTACAAAAGTCATTATGTCCCCAAAGTCTTCATCTCTAGTAGTGATTAGCCATGATGCAGTAAGCAGGAAGTTAATATATTTATGTGAAAGGAGGCATGTAACGCATGAAAAATCGATTCATTCTGTCACCCGACGATTTCCCCCTGTTTGCTCAGTTACAGGCGCCATGCTGAGTGCTGGGACGTATGACCGTGAACAAACACGGCCTCCAATCTCCCAGGGAGCTTACAGTCTAATAACAGGGGAGGATAAGGAGTCAGCATTTACGGAGTCCCTGCTGCATGCCAGAAATTCTGGTGGGAGCTGCTGTACCCATTAGTCCCTACCCCAACCCTGCAACTTTCTCTGAGGTGAGATATTTCATCCAAGTTCACATGGCTGAAACAGAATTTCCAGAATCCAGACCACAGTCTGTCTAATTCCCAGACCAGCAATTCTCACCACTTTCATGCTCCAAGACCCAAATGGAAGTAGAGGCTGTCCCACTGCTTTCTGTACCGAGTTCCAATCCCCTGGTCTGCCTCACCTGTGTAAAAGAGTGGTGAATGCCAGCCAGCGTTGGTTGGGCCTCAACAGGTTAGGGTATTCTTCCTAACAATATGAGTAGGTTTCTTTCTTTTTTTTTTTTTAAGATTTTATTTTTAGAGTGAGGGGAAGGGAGGGAGAGAAACATCAGTGTGTGGCTGCCTCTCACACGCCCCCTACTGGGGACCTGACCCGCAACCTAGGCATGTGCCCTGACTGGGAATCCAACTGGGGACCCTTTGGCTCACAGGCCAGCACTCAATCCACTCAGCCACACCAGCCAGGGCAGGTGTCTTTTAATTTAAAATCATACTAAAATAGCCAAAGGGATGGGTGGGGAAGATCAGAACCCTCTCTAACAAGAAACATAACAAGAAAATAATGTGCAAACAGCCGCGGTCATTGTTATAGCACCCACTGTGTGCCAAGTACGCGCTATGAGCGTGATACGATCAGATTTTAATCCTCACAACCTTAGGGGAAGGTACAGCATCACTTTCACTTTATAGACGAGGAAATCCAGGCACAGAAAAGTTAAAGAACTTGCCCAAAGTTACGTAGCTTGTGAATAGGGAACCTGGGATTTGACTCCAGGGTCCAAGCTATTAGAATGACAAACACTATTTCTAATGATGATGGCAAAGATAGGGAGATAATAGATGATGATGAGAGATGAATAGATAGACAGACAGAAAGACAGACAGACAGGAAATGATCTGAGGTACATAAGGACTTCAAGGACTAGGTGAGGAAGAGGAGCCAAGGGCCCTGACTCCAGCAGAACTCCCAGCCTCCCACTCTGGCCACTAAATGGTCCCTGTGGAAACGTTCTGCCAAGACTGACCCCAGCCCTTCCACCACAGAGGAAAGAAGGTTGGTCACCTCTGGATACTATTTCTTCTATCCAGGAACACACAGCACCGCTGGCCTTGGTGATGCTGGTGCCCTGACTCCAGTGATGTGGCCTGAGGCAGAGCAGTAAGCAAGTCCCAGCACTCAATACAGGGACACATATATTAACTCATTTAATCTTCACAACAGCTCTTAGAAGGAGCAAGTATTACCACCTCCACTTTACTGACGAAGAAACTGAAGCTCAAGGTCACATGCTGGGAAGTAGACATTGCTCTTACTCTAGGGTATATGTACTATTCCTTCCAGTGTCCAGCAAGAGAGAAGTATGCCTATTCCCTGACTCTGGTACTAAACTTGGCCTCTGCCAGAGACTTGGGTAAGAAGCTAGAGGGAGAAAAGGGGAAAGAAGGATGATGGGCGGAGAGGCGGGGATTCTTGGGGGTAGACAAAGCCACAACAGGAAGCTAAAGCCACAGGATGTTTCCAGTGCAGATCACTAGTCACTTTATGCACGTTTGTGACTCTCAGGATTGGCATTTGGGGCCCTGAGGCCATCAAATGAAAAATTATCCTTATAATGGTGTACCTGCTTTGGGGGAGACCCCGCTACAGCTCATTGGAGGTCAGAATAACATGGGAAGATTTACACATCTCAGCCTCTGTATCTACCTACCCCACCAATTCACTCCTCAGGCAATGGTTCCATGAAACCCAAGAATCTTCGCAGTTGCCATGGAAATGGCAAGGATACATCTACCAGGAAGTAAGAATGGAAGAAGCTGATTCTACAGCTTCCTCAGGCAACAATGGAGCAAGTTCTCCAATTACCCTTTGCACCGGGAGTCAAGGGTTTCTCTGGATAACAGAACCAGCCCTGAGGTTTTTCAATATCCCCTTATTGGCACACTGGTTACCACATTCTCACCCCAGCGCTGTCCCAAGTCCACTGTGCAGAGCAAGACAGTTCCCCTCTTTGTGCCTTTTGTGAGAGAGTTATTCCGAAGTAGGTCAGGAAACTGGAGCAGGAACAAGAAAGGGGGTTCCCCAATGATTAAACAAAGCCATTTGCGGTCTGTAGCAAACTCACACGGGGGCATCAGTGGGTAGATGTGGAGAGACCCCGCAGGGGTGCTTGACCTACTCACTGGTGATGGATACCCCCACCCAGGTAGGTCAAAATAACGCGCTCACAGAGGAACGGTCTTACTTCCCAGGCAGACTCAGCCCCTTTCTACCAACCTATCAACGCTAGAGGGCTAGTTTTATGAGCGGTACAAGGAAGTCTGGGTCGGAGGAAGACGGGGAATTACACCTGAGAGCGCAGAAATACTGAAAATGACAAGACTGAAACGGAAGCAGCGAGGGAGGGGAATGGGGGGAAGCCAGCCACGGTCTGGATCTCCCAGCCGCTGTGCCCTTGAGTCACTCAGTCCTTTTTTCCGACCTCGGGTCTGTCCTCCTTGGAGATCTCACCCATCTGCGACACACAGCGCTTTCAGGGCCAGAATGACAGGCACAGGGGGCTGAAGCAGTGTCCAGAGGGCATCGGGAACGCCTGTAGAGAAGCTGGGGCTCAGCCTCCGAAAGACAGCGCAGGGACCTTCCTCCCCGTGTTTCTCCCGAGCCTGGATGAGCCTCTCCCTGCACTGCGTGCTGATCCCAAATCCCTCCTCAGACATTTACGCTGTGTTTGTCTAACCGTCCCACTCTTAATTAGGTATGTAATTGGGAAGTTGGAGAGAATGTGTAAACGAGCAGATAGTCCCCGAACTTCATTTTTGTTTCGACTTCCAACTTCCTCCCACAGATGATAAGTATCCAAACTGTATTTTTTGCTCTAAAATCATTTCCTTTCCCACCTCATTTTCGAATCCTAAGCCTTGAGGGGAAAGCACCCAGTCTTATTTAAACCACTAACTGGAAAAGAGCCATTCTTCCCTACACCTCAGCAAAACAGAGGCGTGAGCAAGAAACAAACACATGTGCAGACGTACAAATCACCCCTGCGTGAGATTCCACTTTGAATTTAGCTCCAGCCTAGAGTTCAAGTCCGCCCCTTCACTTGTGTCTGTTATAATTGTAAGAAAGAGAGGGTCTGGCTTCTGAATATGGGGAGAAATCCCAGCTCTCCACTCTGAGGTTATTGTAGAAACCGTTTTTTGCTTTGCTGCTGCAGAAGCCAGCCTGGGGGATCCAAAGCCAGGACCAGGTTTCTGGGCTCTCGACTACCCCTTCCAGGTAATTCTAAGCTTACTGAGAAGGTGCTCCTCCCCCTGCAGCTCTTCCCCTGATGTTTGAGACTCACAACTGGTCAGAATATACTTTCTTTCTTCTGTCTCTTCCCCCAGGGTACAAAGGTAATATGCACACATCTTCATTCATTATCTTTTAAAAAGTATATTTATTGATTTGAGAGAGAGAGAGAGAGAAAAAAACACCGATGTGAGAGAGAAACATCAATCGGTGCTTCATAGACATGCCTTGACGGGATTGAACCTGCAGCTTAGGCATGTGCACTGACTGGGAATTGAACCTTCAACATTTTGATGTACGGGACAATACTCCAACCAACTGAGCCACACTGGCCATGACTTTATTCATTCTCTTTCCAAAGCCTTTAGTACAGTACACACCAAGGTGGGTATCCTCATTTTACAGAGAACACCAAAGCGGAGAGAGGAGAGAGGACTCACTCAGGATCACACAGTAGATATACCATAGCTGTAAGTATTTTAAATGCAAACTTGCCCCCCAAATCTGTGCTCTCCTTCACTTCTGCCTCAGGGTTTTTGAGTCCTGACTGGTGGGTAATAGAAGGCAGGGAGAGGGATGGAGGTAGGAAGAAGTGGGTCAGGAGTAAAAATATGCAGGAGAAAGAAATGTTGCTTACTGTACTCTACAACATTTCCTTGGGTCTTCTTTCCTTTCTTGGCTGAGAGTATGCATTATTTATCCCTCACACTCAGAATTTTTGCAGTCGTAATAAAGGTCAGAAGGGGAGGAGAGAGTCCTCAAAATCCGCAGCTATACTCAGGTGCACTTAGAGTGACATATTATAGTCTAATGGATTCCATCTGGGAACCAAATACAGATGTAAACTTCGATGTTTCTTCTTTTCTTCTTCCTTTCTTTTTCTTCCTTCCCTTTTTTTTTTTTCTGGATGAAAAAGGCTTATAGGCAAACTTGTACCCTTCCTGGACCCATTCTCCTCCCTCCCTCCTTGGACCCCAGTGCTGTTTTTATGCATAAATCGAGCAACTGGGGACAAGTATTGAGGCTGTAATGATCTCTGCCATAAGCTCTCCCTTCTCCAATTTTGCAACCCACTCAGATATCTCCCATTTTCTCTTTTGAAATCCTCAAACCTATTCATTTTAATTAAAACAATAAATATGTGCTCTCTAGCATTCAGAGGGAGCAACTTTGGGAATATCAATGCATAAAAGCAAGCAGATGGGATGTTGCAGTTCCAGAAAAGATGGGAGCCCCGGGCTGG